>NC_051068.1:126762623-127456153 GCF_004664715.2 Peromyscus leucopus | reverse complement strand
AGGATATGTTGCTTTGGAAAAGAGGTTCTGCTTTTGTTTCCACAGAAAGCCAGAGGCTGTGGATTTGTTCCAGATTAAGATACATCAGGTTTCACCAGTCAAGACCCCCTGAAAGGTCTCAGAGGACACCATGGCCCAGATGATCCAACATCCAGAGCGGTTTCAAGGCAACTGGTTCATACAATACAGCCTCAAGGACTACCCCATAGGCCTAAAATTTTCTTTGTATCCCCATAAGATACAGCGCCCCCCTCCAGCAGGAAGTAGTAAGAGATGCTACGCCCAAATTCCCAAATATACCAAGCTGGCTTTAGAGGTGGAATTGGCTCACTCCCCCTCTAAACCCAGACATATTAAAAAAATAAATGGTTAAGAGATTCTTGCGTCCCAAATCAAAAGAGCCCTCTGGTGTGGGACAGAAAAAAACCAATATTTTTATTTAAAACAGGTTGATTATAAATGTGATCTCTTTCTAAAAAAGAAAAGGGGATATGATATAAATATATAGGAGGATATAGAGATGATAAGATAAAAGGGTAGATTAATGAATCTACTTTTAAAGAACAACTTGTTTAAAATGTTTTACATTGGTATAGATTTTAGTTTATTGATACAAACTTGAAGTTAATTTTGTTATACTGTATATATGTATTTCTATTCTTGTTTGAGGTATTATGTTTATGTAACTCATTTAAAATTGTAATGGATAATTAAAAAATAGATTAATAATCAGTCATCTATGATAATCATATTTGTAGCCATGTTAGTTAAGTCTTCTAGGTATACATAGATATATTTCAGATAGATAGGTAATCTTCAAATACTTCATAGACCTAGAGAATATGGCATTTAAATAACTTAAAATTCTGTTGATGTGAGACACAATTGCTCCTGGCTGCACCAATTTGATCCCGAGAGAATGTTGGGCTTCTAAGACATTTCCATTTGGAAGTTTGTCTTCTTGGCACAAAATGGCCTACTGGGCAAAGAACTGCCCTTGCCTTGATGGCTGACAGTACAAATGCAATGCTGTCCTTTCTGGACAAGCCGGACACAAGGAAAGCGACCACTGTACTCTGCGAAGACAGGGTAAGATGGTCTCTCAGAATTCCTGCTTCTGAAAATTGTCTGTCAGATATTCTAGGCCTGTAGCCAATTTGAATGCACCAACAATGCTGAGAAACATTAGGTGACTGTCCAGGCTGCCAGCTGTCTTGGTCTACTTTTGCCAGATTCCCGAAAGTTGCTTGCATCCATCTACCATTTCTCAGGTACCATTATGTTCCTTCTCAGATCTTTGATGTGGCTGAAAACTAGATAGTTGTAATTTCCTCAATTATGATAAAAGATAAGTTAGATATAAAACCTTAAACTCACAAATATAAGATAGATAGGACATCTTCTTTAATATTGTAACTATAATTCTTGCTCGGTAATTGTTTTGTTATATGTAATTTTACCATGTTAAAGTTAAAACCTTCCTTTAAAAAAAAGGGGGGAGGATTGCTGTGGATATTGCTCTATATAAATAAAACACTGATGGCCAGTGACCAGGCAGGAAGTAGGTTGCCAGGAAGGAAGTAGGTGGGACAAGGAGAGAGGAGAATTCTGGGAAGCAGAAGGCTGAGGGGGGAGACACTGTAGCCACCGCCAGGACAAGGAGCATGTAAAGACTCTGGTAAGCCACCAACCACGTGGCAAGGTATAGATTTATAAAAATGGGTTAATTTAAGATAAAAGAACAGTTAGCAAGAAGCCTGCCATGGCCATACAGTTTATAAGTGATATAAGCATCTGAGTGATTATTTTATAAGTGGATTGTGGGACTGCGGTGCTTGGGGAACCTGGAGAGAAGCCCTCCAGCAACAGAGGGGGATCTTTGATTGGTGTATAAAATGAATGAAAAAATTTTCCTTAATTAAAAAAAATCGTAATAACTATGAGGGAGTTCATTCTAGTGTTCTCAAATCAAATTTATCTCAATAATCCCCACTCAAGAATTAAAAAAAATCCTGCTTGATACTAGAAACCTAGCCAACTCCTCATGGACTGTGAAGTCATGGATCTTGGAAGAGAGTCTACAATCAATACTTTACTAAACCAGCATAATCCTTAACAACATTCTAAGAATTGGTCTTTATACACAAGACCTCAACACTACACAAAGAACTACAGGCAACTGAGAAATGCTCATAGTGGGAGAAATAGTTTCCCCCAGGGAAGATCAAACCAATTGGTTATTCAATACCAAATAACCACCACTGAAAGTATACATACAAGTAACATACACACACACACACACACACACATGTGCATGTGCACACGTATATACATATGTGTGTATACAATTAATGAGAAGAAAAAAAGAGACCATGAATTTGAAAGAAAGAGGAATAAATGATGTATATATGGGAGGGTTTAGAAGGAGGAAAGAGAACAAAAAACTTATGTAATTATATTATAATTTCAAAATTAGAAAATAAAATAAAAATGATCTCAATATTTTGTCTATTCTTGCAAGACTCCTGAAAGTTGCTTGCATCCTTCTTCTTTTTCTCAGGTAAACACATAGAGGCTTATATTATTTTTAAAGTATGGTCATGGCAAGCTTCCTGCTAGCTTCGTCTTATATCTTAAATTAACCCATTTCTATTAATTTCAGTGTTTTGCCACATTTTCTGTGGCTTTACCTATGTCCCATTACGTATTGCTCCTTGAATGGCTGGCTGGCGTCTCTTGACTCAGCCCAGAATTCCTCTTCCCAGAATTCTCCTTGTCTGTTTATCCTGCCTATACTTCTTGCCTGGCTACTGGCCAATCAGCATTTTATTTATCAACCAATGGGAACAACACATTTACAGCATGCAGAGCACCACCACCGTCAATATCCACATGTGAGTCAATTTATATGTTAAAGTAATGAGTGTACATACCTTACATATAGACTTCCATTAATGCAATTTAACTTGTGTTTTTACAACAAAGTGCCAGACTTCTCAGGGCTCCTGAAAAGGAGCTGAAATTTATTTCTGATAGCCATGGAGAGGGTGACCATGGTCACAGGTCAGCTTCTAGTCTGCCTTTCAATGTGCCTCCTCATTGTGATCTAGGTGATGGAGAGACTATTGGTAGGATGTCCTAATGTCAATTTCCATTGATGAGACTTCCCTTCTCACACACAACCTAAATGACTTCCCAAACATCCAGCCCCCATCATATCCCTTTGGAAATTGCAATTTAGCATCACACGGATTTTATAGCATTCGGATTTTAGGAAAGAGAAGCACTTGAATGTACTTTATTCCACTTTTACATATAAATGATGAGAAGAACATGAATGAGCCAAAACTACCATCTTACAGGCTTTTTTCTTTTTCATTTCTAGAGATAAGATATGTTCAGGAATTTTAATGCAAGTGTCATTATGCTAAAAAATCTATTGATGCCTTCTCAAAATGTCTTTCCAGGTTCTAAGCCAATTGTGGTGGTGTCTCTAATGTGTGCCATGGTAATCTGGTTCTTTGCTCCATAGCAGTGGAGTACATGTATTTTTAATTTTATTCTGATTTTCATTTGTTAGGCTATGGGCAGCTTAAACTAGTCTTTTGTCCCTTAAAATTCTCACTTGTAGGTCTGATACTTTTCCAGCATGTCAGTAGACCACTGGGCATACAATCAAGTATACTTAACTATATCTTGCAAGCGTTTACCAGCTTTAAGTTTGGGAGATATAATTTAGATCATAGTGCTTATCAAGGAAATAAATTTTTATTTTAGTTTTTTTACATATACCATTATACACCCCAAGCTGGCTTCAAACTCAAATCTTTCTGTTTTACTTCCCTAGTGTTGAGATAATAGATTACATATCATCCTGCCCTTCAATTTTTTTTTAATTCCCAAGTTATTCCTCCCCCCACTCCTGACTTGCATGTCATCATGCTGAAGGTGGTCAGATACAAGCAACAGAAGCTAGCAAATTCCTTTCTTCTCATTGGCAAGTTAATGGAGTTTACCTCATTCTGAGACAAGAATGCAACTATAATATTGAGAAACAATACATTCTGAGATAGAAAGTCTTCCTTTATGTATTTCTGTGAGGACTGGTGGGTGTTTCATATAGAAAACTCTGATTTTATTTATCTTCTGGATTGATATATAGTAAATGTCAGATCACACTCAGGTCATCTGCTACTGAAGCTCTTCTGTGTTCACAGCATTGTCTCTGACAGATTCCTTCTACTTCATTGGGGAAATGGATGCTGGGCTCAGGGGACAGTGGAAGTTCGCACACTCTGGCTCAGCCTGCATTGGCCCTAAAATAGTGTATAAGTATTTCACTTAAATTCAATGAAGAAAATACAAACTCTTTAGATTTTTCCCCTCAAACAGGGAAATAATTCTTATATCCACAAGACAGTTGTGAATACTAACCTCAATGTAAGTAGACAAACAATGTAGAATGCAATGTGTGTGGGCACTAGGAAATTCAGCATGCTTTCCATACACGAAGGAAATGCTGGCAGTATTTAATAAAGAAGACAAAAGATGTTAATCTCATACCAATATGTATGATTGATCAGAGTGTTAGTGGACTGGAGGCAGAGAAACCATTAGGAAACTGCTATAATATTTTATCCGTATAATAACAAGTAAAATATAAACAGAAGTAGGGGTTAGAGGAAAAGAAATAGTTCATTCATTTATTGCAGGAAAGGAGGCAACATATAACATTTCTTAGCCATTGTGGTACTAAGTGTTCACATGTGTTTGAATTTATGCTCTTAGCCACAGCAGAAGGGGAGGGGAGCCATAGCTGTAGCCCACAGGTAGTCCCTTGCCACTCTTCTGTCCCAGATGTGTTTGTAGCCTACTGTCTGAATCTACTAACTACTCAAAGCTGTGCTGTGGCCATGCAAGGGTTCTTGGTTCATGCTCAATAGTGGTTTAAGTAACCTGGGAATTGATGCAGCTTTTTATATTCTCCATTTAGTGTTAGAGAAAGCTTGATGCTTTAAAAAGCCAAGCTGTTCCCCTCAGGCACTGTATGAGAGAATTGTGAAGATGCTCTGGGTTGCTTCCCAGAACACCCAGTGGGACAGACCCATGTCACCATGGCAGCAAGCTGCTCATTGAAACATCAGTATTGACCTTCATGCCTCTCTTCCTTGCCTCCCTTTCTCGTTCTTCTCTAGGTACTAAGGACTCTTCTCAACATAAGTGCCTGAAAATCTTTGTCTTTGGTTTTTATTCTGTTAAATACAATATAATCTAAGATGTGTAAGGACAAGGGGGGGAGATAGATCTCAGCTCCTGACATTAGTAACTCTGCAAGTCTCCTTGAGTGGTTCAAGTCATTGCTAATTCCTTGCATTGTATTTAAGTGTCAAACTATTTCAGTAAGTCTTAATATTCTAGAGCAAAACCTATATAATCTTCTCTTGTGCCTTCTCTTGAGGGTGGCACATTGAGCTGCCACAGCACATAGTAAATACTTACTGAAAGGACAAAGTGATAATGAACTAAAAGTGTCCCTGTGACTGGAACAGTCCTGCAGCAACTGTAAGTAAACGGGTAACCTTGTGTTCACAACTTTCTCATAGTATTCCCTTGTGACTACATGGGTGTTTCTTCAGAAATGGACTTCTCTGCTTTCTTTTGAATGTAGACAACATTGTTGTGATGAGCACTCAGCAACTAAAGATAAACACACAACAGATCTGAGGCTGGCTGAGAGCTGATTCATCATCGCCTCTCATCTGTGGCCTTTAGTGTCTATTGACAAAATCATAAGTTAACTGCCAGATTTCAAATGTAAAGCAAACCTGTTTGCTATTTCTGATTAAATAATCATTGTGTTAGGAGGTTCTGAGTGATATTCCATTCCACAGTGGCTAGTGATATGGCAGGCAAGCCCTGGAACACATCCTCATTAAAACAGAAAAGCTAAGATCCTTTACACTTGAACGAAACTGGGATTCTATTCTCAGCTGAGGACACCAATGTGAACATAAAGTACATTTAGAATGAAAAATTGGCAGGAAGTGGTCCCTGAAGGGTCATTCAGTACTTTGCTCCATATGCAGCAATCTCTCAGTTCATGTTTCCCCTTGCCTGATGGAGAGCTGTTGGAGGAAGCAACAATCCAGTTACTTTGAATGAAGAAGAGAGACTCCAGCCTCACATTCACATGCCCCTGTGCCACTCTTTAGATGATTTTTTTCTTTCAGACAATACAGGGCACAGTTATGCCCATATGTTAATAAAATATAAATTAAAATAGGAAAGAAAATAAGACTGGCTATGACATGTGTTTATATATATTGATATAAGACAAACTTGTGAAATAACAATTTAATCCACTCAAAACAAGGAAGAAATAGTCTTCATTTGGAGGCTGTTTAATAATCACAAGATACTAATGTTGAAAGTTGGAAAATTAATGAATTATCAGCTTAACTATGCAGTGGGTTAATGCATTTCCATCTCCAGATTTACAGATGTAATGATGGTTTGTCTTCCCCACCATGACTGACTGTGGCCTGGAACTATGAGTTAGAATAAACCATTTCTCCCTTTTATCAGGCATTTTTATCCCAGCAATGGGAAAAAGAAGTAACATAGACACTCAGGAATGAGCTATACCTTCTTTTAGGAACTCCAAAGAGGTGTTGAAAGAGCTACTGTCTAGAGCTCCCTCTAAGGGAGAAGCCCCAATTACCCCAGGACAAGTGACAAGCAATCCGGGCATTAGATCCCACCAGTTCTTCCCAGTCTCTGGGATGTTCATGCTTGCCTGAAATCAGTGGAGTGGCTGCGGCCATTCATTCCCCTGCAGCAGTCATTAAGGAACTTCTGAGACTCTGCAGTGTTGCTCAGAGTGAGTGTGACTTCCCCTGCATGACAGCGTAAGTGTGACTGGATAAAAGTAAATTTTCTCCTCCAGACTGCATCCAAACAGAGCAAGACAAGTGTAAAAGAAGAGAAAGCCCCTGGTGCTCTCTACAAACTTGTAGCATATTATCAAAGCTTGAGTCCATAATTGACTTCTGTTTGCCATGCCTTTAAATCCAGAACTTGTTATAGTTAGAGTCAAAGGATTTTATCTTGACAAGAGAGCATGGAAGTGAAGAATTACTTAGCAGAAATAGGAAAAGACAAAATTCTTGGTTTTATTTTTTAGCAAAATTTCTCCATTGAGGAATCACCTCCATATTTCAATCTTCCAGACCCCTCTATTTGAAGACAAAAAATTAGGCCCAGAGCCCACATGGATGTCCTGGGTCTGAGCAGCAACCTGTGACCATGTTGGTGTCCAAGGGCTGTGCCACTGCTGATACCAAGCCAATCTGGGTGCCCAGAGCTGCCAGCTGGTCTCATAGTATTGCCCAAACCAGGGCTGCAGCTGAAGGTCATGTCTAGGTCCATGGACCTACAGCAGCCAGGGTCTGAGTTGATGTCTGGGGCTCCAGTTGTCACTGAGGGCGATGTGGAAGATTGGGATCTGGTTGGCCATCTTGGACTGTGTCAGCATCCAAGGACTGTGCTGTGCCTGGGGCGATGCTGATCTCGGTGGCCGGTACCCTCATCTGGAGCCATGGAGACCTCTGTATACAGGCTGTTGCCTAGGCCTATATCTGGGTCTGTGGCCCTGCAGAGGCCAGGGTCTGGGGTGGTGTCTATGCCTCCAGTTGCCACCAAGGGCTCTGTGGATGTCTGGAGTCTGACCAGCTAGCTCCCTGGGGGCTACACTGCTACGGGGGGCATGCTGATCTGAAGGGCCCGAGCTGCTGCCAAATGCCATGTTTAGGTCTGTGGTCCTGCTGCAGCTGGGGTCTGTGTTGATGTCCATGGCTGGTGTTAGCACAGGGATCATTGGAACCATGATGTGCTGGCCCTGGGATGGCTAGTCCTGCCCCTCACTGGACATTACAGCAGGCAAGCTGGTCCTGCCCTTCAGGGGAGAGATGGCCCTCACACACGAGGGAAAGATAGTTCCACCCATCACCGTAGGAGTACACCTCACCTAGGAAGCACACTAGAGCTGACCCTGAGGTCAGCGAAACAGATGAGCCATATCTGAGGGTGTGAGAGCAACAGAGCTGACCCAGGCCGCCCCACTTATCTGCCATGCAGCGGCATAGGTGAGGGAAAGATGTCTCCCGTTGGCCCCTTGCTCTCTGAAGCAAGCACGAGAGCTGGCCTCCAAGGTCATGAGCGTCAGAGAACTAGCCTTGCCCTACACCAGCTACAGCACACAGGAGAGAGGGCCCTTCACCCCGCCTGGGCAGCACACTGAAGCTGACCCTGTTCGGGGTTCCTGAGTCAGCACTGAAGCCACCACCTAGTAAGCCCTATAACAATCAAGAGAGACAGTGCTACTTCTTGCCTGGGCAAGACAGTAGAGCTGGCCCTGGGGATAGGAGAGGGGACACTGGGTCTGAAGGCCTAGAGCAGAAGTTTCCCACTCCTTGTTGCAGTCTGTATTGGGCGAAGGCCGTGCTAAAGAGCTTCTCTGGGTTGTGAAGATAAAGGAAAGCTAGTGAGTTACCAACCCAGCTACCACCCAGGCCCAGAATCAGGGCTACGAGTTGGCCCACTCCAACATCCACCGAATCTATGAACTGGTGGAGCATGAGAAGGGGAGGAGCCTGCAGATCCCAAATGGTAGGATCTCCATGGCACAGGACAACAAGAGGATATCCAAGAGGAGCCCCAAGGAGAGCCCATTATGGATGGTGCTGCAGAAACCAGAGGCCTCAAGCCGGACAAATGATTCATGGTAATGAACTCTTGCAAGTAAAGATGGAAAGACTAAAAGGCAAATTGTGTTTCAACAGGTAACGTGACAGCGTCCACGCCAAGATTCTTCCTCTTTTGTGTTTGTTTTTGTTTTTACTTTTCTTTTGTTTGGTTTTTGATTTTTCTTTTAAATTTGGTTTTCTTTTGAGGGGGAGGTTTCAAGGCCAGAAAGTACATTCGAGGGGACAGGGAGATATGTGAGACTGGAATGCATGATGTGAAATTCACAAAGAATTAATAAAAGTTAAAAAAAAAAAAACAGGAAAAATCTAATGATCAAAAGAGCAAGTAGAGTTCCTCGATGTTTTCTGCTTCTAATTCCTGCGTCAGTCCTTGCCTTGAATGCCTTCAGTGACGGACTGTAACCTGTAAGTTGAAATAAAACTTCCTATAGAAGAAAATTGGGCCCTGAGAATTTCAAATGACCACCAAGTAAAGAGAAAATTAAGAATTGAAATTCAATAGTGTGATCATGACTGTATGCTGTAGTCATATAGTTAAGGTAAAGCTTGACTAGAAAGGGCCTTCAAATATCACACATGACAAATTCTCTTTGGGGAGGGGTCTGTCTCTGATTTTTTTACTTGCTTTAGGGACCCTTTTCCTCCTTCTGGGTTGCCTTGTCCAACCTTGATATGAGGGTTTGTGACTAGTCTTATTGTAACTTGTTATGCCATGTTTAGTTGATATCTCTGGGAGGCCTGCTCTTTTCTTAAGGGTAATAAAAAGAGGAGTGGATCTAGGGAAGAGGGAAAGTATGGAGGAAGAGCTAGGAGGAGAGGAGGGAGGGGGAACTGAAGTTGGAGTGTAATATATGAGAGAAGAATTAATTAATTAATTAAAATTTGAAAGTTGAGAAGTATGTTACTGTGGGTGAACTTTGAGAGCATAGACCCTCATCCGCTTTCAGGTCAATGTCTCTGCTTTCTGCTTGTGTTTGAGGATCTGATCTCTCAAGCTTCCTACTCTGCCTTTGAGCTGCCATGCCTCTCCCACCATTGATGGACTCTCCTACTGGAACAATAGGCCAAAATAAACTCTGGTTTCTGTAAGCTGCTTTAGTCGTGCTATTTTACCACAGCAACAGACAGGTCACTACATAGAAATTGGCATCAGATGTGGGGTGTTGCTGTGAATAAACTGACCATGTTGAATTTAGGAGAAATGTGGCTGACTGGCTTCCTACTCCCTGCTTACTTGAACCAATCAGCATAATGTCATTAATATAGCAGACCTTGTGGTTAATTATACTATCTAGTTTTTGTCAGCTTGAAACAGACTACAGTCACCTGGGAAGAGGGAACTGAAAGTAAGACAAATCTATCAGATTGTCCTACAAGTAAGTATGTGGTGCTTTTTTTCATGGATGATTGATGCATGAAAGTCCTGTCCATTGTGGGCAGTGCTCTCTTTGAACAAATGGTCCTGGTTCAAGAAAGTAAACTGAACAATCCATGGGAAGCAAGCCAGTATGTAGCATTCCTCCATGATCTCTACTTGAGTTTCTACCTGTGGGCTCTGATAGGCTGTGACATGGAAGTAAAAGTTGAAATCAGCCATTTCCTTCCATAAGGTGTTTTTTTTTTTTTGTCAGTGTTTTATCCAAGCAACAGAAAAGCAAACCAGGACTCTCTATGCCTGCAGAACTCTGAACATTAAAGGACACTTATAGAACATTAACTGTCAAATGCACCCTAAGACACACTTAGTGTGGTCAGTTCATTGATGCTTCTGATTTTAAATACAACAGAACCTATGAATTACAGTCCAAACCAGTATTCATCTTTAACTGATGGAAGGTCATATTACTTCATAGGAGCAGATGGAAAAATCAGAATCAGAATCTGGGAAGTCTGTAGGCTATGATCACACTGTAACGCCCTGTGTAGCATCTTGATTATTTGCTAGAAACACTTAACCAGTGGCAGTAATGACTCCTACCCACTCTGTAGATTAGCAAGGTGATAATTAAGGTGATGTTACTACCCTGACCATTTGATTAAGAAGTATTAACCTTTCAGGTCATGTTTTGTCTCAGTTCCCTTCAAAACAACTTTCCTCTTTGAAATAAAATCACTTGAAATCTATTATTCAGACTCTGATGTAGTTTGAATGTAATTGGCCCCCATAATCTCATAGGAACTGGCACTATTAGGAGATGTGGCTTTGTTGGAGTGGGTATGGCCTTGTTGGAGGAAGTGTGTCACTGTGGGGATGGGCTTTGAAGTTTCCTATGCTCTGAATACTATCCGGTGTCTCAGTACACTTCCTGTTGCCTACAAGATGTAGGACTCAGCTATTTTTCCAGTACCACATCTGCTTGCCTGCATCCATGCTCCCGCCATGATAATGGACTGCACCTCTGAAACTGTAAGCCGCCCCCTCAACTAAATGTTTTCTTTTATGAGAGTTGCCATGGTCATGGTATCTCTTCCCAGCAATAAAAAGTCTAACTAAGACAGACTCATGTCATTATTTTCTGCCTCACGGATTATCAATGAACCTGAAATTTTGAGAAATCTATCCTAGATACTGACCTAAAAAAAAACATGAACCAGATTATATTTTCTGCTTCCCTCTGTCCATTGGCATGGGTTCAGTGGACTTGAGTAGCGAGGCGTGCTAAATAAGCCATCTGTATTTCAACCTGCATCTACCCTTCTGAGTGGCAGTGGTTTTAATACCATTAGGCATCCCAGTAATAAGCTGATCCAAGAAGAGTGTAGCTTCTGTTCCAGAGAAATTTACATTTTTAAGAGGGACACACACAGTGAATACAAGAATCTTCTCTAATTAAGTTCTTTGGTGGTTTGCCAGCCCTTTCTGTCTGAGACACCCATGCAAGATCACATATGAGAACACACAGCTAACAGGTGGAACTGACCCTACGGAGTTACAGCAGCCAGTGCCAACAGCCCCCACTCCTGTGTTCCACTACCGCAGTGTGGATCACAGAGCATTTTCTATTGTAATGTTCAATGCTTCACCAGAAGCAGTTAGTATAGAATATTGTCAATTGACTGGGGGATATTGTGACATTCATATTTATATTAAATATATGTTTCCCCAAGTGCTTAAGGTACTGGTAAATTTATATGGAGGGGAAAGCGACAGAAGATGGAATTGTTTATGGACAAATTTTTAGAGTTAACTAATATGAATATGAACCTGCAGTTTGTCTAATGCTGTGGTGTGTAACATCTTATTACAGGGATTGGGGCTAAGTGTCGCTCGACCCACCGACCTGTTTTTCCTTTCTTCCCTTCTTCCTTCTTTGCTTTCTTCTCCTTCCTCTATCCCTTTTCTCTTCTCTGCTTTTGTGTTTTCCTCACTGAACATGCACAGGAAACGCTAGTGTGAGCAATAAACACACCAACCTTCCATGTTTTTCGTTGTGATCAGTCTTTAAAAAGCAGCATTTAAAGCCCAGTCTGAGGCGAGATTCATTCTTTACACTGAACTGTTTGCAGCGACAGCCTCAGACTGTGAGATGTGGCTCTGTAATTGAAATCACATGCTTCATCTCAGTTTCATTTGCATGGACTACAGGCTGTAATTAACATCAAGTATCAAGACAACATCATATACAACAGAGTCCTGCCACACAATCAACCACCAAAATTGAAAAAAGGCTCTCTACTACTTAGCTATGCAAGGCTTGCTCCATGTGACCATGGAGAGGTGACTGTGACAACTCATAGAACACTGATGACAAATTGGGTCTCCCTGGGCTCGTCACTAAGGGCTGCCTTTCACAGTGACTCCTTACTTACCTTTGCAGGACCAGTTCCTGCTTTTATTGTCATCTAGACTTTGGTTATCTCTAAAAATGCTACCACATACTCAAGGCATATAGTTAGGCAAGAAAGTCTCCAAAAAAATTTAAAAAAAGATCAAATCATATTTCCATCTCTTCACTTCTGTATAACTAATTCTCGCTTAATAACTGTTCTATTATATGTAATTTTACTATGTTAAAGTTAAAACCTTTCTTTTTATTTAAACAGAAAAAGGGAAATCTGTAAGATAATGCTTTTGTACACTGGTTTAATAAAATGCTGATTGGCCAGTAGCCAGGCAGGAAGTATAGGCAGGATAAGCAGACAAGGAGAATTCTGGGAAGAGGAAGACTGAGTCAGGAGATGCTATCCCACCATCCAGGGAGCAACATTTAATGACACATAGGTAAAGCCATGGAACACATGGTGACATATAGATTAACAGAATTGGGCTGAGTTTAAGTGTAAGAAAGAGCTAGTCAGTAGTAAGCCTGAACTAATGGCTGAGAAGTTATAATTAACATAAGCCTCTGTGTGTTGACTTGGTTCTGAGTGGCTGTGGACCTGTCAGGACACGGGAAAACTTTCAGCTACACTTCTGAGATGCTTTTCAAGTGCATGCTCTAGTTTGGTGAAGATCTGAGTATCTGTGAACCTCCAAATGCATATGTCCATACCTAACTTCAAAGGTTATGGTGCTAACAGGTGGGTGTTTGGAGGGCTGGTGAGGATAGAGTAGTGATGGTATAAAGGAGGCTTGAGCGAGCCTATTCTCTCCTTACATCCAGTGCCAACAGTGGTAAGAAGCCAGCTATGAACCAGGAAACAGCACTTTCCTGAACACGGAGCCTACTGGTGCCCTTAACCTGACCCCAATTTCCTTCAAAGTGGAAAGAAATGAATTTATGACAGTTAGAAGACATCTACTTGATGATTATAACTTTTGTCAACTGTCACCCATTTTGGCAAAAAGGGACTTCCTACCTTTATAATTATGTGAAACACATTGTTGCCTTTTCTTTTATTTACTTTCACATACCATTTTCTTTTTAAATTTATTTCTTTTATTTTTGAGACTATAGTATAATTACATCATTTACGCCTCCATTACTTCCCTCCAAGCCCTTCCGTATACACCTTCCTGCATTTTGTTTCAAATTCATGGCCTCTTTTTCCATTGTTGTTATGTGCATGTATGTATACATGTATATGTGTAATATAGTGCAATATATACAATACATGTATTTGTGTATATACAATGCATATATTTGTTTATATATGTTAATATGTGTATATATGTTCCTAATATGACCTATTTGTGCTGTATGTTACTAATATGCATATTTTCTGTGCTTGCCATTTGATATTGAATAACTAATCAGTATCCTCTTTACTAAGGAAGATTATTTCTCTCTCATTCAGTGTTTCTTATTTGCCCATAGTTCTTTGTGTAGGGTTGAGGCTTTGTGAACTTTCCTCCATCCACAGATCCTACATATACTTTACTAAACCAGAATAATTCCTAACTACATTCTAAATATTTATTGTTATACCACAGATAAACATGCTCCTCACCCCTCAAGGAAACTTCCTTTTGCAACAGGAGGAGACCACTATAGAAAACCATGGCCAATAAAAATGTCAGGGCCGTACGTATAAAACACTCTCACACTCAAGGCTAAATGAATACTAAGGGAAAGGGAGCAGAACAATTGTAAGAGCCAGAGGATCAGAGAGTTTTCTGTGAGACTGTGTCTCCTCAGAATGTCAGAAGCTACACCCCTAAATTGTCACCACCATGAGTGCCCAATGTGATCTGAATAAAGTTGACACCAGTAGACACCTTTCCATTTTGTTTACCTATGTGTAACCACATATTTTCTTGTTTCTTATTACTTTCCTACTGTAATTTAATCACTAAATATCTGGCATATATATATATATATATATATATATATATATATATATATATGGATCTACTATTCCTTACCAAATAAATAAATGGCTCTCTTCCTTCTTCATGTGATGTCCCCTCTATTACCCATACATAATATATGTTGAGTTCATTTCAGTTATTTGTAGACAAAAAACCACAGGCTGCAGAGATGGTTCAGCACTTATGAGTACATGGTTACATTTCAGGTGAACAGTGTCCAGTTCCCAGCAACCATGTCAGGCAGCATAACCACCTGTTAACTCAGCCCCAGGAAAATCAACTGTCCTTGTTGGTCTCTGCAATTACCTGCGTGTGTGTGTGTGTGTGTGTGTGTGTGTGTGCACGCGCGCACGCGCACACACACACACACACACACACACAAATAAAATCTTTAAAACATCGTATATTTCAATTTTTCAGGGAGTATGCATAATTTTAGAATTATAGTTTTGAAGTAAGAAAATCTCATATAAAGAAAGAAAGTTGCTACTGTTGGAATGGGAGACTTGCAATATATTTGACAGTGTAGAGTTCTCACTGTCTATTGTATTTACCCACAGAACAAATGTACTCCTCTGTCTTCCTGGTGAACTGTTATAATTACTGAATTCTGATTGAATGACACTGTGTCCTTTTGGAGGGACTGTTTCTCAGAGGACGCCTGGGGTAATCTGTAGATAATTACTTCTAGCTGACTTGGTCTAATTATATGCATGCCTTATACCTCCAAACCCTAGATCCTGAACTGCTGGCTTCTCCTCAAGAGCCTCCTCTTTGCTTTGGTGGGATGGGACCGATGTGGTCTCTCAGGACTGTTCTTCCTTGCCCCCAGTCTGCAGGCACATAATTGGATCTGCACATATTCTTGGAAGGTTTAAATCAGAGATTCTAAAGGCTATGCCTTTTATATACTGCAATCTACTGGTAGACAATTCCTTTTCAACAATGTTTAAAATGCACCCTTTGTGTCTGAAACCTACTGTTAGTATGTTTATGGCATATAAGAAATGATGTTTAATTCATAATCCTTTCAAGATCCATTTTGAAAATCAGCACAGATTAGGTGAATGATATCACTCAACACAAACTTTAGACGGTAGAAAATTATTTTCAAGTCATTTATATGCATGTATTTTAAATTAGCAAAATTAGTCAATGAATGGACTTTACATATTATATTAACCATTATCACCATTTTATAAGTACAAATAAAAAAGTGTGTCCAAATAATCATTACCATTAGCTGCTAGCATAGGAAAGATTTAAACAGAGCAATAGAATGTGGCATGGGGGAAATTCAATTCTGGGATATCCAGAGTGTATTACATTGATTATCAGCCCTACCCATTGACTGTTATGGTGATATTTTATTTGTATTAAAATATTATTTGTATGTTAATAAATAAAGTTGCCCGGGGGTCAGAGCTATTAGCAAGCCAAAGGAAAGCCGGGCGGTGGTGGCGTACGCTTGTAATCTCAGCACTTGGTAGGCAGAGCTAGGTAAATCTCCATGTGTTCAGGGATACAGCCAGCATTGGATACGCATGCCTTTAATCTCAATACCAACCATAGAAGACCTGGAGGTCTATACAGACAGGCAGTGACGAGGCAGTCATGTGGTTGGGTTTAAAACCAATGAGAAGGCAGAACAGAAAGTCTATATAAAGACTTTAACACAGGAAGTAGCTCTTGTTCGGAGAGGTAGGACCACCGCAGGAGGAAGGGTAAGGTTCTAGGTCTTACCTCTGACCTCTTGGCTTTCTTCTTTGCATTGGTTCTGTGTTTCTTATTTAATAAGACGGTTGGTTACATCTACAGACTGTGATTAATTTTGGGGCACATCATACTTACACTTGGTCTTACAGTCAGTGCAGCTCAGGATATATGAGTCTTCCTAGTCAACAAAACAGGGATAACAACTTAATTTCATCATCCAGAAATAAAATAAGGGAGATTAGATCCTAAAAACAAACTTCTTCAAAAAGATTTAAAATTTGAGTTTCTAGTGAAAGCCATACATATGTACAGGTTGGCTACTGACTACAGTGACATGAGTTTCTAAAACTTCAAATTAATTATAACAGACCCCATTTAATCTGATATCTATATATGCATAGGAGGCCCAATGAAAGTAGTTGACCTCCATGACTGCCAGGGTAAGTCCAAAGCCCTTTGGGTGGTTTAAGGCCAGCAGCTCTTAGGAAGGGGCTTGTCTGCAGATCCTTTTCTGAGTCTGCATCATACTAAGGCCCTGGAGCTGCTGTGCTGAGCCCACTCAGATGACTGAGGAGAGAGTGGTCCTCTTAAGTTTGACATGATAGGACACATTAGGTAAGCACAGCCCAGTGGATAGTGCCTCAGAGCATCTGGACACTGAAACCTGGCAAAGTTGAAACTAACAGTCATACCAGGCACCTGCTTGGGAACAGTTCACATGGAGTGGTATCTGGATTCTGACAATGATGATCAGCTTGGTGTTGGCCATTGCGTAGAGGGCTTTATAGCAGACAGACATATAAAACACTTTTATTTTACAGAATGGGCTATTTCAGATTTAAACTGATGTTTAAAAAAGCCAACCTTTTTTCTTGATATTATAAGAATTTTTTTTCTCATATGCTGGTATGCTAGCTTGAAAGAAAAGGGCTCCCAGGGGGAGTGGCACTATTAGGAGGTGTGGCATTGTTAGAGTAAGTGCAGTCTTATTAGAGGAAGTGTATCCCTATGGGAGTGGGCTTTAAGTCTTCTATGCTCAAGCTACTCCCAGTGAGACAGGCCACTTCCTGCAGCCTGCAAGATGTAGGACGCCCAGCTCCTTCTCCAGCACCATCTCTGCCTGAACACTGCCATGTCCTGCCATGCAGAAAATGGACTGAACCTCTGAACTGCAAGCAAGCCACCACATTTAAATGTTTTCCTTTATAAAACACCATGGTCATGGTGTCTCTTCACAGCAATAGAAGCCTTAACTAAGACAGAAGTTGGTACCAGGGACTGCAATATTGTTGTAGTAGGCCTGACTATGTTTTAGTTTGGAGTAATGTGCACTTTGGTACTTTGTGTTAGGAAAGCATGGGATGCTGATGCTTTAAGAACTGCTTAGTGGGTCATACTAGTAGGAACATGGAATTCAGTGGTTCTCAGAATGCTTTGAACTGTGGGGTTCAAAAGGTTTCAGAGAAGAAGAATTCTAGTATGTTGCCCAGAGATTGTTCTTGTGATATTTGGTGAACAGTGTGGCTGCTTTTTGCCCTTGTCCAAGGAGTCTGCCTGAGATGAAAGTAAAATGTTTTGGATTAATTTCATTGGCAGAGGAAACCTGAAAATGGTCTAGTATAGACTCTGTTGTGTGGTTACTAGTGTTGACTCTAATGAATATTTATAATGAAAAGGAACAAGCTAAGCAATTAAAAATACAACATGTACAGATTGATAAAATGGGCACCAGGAAGTGGAATAGAGCTAAATTCTCTGTTCAAGGAGATAAAGGGATTAAGAAATTGAATAAAAGGAGTAGTGACCTCAGGGCAAATCCCACCCAGCTAAGTTTCCAATTTGTGAAAAGCTTAGAGCAAGGTGTGGCGGGGCATACCTTTAATTCCATCACTCAAAAGGCAGAGATTGGCAGATCTCTGAATTTGAGGCCAGCTTGGTCTACAGAGCAAGTTTCAGGACAGCCAACCTTAAGCAGTGAAGGACACAAAACTGGTGAAGATGCAGTTGAATGAGGGGACTATGTTCCAGCCCCAGGAAGCAGCAGAACTTGGCATCTTTGGCCACAAGATTCTGACAATAGAGTTAAAGATAAAATGTAGATGGACTTTCCTTTGAGACACCAGCTCACAAAAATGATGGAGACTTATGTTAATTATGAAAGTTCAGCTTTAGCTTAGGTTTGTTTCTAACTATCTCTTATAAATTAATTAATCCATTTCTATTAATTTGATTTCTGATGTGTGACTTTATTGCATTATTTCTGTATTGCCCATCCTACTTGCTCTGCATCTGGCTGGTGATCCATGCTTTTTCCTCTCAGAGCTCTCTCTGTCCAGAAGTCTCTCTGTCCAGCAGCCTCCCCCTGCCTAGCTATTGGCAGTTTAGCTTTTAATTTAATTTAATTAAACCAATCACAATGATTTATCTTTAGACAGTGTACAAAAATCCTATAACAATAGAAGAAGTGGGTTATGGAATTTGTCTCCACATATAAGGAAAACTGCTGAGGCCAGGTATGTGTCAGGGATGTCCCTAAATGAAGGCTTAGAGAGTCATTTTGTGAAGCTGTGAAGTTGAATCCTGGATTTCCTTGGAGACTCCAAGATGTTAGAGATGCCTGGGTTATGGGATAACTGCTGAGGAAAGCTGCTAACAGGAAGTGGAACCAACCCAAGAGAAAGAAGTGTGTTGCAGTCAACAAAGCTGAAAGAGTTGGAGATCTGAAGGGTGTTTTTACATCAGACATGGAGATGCAGAGATTGGAGGTTGCCCACCTTGTTCTTGGTCTTGCTTTGGTCCAGTATTTCCTCACTATGATCCCTTCTTTTTGTTTTGGACTGGTAATATATATTCTGCATCATTATATATTGGAAGTATGTGGTCTGCTTTTTTATTTTGATTTTACAGGGAGATTACAGTTAGGAAATTGCCATGATTCTCACTTTGGACTTTGGACACTGAAAAAAAAAAGGTTGAGACTGTTTATAGACTATGGAGACTTTTGAAGTTGGACTGAAATCATTTTTGCATTATGATATGACTTCAAGCCTCCGAAGGGCCAGGGAGTGGAATGTGGTGGTTTTAAAGAAAAAGGCCCCCCAAACAGTGTCACTATTAGGAGGTGTAGCTTTAATGGAGTAGGTGTGGCCTTGTTGGAGGAAATGTGTCACTATGGGAGTGGGCTTACAGGTCTCCTATGCTCACATTACTTCTAGTGAGACAGACCACTTCTTGTTACCTGCAAGATGCAAGACTCTCAGCTACTTCTCCAGCACCATATCTGCCTATACACTTGCATGTTCCACCATGATGATAATGGACTGAGCCTCTGAACTGTAAGAAAGCTACCACAATTAAATGCTTCCCTTTATAAGTGTTGCCATGGTCCTAGTGTCTCTTCATAGCAATAGAAACCCCGAATAAGACAGCTGGTAATTTCAATTGCCAACACATCCTCGAGAGTATTTATTTTCTTCATCTCCAGATACACATCAAAGTTCATAACAACTATCTCAAACCCAATTCTAAGAACATAGTTACTAAATTGATTTTAAGATATTTATTAAATTTGTTCTTGGCCTTTGAATATGTCTCATTATAGAAGCACATTCAAACTTTCTTTCCAAATGCATAAGCATTGTTTCCAGCACAATCTTCAAATGGAAGAGGAAAAATAAGTACAATATATTTCCATAAGATTCTCACCTAGCCACACATCCCTTCATATGAACCACCTGCTTCTGAATGATGGATTTGTCTCAATTAGAAGACCTTTGTAGAGAATGCTTTTCTACTAATATCCACCGAATGATCAGAATTCATTCCTGACAATACAATACCCATTGGATGGATTTCATGGATATTCAATGACATAATCCTCCATCCCAACAACCCTTGCAAGAATTCCACTACTCTACAGAACCCTTGCAAGAATTCTACTACTCTACAGACCTCCCCCCCATTTCTCTAATTCATACCCTTCTCTCTCAGTCTTTAGCAAAAGATCTTTTACTGTCTCTGTAGCTTTGAGCTTTCTAGCATTTCCCTCTCCATATCTATGAGTGAGATCATATGGAATTGGTCATGTGTCTGTGGTGGTTTGAATCTGGGAACACCCACAATGTGCAGTCTAGAAGCAGGAAAGGATTAAGAAGCAGTGAAAGAAAACAAGTAATTTCTAGTCTGAGTTCAGAAAAGGCCCAAGATAACCAACCTGGCTGAAAAAGTGCAATCTTTCCATCTATCTTCTACTCAGCTCATCAATTAGTTAGATGACTCCAATCTCTAATTGGGATGACAAAACCTTTTAATCAATAAATGGATTGAAATACTGAATTCACCTATAAATGTTCTCAGCCACATCCATATACAATTATTATGCAAATACACAAAGATTTTCATTTTGTCAATGCTTGGAATATATATGCACAGTCACATACAACAATAACATACATACACATGCACACATATAATTGCATGTACATATACATTCACAGACACCCACACCCACCCACCCACACCCACACACACGTGTACTATGCTTTGCATGCTTTGTATACTTGCATGTACAATGTTGTATGTTGATGATTCCAACAGTACTCACTGATGTGGAACTCTCAGTACATAAGAAAACTATTTTACAAAGCATTAGTTATCTTTATAAGACTGTACTGTTCCAAAATATTAAGTGTTTAAACCACAGAATTAAAGAGTCTTGTGAAGGTTGACAAAGAGATTCATTGCCCAACACTGACACTTCATATGGCATTGATTATTCTGGCTGTGTGGCTGAAATTGCAGAGACACATGCCTAAGAATCTTGACCTCTTTTAGAGATTTCTCTTCTGATCTGGACTGTCAGACATTTTTCAGTGATAGTGTTCTGAGAGAGGGGAACAGGGGGTCAGGAAATAAGAAGAAAGAAAAGTTTGGGATCAGGTTTGCACATTCTGTATTTTTTGCCAAGCAAGTTCATTAAGAAGTACAGCATTATATACCCTATTTTTAGAGAAGAAAGGGGAAATAGTCAACAGAAACTATCATACTATGGGACACAGTTAGTAGGAGGCTAATCAAACAGTGCTATACAAAGGGAACACAGGTATTTCAACACCATTATAGACCAGGCATACAGCAGCCTTGAGACTGAGATCTCCAGTCTTCTTTTGAGAAAAAAGCCAAGTGCTCAGGAACTGAAACCTTAACTCTTTCAAGGCACTACAGGAAGCCCCAGACTGGCCTTGCCAAGTCTGTCTCTGGGCAACAACATGGAACCTGGTTCCTTTTGTCCACTCACTGGGGCATCTGACAAAGCCTTGGATTGGTCCTCTCAACAGTCTTCATCTGCAACCCACTCTAATTTAATAGCTTTCTAAGTCATGTTAGGAATTGGACCAGAGAAAAATCTTCATGAGAAGCCCATTGGCCCCTAAACCTACAGCTTCATTAGGTATTATACCTGTGTTTTTGTATGTAAGTGAAACTACGTGCAAAACACATCTTTGGCCATAGAAAAGCTAGCTCAATATGTTAGAAAATTAGAAATTTGGGTTATGAGGAATGCCTGTAAAGTTTAATTGGATTCTTTTCCAAAGTTCTGACATGATCATCTAAAATGCACTCTACTTCTATCTCTCCAGGTCCAGTCAGCATAAGGGAGAGGCCCAGGGTGTTATTTTAAGGGTGCAGAATGGTGATTAGATTCTGGAAACTAAGTCAGGACCTAGGAAAGGGAAATTGGTTAGCCTGAGACAGAGCAGCAAGGATACATCATGGGGTTCAGTTCACAGGACAGGAAGGAGAGTGTTGCTGGAGGGTTTCTCTCTAGGTTCCACCAAGCCCTGCAGTCCCACAACCCACATATAAAATAATCACTCAGATGCTTATATTACTTATAAACTGTATGGCCGTGGCAGGCTTCTTACTAACTGTTCTTATACCTTAAATTAACCCATTTCTATAAACCTATACCTTGTCACGTGGCTGGTGGCTTACCGGCATCTTTATATGCTGCCTGTCCTGGCAGTGGCTGCAATGTCTCTCCCCCTTCTTCCTGTTTCCCCAATTCTCCTCTCTCCTTGTCCCGCCTATACTTCCTGTCTGGTCACTGGCCATCAGTGATTTATTTATATAAAGCGATATCCACAGCACTTCCCCTTTTCTTCTTTTTTTAAAAAGGAAGGTTTTAACTTTAACATGGTAAAATTACATATAACAAAACAATTATCGAGCAAGAATTACAGTTACAATATTGAAGCTGTCCTATCTATCTTATATTTGAGGGTTTAAGGTTTTATATCTAACTTATCTTTTATCATAACTGAGGAAATTACAACTATCTAGTCTTTAACCACATCAAAGATCTGAGAAGGAACATAATGGTACCTGAGAAATTGTAGATGGATGTAAGCAACTTTCGGGAATCTTGCAAGAGTAGACCGAGACAGCTGGCAGCCTGTACAGTCACAAGAATACATTAAAAACTGCTTGGCTTGGCTGCAGGTCCTCTTTCCCGCAAGGGTGGCAAGCTGGGCATTTGGCTTCCTAGCCCGGCTAGCTCAGTCGGTAGAGCATGAGACTCTTAATCTCAGGGTCGTGGGTTCGTGCCCCACGTTGGGCACCAGATGTAGATGTAATTAACTGTCTTATTAAATAAGAAATACAGAACCAATGTAAAAGAGAAAGCCAAGAGATCAGAGCTCAGAGCTAAAATCTCACCCTTCCTCCTGCGGTGGTCTTAGCTTCCCGAAAGAGAGCTATTTCCCTGTGTGTAAGTTATTTCATAGTCATTTTGCCTTCTCATTGGTTGTAAACCCAAACACGTGACTGCCTCGTCACTGTCTGTATGTACAGCCCCCCAGGTCTTAAAGGCGTATGTCTCCAATGCTGGCTGTATCCCTGAACACACAGAGACCTTTGGGGTTAAAGGCATGCACCACCACCGCCACGCTCTGTCTATGGCTCCAATAGCTCTGACCCCCGGGCAACTTTATTTATTAACATACAATCAAAATCACATTTCAGTACAATTAGAATACTACCACAGGAGTTCCTGTGGAGTTTAGGGATACGTATGAGGAAAGCTGACTTCTCCAGCTCCACAGCTGCGCATCAGTTGGTGGGAGATTGGGTGGCTGCTTCTGTGATGTTGTCTCTGGTGCAGCAGCCATGCATGCATTGTAGCCCTCACCGTGATGTGTTGAGGACTGTAGGCTGCCTATCTCTAAGACTTATCTGGTGCTTTCTCTAGTTAAATGAGCAAGTTGAACAGCATCATGCTAGGAATCATAGCATCTGAGTAGTGTGAGTTCTTGTTCATTCATTATCTCATTTTTAACTGGCATAATGAGTATTTGGTTTCATTATGGTGTTTCCAATGTCTGTTTCTTTTGATTATTTGATGCCCTTTTCTTTCATCCCACTACATCTCCCTCCTAACCTTCCAACCACATAGCCTACTTTCTTCTGTCATATATCAAGTGTTCCATCTACCCTCTTGTGTTCCCCTTTCTTGTTCTATAGGCTAAAGCCACACTCAACACCCCATGTGTACATACACATGAACATTTAAAACAGAGGTCTTCACATGAGAGAACACATGAAATTCGTGTATTTGAGCCTGTTTTTTGTTTTTGTTTTTGTTTTTGCTTTTTGTTTGTTTTGTTTTTTGTTTTTTGAGACAGGTTTTCTCTGTGCAGTTTTGGTGCCTATCCTGGAGCTTATTCTGTAGACCAGGCTGGCCTCAAACTCACAGAGATCCATCTGTGTCTGCCTCCCGAGTGTTGGGATTAAAGGCATGCGCCACCACACCTTTACTTATCTGAGCCTGTTTACCAAGTTTATTGTGATATTTTTCAGATCCACCCATTTTCCTTCACATTTCATAATTTTATTTTTCTTTATAGTTGAATAAATTTCATTGTATATATAACACATTTCAATTATCCATTTATCTGTCGATGACAACTAGGCAAATTGCATTCCTTCATATTGTAGATATTCTAGCCATATACTATGAATGAGCAAGCATCTCTTTCCTGTGGTTTAGTGTCCTCTGGGCAATTTATGGGCTAAGGGTGACACAAATACAGGTTTACATTATGTGATTTGTTAAATTCTGTGAAATTACAATGCCTTATAAAAGGACACTTACCCTACCTTCTGTTAAAAAGGAAATCACATAGTGCTGATGCCCATGAACCACAGTGATAAACATCGCACAAGCATACAAATGTCTTCTTCCTGTGACAAGTCTTTGAAACACTCATGGCTAAGCTGATTCTTGGACTGAAGCTCTGTGAGATTCTGCAAGCTATGGCCATTCAAGCATTTATGCATGGAAGTTGTAGATAATTAATTTGTGTTGTTGCAAATCTTAAGATCTTTGGTAGTATTTTTATACACCAATGGTTGACTGATACACCTACTAACTCAACTGAGGCTGAGGCTTACCTGTTTGACTTGGCTTTCAACTTTTCTTTGCTATAAGGAATACAGTGGCTGTAGTAATTGTCAAACTATACTGAGGAAATTATTTTCTGATTAAATTCTTCCATGATTTACTTTTGTGAGTAACTATGGGACACAAAAAAGCAAAAAACTCAATAAAAAACCATTTCATATTTTACAAATAAGCAGTACAAATGATTTTCAGCTGACAAGTAAGAAAACCAAAGGGCAGTGACAAGGCTGAGGGAATTGTGAGTAGGCAGGTCTTACGAGCAGAGCACTAAGGTCTTCTCTCACCTCAGGTATGGCTTGTGGCTGAAGCACTGGACAAGCAGCTGCATTTCTTGGTCTTGTCATCATGAAACATGACTATACAAATGTGAAGACTTTTATGAATCTAAATATTCATAACTATCTTCCAAGGGCCGAATAGGAGACAGGAATCTCTGGGATATTCATCAGTTTTGTATCAAAAGTCTTTGGTCATTTTGACTAAATGTGTTTAAGTTTTGTGGTTTTTTAGCATTGACATTTCAACAGCATATTTAGAAAGACTAGGAAGTTTGATTATATTGTGCGATGTGCAGGTAACACAAAGGACCATTATATTTATTGCAAATTTAAATTTTCTAACAGATTATTTTCTCTTAGTTGTAGATTCTAAGTAATTAAAGTCTAGGTCAATTTTTTCAAAAAAAACCCTCAAGGTTGTAAGATTTGAATAAATTTAAAATAATCTGCTGAACAGTGAAATTAACTTACTTTGTTTTGATCAGCTAACCTAAATCCACTGACAACTAGCATTTAGACTGTTATCATATTATATCAGTATTTTACCATTACCAGTGTCATATAAGCTATTTAAACACTTAGAATATCACAAACCAATGTTGCACAATGTTATTCAATATATATGAAGTGCATATCTGAAGGACCCTGCTAAGGGCAGGCCTCATTCAACTGCTGATCATAAAAAATCTGGCCAATTCTATACAAACTTTCTTAATAGTTTGAAATAAAATCCTGGAATAAGCAATCCAAGCATGGATCCTTAGCTGCTGATGCACTGTGGATGCTTCATGCATTCATTACGATAGCATGGAAGAAAGTGGGGATGTGATGGTGTTTTCCAGTGGGGAGTGTGTAGAGCTATGCAATGACAGCATTTCTTGTCATCATTTAACTTGCAATGCTCACTGCTAGAGTGAAGGAAGTCTGAGCAATGCATAAAATGCTGGCAAAGCAAGGAAGCAAGAGTAAGTGACTTTCCTAAGTGTGATGAAGGCACTTTTTAGAATAGCAAAGATGTATTTAATATTTATATTTCATTAGGCAGGGACAGCCTGCCTTAGCATAGCATGCCTCGAGAAAGCAGGGGTCAGGAGTGTAAATCTTTATTTTGATGTGTTCCAGCATGTGGTCTCTTTCCTTTCCAGCTGGTTGGATTTTCTGCTTCCTTTCTTCATGCCCAGCCCTAAGCTCACCAGGAAACTGATCCTAATTAACTTTATCCCTTTTTCGTTTCACAGGTTCATGGACTTTACAACTGTTGGCATTGAAACAGACTTTATAAATAAATTAATTCAGCCCATTATTCTTTATCATCATCTTACTTCATGGCAGGCACATGCATGCACGTGTGTGTGTGTGTGTGTGTGTGTGTGTGTGTGTGTGTGTGTGTGTATGTATGTGTCTGCTCTATATGCACAGTTGTGCACATGGTATGGCTGGTTTATTTTTATTATATTTTATTTTTAATCAACATATTTGTAAAGTCACCTGAGTAAAGCATTTAGTGAGTGTTCTTAATAACCTTTGATATTTGAAAAAAATTTATTGCAGATCTAGGACAAAGAAATGAAAGTTATTTAACACTATTTTTTCTGGCGAGAGAGTGTCACTTTATGTTCAAATATCCCATCCTGAGTCCATTCAAGTGAATCCTCAAAAAAGGTAAGTAATATAATATTAGGCAAACTATTCTTTAAAATTTTCATACCTGATATTTTGATCATACTCTTCCCCTTTCCCTGACTCCTCCAAGATGCTCCACCTCCTTAGCTATTCATACCAATAGGACAAAGAGAACAGAGTGTGGAGAAAGTAGAAGTCTCTTTATGTAGCCTTCACTGCCATCAATTCCAAGTGTACCAGGCAAGCAGGACAGTGACTATTAATTTAAGACTGATGATTGAGGAATATCTAATGTCCTAAGCACATATGCTTGCCTACTGTTTGTGATACACACACACACACACACACACATATATATATATATACATACATACATACATACATACATACATACATACATACAATACACACATACATACATTAGTGATGGGATGAATGCAACCACTGAGGCCATGAACAGTCATGCATCCTGTCAGGAACTGGGATGAAAGCTTAACATTCAAGATCTTTGAAAAGAAAGGGAAACAAATAAACAAACACCCCAGAATTCCTGGATGTAGTTTTGGCCAAAGTAAGATGAAATGAGAGTGAGACTGAATCTACTGCTCTCAGTGATGACCTTCACAGTCAGGTGAGATCTAGGACCTTGTTGTAGTTCTCAGGATGAACTTGACAGCTGGTGTGTTCTAGATCACAGAAACAGCCCAAGATGACCCCCAGGACTGTTACTTGAGAAATGCATACTTTCTTACAGCACTGTAAGCTTTTGTGCATGTGACAGTATAGTGTGATTTCACAGCATAGATAGCATATTGCCTTCCATTTTAAGAAGTACATTTTATGAGCCAAGTGATTTATCTTCAAAGACTCAATATTGCCCCACAGAATTTGAGAATCCATTGTTCATAAAGAGTAAAGTATTATTGTGTTTTATAAGTAAGATGTTATAGGCAAATGGGATTCTGTAGCAGGCATCGATGTCTTTTTAACAACTTTCTAGAGGTCAAGGGGCAGTGTATTCTTTGAACTTCTGTGTTATTTGGGAATGACCAAGGAAGAAAATATTGATCTCTCCTTTCTGTAATCTCAGTGGGAGGCCTTTCTGATAGCTGAGTTTGCAGTAATGTTGAAGTTTCCTCACAGTGATGAAAGGTCACTGGCTTGGCATCCTACAGTTACAAGAGCCTCCCTGGAACTGTCACTTTATGCCTATTGTCCTTCGTGAATTATTTCTGTTCAATATTGGATAAGGGTAATTGATCTTGTGATGTGCATTTTTTGTTTTATTTTTATGTTTGCAATGCTTTCAATTAACACATAATACATATATTTACTTAGTATATTGTGTTTTTTCTCTATATATAATATCTAATGATGAAATCAGGGTAATTAGCTGTAAATAATACACAACATTCATCAACTAGCTGCATTTCATCTAATAATTTTAAAATGTAAGGTTAGTTAATGTTAACTTAATTATTCTGCTAACACACTGGAGATTTCTCTCTTTTCTGACTGTGTGTTGTTCCCAACCTTCCACCAACAGTCTCTCTGCCTTTCTTTGTACTCTTTATTATTCCAGAGGAAAGACCAGTATGTTCAAAAGACACCTGCAGGTTCATGTTTATTGTAGTGCTCACAAGAGCCAGCACATGGAAAAAATCCAGCAGTCCACTGTTGGGTAATGGAGTGCAGTAGATATACATGTGGTGTAGACAGCTTAATGATACCACCCCACAATCATCTCTAACGTTCTGTGCTCTGAGATGAAAAATGGACCTATGATACTCTAAAGTCTATGCATTTGCTGAGAATTAGCAGAACATGTTTGCTTTAGGGTTCTCTTCTCCTAAGAGAACTTGTTTATGCTAAGTCTGGGAGTGGTTATCATACATTTGAAGGACATAATACTACACCATTTAACCAGTAGATTTGGGTCCATATTTAGAACAAAATTTATTTAGTTTTTATTTATAAATACATTATATTTTTTCAAAATAATCATTTATATACTGAGAATATTTTTGTCTCAAGTTTTTACTTTAAAGGTATTAGAATTATTTATTTAAATTGGAATACTTGGAGAAGTGTCCAGTACAGGATACTTGGGAAAGAAAAAGAGGGGAACTTCAGCAGTAGTTCACAGGACACAAATCCTGAAGGACTTAGCCATCTCTAGAGCCCATCTTGTCTCTGCTGTTTTCCGATTTAAATGTCCTGATCATCTTTCACAGCTGGCCAAACCAGTTATCATGTTCACATGGTATTCAGTTAGGCTTACTTTGGAATTACTTTTCAGTTTAATGAGATTTATGGGCTGCCTTTAACACAAAGATTCTTTTTATACTTTGTGTGTTTATTTTTATCTTCTTGTACTTATAAAAAGACCTGTGAAGTTAGGAACTATTTCAACATACTGTTGTGTTCTGGTCTTGATTGTGAGCTATACGTATCATTCAAAAAGTAGACCAACTGAGCACAGAATGGTGAGTACATATTTTTGACATGGTCATGGAGGATACTCTGAATTTTATAAGCTGCGGTGAGGTTTGCCTAAACAAAACACTCCTTACTATCCCTTGAAGACTTGAAATTTCCTTCCCCAAGATCATGCTAAAGTGCAATATCTGAACAAATAAAATGGTCAGGAATTAGAATGTTATACATAATCGAGAATGATAACATTGTACCCATTGACTTCCTTTCATATTAACATATTTTCTACCACTTAGGTAACATCCTTTCTTGCCAAGGACATACTCACTCTGCAGGAAGACTGGGTGCAAACCAAGGCCAGCTTAGTTACTTCCTGTTCAGCTTGCCTTGGCAAGTTACTACACTCTCTAAACCTCCATCCCTTTATCTATACAATGGGAATAATAGTGCCTCTGTGTTAGTTAGAGGATAAAAGAGAGGCCACTAAAATGCAATAGACAATAGTTAGAATAATTGCTAAATTTTCCAAGATAAATTTGTGCATTGTTCTTGGGTAGTCCATGTATCTGAATGGCTTATTGTTTTCATTGTGTGAAAACTACTGTTAGAGTCCTTGTTTGAGGTGTAAAGTACTGTGCCTTCTTGCAGGAAGATAAAAACAGCACCAACATCTGTGTATCATCCATAGATCAGAAAAGGGATCTTCTCTACTCTTGGGCCATGACATTTCCATTTATATTGATATTAGGTTTTACAGCTTAGATTCTCAGAGTAGAGGTTTCTCATTCCTCACATCTTAAATCTCCCTGGGGCCCCTTTCTCTCCTCATCCACCTCTTAATGCCAGGCTCCTCTCGTGTCTCTATTGGCCCCCAAAGCTGCGTCCAGACTACTTTCACTCCATTGTTTCCATGGTGCTGGAACACAGGTGTCAGTCTCAGGAAGACTGGAAAAATATGGAGTCAGGTGTCAAGTAACAGATTTGACAGAATTTGTCATGCACCTGCCTCACTGCTCTCCTGGCTTCCATTTTCCTATTACCAAGATAGTACTTTGGCACTTTCCCCATAAGAGTTACAACCTACTTGCCTAAGAATAGTTTATACTGTAGTCTTTACAATGGACATTAGATTTCTAAGTGATTCCTAAACCGAATCAGATGTATGTTTTCCTCATTAGAACCTCCCAGTCCTACATTCTTCGTGATTAATGTGAAACTCGTGGCCATGCATTCAGACAGTCTCATTATTAGTCTGTGTTGTGCAATGAGTTGTTCTTCTGGTCTGCTCCACATTCTAAACATGGTGAGTACTGAATCATAAACAGCAAAGGACATGGACTTTTGCTCACCATAGTTTGATGCACTTTGAGCTCTTTTTTATCTGTCCTATTTTCCCTTGGATTTTTGCCATTCTGTCAGTCTCCCATCTTTATTTCTTATATATAATTTTAAAAACCAATTTTTCTTTTCCCACAAGACAATTACTTTTATTTAAATTACAAGTTTCTCCTTTTACTGTAAAACCCTTCTACTTTCTAATATAAGTGATTGTCCATTCAACTTTATTCATCTGCTTATTTGTTCATTGTTATAACATACTTGGAGAATAAGATTTCTTCCACTAAGCTTGTACTATTGAGATTGTGACCAGAATCTCAAAAGAAAGAGGGGTGGGCGGAAGGAAGGAAGGAAGGAAGAAAGAAAGAAGGAAGGAAGGAAGGAAGGAAGGAAGGAAGGAAGGAAAGAAGAAAGGAAGAAAGGAAGAAAGGAAGGAAGAAAGAAAGGAAGGAAGGAAGAAAGAAAGAAAGAAAGAAAGAAAGAAAGAAAGAAAGAAAGAAAGAAAGAAAGAAAGAAAGAAGTTGTAAGCCTACATAGGGTGTCTGAACTTTTGACCATCACCTCCCATGGTTTCGATGTGCTTTTAGAGTGCCCCACATTGGGCCCTTCCTGATCAGTAGGACAACTGCAACTGTGAGATTTGTATTCCATGCTACGTATTTGGTCAGCACAGAGACAGTTAACAAAAGTGACTTGGGATAGTGTATGACCCACAACAGCAACCATCATGAACCACCCCCAGTCCTTCCCACTCCTTCAGTCCACTGAAGGAGCTGGTGTATGGACAGGCTCAGGCAGAGACTGCGCACAGTGGATATGTTACACTCAGAGACTCTGAGATCTTCCCATCCTTAGTAAAGACTTTCAGCAAATCGCCTCTGAAGCATAAGATATTGTTCTTACCTGCAGAACATGCCTGAGAGGCAAGATGAACACTGGGAGCTTTACTATCTCATAAAGTACCCAGGAAAAAGTACATCTAAATGTCTCCACAAGTTATTTTCTGTATACTTCCACCAATAGTGAGGGCATTTTCTTTGTGGGGTGGGTGGTAGAATCCATTTTCAGCTTAAAAAGTGTAAAACCAACAAGTGTTTAGAAAATTGTCTTCCAACTAACACTATTTTTTCTAAGAATAATGTAGGTATCCCAAACTGATTATATAGTGGCTTTTGAGATTAAGAGGTGAGAATGAAAATAAATGAGAGAAAATAAAATTTTCATGCTGGAATATAGGATAGAATGTTCAAGGTTGATTTAAGACTTGTTCTCTTTATATCAAAATATTAATTTCCATTTTCATAGACATATGTATCAGACAAACACACATGTACGTGTTATATATGCAACTCTTGGTCTAGTATGATCACTTGTAGGTAATATATACTTTCTATTTAAAAATAAGTAATCTATATTTCATAACTAATAGGAGGAAATACAATATCAAGCATGTAAATATATGGTGCAAGACTGACTGACTGCGACTTTCTGTTGGTATAAGCAGCAAAGCTTTCATACATGGCACATGACCATGTCTTCAAAATTACTGCCTCATCCATGGAAACCCAGACAGCCTGGCAGTGATGACAGAAAGGATGTGGATGGAGTCTCCTATGAGAATTATTTCTACTACAGCTGTGTTTTATTCAGCTCCATTGCTTAGGGGTGTGACACTTTCAGTGATTTGGGCACATGGCTTAGAAGTTGAAAACTGAAACTGGCTCTTAAAATAAACACTCAGAAACCTATAATTTTTAATGGAAACACTGTCATTGACTTTCACTAGACTGGAGACTTTCTGTAGTCAAAAACAATCATTTTTGTCAATTCACTTTCAATGATTGTTTTAACAGCATGTAAATTTCAAATTTTTAATATGAAGATTCTGAGCCTCCATTGACTGAATAGCTTGATGGTTCCTTACCAATAAAATTGTGGAATCAGTTTTCCAGTTCTTTTTTTAATTATTACTTTGCATTACATACCTAAGGATTCGTTGTAAAAAATGTTAAGGACCAAAGTACTTACACCTTTTGACTTTCAGGAGGATTAAAAACAAAAGGTCTCTTTAGTCTCTGAGAGGTTCGAGATCACATCTGCCTCCTTCAATTGAAAGCTATGAATTTTACACCTGTCCATTTGATTGAACATGATGAATTTATAGGATAGAGCTGGGTCTGTCTTAAAACTAGATTGACCTAGATATGAAATATCACTGATAAATTACTTATAGTAATAAAAAAAATCTATATAAGCTAGTCCCTTCGCACTCCCCAAAACATGAGAAAAAAAGAAGGAAGGAAGTAGAGATGAAGAAATAAAGGAAGAAATGATGGCTCTCTCATCAAGAGATTCTATCTAGACACTACCTGAAGCTTAAAAGTAGATTGCATCTTATAGCTGATTCTCTTTCCTTCTCTGTACACTGCCTGTCTGGTTGAATTTATGACCACAGAATTGCAGTTTGCTTTATTCTTCTAAACATGTTTTAAAAGTGTTCTGGAAGTCTCCAAACAATAAAAATCTAACAAGAGTAATGTCTTCTCAACAATAGCTCATTTTAAAATGGTCAATAAATACAAACAAGGCAAGTCCCCAAAGTTCTCCCCGCAGCCTGCAAGTGAGGAGAATTAAGAAATAAAACTCATGGGGTGTGTTGCACAGTGACAGCTGTGTGACCCCTCCCAGACCGTTCCTGAACCCCACACCAGCTCACTGTGGGTCACTATACAGACTGTGCTTGCAAACAATGCCTGGAGGCCACAGCTTAAGTCTTGTAGATTAATTTAGCTGCAAAATTATACTGCCTAGTATTGGAAAGTGACTCGAAACTCCACTGGTTTTGAGAATAAATTGACTTTTCCTAGGTCTCAGGTATGAGGTCCCTATGTAGGATATGGTTACAAAGTAATTAATCATCAATATCAGTGTGATGAGAGCATGAGAGACAGCATGTCAATAATTACAGCTAGGCACTGGCTCAAAGGAGCAGGCCCTTAGGCAATTGGACCTAAGATTACAATACAGATAATAAATTGGAAACTTTTCCATATTCCTTTAGATCCCATATGAGAATCAAGAATCATACATACTCCCCTGCATTTTATTGAAAATAGATTATTTTCTCATATCATATATCTTTATTATATAGTTTCCCCTCCCTCTACTTCTAGTTTCTCTCCATCCAGAGCACCTACTTTCTATCTCTTATTAGAAAACAACAGGCTTCTATGAAATGACAAAAAAATGACAAAAATAAAATATAACATGGTAACACAAAAACATTGGACTTGGACAAGGAAAGCCAACAGAAAGAAAGGAGCCCAAGAGAAGGCACAAGACGAGACCTACTTGTTCACACACCCAGGAGTTCCACAAAAACACTGAGCTGAAAGTCATAATGCACATGCAGAGGACCTGCACTTGCTCCTTCAGTCTTTGTGTGATCACATAAGCTTTGCTCTGTTGATTTAGAAGGCCTTGTTCTCCTCTTAACATTTGTTTTCAGAAACTACAATTACATGGTTTGGCAGGAACTTCAACTTACCATGATTGTTAAATATTTTGAGCCCTCCTAAATGATTACTAATGGGTACCACAACTTCCCTGTCTGCTTTTCTATTTTTATTTCTTTATTAATTGAACTTACTCACTATTTTAATATTAAATACAGTAACTAGCAAACATGGATATATTATTAGTTATGATATACAATTTTATTAAGTCAGAATTTATTTTTAAATTTAACTCTATTTTAAAACTAAGTTTATCTAAGTGGTAGTGGTGCAAACCTTTGTAATTCCAGCACTCAGGAGGCAGCTGCAAGTGGATCTCTATGAGGTAGAGGCCAGCCTGATCTACCTAACTAGTTCTAGGATAGCCAGGGCTACAAAAAACAAACAAACAAAAAAACAAAACAAAACAAACAAAAAACACCCTGTCTCAAAAAACCGAAGGGAAAAAACAAAACTATTTAGAATTTGATGTTTACTTTCTCTAATTTGGTAGCTATTAAAAAGAATGTAAGAGGGCTAGCAAGATGGTTCAACATGTAAATGAGTTACTCTATGAGCCTTACAAACCAAGTTCAATCTCAGGGACTCTAGAAGAGGGAAAGAACTGATTCTGCCCAATTTTCTCCTAATGACCACATTCACTTTCCCACAAAAATACACACATGTATTTACACAACTGAATAAATAAATGCAAGATAAAACTAAAAAGTAGAATCATATTTGTGTTTAAATGTAAGTACATACACAATAGTCTTATTTTTAAAACACATCTTTATGAATTACTGTGCTAGTTAGGTATTTATCAACTTGACAAAACTAGGTAATCAGGGAAAAAGGAACTTCAGTTCATGAAATTTCTCCATCAGATTGGCCTGTAGGCAAGGCTGTGGGACATTTTCTTGATTAATGATTGATACGGGAGGGCTCAGTCCACTGCGAGTGATGTCATCCCTGGAAGGTAGACCTGGATGGTAAAAAAAAAAAAAAAGCCGAGTAGGCCATGCAGAGACACTAAGTAGCATTCTTGACATGGGCTCTGCTTCAGTTTCTGCCTTGACTTCCGTCAATGATTGACTGCAAGTGCAAGCTAAAACAAATGCCATCATCCTTGAATAGCTTTTGGTCAGTGTATTGTCACATCAACAGAGGACAAATTAATATAGTTACCTTTTTAAATGATAGATTTGAGCACATATTTAAAGTTTAATTTTCTTGAAATTATGAAGAAAGAAAACTTTACTTTCATGAATTATTGTGCAAAAATCAAGACTACAACCATATGTCTTGACAGTAGTATTCCCCACTAAAAAAGTGCATTTTATGCTATTTGTGTGCAACCCGAATTTGCTATTCATTTATTCCATTATTACTTTGAATAACAGGATGGACATGACTGGGGGTAGCTTGGTAGACATGACTTAGGGAAGAATGGGGAGAAATGAAACTCATTCTCCTGGGTGGTTTGGAGATATTCCTGGAAGGAACGGCAACACTTTCATTAGTGTTCTTTCACAGTCCCCTTCTTCTTTCACTTCCACAGTTTGCTACAGATGCATGCGACCACATCGTGCATTCTCTTAATTCTGGAAGTGGAAACATAGGGGGTCATTTCAGTGCTGTGTTCTTTCTGCCTGATCTTGAACTACCACACAACAGTGTCTGAATGACTTGGTGAACTCCTCAGGAAAGGGTTCATTTCTAATTTTCATGAAGGTAATATAGAGATAAATTCCACATATGGTAACCATACTATTTATATCTGGATATCTAAATAAGTGCCAACCGCAAATAGTTCCATTGGACAATCTCTCACGCTCTTGGTTTCTGTCCATTCACTTTAGTCTCATGATAACAGCCCTGATTACTTTTAGTTAAGAACAATCTCCTACTTGTGAACTGTATTCTAGCCTCCACTCCATGTGTCATTAGAGTAAGTATAGCAAAAGTTATTGAATTTATCCTATTTAATGTTCAAATTAACCCTGTAAATTGACTACTGTTATCACCTTCATTTTTCACGGGAGCTCTAGCGGGTTCTGTAGCTGATTGGCAGAAGGGGAAGGCCTATGAGGTCATCTTCAACCCCCTCCTCTACTCTTCATGCCTGAACAACTGCTACTAGAAACACAAGCATCAGCTCCTAATCTCATCTATTGATTGCATCTCTTATGCTGATACAGGGAATTCATGATTTATTTCTAACTCTAGATTTGGTTTTACATTTCTGAGAGCAAACATCATTCCACTGTTTACTACATGAGTGAGTAATGAAGCTAGTGGGTGTCACTCATTATAGTATTAACAAATAAGTGTTTGTAAGTCAGCGCTGTCTCTTGCATGTTTCGATAAGTGCCATTTCCTTATTTGGCAAGCAACACAAGCAAAGAAGTTTAATATTAGTCTTGATATCATATTGCATGATCTACAAGGAAGCGGAGAAAGCTAGTCAATGTTTGATGTTCCCCATTTTCTAGCCTTTGTGTCTAGTGGCTTGACTTATCTGACCCCAGATAAGTTTATTAGGGTGCACAATATTTTGGGGAACACAATACCACCACAAAATGCAGAGTTATGGAGCCCAGTCCCAGAGGAGTGTATCTACAAATCATTCCAGCACCTGAGGCTCAGGGAACATTGCAGAAGAGCGAAGATGATAAGAGCCAGAAGACCAGGGAGTTGCTGTGAGATTCATGAAGTCTCACCAACATGACTGCCCAAACATGAGGTAAAGATGGGTGACACCAACAAATAGACCCAACTAGATGGAGAAAAGCCCCTGAGACCTCAAAACTACACAAAGATTTACAGGCAACTGAGTAAAGCTGAGAGCAGGAGACGTGGTGTGTTAGTCAGGGTTCCCTAGAGGTACAGAACTTATAAAATGAACATATATGTGTGTATATATACCAAGTTTACAGCTTAACAGCTTACAGCTACTTCAGCAATGGCTATCTACCAAGGGCATGTCCAAGAATCCGATAGTTGTCCATGAGGTTCAGTTTCTTAGCTGATGTTCAGTATTTGTCAAAATCCCAAAGAAGTAAGCTCTAATGCCAATGAAGGAGTGGACTTGCTAGTAAGAGAGAGAGCAAGCAGACAAATAGTGGGAACTTCCTTTTCCCCTGTCCTTTGTATAGGCTGCCATGAGACGGTGGCCCAGATTACAGGTATATATTCCCATTTCAAAAGATTTAATTAAGGAAAAAATAATCCCTCACAAGCATACCCAGCCGTATCAGTTTTAATTAATTCCATATGTAGTCAAATTGACAAAGGAGACTAGTCACCACAGGCGGTCTTCCCAGGGGAAGTTTCAGCAATGGTTGTACAGTGCAAAATGATCAGCCATGAAACATACATGCAATTAACATTATATGGGTTTAACAGGTCATATTTAGGATATATATATATATATATATATATATATATATATATATATGCCAGCAATAGTAACAGTTAATGAGTAAAAAGTCCATGATTTTAAAGAAAGTAGGAAAGGTTATACAGGAGAGTTTGGGGAGGGAGAAACATTGTAATTCTGGGCAATTTACCCTAAGAGCTGTCCTGTCTGAATACAGCCGGATTATTCACTGTCATCACTCTACCCAGGGTTACATGATTCAGAGCGACACTCTTTCCAGATCCTCCTTATTCCACTTTCAAAGGAAGAACTTGTTGATTTCTTACTTGAGAATGTACTGGCCGAAATAGACTACGGTTTTAAAATGGGTACAGCTGACAGGAAAATTCCTTCTCCACTGTGCTTTGTAGAAACCTTACTAGATAGGTTATTTGTTCATGATTGTATCTTTTTAAATACTTTTGCTTTTAACACTTAGTTATTGCTCATATTTTCAGACAAAATGGCAGTCAGTACATGTTTACAATGATTACCTTAGAACGACTGGATATCCATTCTTCATAGATTGATTTTTGAATCTTCTGCATTTGTTTGGGACATTCAAACATTCTTTATCAGTAATTTTGAAATATAGAATTAACTGCTTTCAACAACATTAAGGCTGCTTTGGCAGTGAACAGTTGAAATAATTTCTCCTAATTATACAACTATTGTCCTGACACTTTTTTTTTCTGTGCTGGAGACAGAAGCCAGGGCCTTGTACACACTAAGCAAGAATTCTACCATTGGGCAATATCTGCAGTCACCTGAAATCTTTCTATCACATTTCATAAAATTCACCCCTTTCAAGAGAATAAAAGTCACAGTCAAAGCCTTCCTCATTTTTTTTATTTTCAATTATGCAGCTTGAAGTTCCTCCATAGTTTTCTTAATCCCACAATAATCACTACGTTTTCTGTTTTAGAAATTCATTTGCAACACTGGGGTTATTTATCTCCGAGAATCATCATGGGGTCTGCAGTACTTGCTACAAATTGTAGAATTCTACAGAACATAGCATAGTGGTCTTTAGATATTCTTGGGTTAAAATACCTCATTAAATTTTCTACATTTATTTAGAGGTACTGAAATGTGTATTTCTTATCTCCCCTGGCTACAGACACTTAAATACATGAATTTTCTGACTTCTTAAGTTTAATTTTCATTTTGACATCTTTGTAGCTAATTTCATATGGCATGCTTTTGTCTCAAGTGTTGTGTCATGTAAGCAGTAATTTTCAAGATAACAATTTATGGGTTTCTAAACATTATTTGACTATATTTGGAAACAGTACATTGAAAAATTTTAAAAATTAATTAAATGTAGGACATTGGATTACTATAAAATATAGTATAAAGAAAAAATATGTAATACAATTTAAAGAGCTCTTCTGACAGGGTGTGATGCCAGAATAGTAAGATTCCCCAGTAGATTGTGGATAGATATGGATAAATTAAAAATGGAGGAAAAAAATTCTATCACATTGCCCAAAATCTAGAGATTTATGCAAATTACCTAGCAGAACCAAAGAGGCAGGGGTTTGGTATTTTGCATTTCCACCAGATTACATTGTGAAAATCACTTGAGGCTTTCCATATATGCTTCCCATGGACACATTTAAATTTGACCCTCAAGGAGTCTTGTTCACAAGGAATTCACAGTGACAAACATTCCTGTAACTAGGAATCACTCAAGAGTGTACACTTCTGGTTGAGACTCAGATTAAGGCAAATTTGAAAGTTAATACTGATTTCAAAATATACTAGTTGTGTGATCATGCGATTATAAAATATTTTACTACTTAAATTTTTTTTTCCTGATTCTTTGACTAAGTATTCTGAAACTCAACTCTCCTAGTTCCACATCCTCTCCAGCATAAAGTGTCTTCAGTGTTTTTGATCTTAGTCATTCTGACAGGCATAAGGTGGTATCTCAGAGTTGTTTTGATTTGCATTTCCCTGATGATTAGGGATGTTGAGCAATTCCTTAAATGTCTTTCAGCCCTTTGAGTTTCCTCTGTTGAGAATTCTCTGTTTAGTTCTATAGCCCATTTCTTAATTGGACCATTGGTCTTTTTGATGTCTAATTTCTTGAGTTCCTTATATATTCTGGACATCAGTCCTCTGTCAGATGTGGGGTTGGTGAAGACCTTTTCCCATTCTGTAGGCTGTTGCTTTGCCTTGTTGACCGTATCCTTTGCTCTACAAAAGCTTCTCAGTTTCAAGAGGTCTCATTGATTGATTGTTTCTCTCTGTGTCTGTGCTACTGGTGTTATATTTAGGAAGTGATCTCCTATGCCAATGCATTCAAGACTACTTCCTACTTTCTCTTCTAGCAGGCTCAGAGAAGCTGGATTTATGTTGAGGTCCTTGATCCACTTGGACTTAAGTTTTGTGCACAGTGACAGATATGGATCTATTTGCAGACTTCTACACGTTGATATCCAGTTATACCAGCACCATTTGCTGAAGATGCTTTCTTTCTTCCATTGTATACTTTTGGCTTCTTTGTCAAAAATTATATGTTCATAGGTGGGCAGATTAATGTCAAGGTCTTCAATTCGATTCCATTGGTCCACATGTCAGTTTTTTTGCCAATACCAAGCTGTTTTTATTATTGTAGCTCTATAGTAGAGCTTGAAGTCAGGGGTTGTGATGCCTCCAGAGGTTGTTTTATTGTACAGGATTCTTTTGGCTATTCTGGGAACTCTCCTCCACTGTGGGAATGCAAGCTTGTACAACCACTTTGAAAATCAATATGGCGCTTTCTTAGAAAATTGGGAATCAATCTCCCCCAAGAACCAGCTATACCACTCTTGGGCATATACCCAAGAAATGCTCAATCATACCACAAGAGCACTTGTTCAGCTATGTTCATATCAGCATTGTTTGTAATAGACAAAACCTGGAAACAACCTTGATGCCCTTCAACTGAAGAATGGATAAATAAATTGTGGCACATATACACAATGGAATACTACTCAGCAGATAAAAAACAATGACATCATGAGGTTTGCAGGCAAATGGATGGATCTAGAAAAAATCATCCTGCGTGAGGTAACCCAGACTGAGAAAGACAAATATGGTATGTACTCACTCATAGGAGGATACTAGATGTGGAACAAGGATGAGTGGACTGCTACTCACATCACCAGGGAAGCTACCTGGAAAACAGGACCCCAAAAAAGACACAGGGATCGCACAATGATGGAGAAATGGATGAGATCTACATGAACAACCTGGACATGAGTGGGAGTAATGAAGGGCGAGGGTCGAGGGAAAGAGAGCCTGTGGGAGTGGGAGATCCCAGCTGGATCAAGAACAGAGAGGGAGAACAAGGAATAGGAGACCATGGTAAATGAAGACCACATGAGAAAAGGAAGAAACAAAGTGCTAGAGAGGCCCACAGAAATCCACAAAGATACCCCCACAATAGACTGCTGGCAATGGTCGAGAGACAGCCTGAACTTATCTACTCTGGTGATGGGATGGCCAAACACCCTAATAGTCGTGCCAGAAATCCCATCCAACGACTGAGGGATCTGAATGCAGAGATCCACGGCTAGGCCCCAGATAGAGCTCTGGGAATCTAATTAGCGAGAAAGAGGAGGGTTTATATAAGCGAGAATTGTTGAAACCAAGGTTGGATAAAGCACAGGGACAAATAGCCAAACGAATGGAAACACATGAACTATGAACCAAAGGCTGAGGGGCCCCCAACTGGATCAGGCCCTCTGAATAGGTGAGACAGCTGATTGGCTTGATCTGTTTGGGAGGCATTTAGGCAGTGGTACCAGGTCCTGTGCTCATTGCATGAGTTGGCTGTTTGAAACCTGGGGCTTATGCAGGGACGCTTGGCTCAGTCTGGAAGGAGGGGACTGGACCTGCCTGGACTGAGTCTACCAGGTTGATCTCAGTCCTCCGGGGAGGCTTTGCCCTGGAGGAGGTGGAAATGGGGGGTGTGCTGGGGGGAAGGGGAGGGGGCAGGAGGGGAGAGAACAAGGGAATCTGTGGTGGCTGATATGTAGAACTGAATGGTATTGTAAAATAAAATAAAAGGAAAAAATAAAAGAAATAAAAAATAAAAAAAGAAAGAAATTCAACTCTCATGACCACTGTTATCAATAAGTGAGAAAGTCACATAAGACAGTTCACCCCAGGCCTCAATGTGCTGTTGCTGAATGAACGCACAGTCCTTCACCTCATCAGCAATAGCTTCTCTTCATCAGATGAATTTCTTTGGAAAAAGTGAAAGGATTTTGTGGTCACCATTTCTACATCTGTAAATGAGGATTAATGATCCTATTTCATATAGTTTTGGAACAAATACATAAAATGGTAAATTATTTAAAACATTCAGCATGTGGCTATTTATTACCTTCAGTTAGAGTGACTGAAAATAATTATTATTCTGTGGAAGCCTGGGAGGCTGACAGTTGAGAGAAGCAGTCATTGAGGGATGGAATGTGCCGTTCCTAGTCCTGTTGTACAGAACCCCAAAGACACCATGGGCTCTGGACACCCCCCCCACACACACACACACTCTGTGCATCTCTACCTTTCTCTGATCCTAATCACCGGGTATGGATTTTTAAGAGGGGCCTTGGAAAATGATGAAGCTGTTAGCATTCTACCTTTCTGAAGGAGACTAATGGTTCTATAAAAGAGATATGGATGACATCCTATGTTGGGTCTCTTTTGCTCTTATGTGTTTTCTGTCTGTGAATACAGTGTTCCTGGTGCTGTTTTATAAAAAAATCAATGCTAGAATTACTTGGGAAGATAACTTTAGTTATGGGTCATCGTGTCTTATGACCATGGGGCATTGTCTTGATTACACTAATTCATGTGGGAAGACCCAGCCATCTGTGGGTAGCACAATTCTCTAGGCAGGTCATTGATGGTAAAGAACAGAGAGAGGGTGAGCACAAGGAAACAAGTATACACTTATTCTTTCTCTGATCTCAATTATGGATGTGATCAGCTGCTTAAGGTTCTTTCCTTCATAGCAATGATGGCCCTTGACCTGGAATGATGAGTTAAAATAAACCCTTTCTCTTTTAATTGGTGTGTGAAGGTATTCCATTCCAGTAATAAGAATGAAGCTAAGACAAGTACTGGGCACTGTTTAAATACACAGTGTAATGTTTCAATCAGAGTAGACAAATTCCCACAAACCTTTCTGACTTCTTTGTAATGAAAACATTCAAAATATTTTCTTCTATTCACTGTATTTTTAAATAGCACATTGTCATTATAAAACAAAATATAAGCCATCACAAGAGATCTAAACTACTGGAAACCTGGTTTTTAATCTTACAAGCTCCAGAGATGTAAGGGTGGATTGAGAACAGTGATTGTTTATAATTGCCTAGTAAAAGGCATTTTTATTAGAGCTTCACCAATGAACATATATAACCACCAAACACAGAGCAAACATCCATACATGTTAAAACTGAGACCCTGAGATACTGTTTGCCACTCATCAACTAGAATGCAAGACTTTCAGTTTCTAATGGGCAATAGACACATTTACAAATATTGCCATTGTCTTAGAGTTTTCATTAATGTGAAAAGACTCCATGACCATGGCAATCCCTATAAAGGAAACATTTAATTGGGAGCCTCCCTAACAGTTCAGGGGTTCAGTCCATTATCATCATGGCAGGGCACATGGTGGCGTGCAGGCAGATGTGGTGCTGGAAAGAGCTCAGAGTGCTACATCTTGCAGGCAACATGAAATTGACTGACTCACTGGGTGGTATCCTGAGCATGGGAAACCCCAAAGGTCACCCCCACAGGGACACAACTCCTCCAACAGGCCATACCCACTCCAAAAAAGCCACATCTCTTAATAGTGCCTCTCCCTATGAAATTATGGGGGCCAATTAAATTCAGACTACCATAGCCATGTTAAGATGATTCAGGTATTCTCTTGTAATATCTGCTAATATTGGGGACAACTTTATAGTGAAAAAGAACTATTTATCTGAAATTTATATCTAACAACATATATTTCTATGAGTCTTTGGAACAATCCTATTTGTTTGTTGGATTTGCTTTTAGTTTTAGTGAATTTCTTACTCTATAGCTGAAACCAAGACAGAGACAGGCCTACAGTTCTCTTTGTAGTACTGACTGGCCTCAGACTTGCAGTGATCCTTCTGATTCAGCATCTCGAGTGCTGATATAATAAAAGTGAGCTACCAGATATGCTTTGGCATTCTTTTCTCGGTGGTGGAATAAAATAGTCATCTTAAGTTGATTTTCTTGGATAGATATGCTTGAGAAGGTGGAATCTCAGACTAAAGATTCCCTGTCCCAAAGTGATGCAAGGCTGAATTTAAATGGCAGGCTGTCTTAGGGCACATTTTCTGATTCTCACCCACAAAGTGTGGTTGATATATTGTGCACCCCAATAAACTTATCTGGGGTCAGAGAACAGAACAGCCATAGTATTAAACATAGAGTTTAGGCAGTGGTAGCACACGCCTTTAATCCTATCAATTGGGAGGCAGGGATCCATCTGGACCTCTGTGAGTTTAAAGCCACACTGAAAATAGCCAGGCATGATGACTTACAACTTTAATCCCAGGAAGTGATGTCAGAAAGCAGAAAGGTATATAAGGTGTGAAAACCAGAAACTATAGCCTGGTTAAGCTTTTAGGCTTTTGGGCAGCAGTTCAGCTGAGATCCATTTGGATATGAGGACTCAGAGGCTTCCAGTCTGAGGAAACAGGATCAGCTGAGGAACTGGCAAGGTGAGGAAGCTGTGGCCTGTTCTGTCTCTCTGATCTTCCAGCATTCACCCCAATAACTGGCCTCAGGCTTGATTTTATTAAAAAAACCTCTAAGATTCATGCTATCTCTGGCGCCCAATGTTTGTGATATGAATTCACGAAAAAGCTGCTTGCCTGTGGCCTTGCAGGCCCCTACTCAGACCCGAGCTACCCTCAGCCAGTTGTGGTAAAGCACACTGGTTGGATTTGCTGAGGAGGCAGAGGCAGGAGAATCTCGAGTTTGAGGGTGGCCTAGGAGGCTTGCTAAGGGGAAGCTTCGGCCAGAGCCCAGGCACAAACGGTGGCAGCAGGACCATGGAGGCAGCGGCTGCTGCTCTGAATTGCTGGCTCCTTCTCATCATGTTGGTGACTGCGGTGATGCTGCTACCTGGGATAAAGGGTTTACTGCTACTTGTTCAGAGAAGAATTGCCTGGACCATCCTGTTACAAGAAAGCATCAGCAAAGGTCAGTGTGGAAGAGTTTGGCAAGACAAATGGGGAGAAATTGCTGCGAAGATTTTCTCTTCTAGGGAAGAACGTTCATGGTTTTGAAAGACAGACATTTATCAGACTATGATTGCTCCAAACTACAGAGGAGGTGAAAAAAAATCATCTGCAGGGAATGATGACCACACCTAACAGTGACTTTGAAATCTTCAAAAGGATGATGGGACCCCACAAAGACAATTCCACATGGACTATGATAAAGTCATTAAGCTGATTAACACCACCAAAAAATCAACTTCACTACCTCAGTATCAAAAACAATTTGAAAACAGCAGATGTTGATTTTTAGGCAATGTTTAATAAAGTCCTTAGACCTATCAAAAGGAAACAGCAAGTCGTGTGTTTACACATTACAGAACCAGTGGGCGTTTCAAAGAGAGTGAGTTAAACAGTAAATCAAAAGGGCTATGGAATGAACTATTCAGTATCGTGAGCTAACAACAACAATAATAATAGCACTGATGTTGACGATAACGATGGTAAAACTAGGAGGGCTGTAGAGAAGGCGCATCATTTAAGAGCCCATAAGGATTTTACAGTAGAACCCAGATGTTTGACAGCAATCACTTGAAACTCTAGCTACAGGGGATCCTATGTCTCTTTTTGACTCTGTTTGGCTCTGCCTTCATATACACGTATCTACCCCTCCACAAACACACATAAAACACAATTAAAAATAAAGTAAATATTTAAAAACTTAGGCTATCCATACTATCTGTGACATTATGGTGCTCGAGGTTTGGAAAATCATGAGGGCTTCAAGCATCCTTCCCACCCTGTAGTGTATCTGTCAAGGAAAAGCTGGCCTCTTAAAACAGCAATATTCTAAATTGCCATGGTGTATATTTAGGTTGTTTTAGAATGACTACTATGAAATCCTAATATCCAAATATTAAGCAAGATGGAAAGACAAAAATATCAAAGGGACATTGGAAAGAAAGAGAGACCTTCACTAATGAATCAAGTTGAAGTATCTCTCCAGCCAAGAGTCAGGAATTCCAGTGCAGTTAACAAAATGTTCTGTGAAGATCACCAACTCTGAGACAATGTTTCTTTCTTTCTTTCTTTCTTTCTTTCTTTCTTTCTTTCTTTCTTTCTTTCTTTCTTTCTTTCTTTCTTTCTTTCTTCCTTTCTTCCTTTCTTTCTTCCTTCCTTCCTTCCTTCCTTCCTTCCTTCCTTCCTTTCTTTCTTTCTCTTTTCTTTCTTTCTTTCTTTCTTTCTTTCTTTCTTTCTTTCTTTCTTTCTTTTATTTTACAATACAATTCAGTTGTCTTATGTAACTTTCTCACTTACTGATAACAGTGGTCATGAGAGTTGAGTTTCTTTTTTTCTTTTATTTTTTCCTTTTATTTTATTTTACAATACCATTCAGTTCTACATATCAGCCACGGATTCCCTTGTTCTCTCCCCTCCTGCCCCATCCCCTTCCCCCCAGGCCATCCCCCATTTCCACCTCCTCCAGGGCAAAGCCTCTCCCAAGGACTGATATCAACCTGGTAGATTCAGTCCAGGCAGGTCCAGTCCTCTCCTCCCAGACTGAGCCAAGTAAGTGTCCCTGCATAAGCCCCAGGTTTCAAACAGCCAACTCATGCAATGAGCCCAGGACCTGGTACCATTGCCTGGATGCCTGCTGTGGATATCACTCTATATAAATAAAACACTGATGGCCAGTGACCAGGCAGGAAGTATAGGCGGGACAAAGAGAGAAGAGAATTGGGGAAACAGGAAGAAGGAGGGAGAGACACTGCAGCCACCGCCAGGACAAGCAGCATGTAAAGACTCTGGTAAGCCACCAGCCACATGGCAAGGTATAGATTTATAGAAATGGGTTAATTTAAGATATAAGAACAGTTAACAAGAAGCCTGCCACAGCCATACAGTTTATAAGTGATATAAGCGTCTGAGTGATTATTTTATAAGTGGATTGTGGGACTGCGGAGCTTGGGGAACCTGGAGAGAACCCTCCAGCAACAATGCCTCCCAAACAGATCAAGCCAATCAACTGTCTCACCCATTCAGAGGGATGCAGAGATCCATGGCTAGGCCCCCGGTGAAGCTCTGGGAGTCTAATTAGCGAGAAAGAGGAGGGTTTATATGAGCGAGAATTGTTGAAACCAAGGTTGGATAAAGCACAGGGACAAATAGCCAAATGAATGGAAACACATGAACTATGAACCAATGTTTCTTTTATTATTATTATTATTATTATTATTATTATTATTATTATATTTTATTTTACAATACTACTCAGTTCTACATAACAGCCACAGATTCCCTTGTTCTCCCCCTTCCTGCCCTCCTCTCCTTCCCCCCAGCACACCCCTGATTCCCACCTCCTCCAGAGTAAGGCCTCCCCTCAGGACTTAGACCAACCTGATAGACTCATTCCAGACAGGTCCAGTCCCTTCCTCCCAGATTGAGCCAAGAGTCCCTGCATAAGTCCCAGGTTTCAAACAGCTAACGCATGCAATGAGCCCAGGACCTGGTACCACTGCCGAGATGCCTCCCAAACAGATCAAACCAATCAACTGTCTCAACTATTCAGAGGGCCTGATCCAGTTGGGGGCCCCTCAGCAAATCCACACAAAGATACCCCCCCCAAAAGACTGCTGGCAATGGCCGAAAGACAGCCGGAACTGACCTACTCTTGTGATGGGATGGCCAAACACCCTAATAGTTGTGCCAGAAACCCCATCCAAAGACTGAGGAATCTGGATGCAGACATCCACGGCTAGGCCCCGGGTAGAGCGCCAGGAGTCTAATTAGTGAGAAAGAGGAGGGTTTTTATAAGCAAGAATTGTTGAAACCAAGGTTGGATAAAGCATAGGGACAAATAGCCAAACGAATGGAAACACATGAACTATGAACCAATGTTTCTTTTTATATGTGATGATTTCAAACAAAATTGTCAAAAAACCAAGGAGCTATGATTAGGGTTTGACACTGTATGGCCTCACTCCTTCCCTGACTGTTACCTCCAATATTTTGTCTATCTTACAAATAAGACTGCAAAATTTTGTTTTCCATAAAAACAACTTCAGTAAACCTAAAGTCTTAGTGACCTAAGACTTTGTTTTATCAGCTATGATGCTGTCTAATGCATATCTGAAACCACTTTATGATTTCATTCATCTAGAAGGAAAGATACTTTTGAAATGTAACTTTGCAAGCTGATAAAATCACATAAATGAGAGAAGAAACCTGCAAAGATGCTGCTGTTTGTTTCTGTTGGCATCTACTTCTTGGCATGTGGCCTCCCTGAAGAGTAACTTCTTTCCCCAGTGAGCCTCCCCTGATGAAAATTAGATTTTTTCACTTGCAAGGAGTTATCAATTGGAGATTTCTTCTGTGTCAGGGATGGGGCAGACATCTGCTTCTCTTTCAGCTCCAGGACCCTGTGTGTTTGGAAGGTCTTCGTTCTTTGGTGTTCTGCTTCTCTGGCTCTTGAAGTCTTTCTGCCACTTCTTCTGCAGGGTTCGCTGATCCATGAGGGGAGGGGGCTGATGGAGACAATCTGTTTAGGGCTGAGTGTTTTGAGGTCTGTCCCTTTCTGTGTTCTGTGTGGACGTGGTCTCTATATTTGTTCCCATCTGTCACAGGAGGAAGTTTCTCTGATGATTGATGAGCAAGACACTGACCTATGAGTATAACATATGGTCCTTTAGTAGATCAGTATTATTTGGTTTTGGGCTAGGTGCCTGGGCTATCTAGTCTCAGGCTCTTAGTCACTCAAGGAGTGTTTGGTATGAGTTCCATCTCTTGGAGTGGAACTGAAGTCAAATCAAGTATTGGTTGGTTCCTCCGGAACACTTTGTGCACCATTGAACTAGCATATCTTTCAGAAAGGTCACTACTGTGGATTGAAGGGCTTATAGCTGGGTTGGTGTTTATGTTTCTCTCTTGGTAGCATGAAGGATACCCTCTTGTCTCATAATGTAGTACCAAGGTTCTTTCTTTTTTAATATTACATAATAATATTATATTATAATTTTATATTATATTATATTAATTTTTAATAGTATTTTTATTTTATAATTAACTTAATTTCACATATCTGCCACGGATTCCCCTGTCCTCCCTCCTCACACCCCCCAGCTCTCCCCCCCAACCCACCCCCTATTCCCACCTCCTCCAAGGCAAGGTCTCCCCTGGGGAGTCAGCCCAACCTGGTAGACTCAGCCTAGGCAGGTCCAGTCCTCTCCTCTCTACACTAAGGCTGAGCAAAGTATTCCAGCATAGGTCCTAGGCTCCAAAAAGCCAGCCTATGCACCAAGGACAGGTGCTGGCTCCACTGCCTGGGGGCCTCCCAAACAGTTCAAGCTAATCAACTGTCTCACTTATCCAGAAGGCCTGGTTCAGTTCCATGGGGGCTCCTCTGCCATTGGTTCACAGTTCATGCATTTCTACTAGTATGGCTATTTGTCCTTGTGCTTTTTCCAATCATAGTCTCAATATCTCTTGCTCATACAATCCCTCCTCACTCTCACCAATTAGACTTCCAGAACTCCACCTGGGGCTTGGCCATGGATCTCTGAATCTGCTTCCATCAGACACTGGATGAAAGTTCTGTCATGACAGTCAGGGTGTTCGGCCATCCGTTCACCAAAGCAGGTCAGCTCAGGCACTCTCTTGACCATTGCCAATAGTCTACAGTGGAGGTATCTTTGTGGATTTCTGGGGACCTCTCTAAGCACTCTGATTCTTCCTATTCCCCTGGGGTCTTCATTCATCATGGTATCTCCCACTCTGCTCCTGATCCAGCTGGGAACTCCCTTTCCCCATAAGCACTCTTCCCCCTGATCCTTGCCCTCCATTACATCCCCCACACCCAGTTTGCTCATGTAGGTCTCATCCACTTCTTTGTCACTGGGCGATCCATGTGTCTTTCTCAGGGTACTCTTTACTAGGTAGTGTCCCAGGAGTTGTGAGTTGCAGTCTGGTTATCCTTTGCTTTACATCTAGTATCCACTTATGAGTGAGTACATACCATGTTTGTCTTTTGAGTCTGGGTTACCTCACTCAAGATGATTTTTTTCTAGTTCTACCCATTTGCCTGCAAACCTCATGATGTCATCGTTTTTCTCTGCTGAGTAGTACTCCATTATATATATGTACCACATTTTATTTATCCATTCTTCAGTTGAAGGGCATCTAGGTTGTTTCCAGGTTCTGACTATTACAAACAATGCTGCTATGAACATAGTTGAGTATGTGAGCTAAACAGAGAATTCTCAACAGAAGAAGCACAAATGGCTGAAAGACATTTAAGGAATTGCTCAACATCCTTAGTCATCAAGGAAATGCAAATCAAAAGGACTCTGAGATACCATCTTACACCAGTCAGAATGGCTAAGACCAAAAACACTGAAGACAGCTTATGTTGGAGAGGCTGTGGAGCAAGGGGAACTCTCCTCCACTTTTGATGGGAATGCAAGCTTGTACAGCCACTTTGGAAATCAGTATGGTGCTTTCTTAGAAAATTGGGAATCAACCTCCCTCAAGACCCAGCTATTTCACTCTTGAGCATTTACCCAAGGAATGCTCAATCATATTTTTTAATTTTTAATTTTTCCTTTTCTCTTTTTTTTATACTCCAGGTCCTTTGCATATATTATGGCTTCTGGTTTTGTGTTTTAATGGGATTCCTGAGTGGGCAAACAACTAGGTCTCTGTGTCTTTATCTATTTCTTTTACATTTTATTGTTTTTTTTCCTTTGGTTTGTTTATTTTGTCATAACCCAATGTGTTTCCATTTGTTTTATTTTATTCTTTTATTACCCCTTAGAAGGTTGTTTGCTTTCTAATGAGAGACAGAAAAGGGAAGAGTTTGGATGGGAGGGGAAGTGAGTAGGAAGTGGGAGGAGTAGAAGGAGGGGAAACTGTAATCAGGATATAGTATGTGAGAGAACAAGCTATTTTCAATTAAAGAAAAATAGTAATAATAGTAAAAATAGAAAAGTAAAAAAAATCATTTATATGGTTCTTATAGAGAAATGTGAATGACTCCTGAGAAGATCATGTCCACAGGTAGTTTTCCAATCTTTTCTCTAAGTGTTTAACAGGCAGTTAACTGCCTGTTGATGTCATGAAGAGCCTTCTCCATAAGTTTCAATGGTATTCAACTTGACTCAACCTGGAATTCTTTTCTGAGAAGTCAGGAATCATTTATCTCCATCTTAGTAAAAGTCTCAAAGCTGCTTGACTGCTGTGCACTGTATGCAGGAGGCAGCATGGAGCAGTGTCTCTAGTCTGTGCTTGACATCAGCACAGTAGCACCAGATGACCTGAAGGCAAATCATCTATATACGTGATGGTCACAGCTCTGAGATGGAATAATTTCCTCCATTGTAAAGATTTGTCAATTGCTGTCTGTCTCAGCTTTGAGATGAGGCTGTGATGGATTGCAGTGTGCTGGTACTTTAAAGAACTGCAGTGAGGTGAGGATGTGAGGGGCTGCAGTGAGGTGAGGATGTGAGGGACTGCAGTGATGTGAGGACTGCAGTGAGGTGAGAATGGATGTGTGCATTTTGTATATATGTGAAATTGTAAAAAAATTAAAACAATAATAGAAGTAGTACCACTCACTTTCTCTGTGCATTAGGACTGTATTCAGTATTCTTCAAATATCATTTCCATTAACCACCAACACCATCTTATGAGTGAGCTATAGTGGTCATGATTTATATGGTTGGTCCACAGCAGCACAATTATTAAGCATTTTATTTCAAATCCAGTACACAGTAACAATTCTAGCTCTAGATCACTCTAATATAAAGATCATATTGACCTTCTCTACTACATGTGGCATAGTGGGTAGCTAGTATACCATATGTATGCAATAAATCATCAAGGAAATCATTTAATTAATGATAAATTATTTAATTAATGGTTAATAACATCAATTTTCTTGTTTATCCTTTTGTACAGTTTTGGTGCTAGCTATAAATGTTTTCTTACAAACAACAAGATGTGCCCTTACACAGTGAATACTACTTATTGTTAAAACTTTCAAAAATATCTGAATGGGAGTAATAATATGTGGGTCGTGTAAAGTTTCTATATAAATGTTAAAATGAATGGTGTATTTATATAAAGAGTAAAGGAAATATTTTTACAACCAGAATGAGAGGATTTAAAATTCTCTCAAATCTCCCAAAACTAACCTGTTGTTTACAAAAATGTATTTTGAAAAACTATTGATTAGGATTAGATTTTCAAGACAAAATTGGTATTTTTCATATCAATAAGAAGTGAGTGTCAGGAAGTAGGGGTATTGTGTGTCAGTTACATACATAAATGATGGACAAGGTATTAAGCTTGATCCAGCTGGGATCTCCCACTTCCCTAAGCTCTCTTTCCCTCAGTCCTTGCCCTTCATTACCCCTACTCACGTCCAGGTTGCTCATGTAGATCTCACCCATTTCTCTGTCAGTGGGCGATCCATGTGTCTTTCTTAGGGTCCTGTTTTCTAGGTAACCTCTCATCCAATGACTGAGGGAAGCAGATGCAGAGACCCATGGCTAGGCCCCAGGTGGAGCTCCAGGAGTCCAGTTGGCGAGAAAGAGGAGGGATTGTATGCACGAGAATTGTTGAGACCAACATTGGAAAAAGCACAGGGACAAATAGCCAAACTAATGGAAACACATGAACTATGAACCAATAGCTGAGGAGCCCCCAACTGGATCAGGCCCTCTGGATAAGTGAGACAGTTGATTAACTTGAACTGTTTGGGAGGCCCCCAGGCAGTGGGACCCGGTCTTGTCCTCAGTGCATGAGCGGGCTGTTTGGAACCTGTGGCTTATGCAGGGACACTTTGCTCAGGCTGGGAGGAGGGGACTAGACCTGCCTGGACTGAATCTACCAGGTTGAGCAGAACCCCCAGGGAAGTCTTTGCCCTGGAGGAGATGGGAATGGGAGGGGCTGGGAGGAAGGTGGGGGCAGAAGGGTGGAAGGACAGGGGAATCTGTGGTTGATATGTAAATTTAAATTAAACTATAAAATGAAAAATATATAATTTTATAAAAAGTGATGAAATTAGCCCTTTTTTCTATATAATAATTTGAAAAGCATATGTTCAATTCTCTGTTTTAAGACAAGTTGTGCATATAAGCATGCCGTGAATATCACTGTTACTTAAAGAAATATGGGAAATACCATCACCCTTACACTAAGCACCCAATATGTCATTTATTTCTGAGCATGTCCAACCATTATTCAGGTGTCAGTAATTACAGGTTACTCATTTACAAAGAAAAGTCTCTTTTGCAACATGAAAAAGTTAGGTGAGGGAAAGACAACATTGTAAAGAAAATAATAAAACTTTTCTACTACTATGTTATGACGGTGTTTCTTTAAGCTTCTGTGTTTGAAGAGGAACACTTCTGTTCAGAGTGTTCTGAGCTTTACTTGACACTTTAAGTTTCCGTGACTCTCTAGTTAATAGTTGCAGATCTCATCCTGGGGCCAGTCAGCTAGCTCTGTCTGTAAAGACCCCACATAAAAGATGGTGTTGTGGCCAAGCCTCCAAACCCAGTGCTGGGAAGATATAGGCAGAGGGATTCCCGGGGTCTCTAGACAGCCACCTCACCTAATGTATGAACCTCAGAAGTCCTCTCTAGCACTCAAGATTGATAAGACCTGGGGCACTGATATCTACATGCCTGTACATACTTAAGTAATGCACACACAAATGTTTAACACATATACACATGTATGCATGGAACGACATCCTAACATGACTGTCAAGGTTTTACTTCTGAACAATTTCAATTTAAATATTAACTAGTGTACACACATGTTGTTCTTTATTCCTTCTGCACAGCTTGATAGAGAATTACTGTAATATTGCTTCTGAGGAACTTCCAACAAAATAACACCTTCAAGAAGGACTGTCCAGGTCCTCCATTTGATGCCTTACAGTCAACCAGCAGGCAGTGTTCAATTTCAAAAACTCTCTGAGCCTGGATTCACTCAGTTTAGAGATATTGTCATATAAGAGGGGGAAAAATCCATTTGTTTTTAAGTGGAAGTACACTCTTTCATATAGACATCCTCCCAAAAGGCATAAAAAGTAATTTTCTAGTCTGGAAAATTCTGTGCTTAATGCTTTATCTTGTCTGATCTCATGAAGCTTGATACAAGTAAGTATCACTGGGTCTGTAAGGAGTTGAAAGTCTTCAGCACAATTAGACAGCTCTTTCATTTAATATGCACCAAGGTGAACCCACCTTTATAGACCAAATGACTCAGAAACACATCAGAGAGGTTATCACAGTGAATACAATCTTACCCGTTCCCTCTAACAAACCAGTTTTGTAATGAAATATGTGCCTTTTAGTTTGTAAGGAACTTTAAGACATCTGATTTTTACAAAAGCAATATGACTTAAAAATAGTCAATTCTCCCTCCTTTAGAGAAGAGAAAATAAAGTTCCAAGACATGATGAGACTAGTTCAAAGCCAAGTATCTGCTAAATGGGGTAGCTAGGACCCCATAAAAGGGACCAGCTTTCAGACACAATGTTATGTGATTAGCACACAAGCGAGTTGTAAGAAATGTGAACTCTTCTCTTGGGGGATATCATGGTTTCTAGAGGAAAGAATAATCTAAGCAAAATGAGATGATTATTTTTCTTATTTAATGACTGCTGTTTGTTATTCAGGTCTTCGTAGATCATAGACAAATGTCTAATATTCATTTAGCACATATTTTTAAAAAGTATTACATTTATTTATTTGTGTATCAGAGAATTTTCAGTGGAGCTGAAGGCACAGTGAATGCCAGGCACAGACATGGACTGGCAGATGGCACCTTTGGAGGAGTCATCCATGGGGCTCAGAGGCCTGTGATGCACTCAGTGCAGTGGATCTTATTTCCTCGTAGATCTGTGGCTGCATTGCAAGGTATGAGGTCCATTTTCACATCAGCCCTTCATTACTGAAAGCAATCTACTTCTCTGAGCAGCAAACATTCCCTCTACCTCCTTATACAGTACTTTTAGTTTTTTATTAGTGGGTTATTTTCCTGTGGTCTTAAATAATGCCAAGCTACAGTCCATTTTCCCATCATTGTTTCCTGTGTAGACCTTGCAGACAGGTCCAAGGATGGAAATGTCATTCTTCTGCCTTTTCCCAGTGTGTTGGGCTGAGGTTTTTCTAAAAATAGAAAGAGTTCAAAGAGTACTGCTATCCATCAATGTATTATTTGAAGGATATTAAGAGAATTACCTAATCACCTGTACTGCCATGATATAACCTCCCATGACTTCCTCCAGGTATTCTGTGCTCCATTTTTAGAAAGCACTTTTAAATGCAACCACTGAATCAGAGTTTCAGGTCTAAAGAACTTTCAATATCTTAAGTTATAACAATAAAATGTAAGGTATGATGAGAAGAGTACAAGAAGAAAACTTCACAAAAATACACTTTGCAATTTTATCAAATATAGATTGTTGATATTTTGCTTCCTTTTCTCCCCTAAGTGGGAGAGGGTTACATGCCCTATAAATGCACACTTGCTACTCTATTCGTCCTGTCATCTGAGATACTTGAGTGACTGGTTTAAAAGGAGAAGGGTTATATACACATATATTCCTTATTACAATTCCCTAGTTGCTTATTTATTATTATTATTATTATTATTATTATTATTATTATTATATTCCATTTTATTGTTTGTTTTGTTGAGATAGGGTTTCTCTGTGTAGATCAGGCTGGCTTTTAACTCAGAGAACCACCTGCCTCTGCCTCAAATGTGCTAGAATTAAAGGTGTGCACCATCACGCCCACCTGCTTCAGCTTTATCACCACCCAGATCTTCCTTTGCCTGATAGGAAAATGAGCAGGAGGTAGAAAGTTCACAGGGATTACTCAGATTTACAATCTCAATGCTCTAGTGAGGAGCTTGAGTCTAGCTGTTCAAGGGATTTTGTAAGAATCATCCAAGTCTCTGACATACTGGTCTCAGCCTAGCACTTAGAGTGAGAATTTCAGGCAATCAGAGGTTCATGATGTCTGGAGAGTTCTGCCGTGCTGCATTGATATGTTCAAGGGATACATTGCTTTACATTCATGTTTGCCTTGCCTTATGTCACATATGGCAAGATCTAGTAAACACATTCTTAAAAAAGCAAGCCAACAAACAATAACAAAAAAGGAAATGAAACTATGTTGACCTTCCCATTGTAGTTTCGGGACTTTTCTAAGAAAATTTACAAGTAGGTAATATTCCTCTTATAGCTATGCTGAGTATGGATTGTGGTGCTGCTGTGTGACTTCTGGTCACTTTTTTAAACATCTGTGTTATGCATGGTTTTTTTGGCACTAACCTATTTTACCAGTCATTATGTAATTAGGGCATTTTATAGCATATTATGCACTTCACAAAATGGGATGGCTTCTTGAAAGCCATTCTGAACTGTCATAAAATTAAGCAATTAAGCCTGATGCTCAATAAAAAAATCCTTTGAATAATTAGATTAAAAGACAGACCAAGAGCAGTATAGAATATTTTTTCTTTCACAGGCTTGTTTTTGAAAATATAATGTATCACATGTTAATATGCATTATGACTCACATAATAGGATGATGGAACAGTATTTTGGACAACAATGAAAATATCAAGAGCAATTTATCAGTGTGTAAATATAATGACAACATTTCTTCAAAACATTTGAAAATTCATTTGACTATTATAAAAGTAAGGTGAGGACCTGTTGAAATTGATGTAAAAGATATTTACAGTTAAAGTAGAAACTAAAAAACGTTCAACATTGTCCTTGAAATGGAATTCTAATTACTATGGTTTATAGGATTTATTTTTACTTTAAATATGAAATTAATTGTAGGTGTAAAAATTGATTCCTTTCATTTTTAATACTTTTTATTTCTGATTTTTTAATAAATAATTTGTAGAAGACTAAAGAAAACTTTTTTAGAAAGATAAAAACAGTAGGAAAACTGTTTCATTTGCACCTCTGTCAGAACTATTAAACTTTATAAAAGATTACAAACACAGGTGGGAATATAACTCAGAAAAAATTAACTCAAACATGTTCTTAGAACATTTGGAATCATTTCAATGGGATCATATTTGTGTAACAGTTCTTAGCATAGTTGTGTCTGTTGGCCATAGAGGATCTTGGGACCTGAAAGGATCAATGCCCTATAATTGGAAGCTGCAAACTCATCTTGGTGGAATGAGACTGTCAAGGATCTGGGAACTGCTACATGTGGTATGATGAGAACATATGGTCACAGGGAACAGGAGAGACTTACTACATTGTTTCTGAAATTTGGGGAATCTTTTAACTAAGTCAACAATGGACCTGACTCCAAGCAGAGGACATTTAACAAGGGACTATGTTGGGAATGTCTCAGTGGTGAGTAAGGCTCCTGTGCTCAAGGATTCAAGAAACTTATACTGAAGTTATGTTGAAGGGACGTTGGAACTGAAGTTACCTATGGCAGGAAATATGGCAAGAATTCAAGCACAATCTAAATCTGTGAGGACTTTCATGTCCTTTTGTGAACAATTAGACTATTCTTCTTTTTTTAATGGGAAGGATAAATTTGTCAGGATTTGAATAGCTGTATACGTAAACTGAATACTTCACTGAAGTAGATAATGATAACTGTTTGGAAAATGAAGAGTTCCAAAGCCCATAGCCAAAGTAGGAATTCTGAAAAAAAAAAAAAAAGGGGGGGGGGAGATCAAAACCAATTAAGAAACAGTGGGGATGGAGTGAAGGAAACCAGACAAGAGGTCACATGTGACTCAGCAAGGTGCTACCTGGGAGGATGAATTGAAGAGAGGATATGGGGGGCGGGGTGCAATGTTCCTGTCTCCTGGTAGTGGCATCAAGAGCAATATCCTCTGCAATAGACATTGGTCATGATGCCTAATGGGGTATGGAAGAAATGAGAGTGTTCCATATCCTGGGAACCATGGTGATATTTTATTTGTGCTGAAATGTGATCTTATTTGTATGTTAATAAATAAAGTTGCCTGGAAATCAGAGGTAAAAGCGAGCCATTAAGCAGAAGTCCAGCAGTGGTGGCACACACCCTTAATCTGATCACATGGCAGGCAGAGTCTCTGTGTGGTAAAGGACACAGCCAAGCGTGGTGACATGAGCCTTTAATCCCAGCACCAATCATAGAGACCAGAAGGTCTGTATAGACAGGCAGTGATGAGGAAGTCGTTTGGCTGAGCTTAGAGCCAATGAGAAGGCAGAATAGGAAAACAAAAACGCAAGTCACACAGGAAGAAGCTCTCTCTGGGGAAGCTACTGCTGGTGGTAAGCTAAAGCTAGTTGTGGCTATTGCTCTGATCTCTTTGGCTACTTCCCCTGTATTTTGGCTCTGTGTTTCTTATTTACTAAGACTGTTTAGAATTTCATCTATAGGGAACAACTTGTAGAAGACACAGATTTTCTTTCGTGGACACAAAGTTACAGCTGTTGATGTTACTTTTTGCAGGACCAAGGTTTGTCTTTTGCATGTGGAGAACAGTGGTTTTTACAAGAAGGGTAATGGAGAGGTCCTGAGACCTTGACCAGTGATGTCATGAACCAGCCATCTTGGCTTATTTATGTACTCTAAATGACCTAGATACAGGTCATTGCAACTTTAAGTTATGAATGACCTGCCTGAAAGTGCCTCACACAACTCTGAAATGAAGCTGCTCTTTCACTGATCATCAGGGACATCCAAGTCATAATTAGGAGTCATCACCCTCTCCAGTTAGAATGGCTATTATGAAAAAGTTAAATTATGAGTATTGTGTAGAAGGAACCTACCTGTTCACAATTATTGTGAATGGAAATTGATATAGCTATCATGGAAAACAGTACAAATATTCCTCACAAAGCTGAAATACACATAAAATGTGATACAGGAATCCCACTTTAAGACACATCCCAAGGTAATGAAGTCAGTACATTTAAAGAGACCTTTACCTACCCATGCTTACCATGGTAGTACATGCAATAGAACAAGCTGTCTATCAACAGGAATGAAAATCTAAGAATTGATGAAGGATTTTTTTAAATGTAGTGGTATACATTTCTTACTTACAGCTTTTATAATTCTTCTTTTCTTCCTCTCTTCCTCTCTTCCATGAGGATCCTTAGGTCTTTGAGGATATGGCCCCGAGAAGGTACCATACTTGTTAGATTGTCTTATATCCACTTATATACATATAAGCAACACTAGCCAAACTCAGTAAGTTTTTAAAAAGCAAACATTACATTTGGAAAGAAAAGTAGGTGTGGGTGAGGAGGAAAGGATGGAAGGAAATGGGTGATGAATTTGATAAAAATACATTATATACATGTATGAAATCTTCAAACACCAAAAATATATACTACATCTATACAATTCAATACAATTGTGGCCCTGAAAATGAGTGAAATCTTGTCATTTTCAGGAACATGGGTGATCCTAGAGGATATAAAGCAAAATAATCCAGACACTGACAGATACTCAACAGTTTCACTACGTGAACTGTGAGAGAGCCAACTCCATGATAGCTGAGAATGGGAATATATTAATATAATAGAGACTGGGAGAGGTAGGGCATTGGGAGAAACTGGACAACGGGAGCTTAGTCTCAGTGACACGAGGGAGCTATGCTGTGCATTTCACAGAGACCAGAAAACAGTCTTTTTCAATGTTTTGATTTGTTTTTGCTTTTGCAACAAAATGAACATTGTTTGAGGAATAGATATATTGGTCAGATTCAACTATTAAACTGGATGCAATATGGAATTCTCAAAGAGAGCCACAGAAATATAAACCATTTATATGTTAACCATTAAAAGAGAGGGAGAAGATCCTGCCCCCAACTTCCCTTCTGGATCAGAGGTGAGTACCGGGCCCAACCCGGACCCCATCCCTGGGCACCAGCCACTCCGGAAAGACCTGCCCAACTTGGCCCCAGGTTCTGGCCACCGGGCAGGACCCCTTCTAGCCCCACCAGGAGGAATCCCCTTTTCCAAGCCCCCTGGCAGCCCCTGCAATCTCCGTGCCCTACCCCCACCCCCATCTGCCTGAGAACCCAGTCACTTCCTGAGACTTAGAGACCGGCCCCCAGCTCCCATCCTGCCCCAGACTTCCCTTCTGGACCAGAGGTGAGCATCCAGGCCCAACCTGGACCCCATCCCTGGGCACCAGCCACTCTGGGAAGACCTGCCCAACTTGGCCTCAGGTTCTGACTACCGGGCAGGTCCCCTTCTAGCCCCACCAGGAGGCATCCCCTTCTCTAAGCCCCCCAGTAGCGCCTGTAATCTCCACGCCCTGCCCCCACGCCCATCTGCCCGAGACCCCAGCCACCTCCTGAGACGTAGAGACCGGCGCCCAGCTCCCATCCTGCTCCCGACTTCCCTTCTGGACCAGAGACTTCCAGTCCAGATAAGAGCTTCCATCCTGCCCCGGAGTTCCCATTTGGACAAGAGAACTCCCATCTGGACAAGAGAGAGAGACTTCCTGAATCTGTCAGCTCTTTCTGAACCAAGTACACTGATAAGACCAAGAAGGAACCTCAAGGAGATGGACAGACGTCAAGGCAGAAGTACATACAACAAAATGAAGAGCAATATAGCATCACCAGAACCTAGCCCGCCTCCAACATCTAGACCTAAACATCAAAAATTGGAAGAAGCAGAAGAAAACAGCCTTATGAGTAACATCATGAAGAAGGTAGAGGCTTGTGTAGAGGAAAAGACAAGAAAATTGGAAGAACGCTGTAAACAACTAGAGGAAAGGACAAACAAATTAGAAAAAAACAATAAAGTCCTACAAAAAAACAATAAAGTCCTGGAAGAAAACAATAAAGTCAAGTCCTGCAAGAAAACAATAAAGTACTGGAAGAAAACAATAAAGTACTGGAAGAAAACAATAAAGTACTGAAAGAAAATCATGAAAAAAGCAATGAAACAAATAAAGGAAACAGTCCAAGACCTGAAAAGGGAAACTGAAAAAATAAAGAAGACACAGAGGGAATGCTGGAAATAGAAAACCTGAGCAAAAGATTGGGAACTTCAGATGCAAATATAACCAACAGAATGCAAGAGATGGAAGAGAGGATCTCTGGCATTGAAGATACAGTAGAAGAAATAGTTTCATCAGTTGAAGGAAACACTAAAGCCAACAAAGTCATGAACCAAAATGTCCAAGAAATTTGGAACACCATGAAAAGACCAAACCTACGAATTATAGGGATAGAAGAAGGTGAAGAATACCAACTCAAAGGCACGGAAAATATATTCACCAAAATTATAGAAGAAAACTTTCCCAACTTAAAGAATGAAATGCCTATGAAGATACAAGAAGCCTATAGAACACCAAACAGACTAGACCCCCCAAAAAAGTCCCCTCAACACATAATAATTAAACAACTAAATGTACAGAATAAAGAAAGAATATTAAGAGCAGCAAAGAAAAAAGGCCAAGTGACCTATAAAGGTAAACCCATCAGAATAACATCCAATTTCTCAATGGAAACTTTGAAAGCCAGAAGGACCTGGACAGATGTAATGCAGACACTAAGAGATCATGGATGTCAGCCCAGACTAATATACCCACAAAACTTTCAATCATCATAGACGGAAGGAACAAGACATTCGAAGACAAAGCCAGATTTAAACAATACCTAACCACAAACCCAGCCCCACAGAAAGCACTAGAAGGAAAATTCCAACCGAAGGAAGTCAGGTACACACTCGAAAACACAGGCAATAGATAAAGCCACAACAGTAAACCCCAAAGAAGAGAAGTATACACACACACTACCACCAAAAATAACAGGGATGAACAATCACTGGTCATTAATATCCCTTAAAATCAACAGACTTAATTCACCTATAAAAAGACATAGGCTTACAGAATGGATACGAAAGCAGGACCCATCTTTCTGCTGCATACAAGAAACACATCTCAAATTCGAAGACAGACACTTGTAGCAGGAATCTTAAAAGTTCTTATTAATAAAATCAAACCTGAGGCCAGTTATTGGGGTCAATGCTGGTAGAGACCCATTCCGGATGAGGACTCAGCTGAATTACTGCTCAAAAGCCTGAATGCTTAACCAGCCAAAACCTTAACCAGCCAAAAGCCTCTAGTTTCTGGTCCTCACGCCTTATACATCTTTCTGCTTTCTACCACCACTCCCTGGGATTAAAGGCTGGCTTTCTGGGATTAAAGGTGTGTGTCACCATGCTTGGCTATTTCCAATGTGGCCTTGAACTCACAGAGATCCAGAGGGATTTCTATCTCTGGAATGCTAGGATTAAAGGTGTGAGTGCCACCATTTTCTAGCCTTTGTATTTAGTGGCTGTCTGTTCTCTGACCCCAGATAAATTTATTAGAGTACACAATATTTTGGGGAACACAATACCACCACAGACACTACCTAAGAATAAAAGGCTGGGAAAAGACTTTCCAATCAAATGATCATAAGAAACAAGCGGGTGTAGCCATCCCGATATCTAACAAAATAGACTTCAAACTAAAATCAATCAAAAGAGATCAAGAAGGGCATTACATCCTCATCACAGAAATGATCCACCAAGATGAAGTTTCAATTCTGAACATTTATGCCCCAAACACAAGGGCACCTACATATGTAAAAGAAACATTACTACAGCTTAAACCACATATAAAACCCCACACATTAATAGTGGGAGATCTCAACACCCCATTTTCACCACTGGACAGATCTCCCAAATAGAAACTTAGCAGAGAAATAAAGGACTTAACTGATGTCATGACCCAATTGGACCTAATAGATATCTACAGAACATTCCATCCTAACAAGAAAGAATATACCTTCTTCTCAGCACCCCATGGCACTTTCTCTAAAATCGACCACATACTTGGCCACAAAGCAAATCTCAACAGATACAAAACAATCAGAATAACCTCCTGTGTTCTATCAGACCACCATGGTTTAAAGCTAGATTTCAACAACAACAAAAACCACAGAAAACCTACAATCTCATGGAAACTGAATAATGCTCAACTGAATCACCAATGGGTTAAGGAAGAAATAAAGAAAGAAATTAAAGACTTCCTAGAGATCAATGAAAATGAAGATACCACATACCCAAACTTATGGGACACTATGAAAGCAGTGTTAAGAGGGAAATTCATAGCACTAAATGCCCACATAAAGAAGTTGGAGAAATCCCACACTAGTGAATTAACAGCACATCTGAAAGCTCTAGAACAAGAAGAAGCAAAGTCTCCCAGGAAGAATAGACACCAGGAAATTATCAAAGTGAGAGGTGAAATTAATAAATTAGAAACTAAGAGAATAATACAAAAAATTAATGAAACAAAGAGTTGGTTCTTTGAGAAAATCAACAAGATAGACAAGCCCTTATCCAAACTAACCAAAAGACAGAGAGAGAGAATCCAAATCAACAAAATCAGAAATGAAAAGGGGGACATAACAACAGACATTGAGGAAATCCAGAGAATTATAAGGTCATGTTTCAAAAACCTCTACTCCACAAAACTGGAAAACCTAAAAGAAATGGACTTTTTTCTGGATAGATACCACATACCTAAGTTAAATCAAGACCAGATAAACTATTTAAATAGTCCAATAACCCCTAAGGAAATAGAAAGAGTCATTAAAGGTCTCCCAACCAAAAAAAAGCCCAGGACCAGATGGTTTCAGCGCAGAATTCTACCAGATCTTCAAAGAAGAGTTAATACCAATACTCTCTAAATTGTTCCACATAATAGAAACAGAAGGAACATTACCAAACTCCTTCTATGAGGCTACAATTACCCTGATTCCTAAACCAAACAAGGATGCAACAAAGAAAGAGAACTACAGACCGATCTCCCTCATGAACATTGATGCAAATATACTCAATAAAATACTGGCAAACAGACTCCAAGAACACATCAGAACAATTATCCACCATGATCAAGTAGGCTTCATCCCAGGGATGCAAGGGTGGTTCAACATACGAAAGTCCATCAATGTAATACACCATATAAACAAACTCAAAGAAAAAAACCACATGATCATGTCACTAGATGCAGAGAAGGCATTTGACAAAATCCAACACCCCTTCATGATAAAAGTCTTGGAGCGATCAGGAATATAGGGAACATACCTAAACATAATAAAGGCAATTTACAGCAAGCCAACAGCCAACATCAAATTAAATGGAGAGAAACTCAAAGCAATTCCACTAAAATCAGGAATGAGGCAAGGCTGTCCACTCTCCCCATACTTATTCAATATAGTACTTGAAGTTCTAGCCAGAGCAATAAGACAACATAAGGAGATTAAGGGGATACAAATTGGAAAGGAAGAAGTCAAGCTTTCCCTATTTGCAGATGACATGATAGTATACTTGAGTGACTCCAAATATTCCACCCAGGAACTGATAAAGCTTATAAACACCTTCAGCAACATAGCAGGATACAAGATCAACTCAAAAAAATTGGTAGCCCTCCTATATACAATGGACAAAGAAGCTGAGAAGGCAATCAGAGATACATCAGCCTTTACAATAGCCACAAATGACATAAAATAGCTTGGGGTAACACTAACCAAGCAAGTGAAGGACCTATATGACAAGAACTTTAAGTCCCTGAAAATAGAAATTGAAGAAGATGTCAGAAAATGGAAAGATCTCCCATGCTCATGGATAGGCAGGGTTAACATAGTAAAAATGGCAATCTTACCAAAAGCAATCTACAGATTCAATGCAATCCCCATCAAAATACCAACACAATTCTTCACAAACCTGGAAAGAATAATACTCAACTTCATATGGAAAAAAAAACCCCAGGATAGCCAAAAGAATCCTGTACAATAAAACAACCTCTGGAGGCATCACAACCCCTGACTTCAAGCTCTACTATAGAGCTACAGTAATAAAAACAGCTTGGTATTGGCATAAAAACCGACATGTGGACCAATGAAATCGAATTGAACACCCTGACATTAACCCACACACCTATGAACATATAATTTTTGACAAAGAAGCCAAAAGTGTACAATGGAAAAAAGAAAGCATCTTCAACAAATGGTGCTGGCATAACTGGATATCAATGTGTAGAAGGCTGCAAATAGATCCATATCTGACACCGTGCACAAAACTTAAGTCCAAGTGGATCAAAGACCTCAACATAAATCCAGCTACTCTAAACCTGCTAGAAGAGAAATTAGGAAGTAGTCTTGAATGCATTGGCATAGGAGATCACTTCCTAAATATAACACCAGTAGCACAGACACTGAGATAAACAATAAATCAATGGGACCTCTTGAAACTGAGAAGCTTTTGTAGAGCAAAGGATACGGTCAACAAGGCAAAGTGACAGTCTACAGAATGGGAAAAGGTCTTCACCAACCCCACATGTGACAGAGGACTGATGTCCAGAATATATAAGGAACTCAAGAAATTAGACATCAAAACAACCAACAGTCCAATTGAGAAATGGACTTTAGAACTAAACAGAGAATTCTCGACAGAGGAAACTCAAATGGCTTAAAGACATTTAAGGAACTGCTCAACATCCCTAATCATCAGGGAAATGCAAATCAAAACAACTCTGAGATACCACCTTATGCCTCTCAGAATGGCTAAGATCAAAAACACTGAAGACACTTTATGCTGGAGAGGATGTGGAACTAGGGGAACTCTCCTCCACTGCTGGTGGGAATGCAAGCTTGTACAACCACTTTGGAAATCAATATGGCGCTTTCTTAGAAAATTGGGAATCAATTTCCCCCAAGATCCAGCTACACCACTCTTGGGCATATACCCAAGAAATGCTCAATCATAACACAAGAGCACTTGCTCAGCTATGTTCATATCAGCATTGTTTGTAATAGACAAAACCTGGAAACAACCTAGATGCCCTTCAACTGAAGAATGGATAAATAAATTGTGGCACATATACACAATGAAATACTACTCAGCAGAGAAAAACAATGACATCATGAGGTTTGCAGGCAAATGGATGGATCTAGAAAAAATCATCCTGAGTGAGGTAACCCAGACTCAGAAAGACAAATATGGTATGTACTCACTCATAGGAAGACGCTAGATGTGGAACAAGGATGAGTGGACTGCTACTCACATCACCAGTGAGGCTACCTGGAAAACAGGACCCCAAGAAAGACACGGAGAAATGGATGAGATCTACATGAACAGCCTGGACATGAGTGGGAACAATGAAGGGTGATGGTCGAGGGAAAGAGAGCAGGAGATCCCAGCTGGATCAAGAACAGAGAGGGAGAACAAGGAATAGGAGACCATGGTAAATGAAGACCACATGAGAAGGGGAGGAAGCAGAGAGCTAGGGAGGTCCACAGAGATCCACAAAGATACCCCTGCAAATGACTGCTGGCAATGGTCGAGAGACGGCCGGGACTGACCTACTCTGGTGATGGGATGGCCAAACACCCTGATGGTTGTGCCATAAACCCCATCCAAGGACTGAGGAATCTGGATGCAGACATCCACGGCTGGGCCCCTGGTGGAGCGCTAGGAGTCTAATTAGTGAGAAAGAGGAGGGTTCATATGAGCGAGAATTGTTGAAGCCAAGGTTGGATAAAGCACAGGGACAAAAAATCAAATGAATGGAAGCACATGAACTATGAACCAAAGGCTGAGGGGCCCCCAACTGGATCAGGCCCTCTGAATAGGTGAGACAGTTGATTGGCTTGATCTGTTTGGGAGGCATCTGGGCGGTGGTGCCAGGTCCTGGGCTCGTTGCATGAGTTGGCTGTTTGAATCCTGGGACTTATGCAGGGACACTTGGCTCGGTCTGGGAGAGGCGACTGGACCTGCCTGGACTGAGTCTATCAGGTTGATCCCGGTCTTCGGGGGAGACCTTGATCTGGAGGAGGTGGGAATGGGGGGGTGGGAATGGGGGGAGGGGGAGGAGGGCAGGGGGGAGAGAGCAGGGGAATCTGTGGCTATTATGTGGAACTAAATAGTGTTGTAAAATAAAATAAAAAATAAAATAAAAAAATAAAAAAGAGAGAGAGAAAACCAGAAACCTAGAATGAAAAATTGGACAGGAGTGTTGTCTATCAACAGCAGGGTCAGAGGAATTTATCAATGGTGTAGAGCTCTGAAGAATGATTATGATAAAAGATAATTAACTGGGCTATTCATCATCAAGGAATTACTGGGGAGTGTCTGAACTTGCTTTTAATCCTTTAACCTAGCAATAAGCCAGTGGTATGGGATATAGGTATGCAAGAAGCTATACCTGCACCTGTCCAGGCTACATGCTCCTTGATGTCCTTGCTTTCGAACACATGTCCCAAGTGTTATTACCAACCAAATATTTCTACATATCCTGTATTTTATCAAAAACTCCCTATGTAATTTCTAGGATCAATTATTTTTAATAAATTTATTTATTTACTTGTTTTACACCCAGGCCACAGTTTCCCCTTCTTCCTCTCCTACCAGTACCTCCCTCCACCCCCTTTCTGTTCCCACCCCCAATCCACTCCTCCTCTGTTTCTGTTTAGGAAAGGGCAGGTCTCCCATGAATATAAACAAAACATGGCACAATTTTCTCTATTTGATTTCCTGAAAACAACTCATTTTACCAATCAAAATTCTTGCTATAGCACATTCCTTACTACAATGCTGGGCTCTTAATTATAAACTTTTTTCACTCCCATAAAAAATTCATCACTCTTTTATACTTTAAACAGACTTTAAACTGTATGTTACAATTACAGGGAATTATAATTTCACTGTCCTAAACTCATTCACACACATTCCCAATTAAAATGTAGGCCTTGAAGGTCATGCTGTATTTATCTATTTGAGAACCCAAGTTGTTTCACTCACTGTAGACCCTTGTCTTCTAAATGAATGAGTACATGGCATGACTGAGCCACATAAACATGTCAGGTGTCCCCCAAACTCTGTGCTATTAAAATAACAGAGTTTATTTATGGAAATGGTGTACCATAATGTTAGTATATTTTATTCATTTTAAAATTATGCCTAATCAGATTTGATTGTACTTAAATAAGGATAATTCTTACTGTTCATATCAGAGTGCATCAGTAGCTGTCAGTCAGAAGAAGGTAGGTGGATACATTTTTGTTGCCAGCCAAGGCTCAGTGTTTTCATAGGAGCAGTTCATTTCACATCAACTGAGTTATTACCTAGAAAATATGCTAAAAGTGGATATTCACTAACAATTAATCTTTAAATGTTATTTAAATGTTCTCAAAAATGTCAGTCCTAAAAAGAAAAATGATCATTTTGGGGGACAAGTTATTGCTATATTTTATGCAGTAGCATGAAAGAAATTGCCAAATATCTCACAATATATATGATGGTAATTCTACTTAGCTGTCAAGATGGCAAGCCAGTTTACAAAAACCGTGTACTAACTATCTGTCAATGATGTCTGACACATTTTCATGAAAATCTATTTTAAGGGACAATATTTTTAAAATTCTGCCCCAGACTAAAAATGAAATACAGAGAGATTCTCATTTTCAATGTACACTAAAGTGCCCTGGGGACTCTTGGGAGCTGGTGAAGAGACTTTACACAAAGGCGATGAGTCCTGTCTGGTAGAGGAAAGCTGCACTGGTGAAGATACTTTTAAAATATGTGTTTTATTTTTCACCAATGTGTATGCGTGCGCGTGCATGCATGTGTGCGTGCATACGTGCATGCTTGCCTGTGTGTGTGTGTGTGTGTGTGTGTGTGTGTGTATGCTTTTTGGAGAGGAAAGAAGAGAGTATTGGATCCCCCAGAACTGTAATTACAGGTGGTTGTGAGCTGCTCAGAGTAAGTACTGAGAACTGATTGTGCTTCTGACATTAAACTAGAAATAGTGATTTTATACAAATTGTACTTTCTTCATAGGTTTGATATTGCATCTGTGCATACAAAGTTATGAGTTGTGTTGCATTTATAATCTGTCTACCCTCAGTCCCATATCGTCTAAATAATTGTCTGAAGTGATATTAATATGGGATTACATAGTTATTTGATCCAATCAGAAATAGTCTATGAATCAAAGTGACTATTGAATTTGTTTATTTAAAGGAAGGACATTATTTATTACCACATCTACAACTTTCCACTTGAGGTCAGGGGCAGTCTTTCATTTTAGTACCTCATTGTCCTTGCCATCATATAGAATATTTATGGAGATATATTTTATAAGATTCTATTAGAAAAAAATCACTCAATATTAATTTTAATTCCTAAATTTTTTATGAACATATAAGATATTATTTACCAACTCATCATTTCTACATCTCTTTCCTTGTTTTGTATTAAGAAGTTTGCATAAAATGGATATGCATTTACAATGTGTGTAGCTATGTATGTTAGGGAGATAAATATTTTTGCTATGTTTCATGTATGTCAGAGGTAGAGAAAGAGGGGGAGGGAGGAAAGGAGGAAGGGAGGGAAAAGTGGAGACAGCATAGCTCTTTCTTAAGTTACATACCATGTTTGACTGGACACGGCAAACGCTCTGCACACATCTCAAGTCACTATACATTTTACTCACAAATGTGAGAGCGTACAGCACTGAGCCAGCTGGGACCTGGGATCTTCTAAACTGTCATGTTGTCAAGGATAAAATCCTCATATTTCAAAAAATACTACAAATGTTCTCATTCAGGTCAAGGTGAAGATTAGAAATTGTGGTTAAATTTCCTAATCTATTAAGGTTTTAATCTTTTCTTTGATGGGGGTTATGAACAGTAAATAAGTTCACAAGTAAGATTGGTATTCTTATGGGTTTTCTCATCTTTTCTCGCTAATTGAAGTAAAAGTGTTTCATTTCTTTAGTAGTCTTAAGAGTATAGCTTTTAATTGTTGTGATAACTTACTGCATGGACTTTTAGCAGACTACTCTTTTTTTGGCAATAAAATGTTTCTGATTTATGCACAGTGATTTGTTAATTAATATGTAAAATTGCATTTGTGCTTTCTCTACATGTAATGTTTGAACTGTACTTTTACTTTTCCCTCTTGTTTTCCATAAAAATGGTATTATTATGAAACCTTATTTTATTTCCTTTATTTTAATCTTTGCTTTCATATACATTACTTATAGTGATATATTTCATAGCATTTTCTTAGAAACATTATCCAACATTAATTTCAGTTCCTAATGTTCTTCTTCTGAACAATTAAGGTATTATTCATTGACTTGTCATTTGTGAAGGCTCAGTCTCCAAGTCAATACTGAAGACAATTGGATTATTTTCTGATAAATATGTTGAAGAATATTGCATTTTTCTGACTTGAAGATTTTCCCTTGGGCAGTAAACAATGATCAATTCTAGTGTGTCATTTATTTATTACAAGGGATATGTAGAGCCTTTTTCATTAAGATGTTTTCAATCCTCATGGTTCCAGCTACAATACAAAATTATATTTTAGTGGATTATAAGTTGATGTGTGTTTCATTATGCTATATCAATCATCATAAATGACTAATGCATAAGAACAAATTTAAATTTGCAATATGAGTATCATACTTTTCTTTTCTTTGGAAAACATGAAAAGTAATCACTTTCATATTTCACTTGATAAATGGTCTCAGTCAAAATGAATGTTTTAATGATTTCAAATATGAAACATGTACCAGAGTCCTGATTCACAGTTAAATATATTTTTACTTCTGATAAACTTCTGGACTTCTCAGAATAAATGAAAACTGTATAAAACTGTCTATTGTGTTACAGAAACCCATAATTTCATAATTTCTCATGAGGGCAAAAAAAGAAATAAGGGTTCTCCTTGGGTTGGTAATTTGGCAGAATTTACTAACATTTGGCACATTTCCTACTGAGTGTTAACAGTAAGCACTTTCCAGGCTAAATTTTTCTTTTCAGTATTGGTCTGATATGGAATATATTTTGCCCATCTCAAATTCAAAAAGGGAAACATGACTTTGTTTGGAGGATGGGTCTCTAAGGAGGATATGAAGCTTAAATGAGGCCATATATTCACATCATATATATCATATACATATACATATGTATGTATGTGTGTACATATATGTAACTTATTGCTGGGTTCCACGCTGATCAGTCTTGTGTTCTTAGCCCTCTCCCTGTCCCTGTGTGTGTTTCTTTCTCATGCCTTCTGCTCTCTCTTTTTCTTGCTCCCATCTCCAGGTTAGAAGACATATGTGACAAATTAACAAGGTCTAACTGTGAAGAGAGTCCTCATCTCACCTGACCTTGCCCATACCTAGACTGATTATAGATTCTTCACTTTCAGAACAGTGAGAAAGGCATTTAAACCAGTCAACCTATGTATCTACTGTGACAATCAAGCTCATAGGTAATAGGCCTTAAATAATCAGTTTCTTGTAAATCTACTAATATTATGAACCAGAATTAGTTTGTATGGAAAGGAAGTTCAAGAACATTTATTGTAGCTAGTGCATGAAATTTTAACCCAATGGGGTTAAATTTTCTCCCTCCAACCATATCTTCTGCTTTCCCAGTCTTCAGTTGTCTCTGTCTTGATGTCCTTCTAGAAATGTTGTCTCTCTCTCTCTCTCTCTCTCTCTCTCTCTCTCTCTCTCTCTCTCTCTCTCTCTCTCTCACACACACACACACACACACACACACACACACACACACACGCGCGCTTGCACACATACACACACGATGAAACACAGACTAAAATATATGTAATTCAATTCTGATTATTTCCACATAGCCATATAATTTATTAAAATCTTAATTTACACAACTTCAACACAAAGTTGAAAATGTAACCACTGTGTCCTAAAAAATCATGCAAGATTGTAACATCAGAACTATAACTCTTTGACCATGAAAGTTCAAAAGAGAATAGATGTTGCATTTGAAGAAAACAAGTTTAATTTCATTAGTTTCTTCCCACCTCAAGTTTTATTGAGCCCACAGTTATCCTGAATCATTTAAACTATGACTTGTTTCATTTCAAACTCAAACTTTTTAAAACACAACAAAACATATTTTCAGATGAATTTAATTTTTCTTTCTTTTCCCTTCCTCCTTCCTTCCTTCCTTCCTTCCTTCCTTCCTTCCTTCCTTCCTTCCTTCCTTCCTTCCTTCCACCACAGTTTCATACAATTGAAGTTTTTAACATGGGGACTAGCACAATAAACAAAGACATTTGTTCTTCAACCAAGAGTGAAGGTTTTGATGTGTGTTGGTCCTGGGACTTGTGCTGGCCAGTAGATTTCAGTGGACCTATCTGTGTGCACTGAAGAGGTTCAGATTCTGCTATTCCATTGTTTTCTTGGATTCCAAGGGATCCTAGAGCATGCTTTTGCTCACTGTCAGAGTACATGTGATCAGAGTCACGAGTTTCTCTCCAGTTTTCTCAAAGGAAGCATCATGAAAGAATTATCTGCAAATAGCTCACTTGTTCCCATACCTAAAAATGAACCTAGCCAGGATCAGGGGAGAAACCCCTTATCCTGAAGAAACTCTGAACTGAGTCTAGAACAAACTGCTAAGATGAAAAGCTGAGAGCTACAAGGAAATTATTATAAGATCCAAATTTAGGAGTAGTGTGCATTAAACCAAAAACTATACTGTTGTTTTCTTTTCCTAGATGACTAGAGATAGTCTTTCAAAATCCAATACTAATGGCCTTTAAGGCCAATTTCTTGACCGGAAAGTTATCAAGGAGACAGGTTGAGTTACTTACCCAATATTGTCAGAATCTCTGCACATGGAATGAAATTTTTCAGCTGCCCCTACCCCCAAGCAATGAGAAGACCATGATAAATTCACTAGAACCCCACAAAATGCAAAATGCAAAGAGCTGCCATACAGAAAGTGTGAAATATTCCTGGAGGAGCACTTTGAAGTAACCCTGAAGGAGAGAAGTAGTGGTCTGTACATTCCTGCCCCTCCTTTTCTGAGTGTGACCCTGGGCATGCTGGTGCACATCACACTGTTTTGTTTTTTATTACTCTTCACACATTCAGATAAACTCTTTGTGGGTAAAGACAGCATAATCTTTATTTTCGTTTTCTCAAAAATTAGTACATTGAAAGACAAATTGTTTTATAATCAGATGCTTGCTGAATTAGTGTCTTGCTATACCTTTTTGTTACAACATTGCAAATTACTCATTTTATTTTATTTTTTATTAATTAATTTTTTTCATTTATTTTACAACTGGATTTACTGCAGTTTCCCCTCCCTCCCCTCCTCCAGTTCCCTCTGCCTCACCCACCACCCCTACCCCCCTCTACTGCCCACCCTCCTATCCATTCAGAAAGGGGCAGACCTACCACTGGGCCTTAACAAGCATGTCACAACAAGTTGAGACAGAACCAAGCTCTTCTCCCTGCATCAACCCAGTATGGGGAATAGCTTCCCAAAAGCCAGCTCATGCACCAAGGACAGGTCCTGATTCCAGTGCTATGAGCCCCAAAACAGACCAAGCAACACAACTGTCACTCATATGCAGAGAGCCTAGGTTGGACCCTTGCAATCTTCCTTGCTGTTGGTTCAGAGTCCATAAGCTTCCACCAGCCCAGGTCATCTGTCTCTGTGGGTTCCCCCATCATGACCTTGACAAACCCCCACCCCTGGTCTTGTACAACCCCTCCTCCCTCTATTCAACAGGACTCCTGGAGCTGGGCAAAGTGCTTGGTTGTGTATCTGTGCATGTGTTTCCACCAGTTACTGGATAAAGGCTCTCTGATGACAATTAGGATAGTTACCAATATAATGACAGGAGTTCAGGCTCCCTCTCCACTGTTGCTACAAGTCTTAGCTGGCGTCATCCTTATGGATTCCTGGGTGGTTCCCTAGCACCTGGTTTCCCCCTAACCCCATTATGCCTCCCTCACCAAGACATCTTTTTCATCTTGTTCCCACTCAGCCCCATCCCCAGTTTATCCAGGAGATCTCTTCTATTTCCCCTTTCCAGGGAAATCCATGCATCCTTCTTTGGTCCCTCCTTGTTACCCAGCCTCTCTAGGCCTGTGGATTATACCCTGGTTATCCATTACTTTACACCTAATTTCCACTTATGAGTGAGCACACACCATATTTATCCTTCTGGGTCTGGGTTATCTCACTCAGGATGATTTTTTTTCTTGTTCCATCCATTTGCCTATAAATTTCATGTTATTATTGTTTTTACAGCCGAGTAATACTCCATTGAGTAAATGTACCACATTTTCTTTACCCATTTTTTGGCTGGGGGACATATAGGCTGTTTCCAGGTTCTGGCTATTACAAATAATGTTGCTATGAACATATTCAAGCAAGTGTTCTTGTGGTATGATTGAACATCCTTTGGGTATATGCTCAAGAGTAGTATAGTTGGGTATTGAAGTACATTGACTCACAATTTTCTAAGAAACTGCCATATCGATTTCCAAAGTGGTTGTACAAGTTTGTACTCCCACCAGCAGTGGAGGAGAGTTCCCCTTACTTCAAATCCTCTCCAACATAAACTATCATTAGTGTTTTTTTATCTTAGCCATTCTGACAAAGATAAGATGATATCTTAGAGTTGTTTTGATTTGCATTTCCCTGATAGCTAAGGATGTTGAAGAGTTCTTTATGTGTCTCTCAACCACTTGAAATTCTGTTGAGAATTCTGTTTAGATCTGCATCCCATTTCTTAATTGGATTATTTGGTATTTTAATGTCTAGTTTCTTGAGTTCTTTATATGTTTTTGGAGATAGCTCTCTGTCAGATGTGGAATTGGTAAAGATATTTTCCCATTCTGAAGGCTGCCATTTTGGCTTTTTCACAGTGTTCTTAGTCTTAGAGAAGCTTTTCAGTTTCAAGAGGTCACATTTATTAATTGTCAATCTTAGTGTTTGTGCTACTGAAATTCTATTCAGGAATTTGTCTCCTGTGCCAATGCATCCAAAGCTTTCTTTTCTCTCAGGTTCAGTGTAACCAGATTTATGTTGAGGTCTTTGATCCATTGGGACTTGAGTTTTGTGTGGGTCAATAAATATGGATCTATTTGCATTCTTCTACATGCCAACATCCAGTTATGACACCATTTGTTGAAGATGCTTTTTTCCCCAATGTATAATTTCATCTTCTTTGTCAAAAATCAGGTGTTAACAGATGTGTGAATTTATGTCAGGGTCTTTGATTTGAATCCATTGATCCACCTGTCAGTTTTTATGCCAATATTATGCTGTTTTTATTACTATCACTCTATAGTAGAGGTTGAAGTCAGGGATGGTGATACCTCCAGAAGTTTCTTTATTGTGCAGGATTGTTTTAGATATCCTGGGTTTTTTTTTTTCACACGAAGTTGAGTATAGTTCTTTTGAGGTTTGTGAAGAATTTTGTTAGAATTTTGATAGGGATTGCATTGAATCTATATATTGCTTTTCATAAGATTGCCATTTTTACTATGTTAACCCAACTGCTCCATGTTAATTCTACCTATCCATGAGCATGAAAGATCTTTCCATTTTCTGATACATTCTCCAACTTTCCATTTTCTGATACATTCTCCAACTTCTTATCATATAGATCTTAAAGTTCTTATCATATAGATCTTTCACTTATTTAGTTAGAATTACCCCCAAGATAGTTTATATTATCTGTTGCTATTGTAAAGGGTGTTGTTTCCCTGATTTCTTTTTTAGCCCATTTATCATTTGTATATAGGAATGCTGCTGTGGTGATGTATTGTGTACCCTAATAAAATTTGCCTGAAGAGTAGAGGACACAACAAGCGACTAGATTAAACATAGAAGCCAGGCAGTGGTGGCACACACCTTTAATCCTAGCACTCAGGAGGCAGAGATCTGTTTGGATCTCTGTGAATTCAAAGCCACTCTGGACTATATGAGATTGACTCAGTTTAGGAGATAAACAGAGTCAGGCAGTGGTGGTGTACATCTTTAATCCCAGCACTTGAGATCTCATGCCTTTGCTACCAGTAGTATTTGGAAGCACACATGCCTTTAATCTCAGCACTAGGAAGGAAGTTATATAGCTGGGCAGAGAAAGGTATATAAGGCATGAAGAGACAGGAACTAAAGCCTTTTCAACTGAAGGCTTTTTCAGGCTGAGGAGTCCTAGAGGTAAGAGGTGGTTGTGGCTTGTTCCTTTCTCTCTCTTTCAGCATTTACCCCAACATCTGGCTCTGGGGTAACACCATTTAAAATTCAAGCAACTGGAAGCTGATGTTTTTGAGTTAATGTTGTATCCAGTCACATCACTGAAGGTGTTTATTAGCTGTAGGGGTTCCCTGCTAGAATTTTTGAGGTCACTTAGATATACTATCATATCATCGGCAAATAGTGAAAGTTTGACTTCTTCCTTTCCAATTTGTATCTCCTTGATCTCCTTTTGTTGTCTTATTGCTCTAGCTAGAACTTTGAGTATTATATTGAATAGGTATGGAGATAGTGGAAAGTCTTGTCTTGTTCCTGATTTTATTGGAATTGCTGAGTTTCTCTCCATGTAGTTTGATGTTGGCTGTCAGCTTCTTGTATGCCACCTTTATTATGTTTAGGTATATTTCTTGTATCTCTCCAAGACCTTTATCATGAAGGGGTGTTGGATTTTGTCAAAGGCTTTTTCAGCATCTCATGAGATGAGTGTGTTTTTATTTTTTATTTAGTTTGTTTATATGGTGAGTCACATTGACAGATTTCCGTATGTTGAACTGTCCTTGCATCTCTGGGATTAAGCTTACTTGATTATGGTGGATGATGTTTTGATGTGCTCTCAGATTCTGTTTGCCAATATTTTATTGAGTATTTCTGCATCATTGTTCATTAGGGGAATTGGTCTTTAATTCTCTTTCTTTGTAGCAGCTATGTGTGGTTTGGGTATCAGGGCAACTGTAGCCTCATTTTTTAGAAAAAAATGGCAATGTTCCTTCTGTTTCTATTGTGTGGAACAATTTAAGGAGTATTGGATTAGCTCTTCTTCTAAATTCTGGTAGAATTTTGTGCTGAAGTCATCTGGCCCTGGGCTTTTTCTTTTCTTTCTTTTGATTGGGGATTTTAATGACTGCTTCTATTTTCTTAGGGGTTATGGGTCTATATAAATTTTTTATTTGGTCTTGATTTAATTTTTGTGTGTGGTACCTATGAAGAAAATTGCCCATTTCTTTTAAATTTTCTAATTTTGTGGAGTACAGGTTTTTGAAATATGACCTAATGATTCTCTGAATTTTCTCAGTGTCTGTTGTTATGTCCCTCTTTTTATTTCTGATTTTGTTAATTTGGATATTCTCTCTCTCTCTCTCTCTCTCTCTCTCTCTCTCTCTCTCTCTCTCTCTCTGCCTTTTAGTTTGTTTGGATAAGGGTTTGTCTACTTTGTTGATTTTCTCAAAGAACCAACATTTTGTTTCATTGATTCTTTATATTGTTCTCTTTGTTTCTGTTTTCTTGAGTTCAGCCCTGCCATCTATTATTCTTACATGAGTTTGCTTCTCTTTGTTCTAGAGCTTTCAGGTGTTCTATTAGGTCACTTGTGTGATATTTTTCTAAGTTCTTTATGTAGGCACTTAGTGCTGTGAACTTTTCTTTTAACACCACCTTCAATTGTGTCCCATAAATTTGGATATGTTGTGGATTCATTTTCATTGGCTTCTAGGAAATCTCTAATTTCTTTATTTCTTCCTTGACTGGGAGGTGGTTCGGTTGAGAGTTGTTCAGTTTTCATGAGTTTGTAAGCTTTCTGTAGTTTGTGTTGTTCTTGTACTCTAACTTGAGCACAGGTGGTCCAATAAGACACAAGAGGTTATTCCAACATTTTGTGTCTATTGGTATTTGCTTTATTATCAAGTATATGGTCAATTTTAAAGAAGGTTCCATGAGGTGATGGGAAGAAAGTATATTCTTCTACATTTGGGTGAAATGTTCTGTAGAAGTCTTTTAAGTCCATATGAGTCATTACATCTGTTAGTCCCCTTATTTCTTACTTAGTTTCTGTCTGGCAGACCTGTCCATTGATGAGAGTGGGGTGTTGAAGTCTCCCACTATTAAGGTGTACAGTTTAATATGTGATTTATGCTTTAGTAATGTTCTGTTTATAAATGTGGATTCCATTGTAGTTGGGGCATAGATGTTCAGAACAGAGACTTCATCTTGATGGGTTTTTTTCCCTGATGAATATGAAATGTACTTTTACATCTGTTTTGATTAATTTTAGTTTGAAATTTATTTAACTGGATATTAGGATAGCTACACCAGCTTGCTTTTTAGGTCCATTTGATTGGAAAAACCTTTCCCAACCCTTTACTTTGAGGTAATGTCTGTCTTTGAAGTTGACATGTGTTTCTTATATGCAGCAGAAAGATGGATCCTGTTTTTGTATCCATTCTGTTAGCCCATGTCTTTTCATTGGTGAATCAAATCAGTTGATATTAAGAGATATTAATGACCAGTGATTGTTAATTCCTGTTATTTAGGGTTTGGTGGTGGTGGTGGTGGTATGTGTGTGTGTATGTGTGTCTGTGTGTTTACTTTCTTTGGGATTTGCTGGCATGAGATCATCTATTGCTTGTGTTTTTGTGTGTGCAGGTAACTTCCTTTGATTGGAGTTTTCCTTCTAGTACTTTCTATAGGGCTAGATTTGTAGATAGTTATTGTTTACATCTGGGTTTGTCATAAAGTATCATGTTTTCTCCATCAATATTGATGGAAAGTTTTGTTAGGTATAATAGTCTGGGCTGGTATATGAGGTCTCAATGTCTGCAAAATGTCTATCCAGGACCTTCTTTCTGGCTTTTAGAGTCTCCATTGAGAAGTCGGGTGTAATTCTGATAGGTCTGTCTTTATATGTTACTTGGTCTTTTTCCATTCCAGCTCTTAATATTCTTTCTTTGTTCTGTATGTTTAGTGTTTGATTATTATGTGGTAAAGGAAGTTTTTTTTTTGGTCCATTCTATTCGATGTTTTGTAAGTTTCCTGTATGGGCATATCATTCTTTAGGTTGTAAAAGTTTTGTTCTGTGATTTTGTGTGATTTTGAATTGGGATTCTTCTCCTTTTTTATCCCTGTTGTTCTTAGGTTTGGAACTTTCATGGTGTCACAGATTTCCTGGATGTTTTGTGTTAAGAATTTTTTGGATTTATCATTTCCTTTGACAGATGAATCTATTTCCTTTCTTGTATCTTCAACACCTGAGTTTCTCTCTTCCATCTCTTGTATTCTGTTGGCTTGCATCTGTAACTGCCATTTGCTTCCCCAGATTTTCCATTCCCAGAATTCCCTCAGTTTGCATTTTCTTTATTGCTTTTATTTTAATTTTAAAGTCTTGAACCATTTCCTTTACCTGTTTGATTGTTTTTTTTTCTTGGCTTTCTTTAAGGGATTTATTGATTTCTTCCAATTTCTTGTCTTTTCTCTGATTTCTTTTAGAAATTTCTTCATTTCCTCTTTAAAGGCCTCTATCCTCTTCATAACATTATTTTTAATGTCATTTTGTGCTTCAGCTCCATTGGAATGTTCAGGTTTTGCTGTTGTAGGATCTCTGGGTACTAGTGGTGCCATATTGCATTTTTTGTTGTTATTCTGGTGTTAGTGAATCTGGGTTTGGGATCATTATAGGTAAGGGTATTGAGTCTTGTATTGGTTTTTTAGCTGGGTGTTTTGTTCCTTCATTATCTGTTTCCTTTATTGTCTTGTGGCCTGAATGGTCAAGGGTTCTGGTGATTGGCAGGGTTTTAGGTACAGGTAGTTTTGTCTCACTTGAGGTGTTTTGGGGGTGTTAGGTGCCTAGATCCAGCATATCTTTCTCTTCTTCTGAATGCTGTGGGCTGTACCTGTGCCTGTGGAATCTGCTGGAGTTGAGGTGAAGGGCTGGCCATGGGGAGATGATGAGGTGATTGGAGTTGGCAGCAGATTGGATCTTAGGGGAATAGAATCCAGTGAGTGTTTGCAGTGGTGCTGAATCTTTCAGGGCGGTCTCTCCTTGCTGGCTAGCTGCTGGGGACTGCACCAGAGCAGTGGAATTCTACCAGATTTGGGGGCAGGGACCAGCTGCCTTGTTGGTCCTGAGATGGAAAGGGTAGGAACATGGAATGTGCTTTGGGGCTTAGGGTCTGGAAGTTGGGGAAGTTCAGCTGGGAGGCCAGTCACTCACCTGTTCTTCCAGAAGGTATGGGTTGTGGCTGTGTCTATGGAGTCTGTTGGAGTTGCAGGAGAGGACTGACCATGGGGGACATGATAAAGTAGTATGTGGTGAAACTTTAATTGTGTTGAAATGTGATTTTATTTATGTGTTAATAAATAAAGTTTTACAGGAGATCAGAGGTCACATAGTAAGATCACATAGAGTTAGGTGGTGGTAGCCCATGCCCTTAATCTGATCACATGGCAGGCAGAGTCTCTGTGTGGTCAAGGACACAGCCAAGCATGGTGACACGAGCCTTTAATCCCAGCACCAATCATAGAGATCAGGAGGTCTGTATAGACAGGCAGTGATGAGGAAGTCATGTGGTTGGGCTTAGAGCCAATGAGAAGGCAGAATAGGAAAGCAATAAAAACATAAGTCACACAAGAAGAAGCTCTCTCTGGGGAATCTGTTGCTGGTGGTAAGCTAAAGCTAGTCGTGGCTATTGCTCTAATCTCTTTGGCTACTTCCTCTATATTTGGCTCTGTGTTTCATATTTACAAAGACTGTTTAGAAATTTGTCTATAGTAGCAGACAGGGTTGGGTAGCAGAATGGATCTTAGGGGAACCCAAATCATTCATTTTAAGTGTATTTTTATTTTACATGTGTATTTGTTTGTATGTATGTATATTACTTATGTGTGATGCCTGTGGAAGTCAGAAGAGCACATTGAATCCCCTAGAACTATAATTACAGATGGTTGTGAATCACCATGTGGATGCTGGGAGCAAATCTCTCTTTCCAGTCTCTCATTCACTTTTAGCAATAAAAAAAGATATTATTTAAGTTTAAAAAATAAATTGCTAAGATCTTCCTGGGCTGGGAAGATAAACCTCAGTGGTAAAGTGCTTCTTTAGCATGTATGAAGCATAGTGGGGACTTTTAAGGGCTGGCCTTAAAGACCTCCTCTTAGGGTCCAAAGGAGATGGTACAATAAGCAAAGGAACTTGGATCTGAGGGCTGACAAATGAATCTACTCACACCATGTGCTTTCTATCCACGTCTTTTTATTGTTCTGAATCTGATTCTCTCTCTACTGTTCTCTCTTCATTCTACTCTGAGTCTCCAAATTTTCTAGTTTTTATACACATACAATCAACAATTCTCTGACAAAAGCAAGGTCACAAGGCTTGAATTATTTCATGGTCATAAAAGGCAGATTAGAGTTTATACCAGGCAGGGACTTTCAGGCTTTCTTTATGACCCAAAAATGGCGTGACTTGTAAAAGCCTCAATGAACTCTTAAAGGGAATACAGTTAATTGAGAGGGAGAGAGACCTTAAATCAATAGGGACATCTAAGAAGGGAAAAGGGGAATCCATGTGTAATATTGCATTCCTAGTGTAATACTGCATTCCTAAGCATGGTTAGATAATAATCTTATTAATAAACTGAGGTGAAAGCAAGTACAAGGAGTTAAGAATTTGTTAGTGCAAGGTTAGCTTGAGGTAGCACCTTCCTATCTACTAGTGGGCTGAAACCAGGGTACCCTTGTTCCTTATCTATCTAAAAGCTATGAATCAACAAATTCAGACAGGTTGGAATTCTATGTCCTTGGGTGCCTGAGAATGTCTCAGATTAGATACTTTTGCCTGGATACTTAACACTTACCAAATGCCTGCCAATGAAGATAATTGCAGGAAGGCAGATCTCTATATTTACATTGGAAAAAGGAATAGAGACCTGGTTGGGGTAAACAGGTTTTGACTGTATGACTGCTCTCACACATAGCTGTAGGAGTTCATATAAATATATCAGTATGATGGGGTAATGTCTTTCTGTATGCTGTGAATATGTGTTGCTCTGATTGGTTGATAAATAAGGCATTTGGCCTATGGCAAGGCAGCTTAGAGGCAGGTGGAAAATTCAAAGAGAGAGACAGGAAAAACACAATTGAGCAGTAGACACCAGCCTTCTGTCCAGGGAGCAGCTAGTAATGGCACATAGGTAAAGCCACGGAACATGTGGCAACATATAGATTAACAGAAACAGGCTGAGTTTAAGTGTAAGAACTAGTCAGTGGTAGGCCTGAGCTAATGGCTGAGCAGTTTTAATTAAGATAAGCCTCTGTGTATTTATTTGGGACTGGCAGGTGAGAGAGATTTGTCCTGACCACGGGCCAGGCAGGACATAGGAAAACTCTGACTACCAATGTCACCCATCATGGGGCCTAAAACCTAAGAAAGCTTAAAAAAATTCTAAAACAGAGCTAAAAACAGCTTCCTAATTGTGTCTCTCAGGCCAGCCACAGCCTGTGGGCTTGAGCTACTCTATGGTGGGTTCATGGCATGCGGGCTTGACCTGCAGCATGGCTGTGGATTCCTGCTGTGGTACACAGTGGCATCTCCAAGCCACACAGAGTGCTGTGTGGCAGATTTAGTTTTGCTAGCAAAAAAAAAAGGTTTTGTAGCAGAATCTTGAAAGATCTTTATTAATAAAACAAACCTAGAGCCAAGTATTGGGGTGAACACTAGAAGGTCATAGAGACAGAACAAACCACAGCTAACCTCACCTGGCCAACTTCTCAGCTGATCTTGTTTCCTCAGACTGGAAGCTTCTGAGTCCTCATCCAGAATGAATCTCAGCTGAACTGTGCTGCTAGAAGCCTGAAAGCTTAACCAGTTAAATGCTTCTAGTTCCTGGTCCTCATGCCTTATATACCTTTCTGCTTTCTACCACCATTCCCTGGGATTAAAGGCTCACTTTCTGGGATTAAAGGCGTGAGTCACCATGCTTGGCTATACCCTTGAACACATGGATTTCTGCCTAGCTCTGCCTCCCAAGTGTTGGGATTAAAGGCATGTGCTATCACTGCCTATCCTCTATGTTTAATATTGTGGCTGTTCTGTCTCTGACCCCAGATAAGTTTATTAGGGTGCACAATATTTTGGGGAATACAATACCACCACAAGGTTTCTGGGCTACACACTGCTTGATTAAAGCATAGACCCACTGCTTCCCAGAGTTTGCGGTGTGCATGATTGCCAGAGCTGGCTGTAAACGTAGTAGTTCCACATGTTTGGAAGCTGAGGTGGGCAGAACCAGCAGACAATGCTGCCATTTCAGTCCTAGTAATACTACAGTTTAAAGCAATAGGTTCACAATAAGAATATAATATAATATAACACAATAATATATAATATAATATAATATAATAAGATTCAGATGGAATAGTTTACAATGTGTGCAAAAATATACATAGGCTTGGAAGAGAGAGAAAAAAGAAATGTAGACAGTTACATAAAGAAATAGATAGTTTTAAAAACTAAAGTCTTTAAAGAGATAGTAAAGGTAATATAAAAAAAGCAACATAAAGATGGATATTACACAGAGAATCTGGATTTTGTTTTCTTTGGGATTTTTAACTGCAGAAAGATATTTGATTGAAAAGGCTGCCCAGTTAAACCAATATGTGTATTTTAAAGGCATCTCAATTTCAAATTTTATATATAATGATACATTGCTTTGGAAAATAGCTTCTGCTTTTGTTTTCACAGATGAGAACCTGTTGATTGCTTCCAAACTAGCATGGTTTGATCAGCCAAAACCCTCTGAAAGGTGTTTGATGACACCATGGCCCAGATCATCCAACAGACAATTCAGCCTCACAGACTACTTTAGTCGGGACTTGACCATAATACTAAAATTTTCTTTGTGTCTCCATAAGATTACCAGTGACCTCTATCAGCAGGAAGTACTCTAGAAAACTATATCCACATTCCCCAAAAAATGGATTATGGATGTTTGTCTTTGTGTAGATTGTTATTGGTCATAGTCAATCTTTTCCTCAAAGAATAAATGAGGATATTATATAGAAATACAGGGAATAAATATGATAGGATGAAAGGGTAGCTTAGGGTTGTGAGCCTAGCCTTTAACGGCTGAGCTATCCCTCCAGCCCAAAGGGAAGATGCTAGATGTGGAACAAGGATGACTGGACTGCTACTCACATCACCAGTGAGGCTACCTGGAAAACAGGACCCCAAGAAAGACACGGAGAAATGGATGATATCTACATGAACAGCCTGGTCATAAGTAGGAGCAATGAAGGGCGAGGGTCGAGGGAAAGAGAGCGGGAGATCATAGCTGGATCAAGAAAAGAGAGGGAGAACAAGAAATAGGAGACCGTGGTAAATGAAGACCACATGAGAAAAGGAAGAAACAAAGAGCTAAAGAGGCCCACAGAAATCCACAAAGATACCCCCACAAAAGACTGCTGGCAGTGGTCGAGAGACAGCCGGGACTGACCTACTCTGGTGATGGGATGGCCAAAGACCCTAATAGTTGGGCCAGAAACCCCATCCAAGGACTGAGGAATCTGGATGCAGACATCCACAACTAGGCCCCTGGTGGAGCACTGGGAGTCTAATTAGAGAGAAAGAGGAGGGTTTATATGAGCAAGAATTGTTGAAACCAAGGTTGGATAAAGCACAGGGACAAATAACCAAATGAATGAAAACACATGAACTATGAACCAAAGGCTGAGGGGCCCCCAACTGGATCAGGCCCTCTGAATAGTTGAGACAGTCGATTGGCTTGATCTGTTTGGGAGGCATCTAGGCAGTGGTACCAGGTCCTGGGCTTGTTGCATGAGTTAGCTGTTTGAAACCTGGGACTTATGCAGGGACACTTGGCTCAATCTGGGCAGAGGGGACTGGACCTGCCTGGACTGAGTCTATCAGGTTGATCCCAGTCCTCGGGGGAGACCTTGATCTGGAGGAGGTGGGATTGGGGGGTGTGCTGGGGGGAAGGGGAGGGGGCAGGAAGGGAGAGAACAAGGGAATCTTGGCTATTATGTAGAACTGAATAGTATTGTAAAATAAAAAAAAATAAAAAAGAAAGGGTAGCTTATTGAATCTATTTTTAAAGAGCAACTGTAGCTAGAGTTTTCCTGCCTTGCCCACAGTCAAGACAAATCTTTGTCACCCGCCAGTCCTACAGTGGCTCAGACCCAACCAAGTAAAGACAGAGACTTATATTGGTTACAAACTGTATGGCCATGGCAGGCTTCTTACTAAATGTTCATATAGCTTAAATTAATCCATTTCTATAAATCTATACCTTGCCACGTGGCTTGTGGCTTTTCGGCATCTTCACATGCTGCTGGTCATGGCAGCATCTGGCAGTGTCTCCCTCTTCCACCTTCCACTTCCCAGAATTCTCTCAGTTCTTTTCTCTGTTAGTTTTGCCTATACTTCCTGCCTGGCCACTGGCCAATCAGTGTTTTATTTATTGACCAATCAGAGCAATTTGACATACAGACCATCCCACAGCAAGCAACAACTTGTTTGAAATGTTTTACACGGCTATGGATTTTAGTTTATTGATACAAATTTAAAGTTAATTTTGTTATATTGTATTATATTTTTACTCTTGTTTAAGGTATTATGTGTATACAACTCATTTAAAATTGTAATGTATCATTAAGAAATACAGATTAATAGCTAATCATCTATGATAACCAAACTTGTAGTCATATTAGTTAAGCTTTCTAAGTATATGTAGATATGTTTCAATTAGTTCGGTAATTTTCAAACATGTCAAAGACCTACAGAATATGGCATTTAAAATGTTTTGAAAGCTTAGACTTTCCTGGACAATGAGACATGTCTGTTCCTGGAAGCACTGATTTACTTCAGAGAGAAAGATAAACATCAAAGACACTCTATATAGAGTTTATCTTCTTCTTAGCAAAAATAGCCATTTGGGCAAAAAACTGTTCTTGCCTGGACTGCTTGACACAATGCTGTATTGACTGGACATGCAGGACCCATAGGAAGGTGACCACTGAACTTTGCAAGGTGAGATGATCCTTCAGATCCTAGTTCTCAGAAGAAACTGCCAGACATTCTATAGGATACAAGACAAAGCACCTGAGAGACTATAGGCCTATGGGCTAAAGATGGATGTCCCAATGCTGCAGAGGAACTTTGGGTGACTGTCCAGACAGAGAGCTGTCTTTGTCATTTCCAGAGTTTTGGAATTTGCTTACAATGCATTTCCTGTTTACTTAGGTACTATTCTATCCTGGGATCTTTGATGTAGTAAGACTAGACAGTTATGATTATGGTTTTCCTTGGTTATGATAAGAGATAAGATAGATATAAAACTCTGACTACATTAATACATAAGGGAAATTGTGCCCAATAAATGATCAGAGCATTGTTAAACTGTGGGAATAAATTGCAATTTTGTAACAGATAGGGAAAGCTATGGTTTCTGTGGCAAGAACATCTACAGCAAGAAACAGCCAATTCATTTAAAAAGCAATTACTCCAACATATCTTGCATCTTGGCTTGGTCCTCCATCAGAATCCTTAGTTCTGGTGGGTGGGCCTTTATCAATGACAGCTGAATCCATACAACATAATCCTGAGACTTCCAGCAGAAACCCTTAGTTCAATTCCCAGAACTGAAGAGGAAAAAAAAACAATTTCAATGCACAAATTATTGCTGCTATAAATAGGGATGTGAGAAGGAACATTCAGTGTAGAGCAGTGTATATTGTCAGAGTATCATAGGTGAATAAGACACAATGTACATGGCCCTTTGTCCCCACCAGTATGTATTGAAGTTGAAAGTATCAAAAGATTGACTTGACATGACAAATAATCACATTAGCCCTATGTGGAGGCCCACAAAGTTTTCCTAGTGAGATCTGAGTTGGCTTTACCCAGAGGGAATTAGAGGATTGCTTGATCATGTGTGTGGTTACCAGGTGATTAGAAAGGTCCACACTTGGGTGTGCTAGGGGGAGATCTTTTGCTCCATTCCTTGGCATTCTTATAAAAGGCCCTTTGGAAGAGACATGAGTGGCCGGTGGGTAATGATCCAGGCCCTCCCAAGGCTACCCTGTGTTTCTATCTGTTTCTCTCCCTTCTATGCTTCTATGTAAATATTTCTCATTCCTCCCTCCTCAAGAGTACCCTGGGGGAAAAGTGTGATTGGGCCCCCACAGCCCTATACTAGTCATTATAAACTAAACATAATAGTAAAGACAATTCTGCAGGGAAGGACCTAAAAGTGGTAATAAAAACATTCACATTTCATTTCTTTAAGGTTGTAGTAGTTTCCTTATATATCTAGCAATGGAATAAAGCAATGTTTCATCTTCTGAATGTATCAACTAAAAATGAACTAGATAGAATGAGACTCTTCCATTTCAATGATTTTACCCCTCAACTATTGAACATAATCACTGAATAATTTCCAGAGTTCTCTGGGACTAATGAGTACCTGCAATGACTAATTCATAACTTCTAGAGAAAATGGACTGCCCATTACAAATCTGTACAATAAATTTCAATATAAAAGCTCCATGTCTGGTAATTCAATTGTACTTATGGGAAGAACTGTATTTGGAAATTTTTGTGGGATCCCATCCCTAGACGAATGCAGGCAACTAATTGCTACTATGAGTAGAATTTTTCTCTCCCAGGGATGAGTTCTGCTGTTTCCAAGGTGGGGAGATCAGCCATGAAGCTATATACCCACAAATAGCACAGGTAGACTCAGTGGGTTGTATATATGCAAAATATAGGCATATACTTATCAATGATAAAAACGTATTTTATAATCCTTAATAAAGATATATGTAAAAATAATCAAAGGAAAAAGACTCAATTGGGAGGGCATGGGATGAGTAGGAGGGAGGAAGTGGAGGGGAAAGTGATATCATTCTATGTCAATTAATACTACATTTAAAAAATAAAACTGAATCAATAATATTTTTATTCATAGAATAATACCAGTATGGTTTGGCTTTAATTCCCAGAAACCAAATCTGTTAGCATGTTATGTTCATTCTTAATACTTTATGTAATTTTCAAGCATTCTCAGTTACACGCTATGTAGCAAACACCATCTCCTAAATTTCATAATTAAAATTTTGTAATGCATACATTTGGACACATCTATTCTACTTTACAACTGATACATTGTTTTTAATCTTTGATGTATTTTAAAGAAAATTTTGAATCATGCATCATGTCCTATAGCACGTGCATCTTTGAGTGTATATTGTAACTTTAAATTACTTCTTATGGTATAATTGTCACTATTTAATGAATCATTATATATGCTTTCAACTGAGCCAAATTCTGTCTTATGTATGGCATATATTTAGAAAAATCTCATCCCCCAGTTTCTTGTTGCCAAAAGATGCTTGCTTAGCCTTTTAAAGGTAACTCATATTTACCTTCTTTGGAAACACTTTTCTATGTCCTGAGTCTAGGCTGAGTTCACTATTCTACTCTTTGGGGTTTGACTTCATATTAGTTAGTCATGTGTTTCATGTGGATTTCCACAGCTGAATCTAATCTTCACAGTTGTCTGCTACACTTGGCACTCCCGCCTGATAACACACATATGGAGGCAGGCTGGCCTGTGGTTGATAGTATATATAGTTACTTTTCTACAGTAACTTTATCATGGATAAAATACCATGATGAAGGCAATTTATAAAAGGGTTTAAGGTCCAGAGGAATAATAGTTGTAGCAGTGGGTATCAGAGGTAGTGGCAGGAATAGCAGAGAGGTCACACCTTTACATGGGGGTGACAGTTTTGTTGCCTGCTTTTTGAGGGACCCCTGGCAGTAGGATCAGGATCTATTGCTGGCACATGAGCTAGCTTTTTCATGCCCTTTACCTATAGTGGGATGCCTTGCTCAGCCTTGATGTGGGGGTAGGGGAATGGCAGATCTTCAGCCTCCCTCAACTCAACCAGGCATTTTTGACTCCCCATGGGAGGCCTTACCCTTTCTGAGGAATAGGTGGGGGTGGGTTGGGCAAGGTGGCAGAGAGCAGGATGAGGGGAGGGAGGGAGAATTGTGGTTGGTATGTAAAATGAATAAAAAAAATAAATAAAATGTAACCTTTAAACATACACACACACACACACACATACACACACACACACACACACACATACACACACACACACACACACACACACACACACACATACACACACACACAGGATACACACACACAAGTATTGAGCCTGGAAAGATGGTGTCTTAGTTAGGTTTTCTATTGATGTAAAGAGACCCAATGACCATAGCAACTCTTCCAAAAAACATGTTTAATTGGGGCTGGCTTACAGTTCAGAGGTTTAGTCCATTATTGTAATGGTGGGAAACATAGCCACATGCAGATACACATGGTGCTGGAGAGGTACCTAAGAGCTCTACATTTTGATCTGCATGTAGCAAAAGGAGACTGTGAGTCACACTGAGTGTAGCTTGAACATATAAGACCTCAAAGCCCATCCCTCCAATGACACACCTACTCCAACAAGGCCACACTTCAAAATAGTGCCACTCCCTCTCGGCAAAGTATTCACACACACATGAGTCTATGGGGGCAATTCCTCCTGTATCATAGATGCCTTTACAGTTAAGAGCATCTGCTGCTCCTTGCAGACTACCTGGGTTCACTTCTCAGTGCCCATATGGCAGCTCACAACCATCTGTAAGTAAAGTTTCAGTGGATCTGATGCCCTATCTGACCTCCATAGACACCTGTACACACGTGGTATGTATGAATAAATACATACATCTAGGCAAAACACTAATACACCTAAAATAAAACACATAAGTATCAAATCAAATAAAAAATAAGTAAAAGACTGTATAATTTGCTTGTACTCATAGATTTTAAAACTTAACACTTCAAGGAGTAGTTGAGACATACCACACATGTGTTTTTGTCCATGCATATGCAGATTCTAGATTTCAATAACAAAATGATGCAGAATCTTAAACTCATTAAAAAATGAACATGTTCCCAATCTAAACTCAATTGGTTCATCAGAATTTTTTTTTTTTTTTTTTTGGTTTTTCAAGACAGGGTTTCTCTGTATAGCTTTGCGCCTTTCCTGGAACTCACTTGGTAGCCCAGGCTGGCCTTGAACTCACAGAAATCCACCTGCCTCTGCCTCCCGAGTGCTGGGATTAAAGGCATGCACTACCACCACCTGGCTAGAAATTTAATTTAGTTATTTGTTGTGTGGGTAAGAGCTGATGTTGGCTCTTGTTACTCAGTAGCATGACTCACATGTCCTGTAACAGGCAGATTTTTACCATTTCCTCCTTTAATCTGTTTAGCATTATCTATTACATTGGAGTTCATACTTTTTAAATATCTTTGTCACTTGGAAGACCCAATTTTTGAAGAAAAAAAATACCCATTACCTTGCTACTGTAATTGGGTTTATTAGGGATATTAGGGAATACAACCATTTTCAATGGTATTTAAGAAAGAAGAAACTAGGATTGTGTGTGTGTGTGTGTGTGTGTGTGTGTGTGTGTGTGTGTGTGAGTGGTTTTGTATATCAACTTGTTACAAGCTAGAGTCATCAGAGGAAGGAGCCTCAGGTGAGAAAATACCTCCTTGTTATCCAGCTTAAGGCATTTTTTCATTTAGTGATCAATGGGGAAGGGGACAGGCATGATGAGTGGTACCATCTCTGGGCTACTGGTCCTGGGTTCTATAAGAAGGTGAGATGAGCAAGCTAGGGGAAGCAAGCCAATAAGCAGCTCCCCTCTTGGCCTCTGCATCAGTTCCTGCCTCCTAGACCCTACCCTGTTTGAGTTCCTGTCCTGACTTCCTTCAGTGATGAACAGCAATACTGAAGTGTAAGCCAAATAAACCCTTTCCTTCCCAACTTGCTTTTTGGTCATGATGTTTCATCACAGCAATAGAAATCATAACTAAGACATGCATATATAATAAACATGTATATGCATATATATTCATTTGATATGTTTCTGATAGAAGTTCTTCATTTAATTCACCAACATATCCATGCTATTTAAGGTGATGTGCAAAAGCACAGTATAAGTGATCTCTGAATTATCTTCAGAGAGATATAAGAGAGACTAAGGCACAGTTTCATAAAATTTTATCTGTGGCCTATTTGTTATTGTCTTAATTGAGTTTCTATTGCTATGATAAAACACAAAACTTATAAAAGAAATAAACTGGCTTACTCTTTCAGAGAGTTAGAGTCCATGATAGACAGAAGCCATGAACATGGGAACAATTATGAGCTTCTGAACTGTGAAGCAGAGAGAGAGCACTGAAAGCCATGCTAGTCTTTGTAACCTCAAACTCAACCCTGTTGACACACACATCCTTTGAAAAGGCCACACCTCCAAATCCTTCCCAAACAGTTCCACCAACTGGAGACCAAGTATTCAAACCTATGAGCCTGTTTGGCCTGTTTTCTTTCAAACCACCTGAATTGTTATCAATAACATTTCCTCATGGATCTGGCAAAGATACTTCAAGCAAATATCACTAATTTATTAGCTCATTTCTTGATATTAAATCATTTGGGGGAGGTACATAAATATTTTTCAGTAAATATGTAGTGAACCAAGAACATTTTGTCTTGATAATTCTGGGCAAAGGTATCAGAACCAGGATGATTTTTAGTAAAGTGTGAATGACTCTAAAACTGTCATTATTGAAAATTGCCATGGTTATCTTCACACTATTTAGTTCTGTGATGAAACAGCTTGTCAGGAGTTCTCCACTTGGTTAAAATTAGTTGCAATTCAATCCAAGAACATCAAGGAAGTTGGGATAAATGCATCCTTTTATATAAAAGCACAAATTGTTCTTTCTTAGTAATAAGGCATTTTCATTCTTTGTCTTGACATAAAATCTTATTTAAATAATGAATATTTTAAAATGAGATATAACATAATAATTGGTATGCAACTCAAAAGGAAATAGCAAACAGTACTGAAAAATATTGGGTTTTATTTTCAAGCTTTACCAGAAGCATTGTGTGTGTGTGTGTGTGTGTGTGTGTGTGTGTGTGTGTGTGTAAATGTGTGGGTGTGTGCATGTGTGTGTGTGCATGTGTGTGTGTGTGCATGTGTGTGCATATGTATGTGTGCAAGGGTGTGTGTGTTTATGTGTATAGAAAATAAGAGCCTAGGTCTGGAAAGATTGCTTAGCTGGTAAGAGTACTTACTAATGAGTCAGAGCTTACAGAGCAAGCAACTCTAGCCCCTGAGGATCAAGTGCCCCCTTCTGGCCTCTATTGGTCTCAACATGCACATACACATACCAAACAGATGCACAAACACATACACATACACATAATTGATAATATAATTAAATATTAAACAAAAATAAACTATCAACTAATGTGAGTTTTATCTTGGCTCAAAGAGAAAAATGGTCTTTTGAAAAATAAACTAGTCATTGTCAAATACGGACAGTACTCCACTGTACAAAGAAGAGACCAGAAACTCCTTGAAATTCCAGGGCTATGATTTTAAAGAAGCTACTGTTCTGCAAATTTTTTTACTTCTAGCAAAATCAGAGTAAATCTTCCACTCAGAAAAATTAGAAATCTAATATACTATAAAAACACTAGTTTGCATGAATATTATACTTTATTGAAGTTGAGGAGCAAAGAAGAGAATATTAGGGTAAATTGAAAATTACTCCCAAGACAAGCTAGTGGTCCATCTTTGATGTGCTTCAGATAAGGGTACTGGACCCAAGTTATCCCTTATCAAACACCCAGAACATCACAGACAAATCCTCTTTGGGGAAAGATAAAAGGACATCCTAGCTGGAATAATACCACATCTTTAAACAAAAATTGACAGTGACTGGAAGGGAATAAACAAAGAAACTGAATAGTTGTATGGTGAGATAAAGAAACATGAATGTGTAATAAAATAGAGATCAACAAATAGATTGGGGTCATGCAAGCCAACTATCAACTTTACTGGTTTTCACATAACCAGTTTTGAATATGTATTCAGAATATTTTCATTAAGAAAATCATACAAATGGTAACCACCTCACTGATTTCTACCAATTGTTAAATAAGACACTTATACAAACTTACACACATACACAGAGAGAGAGAAAGAGAGAGAGAGAGGGAGGGAGAGGGAGAGGGGGAAGAGGGGGAGAGGGAGAGAGAGAGAGAGAGAGAGAGAGAGAGAGAGAGAGAGAGAGAGAGAGAGAGAGAGAGGAGAAAAACAAAGCCCAACAGGTATGCATTACTGTCTAATCATGAATATTGTATAAAAGAAATATGTTACAGACTCTCTCACACAGACCACATTTCCAATATTCCAGTGAGTCAATTTATATGAAGCCTGAACAACAGACAGCGAGAAAGAATGGGCACATGATTAATATGAAAAGAAAATTATTAGCACTGAGAATGGGGAAATTTGACAAGAGGAAGCTGGGAGGTAGGTTTGAAAGGTTTGATTTTAGTGAGTCATGAATTTACTGTTGCATTCCTAGTCTCTTTGAAATTTACCAGATTACAATAAAGTATTAAATGCTTGATTAAAGTTTTCAATAACATTTTTGTAATTATAAATAGTATATTTGTTCCATTTGCATAATGTCATGTAAGATAAATGACATTGAATTAATGCATATATTATTGTCAGGCATATAGAAAATCAAGAGTTCCTTTGTACCCATTCTTCTTGTTTTGCACCTATTTGTTCTTATTCAATCAAAATACCACGTTCTTTTGAATGCTTGTTTTAAACTGAAGATTTGTCTTTGTCTGAGATTCCATTTTCTTTTTTCTGGATTGTCTGCACCTCCACCCTTTCCCTTCATTATTTCTCATTGTCCTTTATTAAAACTTTTGTTGACCTTGAAAGCACAAAGTTGTTTAGCTTTCTCTGACAGCTATGAGTAGATGCAGTCTTACTTTCATTTTATGAAAACATCTTTCTTTTGTCAAAAGACATGATTTCCCCACATGCTCATGTCCCTGGAGCTTGGTACCCAGGGTGAAGGTATTGATAGGTCGTGAGGAACCTTTATGAGCTTTTTAGGTCACAGAGGAAGCTGCCTTCAGAGGTCATTTCAGTGCTCTCATAGGCTCTCCAAATTCCATTGAGAGCAAATTGTCAGTGAGTCCAACTTCAGCTGCTTTCTCTTGCTCCCAAAGTCCAGTTATGGTCTGTGTCTCTCACAGGTTTCCCCACTATTATAATAGCACTGACCATTATAAAACCCTACCATCATAATGCCATCTACCACTTTGACATGATCCACTACCGTAATGCCACTGTCTTAGGATTTCTACTGATGTAAAACAATCAACAACAAAAAAAAAAAAAAACCCAACTTGGGGTGAAAAATGTTTATTTCATCTTATAACTAACTCATTGGTCATACTCCATTGCTGAGAAAAGGCAGGGCAGGAATGAAGGCAGAAACCTGGAGGCAGAAATTGATGCAGTGGCCATGGATGGGTGCTGCTTACTGACTTGCTTCTTATGGTTTGTTCGACTACTTTCTTATAGCATTCATGACCACCTGCCCAGGGGTGAAACTGCTGTCCCTAGTGAGATGAGTCATCCCACATCAATCATTAATCAAGAAAAGGCACTAAAGATTTGCCTAAACAATCTGATGGAGGCATTTTCCCAAATAAGGTTTCTCTTTCCAGGTAACTGAGCTTATATCAAGTTGTAGAGAAACCAACTAGGACACCCAACACATTTATAACACCACCTGTGATCAAACACAACCCATCACCATAACACTGCCCACCATCACAACAGCATCCAGCATCACAACAGCCCCACCATTCTATTACCATTCACCTTTTAATATGGATCACCAGGCTATACAACTTACCTGTTCAAACAAAACTCATTTTCCCCTTGTCTACACTGCACAAGTACACATAAACACACACATACACATCACTCAGAGGACTGGATATTCACTACCCTAGGTCTGAAGCCAAGTTTTACATAAACAATTATTTCAGTATATTATTTATTATGGTGTTTTCTATGATATACATGGGGAGGCCAGAGGATGACTCCGGGGGTGGGGGGGATCAGGGGTCAGTTCTATCTTTTCTTCTTTACCTGAGTTCCAAGAATGGAACTCAATCATCAGTCTTGCTCTGCTTGCTCCTTGCTGAGCCACCAAACCAGCTAGTTAATTCTTGATTACTTATCACGTGAAACTGTTTTCACAGATTGACCCTGAAAACCTGTCTCCATTGTCAGTCTTATTTGAATCTCTCATTTTGCTTTACCATTGAGCATTGATCATTACATGAATTATTACTGCATAGTAAGTTATTTATTTTCTGTCTCCATTACTAGAAGATAAACACCGGGAGTTCTGGCACATCCTCTGGATTTTCAAAATGTGTTCAGGCATATTACATAAATCTTCATTGAATGGAAACAAATATTTTCTACCATTAGCTCATGGATAAATGTGAATGGCAAAAGTTTCACTATGGGATGTAAGTTTGCAGGTACATTGCTGTATTCTCCATCCACCTCATGTTCCCCAACATTTGCAGAGCATGAGCTACATCTTCTGCCACCCACTCCCTAGGAAGCTGTAAGTGACACCTTGCTTATAATCTCTTACCTCTTACAAATCCTCACTGCAACTGTGACTGTGATTGCTGGTATGGAGTGAAGATCTTCACTCTAGGTTTTATGATTTGTTGATGTTGTTGTTAATATTGGCATATGACTTGACTTTTACCCCTATCATTCTGGCACACAAAGGATATGGGTAAAAATAAATGGTGAATAGATGAGATGCAAGATATTCTCTATTAAGATTTATTAGAGACCACATCTGAAACTCATTCTGTATAGAGTTTATTTCTTAAAGAATTTGAATAATTTTCTCTCTGTGGGCTCTGTAGGCTTTGATGGACACATACATCTTTACTCTGGGAATAAGAATTTAGCATTTCAAGAAGGGGTTGTCCTGTCCTTTGCTGAGAGAGTATGTTTTTATCATTTTGAAATGCTAATGTCTGTCTAGAGATGATTCTTGAATAAGATAAAGTACCTTCATATATGTTTGGGCCAAGCAATATGCTGAGATTCCATTAAGCCTGGGAGTAAATAAGGAGTGCTTTCCAGTGCACTGGTTTCTCCTAGGACAGGAAATTAAGATCTATGGAATGTGTATTGATAAGTTGTCTGTTCAATATTAAACAACATATCCAGACTTGGTGCTGCTGGTCTGTAATCCCAGCTATGTACAAGATTGAGGCAAGAAGGTCAAAGATTCAAGGCAAGCATAAGGAGCAAGTTTGTAGCCATCCCAGGCAACATAGTGAGAACTTGTCTCAGCATTGTGGATATGGGTGAGTGATAAAGAGTTTGTCTTGCATGGGATAGTCCCAGGTTCAATCCTCAGTGACACCAACAAACAAAACAAAGCATATTCAGCAATATATCAACAACAATACAAAACAGGGGATTAGGTAAATTTTTAGGTGGTTTTCCTCACTCTGACATCAACTTTTCATGCATTATTCTCTATCACAAGATGCCAAAGGTGGATTTGAGAAGAGCAAGAGATAAATGTTAAGCTGGATTATATAAAGAAGAAGAAATTTATTACTTTATTATGTGCATTAAAGTGGAGTCATGAAGATTTTACTCAGTAAATGTATTTGATCTTTCTCCTACAGAAGAGCCACTTATGAAACTTAACAGTAGGGGCAGTTTAAAGCAAAAAAAAAAAACTATTTAAATATAGCTTATTTGACTAATCATGGTTGCCTTTCCTGTCATTGCTCAGATAAGGACAGTGATGCTGCTATGTGAGCTCAGGTTGTCTCTCACAACTTATCTAAAGTAGATATGCTCTCTGTAAATTGCTTTTAAGGCAGGACAGATGTCTGAGTAGTTGGCAGAAGATGCCTGACTTGTACTTGGTTCTGCAGTCCATTTTGAATGAACAGTGAGTGATTCTCTGGGAAGAAAGAGAAAATTCAAGTTTGTTTATGATCTATACTAGCTAGCTTCCCCATTCTCCTGTTGGCATTGATGAAGCCATTGAGAGATTTATTCGTTATTTAAATTCTCATGTTTGCTTTTAGACAACATAGTACAAGAGTAGATGATTGGGACATGATCTGAAAACAGTTAAGTGAGACTGTAAGTGTATTCAAGGTCCAAACAGTGGAGATGGAAGTCACAGCTGTGAAATAATTACAATTCAAGACAAAAGAGCACAGTTTAGAAGGCATACCATGGCAACCTCTGAGGAAGTCCAATCTTAGGGCACTCAGCTACATACTCACAGAGTGCACACTCAAGGGAAAACCTAGAATCAGCTGGTGGCTGGAGAGATGGCTCAGTATTTGACAGTATAAACTGCTCTTGCAGAGAACATGGGTTCAGTTTCCAGTATTCTTATCAGGTAGCTCACAAATCCCTATAACTCCAGTTCCAGGGTATCTGACACCCTTAGAGCTCCAGGTACAAGGCACACACATGTGTGCATAACCTCAGACAGACAAACACACACACACACACACACACACACACACACACACACAGCAAATAAATGTTTAAAAAATAAAAATGAGATGTTAGAACAATCCCAGAACTTCTGGTACATCTCCTCTCCTAGCACAATCATATTTTTTATGTTTTAAAATAAAAAGATTAAGATTTTCTTACAATATATTTTCATCACATTCTTTCCCCTTACCTAACTCTTCCTATATCCTCCACACCTAAATTCATATTCTCTCTCTCAAGAAGAATAATGCAAGGTACCAAATAAACAAATGTCAAAACATACTAAAAACCTCCCAATATTTTTTTAAAAAGCAAAACAAAACAAATCAAACAAAAAGTACACACATAGAAAACAGAGAGTTCAGTGTGTGTTGAGTAAATACTCCTGGGCTTAGAGCCTGCCCTGGGCACACTTGATGTACCCACTGAGCTATATGAAAAAAGCTGGTGTAGCTGCAAGTTTTCCTGTGTCCCATCCAGTGTGCAGCTGCTCAGACCCAAGTAAACACACAGAGGTTTCTATTAATTATAATTTCTCAACCATTAGCTCAGGCTTACTGTTGACTAACTCTTGCACTTAAACTCAGCCCATTATTGTTAATCTATGTGTCACCACATCTCCCATAGCTTTACCTGTGTGCCATTACATGCTGTTCCCTAGATGGTGGGCTTGCATCTCCTGACTCAGCCTTTCTCTTCCCAGAATTCTCCTTGTCTACTTATCCCATCTATATTTCCTGCCTGGATACTGGCCAGTCAGCATTTTATTAAACCAGTGTACAAAAGCATTATTCCACAGCATTTCCCCTTTTCTGTTTAATTAAAAAGAAAAAGTTTTAACTTTAACATAGTAAAGTTATATATAACAAAATAGTTATCAAGCAAGAATTACAGTTACAATATCTAGTGTATTTATAGTTGGCAAATGCAAAGAAAATATTCTATTTATCCTATATTTGTGAGTCTAAGGTTTTATATCTACCCTATCTTTTATCATAATAGAGGAAATTATAACTATCTACTCTTCAACTATATCAAAGACCTCAGAAGGATACAATATTCACTAAGTAAAAAGGAAATGTGTTGTAAACAACTTCCAAAAATCTAGAATGACAGAGAGAGCTGCCTGCCTGGGCAATCATCCAAAGCTCCTCAGTAATGTTGAGGAATCCATCTTAAGCCCATAGGCCCAATCTCTCAGTTATTTTTTCTTTCTGTGTCCTGTAGAACATCTGCCAGTCTCCTCTGTGAAGCAGGAACCCAAAGGACCATCTCACCTTGCAAAGTTCAGTTGTCACCTTTCTATAGGTCCTGCATGTCCAGACAATACAACATTTTCTCAAGCAGTTCAGGCAAGAACAGTTTCTTGCCTAAATGGCTATTTTTGCCAAGAAGAAGATAGACTCCATATGGAGTGTCTTCAATGTCCATCCTCCTCTCTGAAGTAATTGGTGCCATCAGGAGCAGATGTGTCTCATTATCTAGGAAAGTCTAAGTTTTAAAAACATTTTAAATGCCATATTCTGTAGGTATTTGAAGTGTTTGAAGATTACCTACCTAATTGAATTGTATCTATGTATACCTAGAAAACTTAACATGACTATAAGTTTGATTATCATAGATGACTAATTATTAAACTGTATTTCTTAATTATCCATTACCATAAACAAGAGTAGAAATATATATATATATATATATACAAAATCAACTCTAAATTTGTATCAATAAACTAAAATTCATAGCAATATAAAACATTTTTTTTTGGTTTTTCAAGACATGGTTTCTCTGTGTAGCTTTGTGCCTTTCCTGGAACTTGCTTTGGAGACCAGGCTGGCCTTGAACTCACAGAGATCTGCCTGCCTCTGCCTCCTGAGTGCTGGGATTAAAGGCGTGTGCCACCACCACCCGGCTAAATAACAATACTTTTTTTGAGCTGAAGATCGAACCCAGGGCCTTCTGCTTGCTAGGCAAGTACTCTACCACTGAGCTAAATCTCCAACCCCAATATAAAACATTTTTAAACAAGTTTTTGCTCTTTAAAAGTAGGTTCATTAATCTACCCTTTCATTCTATCATATCTATACTATCCCCTTTTCTTCTTTAGAGAGAGATTGCATTTATAATCAACCTGCTTTAAATAAAAATAAACATTCATAAACAATATTTTGGGAATTTGGGAGTAGCTTCTCATACTACTTCCTGCTGGATGAGGGCACTGGCCATCTAATAGAGATTCTGAGAAAATTAAGAATTATAGTCAAGTCCTGACTGGAGTAGCCTGTGAGGCTGCATTTTCTGAGCCAGTATCCTTGAAACCATTCTGGACATTGGATGATCTGGGCCATGGTGTCATTGGAGACCTTTCGTGGGTCTTGGCTGGTCAAAACTGATGTATCTTAATCTGAAACAAATCCATAGCCTCTTGCCTCCTGTGGAAACAAAAGCAGAGCCTCCTCTCCGAGGCAACCCATCCTTAGATCCAAATTTTGAAGTTCGGATACCATATATATGGTATATATATATATATATATATATATGCTTAATTTAGCAGCCTTTACAATCAAATGTCTTTCTGCAGTTAAAAATATCAAAGACAGCACAATTCAGATTCTCTGTGTAGTATCCATCTTAATGTGGCTTATTTTTTATATTACCTTTACTGTATCTTTAAAGACTTTATTTTTTTTAAAACTATTTCTTTATATAACTGTCTATTCCTTTTTCTCTCTCTTTCAAGCCCATGTATATTTTACATACACTGTAAACCATTTAAAGTCTTATTCCATCTGAATCTGCCTTATTGTGAGTCTAATGCTTTAAATTGCAGCATTACTAGGACTGAAATGGCAGCTTTGGCTGCTGGTCCCACCCACCTCATCTTCCCAACATGGCAGAACTATGTTTACCACCAGCTCTGGGAAACAGCTCACAGCTGACTATGGGAAGCAGTGGGTCTATGCTTTCATCCAGCAGCATGTAGCCCAGAAGCCTCTTTTTTTTCCCTGTACTAGGAAAAGCTAAATCTGTCATGACACAGTGCACTGTGCATCTTGGAGACAGCACTGTGTACTGCAGTGGAAATCTGCCATGCTGCACTCAAGCCCCCATGCCACTGTGAACATGACATACTATAGATCATTGCTGGCTTGAGAGACACAACTAGGAAGCTGTTTTCAGCTCTGTTTTGGGATATTTTTTTTAAAAAAGCTTTCTCAAGTTTTAGGTCCCACATTTCGGTGCCATTTGTAGCTGAAAGTTTTCCTGTGTCCTACCCAGTCCATAGCCACTCAGATGCAAGTATACAAACAGAGGCTAACCACTGATTAGCTCTTGCACTTAACCTCAGCCAAATTCTGTTAATCTATAATGTCGCCACTTGTTCCGTGGCTTTACCTGTGTACCATTACATGCTGCTTCCTGGACAGTGGGCTTGTGTCTCTTGACTCAGCCTTCCTCTTCCCAGAATTCTCCTTGTCTGCTTATCCCACCTATACTTTCTGCCTGGCTACTGGCCAGTCAGCATTTTATTAAAAGAGTGTACAAAAGCATTTTTCCACAGCAAGCTGGTTTTCTGTTTTACAGCAAATATCAATTACAAATAGCTTCTTAGTTAGTAGTTGAACTTTATGTCTAGTTTCCTTCTCAGTACTAGGACTCCATCTGTCTTGGATCTGTGCAGGTCTTGTTCATTCTGTCACAGTCTCTTTGAGTTCTTACCTGCATGAGTCCTGTTATGTTTGGAGGACACTGGTCTTCAGTTTCATCCATCACCTCTGGCTCTTACAATCTTTCTGTTTCTTCTTCTCTGTAGATCCTGAGACTTGAGGGGATGGGTTTGATGAAGACATCCCATTTAGGGCTGAGTGCTCCAAGTGTTTTCTCTGCATACTATCTAGCTGTGCATCATTTTTCCTTTTGTTTTACATGCTAGTCTTCTTCGCAATCATTTGCAAACCTTGCTTAGGTGGAGTAAAGTGGCAAGAGGAAATTACTTCTAACAAATTAGGAATTTGTTTTGATGCATACTTGCTAAAAATGATAAAGATAGGAATGATACTACATTTGGATTCCACATGAAGATGATAAGATGTTGATTAAATTACGCCTGTGAACTCCCAGGCTCCCATCTGTAGCCTGATCTAATAATTCAGAGAAGTTGATTACTCTGAGAATTGTAGGAAAATCCATGTGAAGTCCCCTTGATTATTGGCTGCTTCAGATTCACATGAACCTAAATGTTATGTGAACTCTACTAATCATTCCTACAACCTTTGTGACCCATAAAGGGTTGTAGAATAAGTATGGTTTTGTCTGTGAATTTAGTTGATTTAAAACCAATTTAAAAATACAGTATTATTCACCAGAGAGATGGTTTTTGATGTTAGAAACATACTGTGCATTTTAAGTGTATTCTCTTTGTTTCCATAGAGTTTAAATATTTGAGGCATAAACATTTCTCTGAATTTTTCGTTTAGGGCTTTGTCCTCTGAAGTCCTTTGATGAATATTGTATTTATTGCCTCTGATGTCAGCCCATTTAAAATACAGTTCCTTTAATGGCCCCTTTCAACTGTGGCATTAGGGGCGTTCTGCGACAGGCTGCACTGACTGGTGTGTTTCACATCCTCTGCACAGTTTGTACAGTTAAACTTTCCAGTCCTAATGAAAGGTCATAAAATTGTACAGAACTGACCAAATAGATTTCCTAGAACATTAAATCCCCCATGAATCCTCCTGCATCACTTTAAATGCAAGTTAAAATTGCAAATCATAAATACTGAACAACGTTTTCTTCCTTAATGTATGCTCACAGCTGTAACCTTTCCTGGCAGGAACTATCACAAAAAGCCCTCCAACATTTCCATTATCCCCCCTTTCTCCAAGGAGTGGGCTGTGCAGAACTTTCTGGTTTTTTTAGATGCTTGAAAATGCTTGTTCTGATTTTCATTTAATTTAGGTGCTGTTCTAGCTCTTTGGGATCCTGGATTACACATATATATGTAAGTGGTCTTGCAGGTATCTACATATGCACATGGAAAGTAGAGATCAATGTTGGATATCTTCCTCAATTACTCAGACAGTGACCTTCCCTCATTGAACCTGGAGCTCACAAATTCAGCAGCCTGGCAGGATAACAAGCTCCAGAGATCTGGGTGTCTCTGTCTACCCAGATCTAGAATTACAAACATGTACTACTTCACCAAACATTTATATTACATGACTTCTAGAGGACTGAACTCATGCTTGTGTGGCAAGCTCTTTATAGACTGAGTCATCCCCCCATGCCCACTAGTAATTTTCATGAACATGCTAATAGTGCAGCTTTAATCTGCCAATATACTTAGTTAGATCACTGTGTGCATATCTATATATGTGTTTCTGCACATAGATGGATATTTATGTGGAAGAACAAATACTATTTCCTCAGAGCTTGATTTTCTTTGCGTAGCAAAAAAGATAAAAATATCCCATGGAAAATGCCTGGAAATACCTCTACAAATTCAACACCTTTGCTTGCCTTTGAAAAGAACTGTCCTCCTAGTATGGCAGGACTTGAAGTATACCCCAAGTTATATTGTTCTGTCCTAAATGCACTTGCTTCAATTAATGAGAATATATACAATATGTTTTAGGTGTGTTTAAAGTTAGTGGCAATCCACTTTACTCTAATGTCTTGTGCAAGTGTTCTTTAAAATATGCCTGTTCTTTGCAGTGTGTTGATGACCTAGTATGGGGTCAGTTTATAGAAATTGTCCACAGAGACAACTTAACCAAATCAGGAACTCATGAACTTTAGACCAACAGCTGTGGAACCTGCATGGGACTGCACTAGACCCTCTGCATACGGGAGACAGTTGTGTAGCTGGGTCATTAGAGGAGCTCCTGGCAGTGTGATCAAGATGTATCCCTGGTACATGAAATGGCTTTCTGGATCGGACATTACCTATGGTCAGACACCTTGCTCACACTTGAGACATGAGGGAGGGGCTGGGTCCTGCCTCAACTAAATGTACCAGGCTTTGCTGTCTACCCATAGGAGAACTTAACCTTTTGGAGGAGGGGATGGGGAGTTGGTTGGGGGGAGTTAGGTGGAGATGGGAGGAGGGATGAGAGGGGGATCTGTGGTCTGTATGTAAAATGAATAAAAAAATTAAAAAAAAATATTTGCCGAGGCATTTAACTGCCAGATTTTAGAAATCCCTGCCAGTTACTGCCCTAATCCAGCAGTCACCATGGGGTTCAGGAGACAGCAATCTTCATAGACGGATCTCTGTGATATAGCTGTTATGTCTTCAGTAGTCATTGACTCATATTGGAAATCTGAACTTCCGTCAAAACAGGAGCAGGCATCTCAAAGAATTCAATTTTCCCTTCAGACAACAAGAACTCTGCAGAGCCACTGGCCTACAGTCTGGTTAAGACTGCTTAGCTGTGCAACCCCTTGCTCTTCCCCCAGGTCTTCTTCTATTTAAACCAACATCTCATGTCAGTCTCCTGAGGATGGTGAAGATGCTTCATTCCCATCACCCAACCTCCTCATATTGGCCAAAGTCATTTCTTGATATGACTTAAAAACTGCAGAACCCTGGGGAATTTTTGAAAATATTCTGCAACAACCTGATACCAGTAAAACTTATTTGAAAAGTATTTGCCCACTCTCATCATGGAGATTTTCTCCTATGTATTGTCTAAATAATTTTGTATTAGAGGGCATCCTCTTAAAATCTATATTTAGTAATCACATATGTTCTTTCTCTTATGTAAAGTGAAACAAACCCAGGGGACTTGAAAAGCACATGATCTTATGTAGATGTGAGATCTAAGAATAAACTTAGAACTGGGGGGTATTAGAGTAATTGTAGATGTAACCAACCGTCTTATTAAATAAGAAACACAGAGCCAACGCAAAGATGAAAGCCAAGAGATCAGAGCTAAGAGCCTTACCTGCCTGCTGCGGCTAGCCTCTTAAGCCAAGAGACCTCTCCGAAAGAGAGCTACTTCCTGTCTGTTTGTCTTTATATAGTCTTTCTATTCTGCCTTCTCATTGGTTGCAAAACCAATCACATGACTGCCTCATCACTGTCTGTTGTACAGCCCTCCAGGTCTTCTATGGTATTGAGATTAAAAGCGTGTATCTCCAATGCTGGTTGTATCCTTGAACACACAGAGATCTACCTAGCTCTGCCTACCAAGTGCTGGCATTAAAGGCATGCGTGACCACCGCCCAGCCTTTGCTATGACTCTAATAGCTCCGACCCCCAGGCAACTTTATTTATTAACATACAACTAAAATCACATTTCAGTACAAATAAAATACCACCATATTAATGGCTGTTAGCAGGTCTGGGGCCTATAGAGGGGAGAGGAAGAGTTGATGGGCAAGGGGTAAAGAATTGAAGGAAACCTTAGGAACATGTTCAAGAGATCTATTTCACAGCATGCTGTCTATAGCCAGTGTCTATATATTGCATTATTCACAATCACTAACAGAACATGTAAGGGCTATTTTCATATAAATCTTTAATGAATACATGATAATTAGCTTGAATCAGGCATTTCACAATACATACAACTTCATACATGTTGAACATGAGAAGTACATATATTTTGTGTATCTATGATTTTCAGTGTATGAAAAAATGAGTAAACACATAAATGATTTGCAAGATTCAAAATGTTTACCATAATCAACTTTGAAATCAAGTAAGTTACTCAGAGAGTTAAAGGATTGTGTAGGTAAGTGAGTGACCCACTAAAGTAACTCATTCTTGGCCATCTTCCAGTCTAGAGCAAAGGTGGATCCTGAACAACTGAGCACTGCAGAGTAATAGTTGAGCTGTGTGCCAAGTGAGTAGATTGGAACAATTTCCAAGCATCAAGCATATCTGCATTTTTGAAAATTCAGCTTCAAGCATCTGCTAAAAATATGTTTGACTGATGGACTTTGACAACCGACAGTTGGCATATTGCGTTCCACAGGTGACCTCTGAGCTTCTATGGTGTCTCCCTCATTAATCTCTGTCAATGAGGGAGTGCAGCTTATTAAGATATAGATTGTCATGGTCCCTCAGAGTTCATCAACCCAAAGTCTGAAGTAGGGCTTGAGAATTTGCTAACAGGTTCCTAACTAATGTTGCTGCTAGTAGCTCAACACAACACTATTTGACACAAGGGGTCTTTAAATTATTCTTATGAAGGGAAGGACAGAAAGCAAATGCCCTCTCTCATAAAAATGAAGTTACCTTCTGAGCTGTATATTTAATAGTAGACCCTCTTCTCCTCCTGTGAAACAGCTGACCAGACCGCAGTCTTTCCTCAGATTCTACTGAGATCTTTTCTAGAAGCATGGCTATTACAGCTTGTGATATCACACAATTTAGTTCACTCCATTTATTTAAAAGGATGCATCCTTGACTTTTAATAAATAGTACCTATCTGTCTATCTACCTATTTGACTATGTATCTATGATATATTTTATCTGATTTCTTAAATTTGGTATAACCTATGCTTGGAAATTATAAAATTTTGTATATTAGCAACTTATTGGCTAAACCAAGTTCTTTGTTCTTTATCTGAAATGAACACTTATTAATGGTAATTCCCCTTATTTTTATGATATACATTAGTAATATTTCAGAAAAAATGTTAATTATGTTTATTTTGTAATATTTTGTTAATTAGTTAAAAGTTATCCTTTTTACATTTTTACAAAATGAATTCTTGAATATCAACAGGTAAATTATAGAATTTCTTGTGATGTAAATTCTTCCAGCTGTCTGACGTTTGCAATCCTAGGGAGCCTATCAGTTTATAGATGTCAGAGAGCAGGCTAAATCACTAGACTAAACAAGCAAGAGGGACTTGGTGACACCAGTTATGAACTTGGGAAAAAGCAAGTGCTCTTTTTCCCACCTTATATCTTACACTTAGATGTATTTTTAGTTCAGCTTCACTATGGGATACAAACTAAGTATAAATCATGTAAATTGTTTGCTTTTTTTGCATGCAAGAGAATAGACAAAAATGTCCAGTGTTCTTAATATATAACATGCACTTATACCCAGTACTACTTTCCAGTCCTGTGTAATACTCCAGTGTATTGTGAACTCACAAGCTGCCCATGGTGTAGGACCTGCCTACAGGCGCCTATTGGTAATGTCAGTGTTGGGCTCAGAGATGCTTATATTCTTGCCAATGATTATTGATTTTCTAATTTTGCTGAATCCAGTTTAAGCAACTTTCTAATTTTCTAATTCTCCTGATTCTGAACTGTAACCATTCCTAGAAAATGTAGTCATTTTAACATGCCTTCCTAGGTGTTGCCCATTTAACATCTTGTCTGGACTACAAGTCCCAGGAAATTTCAGACTTTGTACTTCCAATTTTACATTTATGGACTGTATCAATTGGTTTTCTCATCAAAGTCTCACACACAAAAATACCTGGCAGAAGTAGCCAAAGGAAAAAAAGAAAGTATTGTGGCTCACAATTGACAGGCAAAAGCACGATGAAAAGAGCTGACCACTGTGTGATGGATGGTAACAGAAGACAAGGATCACAGAGCAGGATCATGAACACACAGCACCAAGGACACACCTCAGCAACCTAGTTCCCCATCATGGTAGCACAGCCTTAACTCGCCCGCTTCTTGATTAAATCACTGGATTCTGAATTTAGAAAGGACACATCTATCATTAGGTCAGAAATGACCTCAATGAAACATTCAGATGGATTATAGAATCTTCTAGGCACTTATAAATCCAGTCATGTTAAAGGTCAAATTTAACTCTCACCTGTAGTAAGTCATTCCTAAAACATAACATCTTTTTAAAAAAAACATACAGAAAAAAGAATGAAATCTAGAAGTAGAACTGGCATCCTTTTATCTTTTTTTTCAAGCTTCTCTGTAAATTACAAGGTTGTTAGCAATATGTTTACATATTTGAAGTAAAAAATTCAGAAAGATATTCACAGAATAATCAGAGGAAAACAGAAAAAAGTTAACATTTAGTAGAAATCCATTAAAATGAATATTATATGAGATCTCTGTTAGCAAAGGAGATGCAATGAGAGCATAGTGTCCTTCCTACTACAGAGTTATATATTTGTGCTATTTTAAGTCATTATTAAATAATTAACTTAATGAAGTCTATTTGTTGTAACATTACGACAAATATTTGGAAAATTAAATATGTATTCTCCAACATAGTAGAATTCACATCAATATAATTGATATGTGGATATGTGAAACAGAGAGACTGAATAATGATTCTCTACTACAAACTAAAAAGCTCAGACATGTGTAACTGGATTAATCAGGCTTAAAGAATGAGGAGCTGAAACCCACATTACCACATGGTTCCTATTCACTATTAGTTTATGTGTAAAAGTAATGTTCTGTAATTAGACTGTAAACTTCCTGCAGGCATAAGCTCTTGATTTTATTGCTCAGTTTTTTGTTTCTGTGTTTGAGTCATTCTGGAAAATCCATTCACAACTGAGGATGAAATAGCTGAATCACGATCTCTTTCCACCACCTCTTTTTGCCTTTTTGCCTTAACTGTATCATCCCACCTTCACTGTTTAGTTCAGATAAATTAACACTGTTCAACATCTCAAACCCGATTTCACAGTTCCTCAGGAGTCTTGTGAAATTTCCATGCTTCATCATTACAACAACTCACAAAAGTAAGTGTGAAATAACTGTGAAGGCAAGGCAGAGAACGTGAGATTCAGCATTCATCTATAAATAAATAAATAAAAAACACCTGTATGCACGGTATAGAAAGAGGATGGACTTGTTCCCTTGACATTCAATTCCAGCACTACAGACTTCTCTGTTTGTCTGAGAAACTGAGAAATGAATACTCCAGGGCTGCCAAAATGAGGTGACACTCTAATTACCAGTGCTTTCTAAAATTCCCCAGATTCCTCCACTTACTGACAATGGCATAAGCATAGTATAATCATGTCTTATCCAGCTGAATTATATGTTTCTCCCCTTAACTAAGCTTTTCAGCAATCTTTTGTTAAGCCTCAGCTTCAAAATAATTTTAAAATCTTATAATTTATTGCTTTCTACCTCCTTACACTTAACTTATTGACAAATCCCAGGTATGCAACCATAGACAAGGCTTTCAGAAGCATAATTGGCACAGTTATTTATGCACCTTCAAGCTATACAATTTACAGTCCTGTGAATGGCAGAAACATGCAGAGGGAGCCATCCCTCTTCCTTATGTTTCTTTTCAACCTCTTTGAGAATGCCATCATAATTCAAGCACCTTTATTGAATGCTACTCAGAGAGAAAACTGGAAGCTTGATTCCGACTATTAATAGAAATTTTCTCCATTCAATTTCTATTAAAGTAATTTTGATTCATCAAGAAATAATCACACTTCATTTTCTATTTTTGACTTTTCTTATGGTCAACACCTACAGAGCAGTTGAGGTGTATGATAATCAAAGACTTGTTCACGGCTGAATAAATTCAATACCCTTCTTTCATCAGTGAACTGCATTAAAAAGTCCCTTGGCAAATTTAGCTTGATTGTTTAAGACATTACAGTGGATTTCTAATATTACAGTCCTCAAATACAACATGGGCAAAGTAAGAATCTGTCTTTATCCATCTCTTACATGTGATGAAAATTGGATCAAAATAATTCTCTTTTCAAAACAAGCAAATATATTAGTAAACCTGTAATCTAATCTTTGCATGAAAAAGAGAGAGTAAACACTAATTTTCTTTCATGTAAAAAGAAGTACTATGATTATTTTTCTCTATGTCTTAGACAGGTACAAATTCTACAGTGATGGATAGAATGAATGCCCTTGGGGAAAACCCACCATTGTTCAAATACCATCTATGCAGGGTGATTTTTTTTTATAAGTTTAACTACCACCAACATTTCACATATATTCAGGATGTATAAATATAATTCAGTAGTGCAATGTAAGAAGATGAGTATAGCTTTCTCAGAAAGCTAATGTTAAATATGTATTCATTCTAAATGTTAAATGGACTATGGGGATCTAATCTAACACATATTTAATTACATATTCTTTGCTTCTATACCCTCTATAGAGATATACATGCAATGTATACTTATTGTACTATGTTTCCGTACCTCAAATGGCTAAAATTCTTTCAACTATAAACTTTATTTTAAAAAGTACACATTTTAAGTGGACAATTAATATGTTATAGTGGAAATACTTAAGTTGATAGTGTACTGGATACTTAAGAAACTTGAGGAAAACTAGAAAAAAGTGAATAGAGAAAATAGAAAAAAGAAAATAGATTTTCAAGACCGGCATTTTTGGTGGAATGTACTTGGCATTCTAAACATATACTGTAATTACATTTCTTTTTAGGAATCAGTTTGGTGACACCATGTCTCCCAAAACCCATATTTAGGGTTTTTATCTTGCTGACCTACTAATTATCTAGATGACTAATAGTCATCTGCTGTGGGATAATGCTCTTGTACACACTGGTTTAATAAAATGCTGATTCATCAGTAGCCATGCAGGAAGTACAGGCAGAGCAAGCAGACTAGGAGAATGCTGAGAAGAGGAGGGGCGGAGTGAGGAGTCGCCAGCTAGAAACAGAGGAAGCAAGATGACAAGGCAGAACTGAGAAAAGGTACAAGCCACATGGCTAAATATAGATAAGGATTATGGGTTAATTTAAGTGTAAGAGCTAGTCAGTAATAAGCCTGAGCTAATGGCTAAGCAGTTATAAATAATATTAAGCCTCTGAGTGATTATTTTATAAGCAGCTATGGGACCTAGGGGCCAGGTGGGATCAGAGAAAACATTCAACTACACTACAGTCATCAGATAGATATAAAGACATTAAATAGCTTTTGACATGGTAGCCACCAAACAATATTAATATAGCATATTTGAATATATGCTTAATACCTTAAGCCTAAAATGTCAATCAGTAAAAAATTGGTTCAATAATAAATAATTTGAGAACTTCATTGCATTGAGGATTTAGACATCCAGGACTTAAATGTGCGTGATGTCTGTCTGTCATCACAGAAATATTTATTTATACTTTACTGGGAAATTAAAAGGAGGGGCTCAAGAGCATGTCCTTAGCATGGATTCACATCTCATTTCATTACAGTCTTGGTATTTAAATGTACTTAGAATGATGCAGAAAGACAACAGGGATGTTTAACTCATTTTTCTAATTAAATCTGCCCAATATAGATCATTGATCTATGACACAGGGACAGGCTCATCCCTGGACACCTTGATTCTTGACTGTTTAATTGGCCTCCTGCATCCTGTTAATGGTACTGTTTTCCAGAAGCTCACAATTTCTTACTGTGTGAAAAATTCTTTTGTTTTTATTTTGGCTGATTCTCTATATATTACTTTTTCAACCAAAGCTCATTCTTTTAGGTCTAAGAATTATTGAGGTTTAACCATTTGTGCGCTTTCTGTCTACAAAACACCAAAGGGACTGGCCCATTGCATCATAACTAAAGGCTCTACAAAAGCCTGCATTCTCAAACTGACCCACATATGGAGAAGGCACAGGAGCAGGGTGTTTTGCAATTAGGCCCCTTGTGACCATATATTTGTCATCCTGTACTGGATTCCTGATGAATCCCTGGTGTATCCCTTGGACTGAAGGGTTTGAAGGCAGCTCAAGCCACACAGGGGGATCTATTAGAAGGAATGGAAGGGAGTAGGAAGCAGAGGAGAGGGAAAGGAGGAGAAAAATAGAAAACCTTTTGGAATTAGCTTGAATAAAATCTGACCTTTGCCTACCAGATGATAAAATGTTTGCCTTTTCACTAACTTGAATTTCTGGCTGCTTCTCATTCTTTTATCTAAAGTGGATATTTAGAGCCAATTCATGTTACATAGATTAGTAACATAAGTAAACCATATGGATCAGTGTTCTAGTCGGTGAGTATTATTAACATATTAATTTATAATTTGTTTGTCATTGATGATCACAACAAGAACTCTCTTATGGGCTCACACTTTAACCTAATGTTGGGGCTTTGATACTATAATCTTCACCACTGTTTTGCTTTTGAAGAAGTCTCTGAAGTCAGGACAAGGTGTTGCCTATACTTTCTCAAGTGGTGGCTTTTCTCTATCTGCCAGGCTTCTCCTCTCCCCCATCCCAGGCAGGAAGGAGTTGTATAGCTTTGAGTCTCCTTTTCCTCTATAGACTGTTCCTCTTGTCTACATACCTTATCTCTGCCTCACCTGACCAAGTATATCCCTCACCCCCACCTTGAGAAACTAAGCGGTTTCTCAACCTGAGGCTCCTTTGCTACCTATCCTCAGTATCTTTTTATTAAGTCACTTTTTCTGATATTACATATATCTGATCCTGTAACATCTCAGTCATTAAACCCTTGAGATGCTCCCATTAGGGATCTCATATTGCCCCATTCTTAGGTGGGACCACCATACTTCCACAACCTTAATTTCACTCTACCTTTTTCAGAGGATTGTATCCTTCATGTCATCTCACTTCTCACAACCTGGAACACAATCTAAACCTGTACACTGTTTATTATACTACAGTTGCCCTTCTTTTTACTCACTCAGCAAAGTTGCCCGCATATGCCCAGATATACCCATCCTTCTTATATCCCATTCTACACCTTCCCCACATTGAAATTCACAGTTAATCATTACATGTGTTTATATACATTGTCTCCATTATCTTCTGGCCTTAACTTACTTTATTCACTCAATAACAATAATTCTTTAGCTTAGCTAAATTCAACTTTCTGCTGATCTGCTATTCACCTTTCTATTCTGTTTATGGCTTTAGTTTTATTGTATTTATAATTGAACTTATCCAACTATGGCTGTCTTAAGGAGTCAGCTTCAGTCTTCTCTCCCCAGAGTCTCTGCCATCCCCTAGTCTGCCTTGTCAAATTTTCTCAACTTTGAGACCACTGACTGAACTGGAAAATATTGGTTGTGGGAGGATAGATGGCTGAGCACTCTCTCTGACCACGGTCTACTAAATGCCAGTAGACACCTTTTTTTTTTTTTTTTTTAGCTGTGACAGCAGTAAGCCACCAGTGACAGCAAATGCTCCCAGGTGGGGGTGACCCATGCTCCTTCTTGTGGAGAGTGACTGGCCCCGAGGAAGTCCCTTCACTCCGTACAGAATCCGAATCTTGCTTCTGTCTGTTCAGGTTAACTAAGGAGGAGATTCTGACATATAATTCTCCTTTTTTTCTTTTATCACCTATTTAACTTCCACTTTTTTCTAATACTGAGGATTGAACTCAAGGACTTGCACATGCTAGTGAAGTCCTCTACCACTACACAGTGTATATTTACTTTTATTTTTATAAGCATATGTCTCACTCAACTTGGAAAGGAGAAGGTTCTCTTAATTGTGAGTTATCTTCAAATATTTACTCAGTTTTTCTTTTGAAGATACCAAAACAAGTGAAGAAAATGTGGAGGGCAGGAGTAACCCATAGACAATTATGTGCCGGTTTTAGTAATGTATATAGAAAAGAGATTCAAGGAATTAGCAGTTGCTTCACAGAAACTAATTAAACAAAGTGTTTTATTGTTTAAAATGGGAAAGTAATTCTGTTGGGGTAATATTTCTAGTCAGTGTTGACTGAAAAACCACATCTATTCTTAGTAAAAACCATAGATTATTTCTCTTTTGCGTGGCTCATCCCTGGGCGAAATATTTCCTTTTCTCTTCTAATGTAGGGTTTTAGGAATGGAAAACCTTGCCATAGTAATGAAGTTTGCTATCATTGCTAAAAGTACTGATAAATTTCTTTTTCTTTGAAACAAAATTTCTTGGAATAAATTCAATACAAGCTGCTTGTCATGTCTACCCCGCCCCTTTCTCTGACTCCTTCTCCCCCTCACCAGTCCACAGAAGCTACTTTCTCTTAGGATCAAGTGTGCTATCTACTTTTCATTAGTCCTTCACAGTTTCTGCTTACTATGGCCAGCAGCAACATTGAGAACTTGATTTTATGCACAGTGCTTTCTTCACAGAATCAGTTTCTAATAAGCCAACTCAGTCGGTTTTAATCTTATTTCCTCAGCTGTTCTCTGGCACTCTGCATTGTAGGCCAGTCTCATTTTCAGGATCACTAAATATTATAGATTCTAGAGCTTCTTGCTTGTTCTTATCCTTTTATCTGTAGCCCTCTTTTTGTTAGCATAAATAAGTTAATGGCTCTCAAGTGCCTTTCCCCAGAGCAGCCTCTCCCTAATGTGAATAAGTCTAGGTGTACTTGGCTTTCTGTCTGTTTGAATTATTATTTTTGTTTGCTTGCTGCAGAAACATGTTATGCTGCCTAGGCTGGCCTCACAGCTCTGGACTCAAGAAAACCTCTTTTTGTCCTTGGTCTCTAGCACAGCTGAGATTACAGTGTTCACCAGCACCTGGAGGTCTTCTTTTCTTGATGTCTCTACTTCAGCCTCTGACCCAAGTCCCAAACATCTCTAAAAACAAACCTATTGACACCTTTCTTCTCAGGGAAGAGGTTGAGGAAAAACAGTGTCAAATGCAACCTTTCTTTCCCAACATGTCTGGCATTACCTTCAAACCACTGCAACATTTCTACCTCAATTGCTATCCATGGTTTGAGTTAGTAGCACCTACATGTTGGCAAACAATACATATTTATTAAACTGTATTAGACCTCATTCTTCTTCATCACCCATGTATTACATACACACCCTTTTTTGAGAGTTTTAGTCATGTCTGCCTGTTTTCCCAGAACTCAGAGTGGGGCCAGCTCCAACATTGTGCAGCCCCCATGAGGTTTAAATGATTCCTATCCTGTACTTTGATTTTTATCTAGGCTTCTCTGGTCATGTAGTCTGTCCTGGTAAGACATCCTCTCTTTGTGGCAAAAGCCTTGCCTGAAGAAATGCAAGGGTATCAGGTGGCATTTCCTAGGTTGATCATAAAAAGAAAGCTTGAGGTGGCTATATTCTTTTTTTGCATGGGACTTGAGACTTTTATCCAGACACGGCCTACTCACTTATCCTGGAACTTACATGATGGAGATTCAGAGACAGAACTGTAGTCAATACAGCCAACATATAATATAATTGGGGGAAATAACCTTTTTATACAAATACTTAGATTGGGGTTTCACTGCCTCAGCCTCAGCCTCAGCCTCAGCCTCAGCCGATGGAATGACTTACAAAACTTTATGTTTTACTCTCATATTGCTGAGCATTTTACAGTATCTGCAACATGTTCAACTTTGGGGATAAATTATAATATTCTTAACCTAAAACTACACTGACCTTTCCTTCAAATGAAATGCTGAAGTCCTCTCCCTGCCCACTTGAGTATCTTTGTTCCTTAGCCTCACCTCCTTCATACTTCCCGTATCTCTTCTCAACAGAGCACATGCATCATCATCCATGATATTGCTTGAATACATCAGGCACACTTAAGACCTCAGACTTTGTTCTAGGAGTCTCAGATCTGGAATATTTTTTCTCTAAATATGTTTCTCACTCATTCTATCTCCTTCAAGAAGCTCAAACCTTCTGTTTCCAGAGCTGAAATATACCCAGCGTGAATACACTCCACTGGAAAGTTGACTTTTTAATTTTCAGCTTTTGTTACAATGGCTATACTCATTTTCAGTGAAGTTTTACTTTATTGTACATTTTATTCATATCTTATTTTCCTCTATTAGAATGTAAATGTCACATAGACACAGATCTGTGTTTCACTAAGACTGTGAGGCTCTAAAATATTATGAGGTAATTATGTCTGTACAATTGTTTATTGAATAATTAGTGATGTATAGGTTCATTTTATGAAGACACAATTGTAAACCTGGTACTCTGTGCCCTCATGCTTTCAAATCTCCTGCTCCCCCCCCTTTTTTTTATCTCCCCTCTTTCTAAGTTGATAACCTGTCTTAAGACTCACCCTTTGGCTGTTCTTCAAGTATCCAGAGTAGCTGAATTTTCTGGAGAAAAATATAGGCACATTGAACTGTATTATCTGAAATTCAGTGTTGTGAAGCTCTGCAGGGCCCTTTGCTTGTCTGGGCAGGTGTTATCCATTTCTCTATCCCATTCACTTTCCACTGAAGACAGGTTTGTTATTTGGCTTTTTTTTTCTTTTCCTAAGCATCTAAGTGCTCATTCTTTATTGCCAGGATCACAAAAATTTTGTTTTCCAATTCCATTAACAGCACAGAAATTCTTGTAGGACTTCCACAGGCAACAACAGTTAAATCACAAAAACCGTCTTTTTTTTTTTTTTTTTTTTTTTTTTTTTTTTTTTTTTTTTTGGTCACACAATCTGCTTTTCCCCCTTGTTTTACTGAATAAAATTTCCACAGTCCTCAAGACCAATACTTCCAATTAGTGTTCAGTGTTCAGTGAATAACATCCTTCCTTGGCTCCTCAAGAATATTATAACTCAGGCATCCCTCCATCCTCCTCCCTGGTACAATCACGCTACCAGCCCTTAGAGGCTTCATTCATCCACTTACAACAGCACTGCAATTCTTCCAAAGGATGAAATATTTGTACACAACACCACTAATGAGTTACACATCTCAGCTCTCTGTTTTTCCTTATAATAAAGTCACTGAGGAAGGTGTGTGTCACTGAAGTCCTTCCACGGAAAAAGTCCTTTTATAATTTCAGTATTCTGTATGAAATCTTAAGTACTTTGAGTATGTATGTGCTTAATTGGCTCAATGAGTGGGGAGAAACTAATACTGTAAAAGAAGCAAGATGCTATTTAAATCAACAGATAGTGTAGCATTTACTCAGAAAGTGACATAAAAACACATTCAAAATGAGAATGGTTCAGAGTCCAAATTCACACAAAACAAAGCAAAACGAAGTAAAACGCAGCAGACAGATTAGAGTAACTTTACAAGACTTTTGGGAACAAGTTAAATTTAAATCTGGAGCAACCAAATAAATGAAAATTAGAATTCTTCTCTTCAGAATATAACCTGGAGGTGGGGCATTTGGAAGCCCTGCCTCTCTGGTTCATTGCAGTCTGCAGGACTCAGTGGCTCAATCCAAGCTCTGTCCCAGGAACCAGGAGGAGCGGAGCAGACCTGATTCACAGCTCCCCTTCCTGCCAACTCACATCAGCTGGACTGGTGTATAGTCTCTGACTCACTTGAACAACATAGCCAGCAAATAGCAGATCTCAGTCTAGGGGATACCCGTGAGAGCTCTCAGAAGACCACACATTGGAGGGAGCGGCCAGGGACCAGGAGAGACAAGTGGCCAGGGACACTGAGCCACTTTCCTACCCCTTTCCACTTATTTTTTTTTAAATTCAGTACCCATTATCCATGAAAACTCATTTTTCATAGCACCCACTCTCCATGATGGACTTGCATGTCACATCCTTTATACTGCCCAGCAAGTATGGACAAAAGGTAGCACCATTCTCACTTTATAATGGATCCGTAAGCCTGTTATTTAGTCGAAACAACTCCTATACAGTTCCTGGTGTCTTCCAGAAGGCCGAAGCCATTGCCAGGTGTGGTGAAGACTCAGCCGCTCTCGTGCTCAGTGTGTGCTGCTTTCCTCTGATATTCTGGAAACAGCTGCCTTACTGTAGAGTTGAAAGCAGCACCTGACTCCTCGTTTTGAGACATTGATCCACATCCACATTTCTCCAGTGCTAGGTGAAAGCATGTTCTTAATTCTTTTACCTTGCCATCCACTCTTTACTCTCAGAGTATTTTTTATTTCTAGGAGATGAAAGCAAATTAAATATATTCATGATATCTCACTCTTTTTAGCTGTCAATAATCAGGTGTGAAAAAGAGGAGTCTACAAATCAAATATTCTAAATAAATGACAATAATGAGATGACTCTTCACTTATTATCAGATTAACTGAAGAAGAGGCAGCATAAAATTGAAATTCAGTCCCCCAATCTATAGCTTATAGGCTCTTCTGTTTTACTTTTTCTCCACAGTCAGAGGTTTGCCCCCCACTGTAAAATAAGCTGTGTGTGTCTCTGAATATTTAGAGAAAATATGTTGGTACAGTAGGAGAAATAATTTTTAAAAAAGTACTTGAAATAAACTGCTTTGCTTTTCTTATCCCTCCAGGAAGCAATAACCCAAAATATTACATGCATATACTTGGATAGTCTTTCTCTTTGTCTGTATGTCTTTGTCTATGTCTGTCTGTCTCTGTGTCTGTCTGTCTCTGTATCTCTGTCTCTGTCTGTGTGTGTCTCTCTCTCTGTCTCTCTCTCTCTCTGTATTTGTGTGTGTATGATTTTATGTGAGTATCAATACCCAGAAATGATACTGTGAACACATTTTTTTGATAAAAAAGAAAGGGGAAAATGTTTTCTATGCAGTAAAATTCTTTACCCAATTCTTCAGCCATATCTGAAGTTCTTGCACAGTCAGCTGTTAGCAGGGATGGGTGCTAACTCTTAGAATTCTATGGATTTCAGTAGTTGATTTGATTTTGCAGCTATGTGGCTGACCCAGAAATGTTTGCTATGTGATTCCTCAAGAGGAATTGGAACTATACCAAGCAGTCTTGAAGAGTGTGGTCTTGTGATACCTTACTTAATGACTGGCTATAGATCATTGCATAGATCATAAATTTGAATGGAAACAGATAAATCAGACTTGAAGATATCGTTTTATTTAGTGGTGTCATAATCTAGGATTTGAGAGCTGAGGGCAGCCAGGAGATATTTCATAGAAAAATCACTATTTTACAGATTTATCCTCTAAAATATACTCAGGAGAAGTGATTGGAATCAGGTCCCACAGTGAAATTTGAATAGTCTATGCACTGTAATGTGATGCCTTGTCTATATCCAATGGTGAGCGAGTGGGGTGCAGGTGATAGAAATGAGATGTCCATTCTGATTCTAACTCTTACTAGGTCATTGCTCATCATCTTTTAAGCCGCAGTGTGTCCATCCACAGAATATATGCCTAAAACTTTACCACCCTACCATAAGAAGAAGATGGCAGAGAGCAACAAGCAACAAGCATCAAAAGTAGAATGTTTGGGAGGTGTTTGTTAGGGTCCAGAACTCACTGGTTTTATTTGTTTAAGAAATATTGTGTTCCTCCTTATCCTATATCAGTATCTATAACTCAGAAAAATTAAGAGCAGAGAAGTGTTAATTTTAGAATATGAAAATATGTTTATTATTAGCTTAATCATAAGCATAGGATTTTCATATACTTACATACACATACTTTTCATTGATAAATCTCCTTTTATAGCACCCAGCTCCCTATGCATCTTAGTCAGGTATAGAAATGTTTTCAAATCCTCATGCAGGAATTTGTAAGCAGTTACAAATGACAAATTATGAACAATAAAGAGATAGGTATAGCTTTTGAAAAGACAAGGGTGATCTGGTTTTCAGTGAATTTTAGGCAAGCCATTTTACAGTCTTAGGTAATCAGAAGGAAGGGAAACTGCAATGTACTCTCTAGTGCCTGACCCTGATACCAATAATGAGCTAACTATTCCAAAATAAAGCTTGAGGGGATGGGGGGACACAAAGGCATTAAAATTGGGGCATCTGCTCTGATTTTCAGGCTTGTATTGCTTGAGCAAATATCAAGGGTCTAATAGTTTGATAGGCATGCTCAGCCCAAAACACTTCAATTGCACCATGTGTCATGACACCCATGCAAATGTTACCCTTGACTGGAGGAGGGAAATGAAAATTTAAAAATATACCCATGTCAATGCATTAACCTGCTCTTGGTTGCCCAACAAGAGACAAGCTGTGTGTCAGTCGTGACTGACTAAACCTCTGCTTGTGTGCTGAAAGGCCTATTAGGTTAAACACAATGGTCCTAAGAAGTTATTTAATGTTCAGCCTGTTACTGTGCCATTACACTCAGGTAATGAATTCTGATATTGTGCTATTGGCACAGGAGTGTAGAAACTGTGGAAGACTTTGCCTCAGGACCTAGATTAGAGGGCAACATATCAGATTGATTTCTCAGTACTCTCTGAATATTCTGGGCATGTCCCTTATTAGGATACAGCGCTTCCTTGGCAAGTCTCAGGAGTAGGTAAAGACTCCCTCAATGGCCCTAACCCAGACAAGGAAACTGCACTCCTTTTTCTGTTTCTCATTGAACTCCTGTGGCAGTCAGACTGCTTGAACTGCTTTTCTCTCAATGTCTGTGCTCCCCATTATGTTCAGTAAGAACCCTTTAAGATATAAATTCTTGAAAATCAAAGAATCATTTCATAAAACAGCTGTGCCCTAATAGAAGGCTGATTAATTTCTGATTCTCTTTAACATAACTAAGTAGGGCATCTTGGCTCCATCTCAGCTGAAAATGCTTGTCTTCTATCACCAAACTGGCATTTGTCTAATGCTCATAATGAAGGCAAATGCTACTTGTTAATGTTTCTGTAAAACTGGAAAGAGCTTAGAAAAATCAAAGTAATTTGACTTAACTTAGAAGAAACAAGTTTCTGGAAGTTTCCTCAGAACTTTAAGGTAGTTCAGATCTATTGTACGTGAGTTACCTACCATCCTTGTGATTTTTGCAGTGTGCATTTTAAAAGAACCACGACAGAGTAGAATTGCCATACTGCAAAAGACCGTTCCAGCCAGTCTTATGCTCTCCCTGTACTCAAATGGCTTTCCCTTTTCTTCCTTTCTTTTTTTTTCTTTTTTTAAATTTTGTTTTATTTTTTTGAGACAGGGTTTCTTGTTTCTCTGTGTAACCTGAGCTGCCCTTGGCCTTGCTCTGTAGAACAGGCCGGCATCGAACTCAAGGATCCACTTGCCTCTGCCTCCAGAGTGCTGGGATTAAAGGCGTGTGCCACAGTCTGGCTCAGATGACTTTCTTTTGCATCAGGCTTGTATTATAATAAAATTTGTCTTGCTAGGCTTGAAGGCCCAGTGTCACAATTTCCTCACACTGGTTAATTCATTTCTTTTTATTAGTCTATCAGATTCTAGTTTGATACAAATTCATTGATGGCCCAGTCTCTGACAAGCTCCTGTCCATGGAGGAGTTTTGAACAGTGCTCTGTGCAAATTGGATAAGGGCTTACTCTCCTTATGCATCACTAAATAAATTGGAAAACCTTGGTGTGCATATTTTGCATTTTCACAATAGACTGTGCCGTGTCTCTAGGTGTCCATAGGCCTCTAGTAAATGCTCTTTGCTGTGTCATCTTTGTGGATGATCACAGTTACACACATATTTATAGTTTTAATTTAGCAAAGCCCACAACATCACCCAAGTGTGGCTAGGTTCTCTTGTATACACTAGACACTTATCATCCATGGAAGGACACTTCCCACATTCATCCCATCTTGTACTCTGCCAGTTAGAACAGTCAGGAACATGCTCACTTCTCTATGGTGATATTTTATTTGTACTGAAATGTGATTTTATTTGCATGTTAATAAATAAAGTTGCCTGGGTGTCAGAGCTGATAGGAAGCCACAGCAGAAGTCTGGCAGTGGTAGCACACACCCTTAATCCCAATCACATGACAGGCAGATCTCTGTGTGTTAAAGGACACCACCAGCATGGAGACACAAGCCTTTAATCTCAATACCAACCATAGAAGACCTGGAGGTCTGTACAGACAGGCAGTGACAAGGAGGTCATGTGGTTGGGTTTACAACCAATGAGAAGGCAGAACAGAAAGTCAACAAAAGGACAGACAGACAGGAAGTAGGTCTCTTGCTGAGAGGAAGGACAGCAGCGGCAGTAGGGTAAGAAAGGGTTTTTAGCTCTTAGCTACTGCTCTGACCTCTTGGACTTTTAACTCTGCATTTGGCTCTGTGTTTCTTATTCAATAAGATGGTTATATCTACACTTCTCTGTGCTATGGTTTTGTAGCTCATGATTCCTATCTGACCTTGATGAATTTTAACCCCTGAAATCCTCATTTTCTCATCTAAAATGGGGTAAATATATAACAGACGGTACAATATGAAATCAGATGGCATACATGAGTGGTTTTCTAGTTCCTAATGCATATTTATATCTCAGTTCATAAGCATTCACAAACTAGTATTTTTCACTACCAAGCACATATTTCTAATTATTTTACCATATATGGGCTTTCTCACTTGGAAACCATGTCAACAGGGTGATGGACTCACTGATATAAGATTTAGAAACTGGTTCATTTCCATAAGTCTTCATTGAGGTACTTACTGAGGATGGATGTGGTTTTATAGATAAGTTAAGCTTTAATATTTCAATGTTTCAATTTACTTAATTGCTGTCTTTGTAAATATATTTTGAATAACTTATTTTTTCTTTATTCTGTTATTTAAAGATTCTCCCTCTGTCTCTGTCTGTCTGTCTGTCTGTCTCTCTCTCTCTCTCTCCCTGTGCATACTACTGTGGCTAATTACTACTAACATGATTCACAAAATGAAAATATCACAAAATTAAACTTTATTGACTATTCGTGATTCATTGGTCAGTGCTGACAGACCCGAAAAGGTATTATCAGTCTACTTCTCTCTCCATGCATCCATTTATTTTTATTTGTTCCATCTTATTCTATAGAAAACAAAGTCAACATTTTCCCAGGCCTTGAACAATCCATAGCTTATCTTGGCTCTAACTGGCTTTTTTTCATTGGCTTGCCTCAAATTTGACCTCTGAGAATTATTTCTCTTCTACAACACACAAATGATTCCATCTTCCTTCCAATATATAGTGTCTGCAATATTCACGTTTCTGCCTGGTAATTGTCTACATATTACATTTGATCTCATTTGAATTACATCTTATTCATTATAATTTCAGTTTGAATGATGCATGTCCAATTCTTACACTATATTTTGAAGTGACAGAACAAAGACTTTAGCTTAAAGGAAATGAATGACTATTTGTTTGTGGCTCATTGTAAAAAGTAAGGGCTAAACATGAAGATGTGTCTATTATTGTCCCAGCAGGAGGCTCTAATAATATATTTTGAAATATAGAATTAATCTTTTATTTAACTAGTTTTCTATTGTCAGAGTTGGTCAATGAATATCATATTCTACATTCTACTAAAGGAAATCAAAATGTGTGGGCTAAGCATGACTGGGAACCATTCATAATATACTTTAAACCATTATTGAAACATGAATGACTTTTCTTACAACATGTTTTTGGCCGTTAGATCCTTTTCATTTCTCTCAGCCTGGATTCCATTTGGCAGACTATACCTCATCTTTCTCTACCTGTACTTTTCTGCAGCTAATGAATTCTCCAAGGAATATCTCTCCATGGAGACCGAGCCAGACAGTCCAAGTATATACTCTGTTCTTGAGATCCTGTTTTCAAGTAATGATTTGGATAAGCTGGAGATTGGTTCCCTATCCCATGTCTCTGGCAGCTGGGATAATTCTCCAAAGACTCCTCTTTGGAGCAAACAGATGGTCTGTAGACGCATGCTTTCCTCTTGATTGTACCAGCTTTGAATAATTTAAACTTCCAAATCTCTATAAAACTCCTGTATTCCCATTTCCCAATACAATTTTTCCCTCTTTTTGCTTCAGAAATTCCTTCCTTCTATTTTGACATTTGACTAAAACTTTGCTGTTTTGTGAGGGACTTCATTGTCATGTGCCTCCTGCTGCTCTTTGTTACAGTATTAGATAAGTATGGCTTTAGAAAATTAAGATGCTTTGAGAAACTCCTATGCTGGTGATTTTCCCACTTACCATTTGCGAAACACTTTGTATACATAAACAGCACATTAGCCAAGTGATGTTGTTATCACAGCTCCTGTTGGTCTGCACTTGGCTCTTGCTTTAAAATTACTCCAAATAGGTTTACAGAATTTTATTGTTGCATTATGAAGAACTCAATAATATGTATGAACTTTGGTGATGATTTCTCTTCCATTCCACTTGAAAAACAGACAGTCCCGTCTCTGCTGAAGACTCACTTCTTTTCCTGGTGAAACACAACAATCGGGTCATATTCAGATTTTCTCAGGATTTAAACTTCTATTTCCAAATCTGAGGTTTTCCAAGCCTCAAATTAAGACTATCCAACAGCAGTCCAAATGTTTCTATGTGATCCAGTGATTTGAGAGCATGCCGTAGTCTGCTTATACAGAGGCGCAAACCACTTCAGCTTCTACTGCAAACAGAAAGTTATGACATCGAAGACGCTAAAGCCATGGCTTACTTCTGGAGGATCTTCTGGGCTCTTCTCAGCTTTATTGGCATTTTCTTTCTCAGTAATATCTCAGATACAAGAATAAAGAGAGCAGAATTGTGTGTACACAAGCCATCAAGACCATAATCGATTTAGAATAAGATAGTCAACTCATCTGAGGAGAAGAAAATGGTGTTCTGTACAATGTGCAAGTAGCATTCACCAAATGATTTTCACTTTGTCTTGTGTTTCAGTCATCTCTTAAGAAGACAATATTAGCTTTGATCATATAATAAAAGCAGAAACTGAAGCCCCAGAGAGACTGTGTCTTAAATAGAGTCACCCAGATGTGGGAGCCAGAGCAAAGCTCTGAGTATTATGGCACCAGAGTCTCCTTTTTCTCACCTGGGAAGAAAAAAAAAATAATAATAGATTATTTAGGGAACAACCAGAAATATTTTATCCAGGATACTATTTTTATATTATGTTCTTATTAATTCACAAAATAGGATATAAAAGTCATTATTCTTTTGTTATTTATGTATGAAGTGTGAAAAACAAACTCAGAACAAGTGAATAAGACTTTGAAAATGCTTGTGTTTATAGAACAATTCCTTATGGAGTCTGACGATGGGAATGCAGAACATGGAGGATTGACACAGCACTGCAAATTCTAAAGATAACACTGAGAGCTTCTTCAAGGTGACTTTTGGCTGAGAAGTCAATACTCACTTCTGGCTGTATCTTATCCTTTCCCTGAGCTCCTCTTAATCCAGTACTGAAACCTCTTCTAAATCTCCTAAGCAACTACAGCTATGTTTTAAAGTACAGTTTTTACATTTTTAAATTCAGAATAAAAAAGTAAGAAATGAAAATGTGAATCCCAAACAATTAAAATTATGTAGCAATTCTGTCTAGGAGCTCCTTCATTTAAGAACCCCAGAGAGGTCATTGTTTTTCTCTGCTGAGTAGTACTCCATTGTGTATATGTACCACATTTTATTTATCCATTCTTCAGTTGAGGGGGATCTAGGTTGTTTCCAGGTTCTGGCTATTACAAATAATGCTGCTATGAACATAGTTGAGCATGTGTCCTTGTGGTATGATTGAGCTTTCCTTTGGTATATGCCCAAGAGTGGTATAGCTGGGTCTTGGGGAAGATTGATTCCCAATTTTCTGAGAAAATGCCATACTGATTTCCAAAGTGGTTGTACAAGTTTGCATTCCCACCCACAGTGTAGGAGTGTTCCCCTTGTTCTGCATCCTCTCCAAAATAAGCTGCTCTCTTCAATGTTTTTTATTTTAGCTATTATGAAAGGTGTATGATGGTATCTCAGAGTTGTTTTGATTTGCATTTCCCTGATGACTAAGGATGTTGAGCAGTTCCTTAAATGTCTTTCAGCCATTTGAGATTCTTCTGTTGATAATTCTCTGTTTAGCTCTACAGCCCATTTTTTAATTGGAATCTTAGGTATTTTGATGTCTAGTTTCTTGAGTTATTTATGTATTTTTGGAGATCGGCCCTCTGTCAGATGTGGGGTTGGTGAATATATTTTCCCATTCTGTGGGCTGTCATTTTGTCTTATTGACCATGTCTTTTGCCCTATAAAAGCTTCTCTGTTTCAACAGGTCCCATTTATTAATTGTTGCTCTCAGTGTCTGTGCTACTGGTGTTATATTTAGGAAATGATCTCCAGTGCCAATGCATTCCAAACTACTTCCTACTTTCATTTCTATCAGGTTCAGAGTAACTGGATTTATGTTGAGGTCTTTGACCTGTCCCTACTGCATGCGCCAGGTTTTTGGAACCCAGTGCCTATGGTGAGACACTTTGCACAGCCTTGGTGCAGGAGGAAGGGGCTTTGACCTGCCTCAACCGAATGTACCAGGTTCTGCTGACTCCCCATGGGAGACCTTGCCTTGGAGGAAGAGAGAATCAGGGGTGGGTTGGGGAGAAGGCTGGTGGATCGGAGGAGGGAGGACAAGGGATTCTGTGGTTGGCATGTAAAATGAATAAGAAATCTCTTAATAAAAATAAACATAAAGTGTAAATATTAGTTATTTACAGTTTTAAAAAAAAGAACACAAGAGAAGGACTGGAGAGATGGTTCCGGAGATAAGAGAGCTTATTGCACATGTATCAGGATCTAAGTCCAAATCTCCAAGGTCCAAGTCAAAAGCCAAGTGAACCATGCATGTACCCATAACCTTAGTGCTCTGGGTAGGCAGAGAAAGTAGACCTGTGTCTCACTGTCTGCTCACCTACAGCCAGGTTCTGTTTAAAATCCTGTCTCAAAGGAATAAGACCTAAAGTGATGGAACTGGTCACTTGATGCTCTTAAGCTTGGGCACAGGCATATACAGCACCTGTTCATATAACACATACACACACACACACACACACACACACACACACGAGAGAGAGAGAGAGAGAGAGAGAGAGAGAGAGAGAGAGAGAGAGAGAGAGAGAGAGAGAGAGGACTGATAGTGAAGGATCCTAATAAAATGGCACCTCACAAAGTGCTGTTCTGTCATGTAGGAGCTTTGGAGTGTTGTCTTCAAGACACATTCCATTAAGAAGGAATGATCTGCTGGCGAATTGGGAAAGATATAAAAGGCTTGTTTCAAGAGTAGATCTGAAAGATTTTGCCTTTCTTTAAATGTTATACCCTAAACCCTGAGACTGTCACAGACTGTTGATTTTTTTTCTGTTTTCCTCCCCTTTCTTAAATTCTTAAAAAAATTCCTTTCTTATGGCTTCCAAGTTGTTTAATTTGCTCTTTCATTGAACTCCTTATTTTATTCTTAATATTTAAATGCTTGCATTGTGACCAGGTACGCCTGACATTATTTTTAGGGTGTAACTTGAGTGGTAACAAATGATTTCATGTGTGGTTTGACTTCTTAACCAAAAAACAAAAACAACAACAACAACAACAAAGTTCCTGTATTTAATTGACATAAAATATGTTTATTTTGTCAAAAAAGCAAGTACATTACTTTTCTTTTTAAGTAAGGTTTTTATCCGCCATCTAGCTTCACTTATCCATAGTTGGTAGTGATATTTATAGGTAAGTTTTTATCTCTGTCTTTTACAACTGAGTGATAGTATATGCAGGTAGATAAGGCACAGAAGAAGGGCACAAGTTCATTAGCAAGTGCCAAGAAAAGATGACAGAAGTGTTGGCTGGTCATGATTCACACAAGTGTTCTACTCAATCGAGGGCTCACCACAACACCAAATTGTTGGGGTGATGGATGGGAAGCCACAGAGCGCAGTCCCAGCTGGTGTGTCAAAGGAATGCAATGCTTCTGTGTGTCTGCAATGCAAGGAGTGGTGCAGGGCAGGGTTGATACTGTGTGGAGGGTAGGAAGGAGAGACCAGTGGGGTGAACCAAACAGTTAGGAGGAGCCACGTGTAGGTCGCAAGGTTCTTGTTAAACTTCAGGGTTTTACAACACTTTAGCTTTGGTGTTAAATCCAGACTCTTGTTTTCTGAGAGAAAGTTTTATTGCCATAGCTCACAGACTGTCTGTGAATTCTTTCCTGCTTCAGCCTTGGAGTACTCTGAGGCAGAGGTGGCATTGCTTGCAAAGTTTGGATTGTTTAGGGTTTTCACAGATTTCTAACTATTATTCTAGGCTCTAAGGAGTCGCTGAAAGATTTCATTCAAAGATGAAACACTGTCCTTCTACCATTTAGAAAGTTGGACAATCGAGCAGAGTGTGACTAAACTCACTCTGGCAGGAGAAAAGTGGTTTGTGCCGTAGTTTCTAGATCTCTCTTTTTTGTTCATTCTTCAACTAACCCTCCATTGTACTATAATGCCACCTGATATTCTGTCCTCTTTCCCAATATATCAACTGCTAAAATGTGAACCTTAAAAACAAAAATGAGAGAAATGTGCTGAATTTAAAAGTGCCATTTCAGAAATTAATTCATAATTATGGTACACTGCCTGAAGAAGCATTCTGATTAGGCACATTTTAAATTATACTACATTTACTACTATGTATTTATCATTGGTGTCCTGGACACACCAAGTTACATAGCAACATCAATCCATATAAAACACACAGAAATAGCCCAGATATTCTCAGATACCCTGGACCTAATGGGTCTCAAGAAAGCTGGGTAAGAAGAAATCACTAAATCATATTGCTTTCTTCCACGTAGGATCTAGAATGCACCTATTCTGATTAGATCCCCTTTTAGGCTGAACTTTAAGATGTTTGCAGACAAACCCCATGTGACTGGTCGTCAGTTGGAGCCACCACGTCTTTTTTCTCCTGGAAACTGAGTTCATGTTTTGATATTTTCAACTCTTGCAAAACCTTCCTGATGAGATCAAGGTATCAGATTGCAATTGTCTCCTTTTTACATTCCCCCACTGCAGTCTGTTGACCTTTTCAGTATTCGAAGCAAGATTTCCAAAGAGCTGCCCACTCCTTTCTCCTCCTATTAAAATGTCCAGTGACTTGTTGCAGGGACTGAGATGACTGGCCAACTGAGATGGAGAATTTTAAAAAGGTCAGAATGGTTCAATGCTCCATGTATTTCTTGGGATTGGTAAAGTGTTTATTTTTTTAAATATGCACTTTAAATATTAAAAAAAAACAGATTATTCTAAAATATAACATACCCTGCCAATGCCGTTTCTAAACTGGATCTAACTTTTCTTTTTTCTTTTTTCTTTTTTTTAAATCAACTTTGCTTGTGTTCCTACTTAGAGAACTGGAATGTATGTAACCCATGTCAAAATGATAAAGTTTCAAGCAGTATGACAGCTATTTATAGTCTTCATGAGCCCAGGCACACGTGTATCTCTGAATCCATTCAGCTACACCAAATTTAAGAACAGAAACATGAAACTCATTCAAATAAAAGACACTGTTTTTTCTGCTTCTTCAGGGACATTGCAGGAATTGTCTTTTAGCAAGTCATCAGCATTGGTGACATCACTATGCAGGGACACCCACTCTGCATCAAAATACAGCAATAGGAAGCATCATTATCATGGATACTCACTTTGCATTAACACACAGCAATAGGAAGTAAATTTAAGGATGATTTGGCAAAGCCAAGGAGATAAATATGTTTCAGAGGTACATGAGTGACCATGGTCTTTTGAGGTCCAAACTAAATTTCAAATTCCTTGCACATCCAAAGCCAAACACATTAGAATACAAGGTAGCACTACCATATGTTTGTAACACACACTATCTGTGATATATATAAATTAGACAAATCCTTGGATATAACTATCATGCAAAACTGGTATTTTCTTCATTTTATTTAGTACTTGGGACATAGCTATCGCCTAGGTAGTCAATTGCATAAATACTGAATTGAACAAAGAACAGGAATTGGATACAAGTATATAATTTTTACACACAGATTGTGAAATTTTTTCAAAGGTGTCATAGAAACTAAAAGAAGTGTAAACAGAAAAATATATCAGCACACAATAAATATAGAAAAAATATAGTCCAGTTTGATATTTAGAATTTCAATAATGAGATTCTTTTTAATTATGAGGGAATAAATTAGGATCCTCACATTGGAACTTTAGAAAAATGAATATAGACAGTGCTTATTTTCATATTAAAATAAGAGTTCAAAATAGCAGTTACAAAACCTGGCTTCAAATTTGAATATATGTTTATAATATCAGTGTATGTGTGAACGTCACTCTCTCACACACACATATATAGTACAAACACATATATATATATATATGATAGATAGATGATAGATAGATAGATAGATAGATAGATAGATAGATAGATAGATAAAGATATATATCTACCCATCCCCTGGGAAGACTTTCTCTATAAAATTCTGTTAATAATAGCTGTTACATAGAAAAGAACTGTTGATGGGTACATTGAATTAATGACTTTATTTTTATACTTAATACTTGGAATTATCTCGAGACATAAAGGCATGAAAACCTACTCACTCACTAAAAAAAGACTACTTTTTAAAATATCTACTACAAAGTCCATGTACTAAGTTGAAAAGGAATAAAAACTATATAACAGATAATATCTGCCATGAAATTCTAGTCTCAGGGAGGGATTAGAACAAAATAAATATACCATTCTCTAAAGCAGCATCTTTTCAACATGGTATTCAATTACTCAGATCTGGCCATTTTTTCTTTTATTTTAGTTATGGGAAATATTCTGTGCTTACCTAGGAGACTGCAAAAGTGCTCTCATTTAGGACACATTAGCTAATTGGGAATGAATTTTGTAATACACCCCACCCGGAGAAAGTGGCATAAAGTGATTAAAATGTGACCAGCTACAGGTTAGATAAACAAATTCACATGTAAGATATGTTTTCAGTGTTTATTGTTTGCGCTTAAAATTAGAAGGTAAAAGTTAGCGTTAAAATAATCTTTCCAATCTAAAATTATTCCTCTGATAGTTTTTAATTAACAAATTTATTTTAAGCAATATATCATCATAGCAAAGTAGAATAAAAGTACATACATGTCTCCTTATCCAGCATGTGGAGCAAACAGTAAAACATCAACATCTTGTGTTAGCATGGGACTACTGTGGTACTCTGTGATCCTGTGTTGACACAGTGACACGGAATCACCCACAGAACACAAGTCCTGCCTCTCAGTGTAGATGTCATGGTTTGGTCAGATAGGCACTGGGATAAGCAGCCACTGAAATGTCATGGAGACTAGTCTCACTGTCCTGTGAAGCCTTTGTTTCTTGGTGCTTGCTATTACGATCCCACGTCCGGTCGCAATTTGTCTTTATGGTTGTCACAGTTTTGTCATTTGAAGAACATCATATGGATGGATTCATCCAGTATTCTGCTTCTCCTTGTGGCTTTGTTCACTGTTTGATATTCATCCACAGTCCCTCCTTGTCTTTGGATGGTTTTCTGGCTCACTTTCTGGATGCACTCCCCTGCTGAAGAACATTTGTTTACTTCTATCCTTTGACACTGGAGTTTCAATAGAGACATCTCATAATATGTGGTGCTCAGGTAGGAAAGACCAAAGCTTTTTGGTTTGGGTGTTAGGATAGTGGATTTTAAAAATTTATTTATTTTTATTTTATGTGCATTGATGTTTTGCCGTGGGTGTCAGGTCCCCTGGAACTGGAATTACAGACAGTTGTGAGCTGGTATATGGGTGCTGGGAACTGAATCATGGCTCTGGAAGAGCAGTCAGCACTTTTAAACACTGAGCCATCTCTCCAGCCTGATAGTGTTTTTAAAATTAATTAATTAATTAATTAATTGGCAAACATCAAGCTACATTTTGTGATAGAATTCCCCTGAACAACAAATGGGAAGACCTGCCACTGGTATATAGTGGTGTTCTCTTCTGGGTACATCTTTCCAGGAAGTGTACAGTACTGGAGTTTTAATTTGAAATTCCCTAAGATGTCTGACATCAAGCTTGCTCATGCTCACTGACTTGCAGTCTGTGGATAATCTTTGCTGAACTGTCTGCTGGATCTTTGGCCCAGGTTTGAATTTGTCTGTTCACTGCCTTCATACTGAGGTTTAAGGGGCCACTGTATATTTTGGACAACAGTCTTTTTACTCTTGTGAGTTTTGCACATATTTTTTTTGCAATCTGTAGCTTGTTGTTTGTTTTTAAAATTTACTTGATGATGTCATTTGTAGGGCAGTCTTGTTTTTATAGGTGTTTACCTTATCTGGTTTATTTTATGGGTCTGTCTTTGGACATTGGATAAAACTCATCATCTCGTCACTTTGTGTGACTTACCATTCTTACATTCAGTTGTATTCTGAATTGTTAAATCTCAGTTGCCATTCACTTGTTTATACTGCAAACAAAGCAATGTACCACAGAAATCAACAGAAAAAGTTCATTTATTCAGAAAGTGACATAAAAAAGATTAAAAAATGAGGATGGTTCAGGGACTAATTACAACACAAAACAAAGTGAAGACTACAAACAGATTAGCATCACTTTACAGGACTTTTGGAAATAAATTTAGATCTGGACAAAGTAGAAAAGCTTCAACTGGCATTACAGTAGGAAAGTGATCATAAGCATAGGACACACCATCACAAATAAGGCAAATCCATTTCCCACTTTGTTTTTCCATGTAAATGTCCAGCTGCTTCATCTGTGTTGAAAATCACAGTTTTGCATCCAGCTATGACTTTTTTTTTTTTTTAACTTTGCCCTCTATCCTGATCTTTTGGTCCTTATTTCCCAGTGCCACACATCATTATTGCTGTCAGTTTGTAGTATGCTGAAGCCGAGTCGGATAAAAACACAGATTATTCCTCTGTCTAAATGTTGAGTCAACTGTTCTGATTCTGTTACATTTCCATACACGTTGTCATACCAGTTTGCTTTGCTTGGGCATTTGGACTCTGGTGGAACTTTAAATCCAATTCAGAAAATGATGTCAGCATTAATTTTTCATGATGGTGGGTGCCTGTTTGTTATTATTTCAGTTCTTCCTTGGTATATGTTATCATTTGTAATAGTTTTTTCCACAGATATATTTTGTGCATGAGCTATTTAATGCAGTTACGCTACGTATCAGTTACACAGTTAACCACATGAAACACTTGGCTCTGAAACACATAATAAATAGTCAAGCAAATGTTTGTAACACTTTTAAACACTTTTTTATGTAAGCTCAAATGATAAAATGTGATTTTTGTTACACTTGTCTCTTTGGCAATTACATATGTACACATACAGGCTCATTTTACATATAATTTATTAGATTTATACTAACGCATCTTAGTTGAGGCAGAGAGGAAGTTGGAATAATGACAATATGCTTCCACCGTCTATTTCTCCATTGTTATTATAGAGGAGAGATGGACTTTATAAGAACAGTGTGTCCCACTCATTTGCCATGACTGCTTATTGATCCCAGTAACTTTACAGCAATCTTTCAAATTTTCTTCATGGCTAATCATATAATTTGTAAGTTCAGATAGTTTTACTTCATGATTCAAGATCCCTGTACTTTTTCTTTTTTAACACTGACTCCGCAAGCTATTGAGAAGCACTGCTTAGTAGAGAAGTTCTTCCTGCTGACTGATCTTTGTGTCTAAACTTGTCATTGTCTCAGTCTCCAGCATTTTCTTCTGGATTACATAACTTCCTCCAACTATGCACAGCTTCTTAGACATTCCACCCCCTCCTGGCAAAACCCTGGGATTTCTGACAGAGCTTTTTAATACGTAGTCTTGAAGAAACACTGTGATCCCATCTCCGGTGCTCTCCACCCCACCTGCACCACAGGCTCAGGTGAATCTTATCTTTGAGAGTCCTCACATCTTATCACTTCCAGTATTTATCAGATGTCTAAATTCAGTCACCTGTTAAAAGACCCCGAGCCTCTGTGGAAACCAATAATCCACATACCTTCAAGAAATGGTGACATGGAGTCAACATTCTTTTTCTACAAGGGTATAGTGTGGGGACAATAGGGTGGAATTAATATCTCAGCAGAGGAACCATCAAGTCCTAATCCTGCAAGACTGCCATCTAGAGCACCGGGTGCAGTCATGCCATGATTGCAACTTAAGTCCCAGCAGAGGCTTTGGGCATGCCACACTGCAACCCTGCTGGCTGCATTCCACATGTCATACCCTGGGTTGGTTCTGCTCCCTGCCTGTAGTTTCCTTCCACAGTTTCTCTCAGGTCTAACATCCTGGTTCTTCATTGCAGCTTGGCTTTAGTCTCACAGCTTTGCACACTGCCGTGTCATTGGAAGCTTATGGGAACTTGGTACCCAGACTATCCTTAAAATCTCAATGGAAACTTCTGTCCCTCTGTAACCACCACATTTGAATGTCTGCAAAGCTAATCTCACATATGTAATATGTAATGTTGAGTCCAGTGACCTCATTCTTCATGGCTGTGGTGCCTCTAAGTTCCTCCATGGTGCAACAGATCCTGGATAACCAGGATGACTCAGGACTTTTTCATCAGATTCTTCCCTTGAGAGCTTTTTAAGCAAATTTGTACCTTCAGACTTTTGAACCTATGATATGTAGTGTCTAGCTCATCTATGACACACCCTTGGGATTGTTTTCTATTGTCATTTTGTAAAAATCACAGCTTCTTTTAGTAAGGCTAATATCTCTGCCAACTGCCTCTTCCTTGGTACCCATTTGACACACTTCTTTTCTGGCCAAACTACAAGTTTTCCAAATGTTTCCCTTCTACTCTTTTTAAATCTTGTTTCTTCCTCTAAATCTGGCTAAACACAGACATTGAAGCATATGTTGAGTGTTCTATTTTGAAGTTTCATCCTCTAGATTAATCAGTATATCACCTTTAGACCGAGCTTTCTCAGTATCTCAAACATTATAATAATTTAATTAAAATTTCTGTTGTGTAATGAAAAGGACATCCCTTAGTCAAATCCCCAAGAGCCCCCATTCTCCATTGAAATCTGTCTGCGTGTGTGCTAGCCCCAATATCTTGGTGACTGCACAACTACACATTGTTTGCCTTTCTATGCTTTGAATTGTTTCTAGTCTACTCCTCCAAACTTCCCAAACACCTGCAGTTACAGTACAAAGATTCTTCCATATCACATGGTGTAATAACTTCATCAACCCGATTTTCATTACCAGATCTTCCTGTGAGTTATCCTTCTGACACAATAACTAAATGTGAGATACTAATCATTAATTTACAGGGATGAATGTCTTATTTGGGTTTATTTTAAAGGTTCAGTTCCATGCTTGCTTGAGGATTCTCTTTGGTTATGGAGCAGTAAATAATGGTGTCAAGAGGTGTCATGGAAGCTGCTCATATAATGGTACCTGAGAATTAATGAGTGGAAGGAGTAGGGAACTGAGGTTCCAACAAGGTTTTAATGACCAACTTCCTTCAACTGCATTCCACAATTTGATATGTCTCTTCTGTTCCAATAATGCTAAGGACAGAGGACCAGCCTTCATCAAGTGGGTCATTGGAAGATATTTAAGATGTAAATAATAGCAATGGAGCACCCAAAATTATAGGCTATTATAGTGATATAGGAAAACGCCAATATTGTCTGAAGAAAGATTTTTCTTTCTTTTGGTTCATCTCTTTATTACCTATCTTCCATCTATCTTTGACTATATTTGTTTATCTCTACTTATTTATTTATCATCTATGATTTATATATCATCTATTTATCTACCTATCATCTATCTATCTATGTTCCTCTCTCATAGAAAGACAGTCACGTTATTTTCACAAAGAAATTAGATTTTTCTTATAATTTATAAAATGTTTATTCTCTGAATTCACTACACATTCAAAAAGGTTCTGTCATTAAATGACATTTAATATGATATTGGCCTACATAAACTATGCACTATTTTGAAAATTTAGCTGTGTAATATGGATGGATACAGTGTTAAAAATTAAATATGATGCTAGTATTCAATCTAAAACATGAAGCAATGAAAAACTTGTCAGGGAGTTTATTACTTAGTCTAATGTAATTAATAAATTTGTTTGTTTCAGATAACATTGCCTTCCTCCAGGGATATCAGCTAATGAGGACTTCATATGCCATATTTGAAATAAAAGTGTGAACAGCTTTCAAGCTGTTTGAATGAATGTTACTGCAATTTAATATTAACCTAAAATTTTCATGAATTCTTAGGTTATTTTTTGAAAACTAATAAATTACTCAATATTGACTTAGTATCTTAATTAACAGTACAATAAATACTGTAAATGACCTAAAGTAATTAGTTTTCAGAGTTTACAAAATTGATTACAATTTATAGAAAATACTCACTGAGGTTTTATGAAAAGCTGATCCATTTAGTAGAAGTAAGGAGAATGAGCCAAAACTTATCATATCATTAGTCAGAAGAAACAGCCAGTTTCTGTTCAGGATGTTCAGGAGAAATGTTCTTCCCTCCAGTCCACAGGGGAACTATTTAATAAACTGCCACTTGGATGTGCTAAATGATGTCCCAATAGACAGAGGAGATGTCTCTCAAACTCTAATTCGCACTATGGGAGCAGTTTGCTCACAGGCAAGTTTAGGCCTGATGTATCAGACTCAAAAACACCAGCACACTCTTGTAAATATAATTGACAACATATGAATGTAGTGGGTAGCCATTCCAGCTTTGACCTGGAAGTTCCAACCCCCATTGAGGCTCCTGTAACTGTCATGCCTACAAGGCGTGGCTGAGAGGACAGTGAAGACCCCAAAGATCTGCATGCGTGGGTGCTCTTAGTTCCTGGACCCTGGATGCTGGAGGTAGACCGAGCAGAGTTCTCCAGAGAACACCGCCGGAATGTGCTACATCTTTCCCAGACCCTGTAAACTATCCCTTCACTTGTAAGTTGCCCCACAATATAAACCTCCCTTTTAACTACGTGGAGTGGCCATAATAATTTCACCAATATATGAACATTGCAAAAACTTACCTCCCCATTTTTTTTATCTTCCAAATGTGAGACCCATAATTCACTAGGGTGAGGCTTAAAGAAGCCAGTTTCTTGTTGATGGGTAGGGAATCACATCTGATGTTTTAACTCAGCAAAATATTCCTAGGGTTTCCTGTGTGGTAAGACTCAAATATTTTCAAAATATGCTCAGGCATTTGCACTGGATATGAATGAAGTTTCTGGAAGGGTCTTCCCCTTTTGATTAATATATTTTGATATTAAATCAGTTTCCTCAGTTTATATGATTTTTGGATACTTTGCAAAATATTGGGAATATAAGCTATAAAAAGTAATGCAGAGTTTTGTAAAAAAAAAATGTTCTTAGCAAACATTTTTAAAGAAGCTATTTTTGATTTTTCAGTGAAAGTGCTGAACCATGAACATGATCACAGTTTTCTGGAGAAGACAAGCTCTCAGTGTTACTTCCCCAAGTACACAGCACTGTTCTCTACTTGCTTTATTAAAGCTGCCTTTTGGTGTGTTCTTTCAGGGACATTCTACAAAGTGCAAATGAGAACATCCAAAAAGAGGTAAAGTAAAAAAATCTTCAGATGTGAGTACATATCCTGGATTAACTGTAGAAACCAGATAAATAGAAAAGACCATTGCTAGGGTAGGGGTGAGAGAGCAATAGAGAAGGGGAAAACATTGTACAAGTGGCTTGATGGGATCACATTTATATGTACGTTACATTCACATATACATACTTATATGAATGTAAAAATAACTAATTAAAAAGGAGGTAATAATTTAAAGAGAGCAAGGAAGGACATATGAATGGATTTGTAATGAGGAAAAGGAAAGAAGAAATAATCTATTATATTTTAATCTCAAAAATGAAAGAAAAAATATAGTCAAGGTACTTCAAAGGTCTGTTCTGTTTGAAGGGGACATTTTAGTAGGGCAGTAATGAAAAAAAAAACAGTTGGAAAGGTAAAATAGCAGAATCACTGTGTATTCATTTCACCTTGATCTAAACCCTGGGTTTTTAAAATCACCTTTCAAAACCTTATAGTCTACATGTCATGAAATTTCTAGTGAATGAATGAATTGGGGTATTTTAAAGTTAGAAATGAATTTGTAAGCTGTCTAGTCACAATCCCTTCTAATAACGACCGAAGAAAGCAAATCAAAAGGAGGATGGAGCTAAATATTATACAGTTAGATAATGGGAGAAGCAGATTAGAGCCATGAGCACTTTTCCCTGCCAAGACAATCCATTTTATAGAATAATCAAAATAATTTGAACCTTTACATAAGGTTTCAAAGCACAAAGAAAAATGAAAAGAGAAATCTTTTTTAATTGGGAAGATTTGTTGTTTTTGTTTGATAAGTTTGCAAAACCCATTCAAAAGACACAGAGAGACAATATTATGAGGCTGCTTCTTCTTCCTCAGTAATCTGTTGAGAATAATGAACTTGTGAACATTCTGGGATTTTATTAAAGACTCCTTAAATGTTTAGATAATGGAATGAAAGTCATATTTTAGAATTAAGGACTAATACTTACATCTTGTAAAGCATTCATTCTCTAATTTCTTTTTTAAAAATTAAGGATAATTTTGTTGTTCAATAACAAAACCTGTCAACTCTAAAATATGCACAGAATAAGATGTAGGGGGATTACCATCAATTTGGGTTATGATAAAAAATACAATCTTTCAGCTATCTGGGGTTTGCAAGATAAGGATAAATTAAATGAAGGAAGAAAGAATCAATATTCTGAACTCTATGCTCTGATTTGTGCATATGAGATCCCAGGGTTGAGAAGTGTATTATATCATTTGAGGAAAAGCTAACAGCTGGAAATCTTTGTGATCTGTAGGACAACAGATGTATGTACAAGGGTGGGTACCTATGTGAGCATGCATGTATCATCCATTTGTTTTCTATCATCCAATACGTACCTCTATAATCCAACTAACATCTATCTATCATTTATCTATCTAGCATCCATCTATGTATCATCATCTATGTATGTATATATTTATGTATCTATCTATCTGTCTGCCTATCTATCTATCTCTATCTATCTATCTATCTATCTATCTCTCTATTATCTATCTCTCTATCTGTCTATCAATCATCTATCTATCTATCATCTATATATCATCATTTATCTATCTAGCATCCATCTATGTATCTACCTATGTATCTATGTAATTATCATGTATGTATGTATGTATGTATGTATGTATTTAATCTATCTATCTATATCTATCATTTGCTTTTCATCATCTGTCATCTATCAGCTATCTTCTATCATGTATCATCTATGTATCTATCATATATCTATCCTTTATATATCTATTTGCCTTCTATCTATAGCGATTTTGTCACATAATTTGTCACTGGCAAATCAATCTGCCTGCCACACTGTTGCCTGGTAACTTAGGGAGAGATCCTGATTGAGAATTGCCACAGACTGGCAAGGATGTGACTGCCGCAGCATCGGCAAGAGGGAGAAGGTTGTGTAGATGAATGTCAGGCCTGTCTCTTTTCAAATGCTACATTAAAAAGATCGAGAGGTCATCAACACACTCATGGAAGGTAAGAAAGGCAAAAGCAAGGCACATGGAACCCCAGCATGGGATCACAGATAATCACAGTCCTAGCAAACACCAAACTAGTCATTGACAACTGCAAGTAAATACTGAGGGTGGCAGTCTCTGATGTACATAGCAGCAGGGCATTTTCAAAGGCCAGTGAAGTAATGCTGCATGGACCTGTTTCCAGTCAAGACGCTACAGACTTGAGTTTGGGTGATGTGGCAGTGTGAGCAGTCAGCCTGCTTTTCTACAGCTACACGGGACACGCCTGCTTTTCTTAATACATCAACCAGAAATGTAACAGGGAGCAGATATTATCATACTAAAAAGTACCCTCAAGTTAAATGTCTAGGCTGAAAGGGAAGTTGTTTGTATGTAAGCTATCATTTCATTTTAATCATCTTTTCTCCATAAAAACAATCCATTCTTTCAAAGTAGAATGCAAACACATAAAAAGATGAAACTAATATAACCCAGTCTTGAGAAAAGGCATTTTAATAAAAAGAATAAGAAATGAGGAAAGAAATATTTAAATGGTAGTAAGAAAATGAGTCAACTCAAGAGAAATGTACATGTCTACTTTAATGAGTTAAATAATAAAATGTGAAAGCTCCAACTTTAAGACTTCTAAAAGGGAATGTAGGAAATAAATGTTTTTTATTGGAGGATAGTAAATGGTTTGTTAATCAAAATGAAATACTAACCCTAAAAGAATTTATCAAAGGAACTGGATTAAAATTATAACCCAGTTTGTCAAACTGCTTCAAAAATTAAAATTGGAAAAGGAGGTAGTGGATGTATGTAGCACAGTTCAACCAATTGATTATTAGTATATCGCATGCATTAAGTATACATAGCAGTCTGTAATGAAGAGGCAAGCAGCCTCACAGGAGGTTAGCTGAAGCTGTATACAGGTATTTGCTCTGATATGTAAATGGATTAACATTTGAGAGTGAGGGAAGATGTTATCCTTGTCAATAATACAAGAAGTCAAATTAACTGCATAATAAGATATGGTTTCATAAGCTATGTTAAAGAAATTAATGTATTTTGGTGTGATAAATGAAAACACTAGATACTAAATTTGGAGGTATACATATAAATATTTTCAGGAACTATTCGAGTCTTGCTTATAAAATTATCTGTTATGTGCTGTTAGTGCTTCTGTTCAGTCTTACACTCCTATGCATTGGACTTCTGCATTGTTTGTTTCACCTAGTAGCAGATTCTGAAGTAATGATAAAAGTGTGAAGCTACCAGTGTGAGACTGAATGAAAAAAGCAGCATTAGGTGATGGGAAATGGAATATGAAGGGTAACAGGGAAAAGAAAGTACTTTATACTCAGCACACCCTCAGCAGTTGAACATAACTATACTGAGTAAATCTGGAGGCAGAGAGTGTCCAACTAGATGTGCAATGAGTGTGAGCCAGCACACATAATGTGTGTATCACCTTCTACCAGCCACTGGGATTCAACCAGCAGAGAGTCTTCAAAACCTGAGGAACTCCTCAAACCAAGATCTGTCTCAGATATATAATAGTTTCATCCTACCTATTCATCTCTACTTCTATCTATAGAAGATATAGATATTTATATCTATATCACTATATCTCTATCTATCTATCTATCTATCTATCTATCTATCTATCTATCTATCTATCTATCTATCATCTACCCATTTATAGAGGGAATGGGAAAACATTCACTTATTCATTGATGTCAGTCCCTCTAGCAATTAATGCTAAGAATTGGATTAAAAGTGTAAGGCTATGAATTTTGTTATCATTTCATTATACCTTGGAGAAAGATGTATTTTATCTTTTATACAAGAAAAAACATTAACTAAACAAATCTTTAAAAGTGAGCCTATGATTTGCATAATATGAAGTGAAAGCAAGACTCTTTTAGAAGGTTTCTTGGGGTTTTCCTATCCAGGAAGTAGCCCTGTTTCTGTCTGATTTTTTTTTTTTTTTCAAATGCGCTATACTTTGGGCAACTCTTCTCACCACAGTCTCAGTTGCTTCCTGTTTTTGACATGGAACAGGAGAGTTGTCTACTCTGGTGATGGACTTCTGACCAATGTTGTCATTAGAATGAATCACACAGAGAAGACAATAGTCCCCAAGCCACCCAGCAAGTCCTAGAGAGGCCCATGCTCATGTCAGGAACATCATATTCCAACCTCTCAATGAGGTGGTTTGAAAGAAACTTGCCTGGAGATGACCCACCTCTTCCTTACATGTTACCAGAAAACTGATGTCTCCTGGCCCTTACTCATCTCTGGCTATGTGGTGTCAGGTGAAATTTTTTCCATCTATAATATTCTGTTAATGTAGGACATGTAAAGAGCCATTTTCACCTTCCTGTGTACACATGACAAATATCCACGTTTTATTCATGGAAAGCTTCAGAAATGATTCTTTTTCTTCTACAGTTACACGAGGATACATGAAGCAGCCCTTTTAAATTTACATTGCCCCCCATGTCATCAACCAAACTTTCTATGTCACTAAAATTCATTTTAATAAATTAATTTAGATGAAAGAATTTTCATTTCTAATGTCTTGTGAAAATTTGCTTTTTACATTTTTATCTAGTGTTTGTGTGTGTTAATAGGGGTACATGAGTATATACTCACTGGCAATGGCATTTGTGTGGATCATAGGACAACTTACAGGAGTCAGCTTTCTCCTGTGGTGTGGGTTGCAGGGATGGAGTTCAGGCCCTTGGGTTGATAGCATGCATCCACCCACTGAGCTATCCTGCAGATCCAATTTCTAGTGTCTTCAGAGTAAGTCTTGATTCTTCATCATCTCTGTCCTGCTTCATAAGCAGCGGCAGACTTCCACTTGTCAGTTGTTTTTAGTTATTTTCTATCCTGTAGCTTAAGAGCATATTAAAGTTATTGATTCCAATACCTAGTATTTCCATATCAGAACATATAAAAACACTCATAAGCCAGTGCAACCAGAAAGGCAGTAGTTAGTCCCAGAAACCCTTTTTATGGCTTTGAGGGGTGGCTCAGTGGGGAACAATGCCTACAATCCAATCAAGAGGATCTAAATTTGAATCCTAAGCACCAAAAAATAAAGAAAAAGGCCAGATATAGCTGCACATGCCTAGACCCCCATTGTTGGTAGGTAAAGACAAGTGGATCTCTGAAGCTTTCTGTCTACCTAGCTGAGCCCTAATCACAATGGCCAGCTTTTTACTGACAGCCCCAGGTTCAAATAGTAATATGAAGAACAATAGGGCAAGATACTTGACATTATCCTGTGACCTGGTCCACATGAGTACACATGGGAGTGGGCACACACATGTGCACATACACCACACACAAACACTCTCATATACACCCAAGCATGTGCACATGCATGCACAGAGATAAATACACAAATACATAAACATACACCACATACAAACATGCTTGTATACACATCTGGATGCACACACACGTAATTATTTACATTTTTAAGCATTTTACAAACCAGAGCATGACATTCTTCAACTGCATTTTAATGTGTGATACTGATTCTTAAATGGATTTAGTATTAATTCATATTTCCTTTGATAACTGAATCAGTGGCAAGTTTATAGTCAAAGCTCAGAAACATAAAGTGGAGTAACCTATTTCTTCCTATATATTTCCAATTATAACTCAGAATATTCTTTGGAATCATTTTATTCCATCATCCTGCCAATTTGCATTATTTACAGCTTGACTTTCCCTTTGGAACACACAATTCTTTACAAATTCACACTTCATTTTTTGTTTGTAGAAAACAACCATACTGCCAGCAGTGTTTTCTGAACTCCTTCCGTAAACTGCAACTGAAACATTGGCATGGACAAATGTGCATGGCTCGGGCAAAGGCAAGAAGCACAATATACACCTAAAGTAAGTTGTGTTTGAATTGTTATATTATTTGTATTTATTTATAAGGTATTAATGGGTTTTGATTTTAAAAAAAAACTTACAACTATTTTTGTCTTAATTCAATATTTTCTGTACATACAAAGCAATTTGTAAGATAAGGATGTGATAAAAAAAATAGTGGATTAGCTTATTGTGAAGAATCCAAGAAATAAAAATATCAGGGTCATTACTATGATTTAGATAATACATATCACAATTATATGAATATTGTATCTTTGTCAACATTATATATAAATTAAAACAAATCTTCAATTTTCATTACAAACTCTTTTGTTTCAGACACATTGAACTAATGACTCAAATTATATTCTTAATTTAGTATTGTTATATGTATAGTATACTCAAATAAATATGTATTTACACATATATGTATGTAAATTAAATCAATTATTATATATAATTTTGTCAAAGCTGTTTACAAGGATGGAACACAACATCTTCATAAAAGTTGTCTATTATCTTTTAACATATTTTAATCCCAGACATAATGATGTAGGATATTTATTGGAGAAATTATTTTGGCCACTCCACGTATTTAAAAGGATATTTATTTAATGACGTAACTCACAAATTAAGTAATGGGTAGGTCGCAGGGTCTGGGGAAGGTGTAATGCAGTCCAGCGGTGTTCTCCGGAGTTCTACACAGTCAATCTGCACTGGTCAGCGTCCCGGCACGAGAGAGCGCCCAGAGCGAGCGCTGGCCCATCCAGCTCTCGGGTCCCCAGGCGCCTCCCCTCGCCCCGCCTCGTAGGCGTGACAGTTGCCAGAGTCTCAATGGGGGTTGCAACTTCCAGAACCAAGCTGGAATGGCTACCCACTACAGATATTGATGTAGGAGTAGTTTATTTAAGATGATGTTATTACACTTAAATTTTATTACTATTATTTATTTTCACATATGTATAATTGAGGAGAATGGTGGAGGTAACAGCTTTCATCTAGAAGTCAGAGGATCAGATGTAGAAGTTTTTCTTTTTCTAGTATGTGGGTCCCAGGGTTGGAACTCAGGTTGCCAGTCACTGAGGCAGATATCCTCACCTGCTGGGCAACTCACTGGAATGCTGGAACTCTTGGAATATGGAGCTTTTGAAAATTAGGGTAATCATTTTCACATGTATAATATTTATAAGCCATGGGCCTTTTAATACTACAAATTCCATGAGTGTGTATGATTTTAAAGCAATATTAGTATACATGTTTGCATATATATATATATATATATATATATATATATATATATATATAGTTTTAAAGAAGCAATGGTGCATTGTAACTTGAGAAGATAGGATACTATAAGGACACAGTATTAATTAAATTTACAACTATGTGTCTTAAGACACAGAGGGTGTATCACCATGGTAATAAAACAGGCTGCCTCACCATCAAGTTGGATTTATTGGCAAGGACAGGTGTTAATTTAGTTGTTTTTATAGCTTTGATTTTGTAAAACAGCATGGATGCTTGCCACCTAAAGCATTTCAAATAATTACTTCATGGTGTTGAAAGTTAAAATACTATGGTGGTTCATTAAGATAAGACAGGCAAAGTACTGACCAGCAGAAAGTGCTTTGCCCATGCCTGGGTAACAGGGCGCCAGAGGCTGGGAAACCACCTGTGGCTGCCTGTACTTTCCAATCTGAAACTGGTAAGTTACTGCAGAAATCCAGATTCTGATACAAGTTTGGAAAAATACACTTTTTTTTAAGAATTTGGATTTAAGCAAGGTTGATCTCTTAGCTCTTTTTTTATATTATAACATTATTCCATTCTGTTATCTATTATTACTATTAAAGAATATCAGAGACATAATAATTGTGTAAAAAATTATTTTCATAGTTTTAGAGGACAAGAAAGTGAAAATGAAGTGCCAACATCTGTCATGAGTGTTGATAAGCCCTGCCAGTATTCCCAGCATTCATGAGTATGAGTAAGAAGGATTACCATAAGTTAGAGGCAAGCCTGGCCTTTATAGTGAATTCCAGGCTCTCCTGAGCTATAGAGTAAGACTCTGTGTATAAAAAACAAAATAATCAAAAACACTATGCTCTCCTGATGGCCTCCTTACTGTGTCCTCACAGACCTGAGGAAAGTACATGGAAACAGTGGGATTAGACTCCCTTACCTCTCCTGACTGTCCTTCATGGCCTCTCTCCATCCTAATTACCCTCTGACAACCTCACCTTAAAATAACATGGATGTGTCAATCTGAGAATTAGATTTCCAAACATGTGGAATTTGCAGGTTTCATTCAAACCATCACAGTTTGGCTTGAGTCCGTAGACCTTGACCAAGGTAAATTTGAGAGTGTAAATATGGCTTACACCCAAGAGAGAAGTTAGAGTTAACCAGTCTGTAGAGAAAACAGCAAGTAAAACACATGGGTAGGAAGAACAGAATATCATAGGCCAAAGGGACATGTAATGAGCAATTATTGACAGAAGTTTTGCTAATCTAGTTTCTTGGAAGCTTTTAGACTTACATACAAACATTCATGAATCCTGGTAATTTGTTCAGTCCTTTTAATACTTTAAGGCATCAATCTCTTTCCAATATAATCCATAGCTTTAGTAAAATACTATGTTGTAAGTGATTATAAATAATGTGACATACTGGATTCAATGGGGAAAAAAAGTCAGGTATGTATACTCATTTTTTAGGTGAAATCATAGAAAATAAGATTCTATAGATTATAATTTTAAGAATATAATGAATCTAACTGAATCTATCCATATATAAAATAACTGCTGATATGTACTGAGCACCTGATATACACCAGATTTTATTCTTATTATATTTAATGTCATTTGTCTCTGCATCAGGATGATCAACTCCAAGCGGTTTTGAGTAGATTTTAATATCATCATCACCATCATTTTAAAGATGAAGACAACAGTGATACATGGTTAACAATCTAGCAATGCTAGCAATTTAATCTAGAACACCAAATGCCACTCTCAGAGCTCCTATTCCTGACTATATATTGTTGTGCATATAAGTTTCTTTCCAAGTGTGTTCTAGGAGAGTTGTACAGAGAAAAGCATGGTGCTGTGGGATATTTGTACACTGTATGAAGATGTATTGCTGTGATTGGTGTAATAAAAAGTTGAACGGCCAATAGCTAGGCAGGAGAGTATAGGCAGGACTTCAGGCAGAGAGAGAATTCTGGGAAAAAGAAAGGAGCAGTCACCAGCCAGATATGGAGGAAGCAGAATGGGCAGTATGGAGATGAGGTGATGAGCCACATGGAAGAGCATAGATTAGAGAATATGGGTTAATTTCAGTTATAAGAACTAGTTAGGAGCAAGCCTAAGCTAAGACCAAGCTTTCATAATTAATAATAACTCTCTATGTTGTTATTTGTGAGCTGGCAATCACAAAAGAAAAATTAGACATGTGGCATCCAACATGTGGCATTACCACATGGATGGAAGTCATGCAAGCCGGCATTGCTGGGGCCTCATAGCAAGCACTCAGAGCAGTTGGCTGCCCCTTGCAGGTACTCCAGAAAGTGGGCTCAGCAACTTCCCAGAGTTAGGGTGGTAAATATGGCTCCCACAGGTCCCTGCTGGCATGAGACTAGGCTCTCAGGGAACCAAAGAGGGAATGCAGATGAGGCAACCAGAGTCACCAAATGATCTAGGCACTGTCTAGCAGTTTAAGGTTTGACTCGTGAAGACAGAGAAGGCTGCAGACATGCAGAAAGCCAGGAAGAGGCTGAACATACTCTGAATAGATAACAATATGTTTAAAAGTGTGCTTAGGTCCTGAAAAAAAAAAAAGAAAGGAAAATGGGTATAGGCCATCATAGAAAAAAATAGTTTAAAAATTATGTAAAGTCTTTAGAGAGTAAAGTAATATTTTTTTTTAAAAAGCCACATAAAGATGGGAAATAGATAACTTGTCTGGGATCCTGTATGGTGCTTTGTTGACTCTAAATTTTTTAAATGCTAACAAACAAAAACAATAGCTGCTGAGAGGCATTGGATTACAGAAACTGCTAAATTAAACACACCTATATGCTTTAAGGATGTCTTAACTTCAAAATGGAAGTCAGAAATCATTGTTATTTGTGGGGAGAGTTTATGTCTTTGTTTCCACAGGAAACAAAAAGCTATAAATTTCTTCAAAATTAATAAAAATCAGATTTGATTAGGGGAGACCTCCTGAAAATCTTGGCTATAGACAAGAAAAAAATGAAGACTAAAAGACAGATGTTATATATTCTGATCTCTCAACATGGAAGCAGCTCTGAGATTGTATGAGGTATAATAAATCACAATTATTATAGAGTCTTCATGACTTAGTATATTACACTTTGGATATACAATCCAAATGTACTTACAGAGTTGACATACACCTTTTGCCTATTCAAACACAGAACAACAACAACAAAAATCATCTTTAGCTGACTTGTATACACTACATATCCCATACTTGTGTTAATGCAGATACATATGTTGCCTTCAAAAGTTTATGTGTTTTCAGAAAAAAAAAAAAGAAAAAAGAAAGACCAGATGCTAATAAAGGCAAGTAGCCCAGGTTAATCAGCCTCTAGGAAAGCTTCTGTTGCAGTTTCCTTAAAATTCTACATCCAAAACAACTTCAAAGCTGGTAGGTGAGTTGGTCCAGTCTCACAGACTACTCCAGCCAGAACATCAAACAAGAGACTGGACAACAACTGTCACACGGCTACTGTTTCTAAGACTTGATCATTATCTCAGTTCTCTGCATCCACCAGAGAAGCCACCATCCCCCAGATAGAAGAGGGCAATTTTAAGAACATGATGCCCACATTCCCAAGAGGCAGGGTGGGAGGGTGGGTCTTGATCATTTGGTGAGTTATGGATGTTTGTTATAGTTTAGGGTGGTTGCAAATTGTTACTGCTCATGGTAAGGGACAAAACTAAGCAAGGGAAATTAGATCCAAGGATCTCTTTCTGAAAAGAAAAAGGGGGTATAGGGATGATAGAATAAAAGAGAAGATTATTGAATCTACTTTAGACAAAAAAGCAACTATTAATCTCAAATATTTTATATTAGTATAGATTTTGTATATTGATACAAATTTAAGATTATTTTTGTTATAACATACTTTATGTATGTTTCTACTCTTGTTTAAGGTATTTTTGTAATTGATAAAAATTTAAGATTATTTTTGTTATAATGTATATATGTTTCTTCTCTTGTTTAAGATATTGTATGCAGCTCATTTTAAAATGTAATATAAAGTTCTGGGTCTTAAAGACTAGTATTACAAACTGTTTAGGGTAATTAAGAAATATAGGTTAGAAGTTAGTCATCTATAAAAATCATGTTAGGTATGTATTTAAAGTTAAACAGATATATTTTACATAGACAATTGGTCTTTAAACAATTCAGAGACCTACAGAATATGCCATTTAAGACTTTTTAATAACATAAGAATTCTGATAATAGTGAGACACATCTGTTCCTGAGAACAGTAATCTATTGCAGAGAAAATGATGGGAATTGAAGAACCTCTGCATGGAGTTTGGTTTCGTTGTGGTAAAGTTAGCCACTGGGAAGAAACTGTCCGTGCCTTGACTGCTGGCAATGTGCTGTCCAAATTGGATGAGTAGGAACCAAAAGAAGGTGATTGATGAGCTTTTACAAGACAAGGTAGGACAGTTCTTCAAAATTCCTGTTTCACAGAAAAGTCTGTCAGATAATCTAGGCCTGTAGGCTGAAGATGGATGCCCCAACATTTCAGAGGAACCTTGGTGACTATCCAGGCATCAAGCTTTCTTTGTCATTTCTATAATTTTGGAAGTTGTTTCCTCTGCACTTCCTGTTTACTCTGGTAATATTATATCCTCCTCAGGGCTCTGATGGAGCTGAAGAATAGAAAGTTACAGTTTTATAATTTTCTTTGCTTCCAAATCCAGAAAAGAACTTACATAAGAGTTGTAAAGTTTATAAAGTTGAGAGACATAAAAGCTTATGTTGTTTATCTAAGAAGATATCCTAGGGTCCAAAAGACATTTTTAGGGTGGTAATACAAGTTATGATAGAAAAATGGTTAAGATAGGATAGATAAAATAGTAATTTCTCCTAATTCGCCAAATACATATGGACTGGACATTGTGAAAGTACTTCTTACCTGATAATTGTTACTATTGTATACATTTTTACTGTTTTAGAATTAAAACCTTTCCTTTTTATTTAGACAATACCCAATAATTGTTATCATATATAGTTTTACTGTGTTAGAGTTAAACTGTGGTGGTATTCTAATTGTACTGAAATGTGATTTTGATTGTATGTTAATAAATAAAGTTGCCCGGGGGTTAGAGCTATTAAAGCCATAGACATAGTGTGGCGGTGGTGGTACACGCCTTTAATCCCATAGATCTCTGTGTGTTCAGGGATACAGCCAGCATTGGAGACATATGCCTTTAAGACCTAGGGGGCTGTACATTCAGACAGTGACGAGGCAGTCACGTGTTTGGGTTAACAACCAATGAGAAGGCAGAATGACTGGAAAATCGATTTACACACAGGAAATAGCTCTCTTTCGAGAAGCTGGGACAGAGCAGGAGGAAGGGTGAGATTTTAGCTCTGAGCTCTGACCTCTTGGCTTTCTCTTTTACATTGTTTCTGTGTTTCTTATTTAATAAGATGGTTGGTTACATCTACATTAAACCCTTTCCTTTTTATTGAGACAAAAATGGAAGACTGTTGTGGAATATTTGTGTACACTGTAAAGATGTGTCTCTGCCTAAAGCACCTTCTAATTGGTTTAATAATGACCTGAATGGCCAATAGCTAGGCAGGAGAGAATAGGTGGGACTTCCAGGGAGAGAGAACTCTGGGAGGAAGGGAGGTAGAAAGACATCAGTGAGACTGGAAACAAGTTGGACATACCATACAGAGGAAAGGTTACTGGGTCACATAGCAAAACATAGATTAAAGAAGCAGTTTAATTTAAGTATAAGAGATAGTGGGACAATCCTAAACTAAAGGCCAAGCTTTCATCATTAATAAGAAGTTTCCATTTCATTATATGTGGGCTGGCAGTCCTGAAAAAAAAAATTGCTACTACAGCATGACTCAGACATAAGAGAATAACAACCTAATTTCAGTGACAGGAAATTGCAAGCAACAGAAACTAACCTTCTCAAACTAAATATTATTTTACCATTAATAAAACATTATAAGTCTTTCAGCAATTAAATGTTCTGACAGAACCAGACAAGTCAGATTTTGATCAAAAGCTTATGGCTGTGGTGGTGTACCCCTTTGTTGGAGTGTTTGCCTAGTTTGTGCAAGGCCACAATTTTGATTGTCCATACTGTCCTAAACCCCATACTAATCTAGAAATGATTTTAAAATTGTAACAAAGACAATGATTTTAGTTGGAAAGATTGAGTGATTATATTTTCAGCATTATGTGCATTTCTGGCAGTTTCTGTTTACTAATATGTGTGCTTTGTCTACTCAAAGATGCCTAAAGTACAGAAAGGGATCAATCAGTTGTTAGGCAAGAAAGACAAAAGCCACCTCCCTTGATGTTTAAAATAATTACCCGTAATGTTTGTGAAGCCAGTGGAGTCGATGCCCTGTGTCATTTTATTTCTTCTGATTAAAGAGAGGACCTTGTCCTCAGCACACAAATCAATACACACCACAGGACTGAATGCAGCAGCATGGCCTACAGGGTCCAGGTGTTAGAGGCAGTGGTGGTAATTCTCTAACAGATTGTGAGGGGGAGATACCCTTTCTTCTTTGATCCTGATGTTTCCAGGACACTGTGAATCTGGGAAATATCAAGAAGAAGAAAACTAGCTGATACCTGGACAGGAGGAGAAGAAGAGAGAGTCACAGAGCCCCAAGTAAGGAGCTTCATTCAGAATTGCATGAGGGTGCAAGGGTTCTGATTATACACCATAAAATGTTGATGGTAGTGGGGTGATAGGTTTTTCTTTTTCTATCAGACAACATGGATCTATGACTAAATTTTCCCTTCTTTGTATCTCTCAAAACTCATTGAAAAATGCTTCACAGTCTTCTTGAATGGAATTTGAAAATATATAGGATATTTTCTGTCCCCCAGGAAAAATCAAAAATACTTATTTAATTTGAAATAAATTTTGACTTTGAATTTTACACGGATTTTAAGTTGGCTTATCTACATGGCTAGGATATAGCTTTTTTTCTCTTGGTTAATTTTTCTTAATGATTATGTGTAGTTATCCCTGTAATATTTGTTTTAAAGTTCACTTTTTCCTTGAATGAAATATGCTGTAATTAGATTGAAGAATGGCTGCTGTGAGGATATCTTTGTTTCTAAATAGTCCTACTCCTGCTGCACTCTCTCTGGTTTGTTCTGTTTGCTTATGTTCCATTACACTCTACTCATTATACTGTACTCAACTTGACCCACCCCAACTGTACCCTTTTCAGTGCTATCCTATCCTCTTGTCTATCAATACGACATATCATACTGTCTAATTATTTCAGGCTTACAGTAAAGCCTTGGAACCTATAACTATTTTGTTACATGACTGTAACTATTTTGTTACTTGACTGATGCATGAGCTAACCTGGAATCATGATTCTTATCTCATAATCCTTGGTGATGTTCATTCATTACAAGTTTCTTTGGTTTGATTAATTTAATTTGAGTTTTATAATTTTATATAATTGAAGAATTTATATCTATGAATTATCTGTGCTTTTTTTCTTTTTACAAATGATTTGAGGCTTCTTGATGTTTAAATTTAGTAACAATTATGATAACTTGGTATTTTCTCTGTATTGGCAGGCTTTTATTTACTATCATTAATACATAATACATTAATACACAATACCTTTGAAATTCTTGATTTTTTAATTTTCTTATGACTCATAGTTGCAGAATTTATATATCTTCATGGAACTTTATGCTCTTTCCTGAAATATCATGACCACCATACACATTTTAAAAGTAGTGAGTGATATACAGAAATTGTTGTGGAATGTTCTGTCTGGCAAATGTGTTGCTCTGATTTGTTAATAAATAATAAATAAAACATTGATTGACCAGTAGCCAGGCAGGAAGTATAGGTGGGACTAACAGAGAGGAGAAGTTGAGGGAACAGGAAGGCAGGGAGGGAGACTGCAGCTGCCGCCAGAACAAGGAAGATGCAAGGTACCAGTAAGCCATGAGCCACATGGCAAAGTATAGATTAATAGAAATGGGCTGAATATAAGAGTAAGAGCTAGACAATGATAGGCCTGAGCTAATGGCCAAGCAGTTTAAATAATATAAGCATCTGCATGTTTATTTTATAAGTGAGCTAAGGGACTGCCAGGACTTGGCAGGACCCAGAGAGAAAACTCACAGCTCCACAGAATCTTAATTTTTACATACTTTCAGAAATCAGAATATGGCATGCAATGGCCAAAGGAGAATCAACATTAACAATTTAGACAAGGGAATTGTCTACCATATCCCATAATCAGAAATGTAATACTTTGTAATAATTTGTGTTCAAATATAAAAATATATCTACAGAAATTAGAAAGAATAAATTTCACCCTGCTTGTATGTCAGCTTAAGCAAATTTCAATATGCCTAAGGACTCTAATATCTAGCAAAAAATCACTTAAGGAAAGACACCTTGTTATTGAGGTTACAGGAGAGATTTGTGAACCCCTTTTTTTGCTTCTTACAGAGAATTATCACATCTGAGAGTACAATTTTGCACACAGTCCATTCCTGCCTGCAGTAGGAAAAATTTAATTAGAAAAAGTCATAGTTCTGATTGAAGAACATCTATGTTTACCATTTATTACAGCCTCATTTCAGAGCCCCTTACACCTTTTCTGTATCAATTTGTTTAAGTACCTCTGAAATAACTCATGGAGGAAATAATTCAGAATATCTGTTGTTTCAGTCTATGTTATCAGCCTATGCCATTGTTGAGAAAGGGAAGACTCGGTACCTATATTTTATAGAAATTTATAAAATAATTTATAAGAAAATTATACTTTGCTGTATATTTGTCTCATTTTTTTTTTGAGGTTCTCAACCTTGACCCATACTCATGACATTGGGTTTGGACTTAGATTTAAAAATCTACCTCCAACTGAATCTCTTGCATTCTACCTCAAGGTTCTAACCTTGGCTTTGTGTTATCAAGCTCTTTGTCATTCTGCCTGTGGACTTGCACTTTACAGCATCTGATTCTGGTTCCATTGTCCAGGACAAGGCTTTATATTCTCAAATGCACACTGACCTCCATTATGTTTCCCTGAGTAGATGATTGATTTGCTAGAGCTGTAAAAGACAATCTAGGGTTAAAGGCTCTTCCAATCTTGTAGTTACATAAGTATATGTGATTGTCAGGGTTCATCAAAACCTGCACTTCAAAGAGAACAATTCATTTTATCTAAATTAGAGTTTACTTTATCAAGCACTAGGAAAAGTAATGCCCAAATCAACAAAGACAGACTATATTTCCTATATGAATTGAGTTCATTTTAAGTGACATTTAAACAGAATATATACATCTTATTGAATAATTTTATGTTTGATACATGTATAAATTATTGAATGCTTAAAAATTTACTATATTTTCTTTTTAGGACTTTATTATTCCTACATGGAAAACATTTTGAAAAATCCTCTCTTTAATCTTTATGTAATATGCAGTAAATTGTCGCTTTCTCTGAATTCACCCTGCTGAAAGTTGTTCTGTGATTTTAAAAAATAGATCAGGAGAAACTGATAAGTACTATAAAGTTTATCATTGACATATACCAAGATCAGGAAAGCATCCATTTTTTGAACTGATGGAATTGATATACCCATGTCCTGTTCCTGGTTTATCATTCAAAGAAAGAGAAATGACTTCTGAGGAAGAAAATAGTATCGTTATGCTGGGTGGAGTCCTCAATGAGTGACAGATGGCTCACCGGCGTTCATACCCCCACGTAATTACAGTCTCTCAGTTTTATCTGATGTCGATAGCCATCTTAAGGTAGATGAGAAACAACTAGAATAATTATGACTTCCTCAAAATTATTCTTTTGTTACATATATTATAGTTAAAATCAAATTTATTAGAAGAATGTGTTCATGGATTTTTTTCAGCTTTCGCTGTAATACAAAGTGAGAACTGAGAAAGATTTTAAATAACAATACAAATTATAATTCATAAAATCACATGCATTTCAAAGGCTAAAAGGAGCAGATTTTTAAAATGTGCTTTTCTGAAAGATTACAAGCTCTTTGTTCTGAAGCCTGGTGAGATCAGTTTTTTGCAGGCTTCTCTGTGGTCCTCCTTTCTCATGCAGGATCACATCTTCTGTTGTCTGTGCTTTATAGTGAGAAATACAAGGGAGTCTGCTTAGGGGGGAAAATGAATTTATTAGGACATAAATTGGAAAAGACAACTCACTGAACAGAATAGGTGAATCGTTGCAGGGTCCTGGAAGGCTGAGGTCCTGTCCCACACTGCTCCAGCCACCTGAGTCAGTCTGCACCATGTAAGCCCATGAGGGAGAGAAGAGAATGAGAATGTATGTGCCTCTCAGGTCTTAAGGGGAGCCCCAAAGTCATGCCCCAGGAGCTGGTACTTCAAGGTCATAGGTACAACAAGTACTTATTATATATTTCCCCCTTTTGCCTAAATAAGAAAATTTTAACCTAATACAAAACTATTTACAATAGGAACGATTATCAAGTATTGTTCATGAAAGGGGAAAGTTAATAACATAAACAAAATAGAAATACAACCAAGAACAACATCAAACAAGAGACACATACTAAATATGCAGAAATGTCCAGACCATAGCATGGTCTGTTAGAGAGATTACTCCAATAGCTGTCCTATCCTGAAGAATCTCACTTTAGTACCTAAAATGTTCATAGCTAAAATATGAGAGAATTGTAACTGTAACTATCTAGTCTTCAACCCCATCAAAGACCTGAGCAGGAAAATAACATTACCTGACAAAACAGGAAGTGCAAGCAAGCAACTTCCAAAAATTGTAAGAATTGACAGAGACAGCTTGCAGCCTGGACAGTCACCTAATGTTTCTCAGCACTGTGGATACCTGTTGTATCAATGAATTTGAAGTACCAGCCCCTGGGGCATTGCTGTGGGGCTCCCCTTAAGACCTGAGAGGCACATATACTCTCTCTCTCTTCTCTCCCTCATGGGCTTACATGGTGCAGCCTGACTCAGGTGGCAGGAGCAGTGTGGGACAGGACCTCAGCCTTCCAGGACCCTGCAACGATTCACCTATTCTGTTCAGTGAGTTGTCTTTTCCATTTATGTCCTAATAAATTCAATATGCTCCTTAAGCAGACTCCCTTGAATTTCTCACTGTATCTGGCAGCCAACATGGGGCATGGATCCAGAGATACCTAAAAATTCTTTCAAAAGGTTCTAGACACACATAAAATGGACCCAAGAGCAGCTTCATAGTTCCAATCTCTCATTGTGGTCTTTTGGTACAGAAGCGCATAGCCTGGCCACAGCAGACTTGAGCTTCAGCATGGTAGACTCCTGTGGTTTCCCACCAGCTTCAGTACAAAGAGGCTCCTCCTAATCACTGCATGTGGTTTTGAGAGCACAGCTATGTGCTACATAGAGAGTTCCCACAGCCTCTTACATGGGCCTTGGTAAAGAGGCTTGTCCCAACCACTGTCTATAGGCTTGAGGGCGTGGCTACATGCTGCTTGGTGGTAATGTGGACCCTACAGCTTCCTAGAGTTGGGGAGGTAAGTGTGACTCTCCCTGGTACCTCTGTCATGTTGAAAAGCCAAGTAGGGCAGAGCCAGAAATCAAAGCTACCAAGCTTTGGTCTTAGCCATGCCCACATAGCAGTTTAAAAACTCACGGTCTGAAAAGCATTTACAGATATGTAATAAAGACAAATTCAGACAAAAGAAACCACTAAATGGGTCACAGTGGATTAAAAAAATGTATGTAGGCGTGGAAGAGAGAAGAAAAAGGATAGAGACAGTCACGGAGTAAAAGAATAATTTAAAGAATATAAAGGGATATTCTTGAAAAAGGAACAGAATAATAAAAATTACAATAAGTCACATAAAGATGGAAAATACCCAGAGTCTGGATTATGTATATTATTTTGTTTTCTTTGGATTTTTTGACTGTTAATGAGCTAATTGCTGAGAGACATTTGATTGGGGGGGGGCTTCTAAATTAAACCAACCTACATATTTTAAAGGTATCTTGACTTTAAAATTTGGGTCTAATGATACATTGTTTTGAAATAAAAGGTTCTGCTTTTGTTTCCACAGAACATGAAAAGCTGTGGATTCCTTCCAGATTAATATAGTTTGATCAAGGAAGACCCCCTAAAAGATCTCTGATGGGAATGATGGCCCATGCCAAACCTTGCCAAGACAAGGTAGGACAGTCCTTCAAAATTTCCTGCTTCTTGAAAATGGTCTGTCAGATATTCTAGGCCTATAAATCAAAGCTGGATGCCTCGGTGTTACAGAAAAACCTTGAGTCCAGGAAGCCAGCTATTTCTGTCATCATTTCTTGTATTTTTTTGGAAGTTGCTTGCTTGCAATTCCTGCTTGCTCAGGTAATATTATTTTCCTTCTCAGATCGTTGATGGAGTTGAAGAGCAGATAATTATAGTTTTTCTTAGTTGTGATAAAAGATAAATTACATATACAACTTTAAACTCACCAAGATAGAATAGATAATTACATATTTTCTCTAATTTTATCAAATACAAATAGACTATATATAGTAACTGTAATTCTTACACGATAACTGTTTTGTTGTATGTAATCTTACTATGTTAAAGTTAAAACTTTCCTTTTTGATTAGACAGAAAAAGGAAAATGTTGGGGGAATGATCTTTCTGTACACTGTGAATATGTATTCCTCTCATTGGTTAATAATTAAAGCTGTTTGACCAAGAGCCAGGCAAGGTAAGGTTAGCAGAACAATCAAACTAAGGACTTAGATGAGGAGGGGCAGAGTCGGGGAGATACCAGCCAGCCACTGGAGGAGCAATATGCATTAGATAGAGCATAAGTAAAGCCACGGGACACATGATTAATAGAATTGGGTTAATTTAGAAGTAAAAGCTAGTTAGTAATAAGCTTGAGGTGTTTGGCTGAGCATTTTGGAATTAATATTAAGCCTCTAAGTGATTATTTGGAAGTGGCTATGTGACAGGAAGGGACAGAGAAACATCCATTTTCAGTCATCCATGGTGACTTTAAAATCCCTGTAACTCTCATCATACTGTAACATTGATCTTTTTTCATATAACCAAGTCATGAGAGAAATATTATAGCACAATTTCATTTCCACAGTAGCTGAAGGGAGGGCATGAGGCAGTGGGAACAGTGAAGCTCCTGGTCGTCAATAGAATCCTCTGCTACAAACACATTCAATTGTTACACTACCAGTGGACTAGATGTATCTTATTTCAAAAATATGCCCACTCAAAATGAACCAAGTTTAGTACACAAATGGAAAAACAAAAGCAAAAGTAATTTGTTTTCTTAATATCAGTGACCTTTGTGCTGCGTTAAGAACCTATGTATGATAGAATGATATAATTATGATGGAAACATAGTTTTTAATAAATGATATTCAACATTCAGAGAGTGACACATGTTGGTACTAACACATATAAAACACAAATGCTAGATATAAATTCAAAATTCTGTTAGACACTGGGAATCCAAATATTTTTGTATTTTCAAGGATGTGTTTATGGTCTAAAATTGAGGCAAAAAGCACCAAAGGAGACAAGTACCTCCCATTTCAGGTGACATTACAGAAATAACAGTGTTTTATATTCAAAGCCACTATACTTTCAGCAAAAATTGACCAGAGAGAATTGTCTAAATAAGAGTCTCTTTTCTTTCCATCCAAGCACTGAAAATCTTAGAGATGGGCTTCTCTGAGAGGTGGGTAAACATTGAAAGATGTCACAAAATTATAATGGAGAGTAGAGTCACATAATATTCAGAAAATTGCCAAAGTATAATGGAGAAGGCTTTGCATGTAAAAATGTATGTTGTTTTCAGATTATGCACATAAATGTTGATTGTTATTTGTAAATTTCCCTAATCACACAACTTGTAAATTTAAAAAGAAATCATTTTAATAAGAAACACTGAAATGTGGCATGATGTATATTTATACACATACATATAAAATGTCTCTATAAAGAAGAGATGGTTGTGTATTAGTAAGATTTTTGCTCTCCTGAAAATTATCCTGTAGTTTTACAACATAAATTAGATAAATTTCTTGCTAAACAATTTCAGTGAACAATAGGCATGAATCTTTAGACTATGCTGTATTTTAAGTAAAGCTGGATCTTAGCTATAGTCTTCCTTTAACCTAAAAATATGTTTATAAAATTGGTCTTTAATGACATATAATCTCACACTTATAATCTATGTAAAGAGAGCTATTGTGTACATATGGTACAGTGCCATCTTACAAAACAAAACACTGAGCATCAAGCTTTGTAAAACCTACGACAGTCACTGTCATTCTTCCTGAAGTAAGCAGCTTGTTGCCATGGTGAGAATCTGACTGAGATACAAGTTGCTAGTATTTCAAAATCCTCTATGTGCCCAGAACAACTGAACACTCTCAAAGGATTTACCAGCTGCATAAATACATTCTCTGCATGGAATAACCATGCAGTATTTAACAGATGATTCTGTATTCAAAGGTGCCTATTAAAGTTTCATTGTAATTGTGATAACATAACAGGCCACTTCAGAAGTACAGAATGGAACAAGACTGCAAGGAACATGATTCAAGAGGGCTAGATGGCATGTAACACATTAGAATTGAGATTCAGTATTAAAGGAAAATATGATGCATGATACAAGAGAGGTCACAAAATATAACTTGTTCAAAGATGGTTCATGTGGAGAGATATGGAAATAAATGTAGATCAGATCAGGAAAGAAAAATGTTCAGGATGTGGGGATTTAAGGATCTGGATGACCTTCGTAAATCAGAATGTGATCCTTTGAGAAGAACTTGGGGATCCAAAAGCTTGAGGCCCTCACTGTGCAATCGGCTGAATGTACTCAGAGCAAGATAAGACCATAGGGAGTGGAGCCTTTGGACAAAAATGGAGCCTCATTTTCACAATCTTGTAGATGCCCAAATCTCTGAGCCAATATTGAAAATAGATTATTTGAGCTGTAGATTTGTTCTGTATTTCTTGGACATTATCATTCATAGGTCCTGTTTAAGCTGTCAGTGAGTGAAATCTACTGACCCAAGTGCTAAAGGCTGAGAAATAAACTTGCTTCCTTGAACATATTACAGGTGCTTTACAAAGACTGACAAATTGTTTTCCTCAGAGCCTGTTCCAAGCCTCCTAATGGTGATGATATGGTGGAGAGGCTGGATCCTTCCAGATGGGGCACCTGTTCCTTTGACAGCTTCTTGTTCATGCTTGACTATCAAAAATAGCCCATGTACCCCTCATACCAAAGCACCTAGCACACAGTTACTACTCTTGTCCATGTTTTCCTGAATGTGTCCTGTTCACCATAAGAATGGATCTCTGTTCTTTGTAACTCCCTTCTGTGAGATTCACACAAGAAAATGTTAATATTTCATCAAAATTTCCATAGTCTCTCCTTTCCAGCCATATTTCTACACAGTACAAAGTTTTGTCCACTGTGCTCAGCAGCAATTTCTTTCTTACCCAGGCCAACATACATTTCTCCAGTATGGGATCTGAGTGACATCACGGCCCTGCGCTTTATTCACAGAGCCCTGCTCAGGTCCCTTCTGCCAGTTTAGCAGTCCATCTCTGCTTCTTAAGTTTTTTTCTTCTAATCTTGCCCAATTAATGTTTGTAGTTTCTTGCTTTTCTATTTGAACTCTTGTCATGCGCCTTTCCATGGATGACCTTCTCTATTGAAGGTTTTGAACTACTCATGTATCTTAGTCCTTAAAACTGTATATTTGCCTGTTATTTCTCTGTTTCCATCACATCGATAGCTCCAAACCAATTATAAAGATTACAAGATATTCCTTTAATGGTTTTGTCAATAGGCTGCCTCAAGTTCCATTTTATAAATTTGAGAATTTCACAGTGCCTGTACTTTTCTTTTGAACCCAATGAGTCCATTTAATGCTGCCTATATGTGTGTGGCTGTAGATCTATCTACCAGGAGTCCCATCCATGAAAACAGAGATGTTCTCCCTCTGACAGCAACCAGCATCTTCCAAAGCTCCTCAGCTTGGGGAGAGACTTTGTGAGAACATCCCTATGACTTGTATTGGCCTGATACTTTTCATGTCATGTGTACATAATCACCAATGCTCCAAACAGGTCTTGTGATGTTCACTCTCCATTTTGCAGTGTGGCCACATAACTCTCCTTGATTTAGTTCTGTATATTTGCTAGAACATTTCTCCCTGACACAGGTAGTAACCACCCTGTGCTCACCTGTGAGCACACAGAGAATTTGCTTTACTGTAACATATTCAAATGTTTATGAGATGTTGACATTCTCTTAATCTCAACACAGTCTGTATTGCTCCCTCTCCATGTGTCTTCCTAATTAAAAAAGTCTCAATTTCCTGTTTAGCTAATGACTATTCCCATGCTTTTTCAGCATTTGGACAAATGACTGCCCACATAATTTCATGATGCACAATATTCTACTTTTTCAAAAATAAAATTAAAAACATGTAGATTCCTGCTTTTATGAGAAGAGAAAATCCAAATATCAAATATGATGGAAAGTTGATCAATGTTTAATGAATAGTGTAAACACATACTACTGGGTAAAATCCCATTTGTATTGCAGAGAAGATTGTATTTGTACTTTATAAAACATTGCCATATTTGGAAAATTAAACATTGTACATAGCTTCCAAATTTTATTGTTGGCATGCATACTGTCATCCATTTACACATGTCAAAGCATGCCAAGAGAGAAAAGCAGAGTGCGGGGAAAACAAAAGTGACACAGATTTTTTACTTAAGAGAAATATACTTTTAAAACAGTTTATTTCCCAATTAACAAAGTTTTTTTTCTTTTTTCTTTCTTTTTTCTTTCTTTCTTTTTTTTTTTTTTGGTTTTTCTCTGTGTAGCTTTGTGCCTTTCCTGGAACTCACTTTGTAGACCAGGCTAGCCTTGAACTCACAGAGATCCACCTGCCTCTGCCTCCCAAGTGCTGGGATTAAAGGCATGCGCCACCACTGCCCGGCTATTTTTTCTTTATTTTTAATATAAGATGTGGATTTATTCTTCTTGAATTTAATGCATGTATTCAATCCATTTTGATAATATCCACCCCTAATCCTTTCCTCCAATACACCCCCACTCCTCCCAATATATTCATCTACCAGTTTTATGTCTTCTTATTTTTTGTTCTTTTCCCTTGTTTCTATAACCTACTGAGTCCGACTAGTGCTCCCATTATACCCATAGGAGTGGATCATCCACTGGAATAATAGCAAACTACTAGTGTCCACAGCTCCACCGAAAATCAACTCACCTTCCTCCAGTAGTTATCAGTTATCCAATAGTTATCCTCCAATAGCTCTTCAGCTATGGGTGGGACCTCATGACTCCCTCCCCAGTCCGTGCTGTAGTTTTTGCTGACAATTTGAAGCAGGTCTTTTGAAGATCATGGCAGCTGCTATTTGTTCATGACTGCAATGGACATGTCATGTCCAAAAGACAGAATTTCACACTTCTTTTCATGCTCTAACCCTTATGTTATTTCTGCCCACTCTTCCAAGACATTGTCATTCTCTGGGCTTTGGGAATGGAGTCAATATATATATATATTATATATATATATATCCCATTTAAAGCTGATAATTGTGAATCATCATAGAAATAAACAACAAAACAAGGCAATTAATAGGCTATGCATGGAAATTTGTGTTAGCTTATAGAATTTTCATACAAATTTTAAACATAAAAACATTGATAGGGACTATATGTAAGAAAAATGAGCAAAATTCAGACATTAACAGATAGACTTTACTACAGAGGGGAACAAGAAATCAGTTATAGGATGAATTGTGAGTGGGTTATTGCATACTATGCATGAAGAAGTACATAGACTAGAAGAAACAGAAGAAAAGAGAACTGTGTATGAAATTTATTAGATAAAAGTCTTTGAACACATGAACTATCATTCTGCTAGGAGATGAGGAAGATTTCTGTACTTTGAGAAGATGGCATAAGAGCTCTTCATAAGCCAGGTGGCAGCGCCAAACGCCTTTAATCCCAGCACTCAGGAAGCAGAGCGAGGCAGATCTTTAGATCTTTGTGAGTTTGAGGCCAGCCTGTTCTACAGAGCCAGATCCACGACAGGCACCAAAACTACAAAAAAAAAAAAAAAAAAACTCTTTACCAAGAAAACCTGCAAGAATGGATTCAAAGTTCTCCATAACTCTGAAGCAGTTCAACCTTCATGAAAACTGCTGCAGAAACTTTATTATCAGTTCATTATAGCATGGAAAAACAAAGTAAGGGCATGATTAAGAGCTTCTGGGGAATGGTTTGTTTAGGAGTAAATGATCAGTCGGAATGTAGACATAGGTACAAGCATGAAAGAGTGCAGAAAATGCCATATCTCTACAGAGTGGAAAGGAAGCAAGTAATGATGGAATTATACTTTAAGCAAAGGATCATGTCCTTTGAAAGCTAAGAGCAACTAGATTCATGCAGACTAGCAGGAAGGAGGGTTGGGCATTGATATCTGGTATACCTGTCCTAGTATAAACACTGGGGCTCTAGAGGCAAAGGAATGCATCCATGAGAACAGAATGACATAAAACATAGAACTGAACATGGAAACAGCAAATGGTTCTTGTGTTCTGGAGCTAAAAGTATACATAAGACCAAATGCCTGTAACTGCACAACTGTGCTTTCCTGAGTGGAGTTAAACAGCACTAGAGTTCATTTTTAAATCCTACATGACACAAGGAATCTGATCATCTCTTGTGCCATGAAGCAAATCTAATTTTATCAACTCACATGGGCTTTAGACAGAGGCTGGTCTCTAAGAGTTGGAGATACACTCTTTAGATGAGTGACAGATTGAAAAGATTTGTAAGAAGGAAAGGAAGCATTCTTTAGTCTTCACCCACAGACTGATGTGGAAGATGAGCTCATGTGTTTCTGTTTCTACTGGTTATGTGGCCCCCCCTGCCACACCATTGTCTGCTGTGTGTGTGTTGGGTTTATGTCTGCAGAGCTACAGATTCTGGCTAGACTATTTGTTCTGACCTAGAGAGCAGATTATTCTTGAGTGAGGCAGAATTCTACATTCTAGATATTTCAGTGTTTATAACACTTAGGGTACCATAAGGGGTTCCTTTAGCATCAATCAAGGCAAAAAAATGCTCCATTAAAATATCTGGTCTGAAAATTTTTGATAGAAGTTCACTGAATTATATCTGAGAACATACTAATTAGGATCTGCAGTGTTTTGAGGGAAACACTGCATTTATTGTATAGTTACAGTCACTAGTCAATTTATATCCTTCACTCTTCAAAAGCTGTTAGGAAAAAGGTAAAAAAAAAATTACACAAGGAAATAATGAAGGTACCAAGTCATCAACAGAGAGTGAAGAGGGGATGTCTTTTCTATAGTCATTGCCTCTTTTTTACTTTTCCCCCTACTTTCATTAAAACTCAGGATTGAGTAATATGAATTTGTATGCTCACTACATATCCTCCCACCCAGCTACAACCCCCACTGCTATGTATCTTCCTTTATTTTTTGCTGTCATAGGTACAAAATTTAAAAAAAAAAACAATAGTTATATTTGAATTGGACCAAATCCATGCAAACAAAGAGCCCATAACTACCTATAATTTCTTTGCTTGTACTAGAAAATTTTTCTCTATAGAGATGAACTTGATATGATATACTGGCACAGAATTCTTAGTGAACACATTTGGTCATTTTGACTCTCTGTGCTAGCCACCAGATTTCAAGTTTATAGACTGTCCTCAAAATAAGGGAAATTTGGAGACAGAAATAACTTGATTTGACAGTGACTATGCCCTTCTTTTTCCTGGACTGAAAATTTTTAAAGTGCATAGGCATGCATTTGCTTTAAAAGATCTGTCAAAACCACTTTGAAAATAAAGGGCAATTAGACAATGACACATCATCATCAGAAAGAGCACGAGTGTGTCTATAATGTATTACATGAATATAACAGAAATAGAACACACGCTGAATACATTCTGATTTAAAAGCATCCACTAGTAGCTGCAGTTATGGCTTAGTGATTAAGAGCACCATATTTTCTTCCACTGGACTTGTGTTTAGTTCCTAGCACCTACATGATGGCAAACAATGGTCTATAAATTCAGTCCTAGGGGATCTGATGCTGCCTTCTGGCCTGCAAAAGCAACAAGCACATGAGTGGTGCAGAGACATCCATGCAGGCAAAGCACTCATATGCATAAAAATAAACAAATGTTTTAATAAAGCATCCACTATATGAAGCATATACTTTTTAATTTATGAAAGTCGATCATGAAAAAAAATGTTAACTGGCTTTACTTTTGTTATTATTGTTCTCGAGATAACCAATATTAATTTTTCTCTTACTGAATAAACCTCCAAATTCTCTCATAATTAACCACAAATCTCAGATTTTTAAAGCATTAGTATATACTTGACTAAAATGCATTTAAATTTTTTAAATCTTCCCAGGGAACAATGGCCAAATGATTTCATTTTTTCACAAATTAAGGTCAGCCATATAGATTCCCTTCTCATTATTCTCAATCCTCACTGAGCATGTAGGTTTGAGGAAGAAGGTGCCCTAATCAACATGACTTAGTGAGTTTGATACCCTCAGTAGAATGCCAACACAGGGGTCTCCTTTGCTCGCCTCAAAGCTTTCAACTCAGAATAAAGGACTCAGAACCTCCAGCCTTACCCTTCACACAGGGTCCTCCCTCATCCAGCCTTGGGTTGTGCTGCAGAGAGGCATATCTGTGTGCTATGGGTTTCATTTGAAGAGAATGTGGGCATAGCTATAAGAAGGGAACTGCATCCCTCTGTTCCAGTCCCTTTTCTTTCCCATTTATAGGGAAAACTTTTTCTTCCACAGCTTATCGATCCAAATTGGTAAATGAAAGAAATGAGTTTACAGCACATGTCAATGATGTTATCACATTAATGTGGACTTACATATGAGATGTTCCATGGGGGAAATACCTAGTAACTACCTACCAATACAGAAGAGCAGAATGGGAACAGAGCCCATAAATTACAGGCATTTCCGCATTTTCCATTCCTGGGACCAGAAACAATAACATTTCCTGTGATTAGCACAGAGTCTCAGAAAACACCATTAGTGTACTCTAAGGCCAAAGCAAACATATATGTCATATGATATGTTGACACGATCATAAAGCTTTACATCTGTCAGATGATGGGTGGGAGATCATTAGAGAGGTCTGAGTGAATTACAGAGGTGAGACTCTGCCATCAAGACATCCTGGCTGTATGCTTCAAGGTGCTTGCCCCTGGGAATGGACAACAGGAACAGCCAAGCAAGAGACAGCTGTTTCAGAGAAAATGAAATGAAATGAGCAATACTTATAACTGGGGTTCTGTCAAAGGAGGAATTGCATCTTTTTCCTATGTCCCAACAGAGTTGAAATTTAAGCCTCGTGACACTTCAGACTGAGTCTGTAATTGAATACAAAGGAACTACAAGTGCACATAAATACACACAAATATGATCACAGAGATGTCTATGTTACACATATCTCACACAGAAATATTTTCCCTCCATTTTAAAAGTGATGGTTAACAGAAAGCAGGCGTAATTATGTGACAGTATCTCAATAAACTTAAGGAATGATCTCTGACACATAATCAGTTCTCAATGTGTCTGTGGATGTTCTAATTAAATTTTATACAATGGGAAATCAGGAGAAAAGCCTGTGCAATGTTAGGGAACAATGACTCATTTCTGAATGAGAAAGTGATGTGTGGAGGAAATCGCTTGTCTCTAATGGTCACTGACATTAGTCCTTAGTTATGAAAAGAGACTGGGGCCAGCAGAACATTCTGTAGAGCAGAAAGCTGTAGTGTTTCTTGTCTTCGCAATGAATTGCATAAATAATTATCACACCGAAGGGAGAGAAAGAATCCTATATTGTAATCAGAGGAATATTTTTAAGAATTCAACAGTGAACAACTAAAAAAGACACAAGAGCATATTTTCAGATAATCACATTCTTTGTATTTTTAGTAAGGACAGTGTTTATCATAAGACATATTAAACATACATATATTTAGAAAATTGGCTTCCAAACTATTCCAGAACAATAGAAAAATTAGAGTTTGAAGAAAAAATTGTCATTGATACTTAGTTTCACTGCTCAGAATAAATGTGTAGTCTCCACAGCTCACTTTATTTTAAACTGTTGAATTTTTTAAAGCTTGCTTTCATAGTTTTTGTGTGTATATGCAAGCGTAAGTATATGGTACATGCATGCAAGTGCCAACAAGGGTGGAAAGGAAGTAAGATTTCTCTGGAGGTGGAATTATAGGTGGTTGTGATGTGCAGTGTGTATACTAGAAACAGAACTCAGTCCTCTTGAACAAAAGCAAATGCTCTTAACTGGCAAGTTGTCTTTCCAGTGCATCACTTCTGCATCATAATCATCTATCTATTTAATACTGCATCCACTTAGCAGAAAACATAGTAGTGTTCGTCCCCTGGGGCTGTGACCTCTTTAGCCACAGGTTCATGGCTAGAATAACACTGCCAGATATAGGTTTCCTTTCATGCTGTGGATTTTAAACACAACCAGGTGATTTGTGCCACTATTGTGCCAGAACCTGGCAGGACAGTTGTTATTATATCTCTCAGGCTTCTCATATAAGTAAAATCGATGGTCACTTTTTTCCTCAGCCGTGTGCACAGCACCTCCCAGAACTATGGAAGCCAGTCAGTAAGAATGAAGTCTCTGGGCCAGTACCAGCTTGTCTTTTCCATGTTCAGTGGCTCAGGTATGTGAGGTCTTCAGTCACAAGGGTCTTAATACCAAGTTCTGGGTTTTTTGTTTGTTAGTCTGTGGTGTCTACTAGAAGCCTTGTAACATGCATATATGTATATATGTACAGACATGTATAGCTTCAATATACATATATATCCACATATATATTCTACACACACACACACATATATATAGCTTTTATGCATATCTTCCATATGCATATATGTGTCTATCATATATATATATATATATATATATATATATATATATATATATATATGCCATTTATTATAGGAAGCCTATACTTCCCTATCTTTTTTAGTATATCTTTGTCTGGTTTTGATATTAGGGCAATATTGGTTTGGGGAAGGAATTTTAAAATGTTCCTTCATTTTCTGTTTCAAGGAACAATTTGATGAGTATTGGTGTTAGTTTTTTCAAAGCCTGGTAGAATTCTTCACTGAATCCATCAGATTCTGGGGCTTTTGTAGATGGGAGGTTTGAATTACCCTGTCTATCTCACTGGATGTCATGAGCCTATTTGAATCTTTTTTTTATGGTTTTTCAAGACAGGGTTTCTCTGTGTAGCTTTGGCACCTGTCCCGGAACTCACTTTGTAGGCCAGGCTGGCCTCAAACTCACAGGGATCCTCCTGGCTCTGCCACCCCGAGTGCTGGGATTAAAGTCATGCACCCACTGCCCAGTGTTATTTTAATCATTTATTTTGTCTTGATTTAGCATTGGTGAGCCATGTATTTCTTTTAGATTTTTCCAGTTTGGTGGAATATAGTTTTTTTTTTTTTTTTAAAGTATGGACTTATGATTCTCTGAATTTTCTGTGGTTGTATGTCCTTTTTTGTGTGCAGTTTTGTTAACTGAATTATCTCTCTTTTTCTATTTTTCAATTTGGTTCAACATTTTTGTCAGTTCATTCAGCAGAGGTTTCTTTAGTCTCCATGGGTTGGTAAACTTCCCTAGTGTCTATTGCTGCTGATACCTACCTTTATCCCATGATGGTTATATAGAATACAAAATGTGGCTTCACCATAGTAGACCAGACAGGGCATCTTCTTAACCATTGCCAGTAGTCCAAGGTGGGGTCATCCTCGTGGATTCCTGAGAACTTCCTTAGCACCCTGCTTCTTTCTATTCCCATAATGTCTTCATTTATCACAGTATCTCTTTCCTTGCTCTCCCACTCTGTCCCTGTTCCAGCTCGACCCTTCCATTTCCTTATGTTCTCATCCCCCATTCTTTGCCCTCCACCCTTCCCTCATTCCCAGTTTGCTCATGTAGATCTCATCTATTTCCCTTTGCTGGGCTATCTATGTGTCCCTCTTAGTGTCCTCCTTGTTAGCTAGCTTCTCTGGAGCTGTGGGTTGTAGTCTGGTTTCCTTTGCTTTACATCTAGTATCCACTTATGAGTAAATACCCTAACTGTCATCATAGAGCCTTCATCCAATGACTGATGGAAGCAGATGCAGAGATCCTCGGCTGGGCACCAGGCTGAACTCCAGGAATCCAAATGATGAGAGATAGGAGAGATTCTGTGGGCAGGGGACATGGAGATCATGATGGGAAAATGTGCAGAGATGACCAGCCACACTAGTGGAAACCCATGAACTGTGGACTAATAGCTGTGGAGCCCCCATAGGACTAGACAAGGCCCTCTGGAATGGGAAACAGTTGTTCAGATTGAACTGTTTGGGGAGCCCCCAGGCATGGGAATCAGGATAGGTCCCTGGTGCATGGGTGGGCTTTTTGGAGCCCAGTACCTAGGGTTTGACACCTTGCACATCCTTGGTGCAGGGGGCCATGGCTTGGACCTGCCTCAGCTGAATGTGCCAGGCTTTGTTGACACCCTATGGGAGACCTTGACTTGGAAAATGTGGGGATGGTGGGTGGGTTGAGGGGGAAGGCTGGGGGGTGGGAAGAAGGAAGAGGGGGGATCTGTGGTTGGTATGTAAAGTGAATACAAAATGTCTGAATAATAATAAAAAAACTGAAAAGAAAAAATGTGGCTTCAATATTTCTCTAACTATTATATGGTGATATTTTATTTGTGCTGAAATGTGGTGATATTTTATTTGTGCTTTAATAAATAAGGCTTGCCTGGAGATCAGGGGGAAAAGACCAGCCATTTTAAGTAAACCAGAAGTCAGGCAGCACACAACCTTAACCCCTTAGCAGGCAGGGTCTCTGTGTGTTCAAGGCCACACTAGGGAACAGAGCCAAGCATGGTGAAACATGCCTTTAATCCCAGTAACAACCTTAGAGACCTTGAGGTCTGTACAGATAGACAGTGACAGAGCTGTGTAGAAAGAGCAAGTGAGATCGCTGGGCTAAGAGCCAAAGAGAGGGCAGAGAATCAAGGCGGACAAGCCTGGGTAGACAGGAAGTCACCTAATTTGGAAGCTGCAGAGTTGGTGAGGTAAGGTTGGCTGGTGGCTTTCCGTATTTCTCTGTTCTCTCTAAGGGTTTAACCCAAATTTCTGGCTCCGTGTTTTTTATTTATTAAGATCTTTTAAGACTCGAGTTACACTATTAAGCCTCTTTTTATGTCCTAATACATTGTCAGTTTTAAAGAAAGTTGCATAGGCTGCTGAGAGGAATATGTATCCTTCAGCATTTGGATGGAATTTTTTATATACATTAGCAGGATTGATTTGATCCATGATGTAATTGAACTTCAGAGTTTATTTATTTTTCTTAATGACCTGCCTGTTGGTGAGAATGGGTCCTGAAGTCACCCACTATTGCTGTGCTGGGGTTCATCTGTGGTTTTCTGAGGTTGGGAGCCCCTTTCTTTGATAGGCCATAATTAGGCTTGTAATATTCTGTTGGGTTTTTCCTGTAGTTAATATGAAGAATTTCACATTCCACCTTCCAGGGAGCACATCCTTTTCCCAAGCCCACCAGGAACTCTACAGCCACCACACTTGACTTGGAGTCAGTAGACCACTTTTGTTCCTGTTTCCAGTGCGTGCAACCCTACATTCAGGTCACCTAGCTCCACAGCTGGCTACCAGGGGTGTGTTTCTCTTACTTCTGCATCAGAGAGCTTATTCTGCTGTCACGATATCTTAGCAAATGAACTGCTGATAAAGCAGCCCCACTGTTCTGCTTTGGATCCATGTGGAAGATGCTGCCATTACTGGGGTCTTGCTGTGTTTGCTTGCCCAACTACGGGTCATCTTTTATGCATGGCGAATCCTAAGACACTGTGATAAGACCACTCCAACTTCTATTTTTCCATGTTATATTATCTGTCTAATTATGAATTAAACTTTATGTAAAACATAATTGCTAGACTGTGGTTTATTGCTTTGATAATTGTCAATGCTTTTAGTTAATTGACCTGAAAACTTTTTCTATTGTGATGGATAATATCTGGATAATTATAAATTAATGGGGTGGGCTACAATTTATTTTAATATTTTATATATTCATAAAATACATTATAGGAAAATATTGAAAATAATGGATTTTTAAAGAACATTTACAATTTAGAGATCATTTATGAAAGAAAGGTTTACATTTACATCATTTTATATTTTAATGAATATATACAAATGTAATGGCTAAATAATTCAGATATAAAGAAATATTTGCAGTAATTTAAATGCATATGGAAGTCAGTCAGGGTTCTACAAGTATAGAAAGAACTGATTTCTGCCGGGCGGTGGTGGCGCACGCCTTTAATCCCAGCACTCGGGAGGCAGAGCCAGGTGGATCTCTGTGAGTTCGAGGCCAGCCTGGGCTACCAAGTGAGTTCCAGGAAAAGGCGCAAAGCTACACAGAGAAACCCTGTCTCGAAAAAACCAAAAAAAAAAAAAAAAGAACTGATTTCTGACTTCCCATAATGTTTCAGCCACTGTTTGTGCTATTCAGTTGCTTATGCCTAGATCAGAAAAATATATCTGTCAGGGCTAATTAATTTCCTCAATCCATGAAGGATGCTATCTCTTTTTTTCTTTTTATAAAATACATTTTAGTTGAAATATAATTGCATCAATTACTTATTTCTTCCCTCCCACAAACTCCCATGTCCTTGTTCTCCCCCAACTCTTAAGTTGACTGTCCCTTTTCATTTGATATTATTGTTGCACAAATATATGTGTATATATGAACAAATACATGTATATATGTATATATGTATATTATGTATGTATACATAATTACTCAATCTATTTTTGTTGTTTGGGTATATGTGGTTTCAAGCTGACCACTTTACATTGGACAACCAGTAAGAAGACTCATCCCCTGCTGGGCATTGGTGGTGCACGCCTTTAATCCCAGCACTCAGGAGGCAGAGCCAGGTGGATCTTCATGAGTTCGAGGCCAGCCTGGTCTACAGAGCGAGCTCCAGGAAAGGCACAAAGCTACACAGAGAAGACAGGCTAATTCTCCTCCTCCTCGTAGTCATTGGTTGTTTGTAGTTCTTTGTCTATGAGTGTAATGTCACAAAAATCTCCCCTTCTGTAGTAACATGTTCATTAATACTACCATTTTTCCTAACTTATTTATGCAGCCATTTCTAGGTGAGAATTTTTCACAGCAGACTTTCTGATATTCTGGCTCTTACAATTTTTCCACCCCATCCTCTTCAGTATTCCCTGGACCATAGATGCAGGAGTTGTGATATGGATGTATCCCTTATGGCTGGATTCCCCAAGATCTGTTGATATCTGCATTGTGAATACTGTGTTTTCAATAGTTAGTAAGGCAGAAAATATGGCTTTTGGCCCAAGATGTTGGTCTTAGTAACCACCTAACTACTTATGGAATAAGTGAGGCAATAGTTACCAACTTCTGACTTGAAAATCCAAGAAAATCAAGGAACAGAAATGTGCCTCTCCAAGAGACTTCCATATCTATTGATGCTTATCATCTCTTTCAGGTTGGGTGGAATCCATCATAGCACAGGAGCATAATATTTCACCATTTTTATCTGGACATCAGTGACCATGTGTTCATTTCTCAGTATAAACTTAATGTTAAGTCATTGAAAATACCATCATGTTCTCCTCTGTGAGGACCAGAATATCAGAAGTATTTTCAGGGTAGCTTTTACTGCATCATACAGAGGTAGAAGTTCTTCTAAAACTCAGCATTGACTTCACACTTTCTTAATCTGTTTTTTGGAGGGTTTGTTGTTACTAAGTTTCTCCCCAGCAGCACACTGATATCAGATTATTACTAAAGTACTATTAGAAGCCACCTTTTGTTGTCATCTGTGTTAGCGAACGAGGCCTTCTTCGGATCATTTGAAGTGTGACAAATGTATGCCTTAGCCACTGCAGAGGAAGGTTTTCAGAATGTGCAATACTGTCCAGCATTGTGGCTCAAATTATTCTGATGGCATTTTTCTCACTCACATGAACTTATAATTCAAAGGGTGTATGTTACATTTTTACAAAAATGAAATTACATGCTTGCATTTTTTTTTTACTTATGAAAAACATTAATCTGGAAAGCAAGATCCAGTGTTACTCTTTGCAGACTGCTCAAACCTCTATTGGTTTGACATTAGTCTCCTGGAGTCCTTAGAGCTCATCTGCAGGAACACACCTTCATACCTATGCTCTCTTGAGAACATCACAGGAATTTGCAAAAGCATGTATCACTGTGGTTGAGAGTTAACACAGAGCTTGTGGACAGAAGACAACCTGATACAAAAAGAGAAGTCTTATTTGACATCATGCTGCAAATTACAGATGTGTGAATGTTGGAAGACAATTTGTTACAGTTCATTTTTCTCTTTACAGTAATCAAACTTGGGTTGATAGGACTAGAAGCAAGAAATTTCACACACTGAATCCTTTTACCACCTCACAAAAATTTTACAAACTGGGCCTAAACCAAGGAACCCCACCTGGGAGAACGACAATGATCTCAGAAAATATGGGTCATTAAATCAAAATCTCAAAGCCAGAAATGGATTATCTTTTTATGACCCATGAGTTAAGGACGTCTAAATGCCTATAAGTTAGTGACCTAGTGTTAAAAATATGAGAAAGAAGCAATGATGTAACATTTATTCTGAAATTCCAAGAATTGTATCTAAACATTACTACTTTGAAAGCTACATATTATAGTGATGTTGATGATTAACATGAACAAAATATATCACTTACTATTTGTTAAGAAAATCCTATTTGTTTTAGTTTTCAAAATTAAAATTGTGACATATTGGATTTTGGATTTTAAATTCATTCTATTTATAAATACATTTAAGTGCCCTTATTTGAGTAGCAGTATTCTATAGAGTGTCCATGAACGCTCTATTAGCAAATAGCAAATGATTGTTTGCAAGCCTAAGCTATTGTGAGGCTCTGGTCACATTTTCAGTGCAGACCACCTTGTAAACTTTATTGTCCTGTGTCTCTACTTATGCACAACTTATTTACTATGAACTGTTAGTTGACATTGAACTTATCACCAACAGCACTGTAAGTTGAGTCTGAATTGAAGATTATCCAGTCCATGTAATTTCCAAGCTATATATCACCTGTCTTGCTCTCGGAACCTGAGGCAGGAAGTTATTCAGGTTACACTTCCTTCAGTATGATACCACTATAAACTTTGGGCTGGCTAATGGCTAAGCAAATGACAAGTTGAGGTTCATTCTTGAAACATACTAAGATTAAGGAAGGTGAGAATTTACTGTCACCAGTTCCTCTCGACCTCCACAGGTGACATGAAATCAACTCTCAGCCTGCCCCACTTGTACACACCTGAACACACACAGTAAGTAAAATACATATAAAATAATAATTTAAAATGTTACTGTGGAAATCACCAATGAAAAGGATATATGTGCAACAGAATAGGGAATGAACAGGCTTTGTGAAGACTCCAGACTCACATCAGGCAGCTGAGGGGAAGGTGCAGTATGTGGAACTCTCCCCTGCTTGGAATATGACTCTGGGGTGGTACACACCATTTTATTGGGCTATGTACATCTTTCCAAATATTCCAGAAACAACCTCAGGAATTGTTGTAGGTAACACATTTTACTGTACAGGCACATTTTTAAATTTGGTCCTCCTGGTGATGCACTACCGCAAGAACCAGCATCTTTTGAGATTTGATGAGTGAATTCAGACTTGAGTGACAGCAAAGTGACTACATTTGTCAGATTCTCTCTTAGGCTTATATTTATAGATAAATTCTCCATAGCAACCACTGATGCTAAGGAACAGGAAATGTACAAGGTGTAATGCCTGTCAGCGGTTATATTAACCTGAGACAAATAAATTATATTCTGTTTGAAGATTTATTTCCTTATTTAAACACATATATTGACATCTGATAAGTGTGTGCAAATGACAAGATATGAATGGACATAAACATCCATAAGCAGAGTGGATAGTCATGTTACATTTATCACAGTGTTTAGTCTTTCTAACTTTCTACCAATCAGAGCTAATTGTCCCTGAGGAGATGTAGGGCTTTGTTATTCTGGTATCATGTCATGAAAAGCTTTATTACTACCACAGTTAGCAAGTATGCTTACATTCCATCACCTTATACATGCATATTTCTGTTTCTTCTATTGAGTTAATTAAAATGATAAATCAGTGTAATTCCTTTCAATATTTTAAAACTTTATAAGCACATGTTTCTAGTAGTTATTGGTTGTATCTCCCATCCTGAATATTTATTGCAACAATCTGATACATTTTAATGTGTGTTCTATTTAATGGAATTTTTAAGACACCATTTTACTATAATTTCATGTAGATGTTATTTATTATATAATGTGGTGATTTGGTTTTATAAGCATTTTTGTTTGTTTCCTGGACTTTTGAGTAGAAATCATATTGTATTCTAAGCCACATGTCACTGTTGTCACCCTTTGAATTCTCAAGGGTCATTTTAGGTAGTCCATGGTAATCTGGTTTCTGGACACATTTCTTCCAATTCTTCTTAATCGTGGATTTTGCTTAATACCAGGAGAGTTCCTGACCCAGGCCAGGTGCACAGCAAAGCAAAGTGCTTATCACTGCCATTGTCTGGGCAGATCTCACAGAATCAATCAGTGTAGCAGATTTATCCACTATTCCACAATTTGAGTATTACCTAGAAAATGTGCCACTCAGAGAAATAATTCAGATATTTTTCCCCATGTATTTGAAAGTTTTATTAAAATTATTAAAGATTATATCATTAGAGAAGCAGTGGGTTGAATGAGTAAAGGTAAGAGACAAAACTCATGCTATTAAATCTACTCAGTGCTGGAGACACATGTGTGATTCACATGGTCAGGTGGCAGATACATACACACATACACCTATAAATACACATGAAGTCTCTACCCCCCCCACAGTACACACCTACAAACGCACTCACATGCACACTTCTACCACACAGTCATCTACATATACATGTACACCCACACACACGTGCTCTCTTAAAACACACACACACACACACACACACACACAAACCTATTATTTTATTTTTCTTTATTAAGAAATTTTCTACTCACTCCTCATCCTATCCACTTACCCGACTCCTCCTCCCATCCCCCAGCCCTCTTTCCTAAGCCACCCCACAATCCCACATCCCCCAAATCGAGGTCTCCCATGGAGAGTCAGCAGAGCCCAGCACACTGAGCCTATGCAGGTCCAAGCCCCTTCCCAGTGCACCAAGGCTGTGCAAAGTGTCATACCACAGGCACCAGATTCCAAAAAGCCTGCCCATGCACCAGGGACAGACCCCGATCCCCCTGCCTGGGTGCCCCCCAAACAGTTTAAGCCAAACAACCGTCTTCCGTATCCTGAGGGCGTAGTCCAGTCCCATGCGGGCTCCACAGCCACCAGTCCACAGTTCATGGCTGGATGAGATCCACATACCTGTTCTTATTTCTTAAAGTTTGAGCTAAAAAACAAATGCCATACAACTGGGTGATAAGATCCATATCCTAATGCAAAGTGTCACACAGGATCTTTAACAACCCTTCTGAGTCACTGCCTGTGGCCTGTACAAGAGGTAGACCTGATCTAGAGAAGTCACATGATCACAGTGACAGTATTGTCACTAAGTAGCTACATATGTCCTCAGGTATTTAAAGAATAGTCAAGGCTCAATGATGGGAGTTGACACATTCAGACTCATGGTGAGAAAGTCCTGCAGATTCAGGGTTTTAAAATAGAGATGAGTAGGTCTACCATGAAAGTTATTCAGAAGAAATTTAAACTGAGGATGAAAGAATAGGAAAGACTATTAAGCAGAGTAGAAAAGAGAAAGTTTAAAAGGGGTGTACACAGAGTTATGGCTGCTGTACAATAAATCAAATAAATCAAAGCAGTCAATATGATCAAGTTCATAGCCAAGGCATTGTTAGAACAGCCAAGAAGAACTTCTGACATCTTCTAGTCTTATCTTTTTGTTACCCACAGTCCCTAGTCTTACTAGACATATGCTCTTTGGTTTCAAAAACCAGGTTTGTATGAATGTCACAAGCTTCATTTTTTTCCATGTGAAAAATGTTCAATAACATGGCCATGGGATGGTTCACATGCATTGTAGAAATGTAGCTTAAATTTTATAATTAAAAATGCCAAGCACCCATGAATACATTATCTTTGGTCATAAACACTTAGGAAAAGAGTAGCAGAATGAATTACTTTCCATTGTGGTTATGACAGGCTTTAAAAGACAACTACAAAACTATCTTTACAAACCTGTCACAACACATCATACTAAGAAGCCATGAGATTCTCCCCCACAGCCTTGTACTGCAGACATTCTGTGATGCTTGTAAAGTTAAGGAGAGGGCTGGGGAAAGGATTAGGATAGACAAGGTCATTTTAGTAGAAGCTCATTTTTCAAAGCTTGTGCCTTTTGAGTGTGGGTTAAAAGAGAAGGACAGACATGTAGAAGAAGAGAGTGGGAAGGAGGGAAGGAGAGAGAATAGATTATAAATGCATAAATACACTTCCTGTCTCTCGCTGTGCTGAGCATGAGTATAGGGGTAAGTATGCATGTGTGGGAAGTTTCAGTCATCATGGGGCTATGTTAACAAAAGGAACAAAAACATCACTGACAACAGGTCCTTACACTTGATTGCCCACATTCCATGAGTCCAAATGAGTTCCTTTTCTTCAAAAATCTACCCTGGTTTTTTTTCATTATAATAGTTATAAATGAACAGACACACATTTTAATAGATACCTGTATGATCCTGTGTCTTTGTTGAGTATAGTCTCAGCATTGAATTTCTTGGTTCCATGTTTGGAGATAATGTGACAGTGTGTTTGTGGCTATATTTATAAATTATACTCTGGTCTGTTTATCTACATAGTAGATCTTATTAAAAACCCATAGCTGTCCTGATCACTGTCTCTATATTTAATTATCAAATAAGATGAAAAATTACCTGTTAAGTTATAACTCTTAAGTAATATTCAATCCTTTGTATTTCCAAATAAATATTAAAAAAATAATTTACGCCAGGCAGTGGTGATGCACACCTTTAATCCTAGCACTTGGGAGGCAGAGGCAGGTGGATCTTTGTGAGTTTAAGGCCAGCCTGGTCTACAGAGCGAGATCCAGGAAAGGCACAAAGCTACACAGAGAAACCCTGTCTTGAAACACCCTCCCCCAAAAATAATTTACAACAAAATTCCAGTTTGTTTGTATGTGTTTTTCAAAGTCTCGTCTTACTAATGGGTTAGGGTTCAGATGCATGATTCCACTTACCTTAGAGTATTTAAATACTTTGGTCACAAAGACAGAGATGGATGGTAGATATGGTAGATAGGTAGATAGATAGATAGATAGATAGATAGATAGATAGATAGATAGATAGATAGATAGATAGATAGATAGATGATAGGTAGATGATAAATGTATTTAGTATAGAAATTTCCTGCTTTTACATTCAAAAGAGCCACAGAAATGTATGCATACAATTCACTCTAGATTTACTCAGAGATGAAGAACTTATATTAAGACTTGGTTGCTTTGCATTCAAACTCATCTCTCTAATAACTTTTAATTTTTGACAATGTTTTCTTTAATCTATTGTTATTTTCATTTCACTTTGCTCTTTGATTTTTAAAAAATGTATTAGTCTTACAAACATCCCCACCTGAACGGATTCCCATTACTAATGTTTTTTCATCTCCAGGGCTTGAAACTACACTGAGATGATAGAAGACTATTACTGAGCTATACTCAAAACCTTAAGTGTATGCAGATATTTATCAACTTCTTATCTCATGATTTTTATCTCACATTTTAACAGTATAAACTCTTTGACAGAGAATACTTTCATTTAATGACTCAAAATGAAAAAGTTCAGTGTCTAATAGCTTTGTCTCCTTTAAATGTTAAGTGTTAGGACACAATTATTATGTTGGCAATTTATTGACTTGCTGTCATTTGGCTCATTATGCTGAGAGTTGGGATTTAGAAGTCTCACACAACTCTAACTCTCTTGAATGTGTTGGGTAGCTTTATGTCAACTTTACATATGCTAAAGCCATCTGAGAAGAGGGAATCTCACTTAAGGAAATGCCTCCATAAGATCCAGCAGTAAGATATTTTCTTTTTCTTTCTTTTTTTTTTTAAACATTTTCTTAATTAATGATTGATGGGGAAGGGCCCATACCATTGTTAGTTGGGTCATCCCTGGGCTTGTGGTCCTTAATTCTATAAAAAAGCAGGCTGGGCAAGCCATGAGGAACAAGCCAGTAAGCAGCACCCTTCCTTGGCCTCCACCTCAGTTCCTGCCTCCTGGTTCCTGCCCTGTTTGAGTTCTTGTCCTGACTTCCTCCAGTTATGTACAGCGGTGTGAAGTGTAAGCCAAATAAGCCCTTTCCTCCCCATATGCATTGCTTTTGGTCATGATGTTTTGTCACTGCAGAAGACACACTAACTAGAACATTGAGCATAACCTTGATTCTTAGTTACTTCGAGCATGTGTTGGTTGTGTCAAAATGTAATACCTTGTGTTGTTCTTGGTAATTTCTTTTGAAGTCTCTTGCTTCAAAGGTATTCAATTTTTAAATGTGTGGATTGAAATAATTTATAGATTTTTGGAAAACTTCTGCTACTACATAAAATTTAGATACACAAATTATAGACATTTCTTTCTTCTAAATAATGTAACTTCCTATAGGTTGGTTGTTCTTAAGTTCTATTTCTTACCAGTTGTACACTGTTCAGTTACCTATATGTCATTGTATATAAATATGCCATTCAGAAAGATCTTTTATATACTTTAAAACACTAACACATGGCTGTCTAATTATTTTCTATTAAAATGAGTATTTTAGGAATTTTGAGTATTTTCAAATTGTTTTGTTCTTTGAATCACTTATTCTTCTCAGGGTATGATAATTACAGGATCTAAGCTTTTTGTCATTTTTACTTTTCTGCTTGTTTGCCTGTAGATAAGAACACTGAAGATGTATCACTTACATGTGTTTGTTTACACAAAGCCATTGAACTGACAAATATTATAGTGTACCTGCATATGTCCAGGACATACTTTATTTATATGTAATCAATTCATACACAGGTCTGTGTTAGAAATATTCATATTATGTTTACATAATATTGGCAAATATGTAGACAGCTGATAGATAACAGGGTAGTAAAATTTCATGATGCATAAGTAGTAAATTATACATAGATACATGGTGATAAATGGTAGATAATACATACATAGTTAGATCCTTTTATAGAACATATATAGCTGTTTGATATTAGATAAAAGATAGATGATACATAGATAGATAATTGATAGATGGGTCCTAGAAGATAATTTGGCCAAATATGCCAAAATTCATTAAAATTTCCATATGCTTTTATAATTTTTTCATATATATGTGAGTTTATTACAATGAAACAGTAAAGAATCATAGAAAATTACAAGTGACTTGAATATTTCCTTAAGGGAGTTTGGGCATGGGATATTTTGTATTACTGTAAGTTGATACTGTTATTTTGTTTAAATAACATTTGCAAAATTGCAAATGTTTTTCTAAGCATGTAATGTCTAGTTGCTCACATTCCTCCTAACAGCACTATTGAGCTGTTAATGAAATTAAAGCATGAAATATTTAAGGACATTTCCTTGTCTCACATAGGCTTTTGTGTTGGAGACAGCAGTAAGTAAGCTCCAAGCCACCTTGTGGTCTATGAGCCTGTGCACATAATTGCATCTATTCACCATAGTATCAGTTGATTTTTATTAAAACTTTAAGGTATTATTTTCTTGAGAATATTTAACATTTCATATTGTGAACATAAGGACATAAGACAGTATACAATAACAATGAAATATAAATGTTGATGTGTTATTAAATAAAATAAAACTGATGAGGATATATGCCAACATTACCTTTGAATGATGGACTTATTGAAGATAGTAGAGATGTTTATCCCTTGCTTCTTTGAATTCTCTACAGTAAGAGTGTACTATGAAAGTCATTAAGCAAAAACTATATCTACATAAATAAAACAAGCAGTAATTTACACTCTGTATTTGAACAGGAAATACAATAGAGTAAATAATTCCAGAACTCTAACTTATTAATGAGACTGGAAACATATAGGCTGTTGTTTTGTTTGCTCATGTGACCTGGTATTCTGCAAAATTCTCATTGGAGGAAGCACAGCTTAGACTAAGATTGGGAAAAATACACACAAAAAAGCAAAACAAAAAGCAAAAACAAAAACAAAAAAACAGGATAGTCAATTGCATGGGCCTATTTTTTTTCCAAGGAAGGAAATGGATAATGTCTAGTCACCTACAAGGGAGAAAAATGGGTAACTAACCTGGTAATTCTTTGTTATTCCATTAGGATCCAGCCTCTACCTGAATTTTTCCTATGTCCTGAGCACTGTTTAGGCTCTAATCCTACAGTGAACACGTTCATATGAAAGAGGCCCCATGTTCTTTTCAAATTCCACCAATAGAATCTATATTGATGCCTATCACAGATCCTTCCTCTAGGCCCTAGCCCTGAGCTCTGTTTATCAGTAGAACTCATTCTTCCTGTAAAAATCACAGGTCATAAGTTCTATGTGTAAGAGAAGTAAACAATAAGGTCAATCTCTGGAAGGCTCTGACCCAGTGTTTGCAAAGATAATACTGTCCTGAGTTGCATTCTTCACCTGCTGTGGATTGTCTCTCCATAGGCTGCGAGCCTTGTGGGAGAGTCTCTAAGACCTTATCAGAAAATAACTACTTTCTGAGTTCTCTGTATTATATATTACCTACATATAACCATGTGGTTATGATAGTCAGTAAGGTCTCTAGCTTCTGCTTCTACACTTTTGTACACTTACCAAATAAAATGGTAGAGTTAAATTCTTGAAAGTGGCCACTAAGAATATTTGAGCAACAGCAAAAATGCTGATAAAATGAGACTCTAGTGAAATTTTAACTGAGAAATTAAGAAAATGGTGTTTCTCTTCTCACTGACTAAGTGGTTAATCCTACCTTTAGCTTCTGTATCAGATCCAAGCTGACCTCTTTGTCTAGCCTTGTAGCCTTACTGTGTTTCTCCTGAACAGACTTCTCTTCTTTGTGTTCAGTTGCTATAGTTACTGCACTAGTATCGCACAGGGTTTGTATCTTTTACTCTGAGAAGGATGTCTTTACATACAGTGTGCTTCTTCATTTAGTAACTTCATTATTGCCCTGTTACTTGGGATGCAACGGACCAAGGATGATGCTAGGAACTGAGCCAGGTATTTATCCTGTGCTGACACAGTAGACCTGATGACTATTGGGTCTCTTGGTCTTTAATTAGTTACAATTTGCCTAGGGCAAATGAGCCAACAGTTCCTATCAAAGTCATTATTTACCCTAATTATTGTGTGGTGTTCATTAAAATAGTAATTCATATTTAAACAACAAAAAGAAAAATTAGTACTTATTTTTACCATCACTACAAACCAAAAATTTACATGGAAGTATATTTGCATATCATAATTTTCCTTTGTCTATGAAATAATGGTAAAGGGTCTTTGCCTACTTGAAGATAGGCACTTGTTACTTTAATATCTTCTCACAGTCCAGGGGGTGCTTAGTGTGAGCTTGTGCACAGTAAGGCATTCAGTCTGCAGCTGGGAAGACCTCTGCAAGGTAGTGTGTACAGTATAGTGGGCCCTTAGTGTGAGCTTCGGCACTATAAATCATCCAGTCTTCAACTAGGAAGACTTCTGGAAGATAGTGTGTGCTCTGAGTTCTTGAGAGGTGATATTCAAGTCTATGAGTTTTAAAGGCAGTTGAAGAAAAGCAAGAAAGTAGGAAACCCATCCTTCCTATACTCTCCATCTTCCCTCTACTGGTTGGGAATAAAACTTTGCTTCATAACTTAAAATTTGTCAATACAAGGAGTCTCTGAATATCTCTTCTCAAGCAGTCTTTGGTTTGTTATGAAGATGACATGGGACCAGCCATTATGTGGTTAAGCTATGATGCAACAGGTGTGAATCTTAAGTACATTGGGTGCCTAAGCTTATAACGCCTGCCTTTATCTCAAACTATGGAAGGTGCCTAGCATACAGTTGCCCTACTGTGCTCTGAGACTACATAGCTTCAAATGGTCCAGGTGTTCCTGTCCTCAGTAATAAACCTTGACCCAGTTGGGACTTTCTTGAACTCTAAATTTATCTTAGTGGAGTAAAACAATATAGCAGTGTGAAACCAAAGGATGAAAGGGGATCAAAGAATTGAACAAGAATATAGCATCCATATTGACTGAATACAGAACTCAAATGCTTATTACCCAGCAACTCACAATGTGTATTCTTCAGAAATCAGAGGGTTACACTAGAAAACTTCCATATGGATCTAATAATCAAGTATAGAAGATTGTCTGGGCAGATTCTCTTTGTTAAATATTTATTTATTTTTATTTTATGTGATTGCCTATATGTATGCATGTGTATTATGTGCATCGAGTGCCCATATCATGTGTATAGGAGGCCAGAATTGCATGACTACAATTAGAGATGGTTGTGAGTTGCCATGTGGGTGCTAGGAACTGAACTCAGGTCCTCATGAAGGGTAGCCAATGTGATCAATTGCTGAACCATCTCTTCAGCCTCAAGTTTATTGTTTATTGCCTTTATATTCCATTTTTGTATTCTTTATTATCTGTTTATTCTTTTACAATTTCACACACACACACACACACACACACACACACACACACGCACACGGTCTTTGTTCTACGTTCTGGCATCACCGTTCTACGTTTTTCTTCACTCTCCCACAAAGTCCCTTCTTAAACCTTAATCAGATGTGTTTCTATATATGCAATGTCAAAGAGATTATGAGTGATAACAGAGACTCTTTCTCTGAATTCTAGTGTATAGCAGAAAATACATAAATACATAAATATATAATGATGTTGTCTCTGTTGTAAAGACAGTCTTGGAGATATGCAGATAGTGTCCTAATATACAAAGTCAATTTTTAAAAACTATTTCAGATTTATTACCACAGAAATATTCTTGGAAATCTTGTAATTTCCTTAATCAACAAGAGAAGAAAAACTAGATCATGGATTTATAATTTTATGTTTGTACTTTGAGTAATATTATCCCTAAATAAGGTATAAATATAAGTTATAGAACAGGAGAAAACCATTGCACAGCATAAATAATAGTACTTAGTAATACTAATTTAAACTCCCTAAAGGGATCTTACAATTTAATGGCAAAATATTTAAATATGCATAGAATTTGAATATATCAAAGAAGATATATATACAAATAATGAGAAATGATCTACATCAATATTCATTTGGAAAAATGCAAGTTAAAATCACATGACATGATTCATATCTAAAGGATAATCTTGAGTTAAACATGTGTTAACACAGTAAAAATAGAAGAACTACCTATTACCTAAAGTGTAGAATACCAAGAGATGACATCTATACACATATATGTATATGTATATATATATGTGTGTATATATATATATATATATACTCACATATTTATATAAGTGTTATTCAGCAATGCAAATGAATTAAATAGCAATGCTGAGTACAGAGTGGATGATCATTTCTATATCCATGTTGAAAGCTTGACCTTAGTCATAGGACACTATGGACATGAGTTTGATATATATGATATAATTATTACATTTAAAATTTGGAAATAATGAAATTATTTCCATGTGTTTATATGAGGTTAGCAGTTTGTGTAAAGTGATCATTAAGATGTTGCAGTTAATACATCTTAGCTTTTAATAGACTATCTCATTTAATATTATTTAATGAGCCACTAAAATATCTAAGGGCTCATTAGAGTCATCAAATGCTCTGGAAAATGTAGCTGTGAAGTATGTACAGATGAGGATGGCTCAACAGTTCACAAGGCTTGAAACACACCATGAATTGTGGGTCAGCCACACTCCTATTCACCAAAATGATCCCTGGAGACAAGACGTCTTTCTCAAATTTCCTCTAATGCTCTGTGAAGGAAACAAACATCTTTTACCATTTACACTAGAAGTAGATGCAGGAACTATTGGTTATGGACAATGACTGGAGACGGATTTTTTTGTTTGTTTGTTTTCTGCCTTAGTCTTCTTTTAGTTGGCAAGAAATAAAGTACAGTAATTTTCATTAAACAAATTTCTGTGATTTCTCCCATTTTCACATTCATCAGCATTTCCTTGGCTGATGTATTCCCCAGAAGAAGAGCATTACAGTGCATGTGGAATCTGTAGCTAGATTCTGCCTTGCCCACAGTTAGGACAAATCTCTGTCACCTGCCAGTCCCACAGCCGCTCAGACCCAACCAAGTAAACACAGAGACTTATATTGCTTACAAACTGTATGGCCGTGGCAGGCATCTTGCTAACTGTTCTTATATCTTAAAGTAACACATTTTTATAAATCTATACCTTGCCATGTGGCTGGTGGCTTACCAGAGTCTTCACATGCTGCTTGTCCTGGCAGTGGCTGCAGTGTCTCTCTCCTCAGCCTTCCGCTTCCCCGAATTCTCCTCTCTCCTTGTCCCACCTACTTCCTGCCTGCCTGGCCACCTACTTCCTGCCTGGCCACTGGCCATCAGTGTTTTATTTATATAGAGTGATATCCACAGCAGGAATCCCACTCTCCCCTTCTGTGATCAGAGGCAGGCATTTCTCTCAATTGGATCCTGAAGTGTTTCCACAAAGGGATGTGGCTTGTTTATCAGCTGTTCTCTAAGACAGGGAAAAATTTATTCTTTCATGAAGAGAATAACATTGTTGTTGATTTAGAAAGTTTAAAACATATGTGCCAAAAATGCACATTTTCATTCCTAAAATTATGGTCATAAAATGCTAATATTCTGTCTATCCCACATAATATAAGTGCATCAATATTCCTAGAAAGGAGATATGAGTGAGCAAATCCATCTCCTCTTTTGGCCAGGGGCACTGTGAAGAATTAATATCTGAATATTTTCCTCTTCAGATGAGAGATGTTAGGACTTCAGTGATAAGAACTGTGCTGCAAAACAGGCTTTATATTCCAGACAGGCTGTATTGTTGGAAATTTGTACTCTTTGAGTCTTAAAATTATTATTTATGTCAAAACTTTTTCTGGCTGCCTTTGATAAGCGTCATAAGTACAATGAGTTACCCTTGCTTTCTTTTTAAAACTTGCTTTGAATGTTTAAAACATTTTTTTTTTTTTTAGTCACAATAGACTTGTTTCTACTTGTGGGGCATAATGTAGCCTGCAGCTTCCTGCAGGCACTAGGGTACCCTGCAGAGCTTCACACAAATGCCATTATGGCTGTGCTGCTTGCTACCCACAGCTTGTTTACTTCATATTCTCAGCTCCATGTTGTTCACTCCCTAACCACAATGGTAGTTATTTAGCTCCGGTGACGTTTGACACTGCACTAATCCATATCATGTTGCATCTTCAGGTTGAGGTGGTAGCCATCCACTGCTCTCCCAGCTGCTGTGCTGGAAAACAGAGACAAGAATGCTGTGGCAGCATTGAGAGCTCAGACAATTATCTATTGGGCCTTGAATGATTTCTAGTCCACTGAAGATGCTGGTGTGGAAGTCCAGACATGGTAGATTAGGATTAGAATTGATGGTTTTTCATGAGAGGTGTGGATACCCTGTGGCTCTGAGTATACTCCATTCCACGTTGGGTCTGTTTTATGAGTTAGGCAGGCCGGCCGTAAGAATGATTTCCTTTTCCTACTGACTAGAATGGTGTTTCTTTCTGGCTAATCACTTACAAGATAAATTCCCCAGCTGTGATAGCAGAAGGAAGAGGACGGAATGGTCAAGTCACACTTCCCAGCATGTGGCTTCAGTAACGGAAGATGGCAGAACAGGGAACTCTGAGTGTGCAGTTTTCCTGGGTTATTTTCATTCAAGGGAAGAATTGCGGACGGCTTCCAATTGTCTGGACAAAACTCTTCACACACTTGAGGATGAGGCTGCTGGGCTGCAGTCTTGCCGCCATAGAGCCAGGCCGGATGAATCGCTGCCAGACACAAGTGCACTATAGATTGAAACTAAAATAAATAAACCAATTACCCATAAATCAGAACTGTTTTCAGCCACCACTAGCTGATGTATCTCAGACTGGAGCTGTCCACCTCCTGTGTGAGTCTTACATTGGAAGAATGAATTTCCCAGCATTTCCCCACACATTTGTCAGGTGTGTTGTGACATCAAGTGGCTGTTTCACAGCTCGGAATTGGAGGTTTTGCTTCACCCATGTTCCTGGTCTTGGATACTGACTGAAGGAATACTGACCTGTTCCTTGAATGTTGCAGTTTCAGAGACCAACATCAAGACACGCATCACCCCAGGATGATTTTATCTGAAACAATTTTGGACACCAAATCTTCTGTGTACTTAAATTACTACCCCAAGTAAGACACCAATAAGAATGTACCGCAAACCTCAAATGCAACAATATTTATCCCTTTAGAAGAAAGGCAAGACATGGTTTTTAAAAATTACTATTACCTCTTAAAGTCTCAGAAAATATGTGTTCAATAGGTTCAGATGAGTCTGTGATTCCTTTTCATCATCCATGGGTCAGATAGACACATTTTTAATTTGAGAAGGATTGAGCTGAGTGGACAGTGGCCATCCTCAGGTATCTCTTACACAGTGAAGCACAGGCCATCCTGTGCATGCATATAAAGAAAGTATTTGCAGAAAACCGGTTACTTAAGATCTGATATTAGAAGCATCTCTGTGTTTTCCTGTGAAAAAGAGTCTATTTGAGGTTTGGTAGTTGATAAAATCACACTACAACATGATGATAGTCTTAGGAAGTAAATTATGAAGTAAACAGAGGTGAAATGAGACTTGAAGAGATAAGTAGTCAAGACTAAACAGTCTGAATTAGAAGCATTGATGAGTATAATTAAAAATGCACAGTATTAAATCTACAGTATGGAGAACTGCCATAATGGACTTAAGTATAGGAGGATGAATAAATGAGACTGAATGACTATAAAAGGAATACAAATCAGAGAATAAATGAAAATGTACTAGTGAGAAAAATGAGGCTGGAAAGATGGATCAGTAGTTAAGAGCACTGACTGATCTTTCAGAGGACCCAATTTCAATTCCCAGAATTCACATGGCAGCTCACAACCATCTGTCTCCCCAATTCTAAAGGATCCAGTGTCCTCCTCTGGCCTCTACAGGCACCAGGCACAACGCACAGACATGATACAGAGATATACATGCAGACAAAATACCAAGTCACATAAAATTTTTAAAAAGAAACAAAACTGATGATTCAAATAAGACGAATAAGGGAAGAAAATAACATGAAAAAATAATTTAAAAACATGATCTTTGATACACCTTCTGAAAAGAAAAACTAACATGAATATTTTTCAAAGGCTGAAAAATGAAATTATTAGCAAGTTCTAACTTCAACAATGTGATATGCATGCCATTGGTCTGCATGCACTCGCAATTTAATGAAATGATTTCTAATATCCTGGAGGACACAAGTCATTTTCAATCTCTAATTTATCATTGTGGCCTTATATGCCTGTGTAGTTTGAGAACTGTGAGTCTTTAAAGTACTATTTGCTGACTGCTCAGGTGAAAATGTGCTCAGACCTTTCTAGACATATCATCCTCCTTATCCATGGACAGTGACTGACTTGCCATCTTTCCAGCCTTCAGGAAGCAGCTATCTACACTTATCTTCTAAGATGATCCAGAAAAAAGATTTTCCCAATTACAGCAGAAGTGAAAGAAACCATCATAAAAATAACAAAATACATTAATACAAATGTGAAATTCAAAAGTCAGGTGAGAAGGAATAAAAGGAGGCTTAAATCTCACCTTTAACAGCACAATGTGTAATACATCTTGGAGACTCAACAATATTTACATAATTGCATTGAATTCAGATTACTTTAAATGTAATAGTATTTGAGAGAAGTTTTGAAAAACATCAACAATCCAATTTTATACTGCATATATACATGCACACATATGCATATAACTATATGTGTATGTATCTATATATGTGTATATATGACTATATGCATGTATAAATACAGCTATATACATGTGTATGTCTCTTTACTTGACATACAGCATTTGAAAATAAATTAAGGATACATTATGATGATGTTGTAATGAAATTCCTTTTACTTGACGGCATATATGTTATGAAATAGCTTTCTACTGAATTAGGATATACAGGCTTAGAGACAGCCAGTAAAAAGAAAGCACATAAGTTGTTAAATAGCTTTCTACTAAATTAGGACATACTGGCTTAGAGACAGTCAGTATGAGATGGAACACACTTATTCAGAAGATCTATTTACTTCTGGAAGAATCTACTCATTGTTTATAATACTGAAATAATTCTAAGACTAATAACAATCATTAATTCCTAGTTGCTTGAATTTGAAATGTCCCTCACAGGGTTGTATGTTTGAAGACTTGTTCCCTCACTAGTAGTGATGTTTGGTTGAAGGTAGGTTTTTCGTTAAGAAGTAGACAGGATATAGATGAAAAGATCTGGTCCCTGTCTCCTTCCTGTTTCTGTGCAAAACAGCCTGTGAAGACAACCTCAGAACACTCCTGCCAATGAAGAGAGCATGGAGCTGACCCGCCATGTCTTGAGTACAGAAAACTGAAATACGACAAAAATGTGAGCCCTGAACCCATGTTTCTGTCAAATATTTTGTTGTATGATGAAAAGGGTCTCTGAAACAGTACTGGTTGTATTGGCTGGCTTCCTTCTTCTTTGTTGTGATCAAACATTTGACAAGAAACAACTTGAGAAGGGTTTGTTTTGATTCAGTGTCTGAGCAAATGCATCCACTCCTGAGGGGCTCGAGCTACAAGGCAGCAGGACTGTGAGGAAACTGGTGGCATTTCACCCCCAGTCAGAAGCCAGCGATTCTGTGCTGGTCCTCAGCTCCTTTTTTTCTCTTTTGTGTTTTGTTTCCTTTTCTTGTTTGTTTATTTTTGTTTGTTTTCATTTTTTGAGAAAGATTTTCTCTGCGCAATAGCCATTGATGTCCTAGAACTGGATTTGTAGATCAGGCTGGCCTCGAACTCACAGAGATCCACCTGTCTCTCCCTCCCAAGTGCTGGGATTAAAGGTATGTGTTGTAGGAATTCGTTCTGTTCCCTAGGGTGTGGCTTTGTCTACTTTTGTGACCCCTTAAGAAGTCATTTGCTTTCTTGAGTGGCCAGAACCAGATCAAGCGGCTTGGAGCAGCTTGTAGTTGGTCCCCATTTTATACCTTAATAAATTCTTAGTAAATTCTTGAGATCCTTTAACAGATTCTTGTGGCATCTCATGACAGGTGTGTGTCACCATGGCTGGCTCATTTTTTCTGTTTGATTCATCCCAGGCCCCAAGATCTCTATACAGTGCCCTTCACAGTTGAATCTTCCTAGAAATATCTCTGTGGATAAAAAGAGGTTTATTTCCATGGTGATTCTAAGTCCTAGTAAGTTAAAAGACTTAGCCACAAACTTAATACTTTAGGCCATTGCTGTGGCTAATTCAGACCATGTGGTCTGCACACAGTAGAATAAATAAACATGGAAACATTGCAGAAGAAAGGTTGGGAAGGTCCAGGATGCTGCAAGCAGAAATGATAATTGTTGATTATGGTGGAGACTGGAAAGGTAAGAAAACTTGAAGATACTTGGCTGTAATATTCTGCTCAAGAGTTGTCAGTGAGGACTGTGCTAGGGAGATGAACCAGGAGCCAATTTTGTTAAATCCTAACAACTTGGCTATCTTCTCTCTGAGTTCTGCAAACTTACAAGAAGCTGAAGTCAAAAGTCATGCATTCAGTTTACAGAGGAGACTCCATCATTGCTCTTGGCTCCTTTTAGTGGAGTTTATGGTGAGAATTCTGAGCAAGAAACACAGTAAGATGTGAACACGTGAAGTTCAGCAGAAAGTAGCATTGTGTATGTTTTTATAGGAGCAGACAAGGCAGAGGGAGACACGATGTTTGTGGGTAATAAAGAGCAGGCAAAGCCTTGTCGGGGCAGGCAGAACCCTATCCAGTGAGGGCTCCAGTGTATACACCATGAACCCATTTGAAGGATTCGCATAACAGTGTGTTCCCAGTAAGACAGGTATTCCCAGAAACTTTGCTTGTATAAAGTTCCCTGCACAGTCTTTTCCCAAGTTCAGCTGTACAAATAGACTCCATTGCCTGTCTAATCCAAGGAGGCCAACATGACAGCAAAACTTGTTACCCATATTGTGCTGGTTTTGGAGTTACAAAGAATTCAAGAATAATATAATAGTGAATGCTTGCACCAAGAATCAGTGAAAGCCAATGAGACTAAGAACTGTGTGATATTGTCAGATTCCTTGTGAAGAAACATTGTAAAACAGATGTCTGAAGCTTGGGAGGTAGAGCTAAGTTGCAGTAGAGAGTACAGGGTGCTGGAGATACCATTAAAGTGGACTTTTGCCTTACAGGGTGATAGAGGACTGTACAGAGTAGGCAGGGAGAATCCTAGCCAGAATTTCACCCTTCAGTTTATCATCAATTGAACATACATATCTCTTAAATCAAATTTCTATGTGGTTGTTTAATCTACACTGAATTTAGTTATAAAAACAGTGTTCATACTGATGGTGGCAAAGTGTACAAAAACTTAGTTTAAATTAATATATCTCATTCACTTGTTTACTGTTAGCTGAAAGTGCCATTTATTAAGTAAAGTTATCAAACTTTTGTGTGTCAAAACACATATAAATTCCTGGAAAAGGTAAATATCATCTCCCTTTTTCTCATTCTTTCTCTTTGGTGTTTTTATTTAACTCTATGCCTCCTTTTCTCACTTCCCCAGTGTTGTCTGAATAATAACTTAGTATATAATTAGTCAGATATAAACATCAATATTTCAGACAAAATTTGATAACATGACAACTTATTGAAATACCACCAGCAGGTTGCCCCTCAGGTCCTCGGATTTTCTAATTCACAGTCTTGTGATGTTTACAGTACCAGACACCCCTCCTGGGGAAGGAGACCTCAGATACATCTTAAAATTGAGACCATGATTGGAGAAAGCACAGGAACAAATAGCCAAACTAATGGAAACACATGAATTATGAACCAATACCTGAGGAGCTCCCAACTGGGTCAGGCCCTCTGGATAAGTGAGACAGTTGATTGGCTTGAACTGTTTGGGAGGCCCTCAGGCAGTGGGACCGGGACCTGTCCTTAGTGCATGAACTGGCTCTTTGGAACCTGGGGCCTATGCAGGGACACTTTGCTCAGCCTGGGAGGAGGGGACTGGACCTGCCTCAACTGAATCTACCAGGCTGAGCTGAATCCCCAGGGAGGATGTTGCCCTGGAGGAGATAGGAAGGGGGGTAGATTGGGGGGAGGGCAGGAGGAGGGAGGACAGGGGAATCCATGGTTGATATGTAAAATTAAATTAATTATAAAATAAAATAATAATTAAAAGCAGAGCGTGGTTACTCACACAGCTGCTGTGCCGCTATTGCATGGGGCACACCACGTCTGGCAGCCAGCATTGTAGCTGGTAGGGCTGGATGTCTCCACATCCTGTAAACAGAGTGGGTGGCATCCTTCTAAAGCTAGTCTTATCATTTGATTATCGTGGCCAACCAAAACCCATGCCAATATTCTTAGAGGTCATATCTGTATCATGTAAGACGTAGCCAAGATCCAGTATTGGTTACTGTGATATAAGTTTACAAATGTTAGCTGAATCGGGACAAACATCATATTACAAGACTCAATTCGTATCACAGAAGCTGAAGCCAGAGCAAGTGAGTGAGTTCCAAATGCCCAGAAGCCATCCTCCATTCCCTAGCACTTCTCACTCAGACACAGGAGGAATGATTGCAAATGCTCGTGCTTTTAGCAAAGACAGAATTCATTAGTGTTGCCCAAGAACCATTTATCAACTTCCAGGACCTTTTGGTTTGGGTGGAGCTATATGAATAATTTAGGCAAATTAGTTGAGAATGGAGATAACTCATGTGGTATTTGCCTAGAATATTTGGTTGTTGGTATTGACATCCTCAAGTACCCTTTTACTTGACGTTCTTTCTGAGATATTTCAGACAGTGGCTACTTCATTATTCTGGGTCCAGAAGGAAAGACAAATGGAAGCAGAGTCCTTCATCTGTGACAAATACCTTATGCAAGTATTTCTACTGAGAATAGACCGTGTGTAGAAGACATTAGAAAAATATTTGCCAAATGTCATCATTAGTAATTGTTAGGCTGGAAAATTATAGTCTTGTTTTGCTTGTGTGAATTTTATAAATTGTACTTAATAGGTCTACCATACTTTGTATTATAAATCATAGCTTAAGTATATGCATTTTATTAGTATAATTTCAAATGCAGCAACTTGATGAATTGAATAAAAATATGTATATGACATTCATTTATATTATGTGATCTTTTCCTTGTAGGAATTGTCTTTTGTCCACTTCTAACCTTTTAAATCATTTGATGGGTCTTCAGTGAAGTGCCTTCTTTTCTACCACCATAGGTAACAAGTCAATAATATTTTTCCTTGGAACATAACCACTGTGCATGGGAAGGGTGGGTGTGGGGAGGGGAGGAGGGAGAGAAGGTGGGAGTACACATTGATTAGGAGCTAGAGTACATGTGAATGAAGACTTAAAACTTTGTACCAGTGAGCAGGCAAGGAAGTATTCTTCAGCTGAAGTCCATCTACTGCCCAGACTTCTTGCACAGTTCTCAATCTGCTCTGTCATGGTGTTTAACTGTTTAATGGGCATGGCTAACCTATACTATGGCAGTGCATCAGCTTTACCTCAATTCCACTAATTTAAGAATTAATCACTTTCTCAATCCCCTGTGTACTTCTTCCAAGTACATTACCTTAAATATCCAGAGTAGAATTATGAAAATCTAGAAGGCACAATGTTGATATACTGGGAATAAGGCTCAACAGGGATAATATTCTCCATACATGCATTGATCTTTGTGTTTTATCTCAAGCACTGGATATACTGGGCATGTTGGTGCAAGTCTGTGGGCAGATGAGTAAGCAAGATTAAAAGTTCAAGTCATTCAATACTACATAGCAAGATTGAGCCCAATTTGGTATGAAGCTCTTACTTAGAAAGTAGATTTAAAACACTTCTATTCTACATTTTGTAGTCAAATTCGAATATCCAATGTGTGTACAGTATTTTCTCCCATAACAGAATTTTATGACTTGTATTGCTTGTTCATTGTACAATCAGTCTCTAGACTTGTTTATGTGTATATCTTCTACTCTGTAACTTCTGATCAACATTTACCTATTTCCTTATCATTTCTGGACATACCACTTTTATTCTTTAATTCTCTATTTTCTATTCTACAGATACAGAGTGTGGCATATATTAGAGAACTCCAGAATGCATCCACACACTGAGTACACAATGGGATTAGTCTCCAAATAGTATTGCTAGGCAAACAAGAGTTCTACATGGAAATAATTGGACCTTTATATCAGTCACATAAAATGAGCTCAAAGTAGATGAAAGAGTTGTATATCAAACCCAAAACTGTAAAACTTCTGTTAATTTGGTGCAAAAGTACTAAGGACTTTTGCATGGTTGAAATGTACTATTTTATGTAAGGAAACATTATTAATAAATGTTATATATCACTTAAATGAATGTGTCTTGCTTTATTTTTGCTAATGATTTATTCCTTACTGCTTATTTTATCTTTATTTTGTAATATGGAAATTGTTTTAGACAAAATGCAAATATGAACTATTGTCTTATTAGAATTCAAAATGAGTTTTCATTCAGCAGAGACAACTCATGACATCAATGATGCAAAATTAGCCCAGGAACTGCTAACAAGTTCACAGTACAGTGGTGGTGCAGGAGATTTGGTGGTTTCTGCTGGTCTAAGTCACCACAGATGTCTGAATCAGAACAACAGCTTCATATGTGAATAGTATGGTCAGGAGATCCGTGACATACACCAGAAGCTATACTATCTGAGGCTTGCATATAAACAGAAAGGACTCATTTCTTCTTGGGGATAAATCCCTTCTAATAACCAGTATTGAAAAATTTGAATGAATTGAGGCACAGAGTTTTGCCTCACCACCATATTCACCTAACTTCTTACTGACTGACTACCATTTCTTCAATTACCTTGATGACTTTATATAGAGAAAACACTCTCACAATCAACATGGTGCAGAATATGCTTTCTCAGAGTCCATTAAATTCTATAGAACAGATTTATGTAGTATGAGAATAAACATCTTCTGGATACTGACCTTGGTAGAAGCCAGAGCCAGGAGGGAGCTACAAATAAACAGAATAATAGAAAATTAAAACCACTGTACAGTAAAGAGACAAGTGGATGGAGTAGCAGTTAAAAGAGTGGGATTAAATAGTCATGCAGTGGCAGTGGTTCCACTCACCTTTAATCCCAGCACTTGGGAGGAAGAGGCAAGGGGTGAGTTCGAGGCAAGCCTGGTCTACAAAGTGAGTTCCAGTATAGCCAGAGCTTTTCCAAAAGAACAGAAAAAAAGTGGGATAAAATATTTACAATGTTTATATTTCATATATGAGAATATAAAATTTGAAAGGAACTGTTTAAATCAGTAGTACAAACTGATAATTTGATGTAAAGAGGGGCAAAATATTCAAATTGACATTTTCTCTCAAAGGTCATCACAATTGCCTACAAATATAGGAAATGTCTTTTCAATATGATTAGTTATCAAGGGTTGATAAACATATAAATCACTGATACCAACTCAGACTCTGTAGGGTTATTACAAATGTTAGAAGACAAGTGTTGGGAATGTAAAGAAAAGAGATTGTTGTAGCTGGTGTTGGCAATGAAGATACTTGAATAAATTAAAGTAGGGTTTCCCCTTGTCTTAACACACCTCTGTCAGGACATGTGTGTGTAGAGATGAATTCACCATGCTGTAAAGATACCTGCTTTCTCACATTTGTGACATTTGTGAGAACAAACCCCAAGTCCCAAAGTTCCTGGAAACATTCTGAGTGTTGCCAAAGAAAGAAGGGAAGTATTGGGACTGGAAAAGGAAATCTCTACATGCATAAAGATTGAAGACATTGTGCAAAGCAAAATATGCTGTACAGAAAGGAGAAAAAAATGTATTTATATGTGGAAGCCAAAAGTAAACACAGATAATCTCATTAAGAAAACTAAAGAAGCATGCAGAAGAATATTTAGTCAAATACTTGGGCTCTAATGCATAGTAATATGCTGCCTAACACCAGCTCTATTATTCCCAGATGACTAAATTAGGGGCACCATCACTAAAGTATACCAAAGGAAAATTCATCCTTGGGAAGAATCTGAATGTCAGGGTTATCATATATGGCAGCTTGTGAACTCCTAAATACATCTTCTCACCTTGACAAGAAAGGGAAACAGACTCCTTAGAGCTGAGCTCACTATAGCCATAGATATTTAAATAAAAGTTTACCTCCTTGTAGATATGTCAGCATAATGAAGACATGGTGGATCTGCAGGTCAAAATCCAGGATTATATAGAGATACAAAGAACATGGTTGTAAATGCCCTGGCCAGTGCCTCTCAACCTAATTCCATAGTAAATTGTGGAGGAATGATATTGTCTTCAACTCTCAGCACCGTTCACAATCTTAACATCACTGGGATCTGTTGTGTAATTCTGCTGTTAGGCATAGAGCACTCCAGAGAATGTCTGCTTTGGAAACAAGTGGCTTATTAATTCTTTCATTATATAAGATGTTGGCATTTCTCTCAAAGAACAGATCATAAATTCATTTAATTTTGTGTTTAACATATTTTCCTATTATTCCTTGGCAACATCCACATATTCTGTGTCCTCTTAAAGTAATAGCTTTGAAGAAACGGTATGTTGTTACTAGTCTATAGAAGCTTTAGTATAACAGAGCAGTGGCCACCACTGAGTCTGAGAATTAAAACACAATATGCTTCTGTGTCTACTGATTTAAAAAGCAACAGGTCAGTAGTAGCCAATCATTAAAACAAAAACCATAAAGCACAGCACCCTGCAAGACCACTGTGGAAAAATTATTACAAACATATTGAAAGGAGCAAATGATAGACTATGGGTAGCAATAACAACAGCAACTTCAATACAAACAGTAAAAGCCTTTGGATTAACTCAACCATGCTAATGCATTTTATTAAATTTCATTGTCACAAAAAAATTAGGTTGTACACTAATGACATTCTTTCCACATATAAGAATATACACTACTTCTATTTCCACCATGGTTCAATCCCATCTGTACTCAGCATTCAGGCTTTAAAGAAAGTGTCATAGCCGATGCTACTATTTTAGTTGACAATGGGTTGCTCCCATTCATTGTCTCACCCATCATGCCATATCTGTTTTGTGTTTGTCTATAAATCTTACCTTTCTCCTGTGTCTTTACCTTTTTATGCCTCAAAGTCTAATGAATATTTTCCTGTTACAGCTCTCCACATAGTTGCCATAGAGTGGCAATAATAGAATGAGATCCAGAGATATAATGAAGATGATGTCCTATTGTACATATCAGCTTTATGTGCCTGCATTTCTCACTGTTAAGATAAAGAACAGCTATATGTATCTCACTTTCTCTGATGAATTCAGCACTCTGTAGTTAAATGGTTTCTTTAGTCCCCCCAGCGCACGGTCCTACGTCCCTCTGGTCCCACCTGGCCCCACAGTCCCATAGCTGCTTATAAAAATAATCACTCAGAGGCTTAACATTATTTACAAATTGTATGGCCTATGGCATGCCTCTTTCTAGTTATCTCTTTTTTTTTTTTTTTTTTTTTTTTGGTTTTTTGAGACAGGGTTTCTCTGTGTAGCTTTGCGCCTTTCCTGGAACTCACTTGGTAGCCCAGGCTGGCCTCGAACTCACAGAGATCCGCCTGGCTCTTCCTCCCGAGTGCTGGGATTAAAGGCGTGCGCCACCACCACCCGGCCTATCTCTTATATCTTAAATTAATCCATTTCTATAAATCTATGCTTTGCCACATGTTTCGTGGCTTTACCATCTGCTGGCTTGTTGCTCCTTGGGTGGCAGGCTGGCGTCTCTCCAGACTGCCTTTCTCTTTCCTGTCTCTCTCCTTGGATTTTTCTCCTGCCTCTAAGCTGCCCTGCCATAGGTCAAAGCAACTTATTCACTAATCAATGGGAACAACATACATTCACAGTGTACAGAAAGACATTCCCAACCATACGCTTCTTATGTGGAGTGTGCAATGCCCAGGATAAAATGAGGACTCAAGAGAGTCATAATTTTTTTTCCACTCCCTACCTATGTAATGCAATTCAGTTTAGCTCTCAGTATTTCTTGTTTTAAGATTTATTTTATAATTTATTTATGTGTATGTCTGTGTATATATACACACGCATGTAGGAACCACAGCAGCAAGGGGTATCAACTTCCTTAACATGGAGCTACATGTGGTTGTGAGCCACTTGATTGGTATTGAACTCAGAGTCCTCTGCAAGGGCAGTACAAACCTGTAAGCACTGATCTAAGTCACCAGCCCTTCTAGGTATTTCTTATACCAGCCACTTTATTATATTACTTTTTATCTCCAATACCACAATCTATGAAATAGATATTTTGTTTATATTTTATCCTAATGAATTATCTTGAATTAATTTTGCCAGATTCTACATCAACTTAACTAGGTTGTATGCTAAATTTAGCTTCTTTGGGCAATCTACTGCCTAGTTTAAATGAAACATTCACTGGTGTGTGTGTGTGTGTGTGTGTGTGTGTGTGTGTGTGTGTGTGTAGCTTGAGTTAAAGGTAGTTGTGAGTTGACTGATATGGGTGCTGGGGATTAAATGCAGTTCCTCTACAAGAGCATCAGTTACTCTTAAGCAAGGAGCCATGTCTGCAGCCCCTCCATTGCATAGCATAAATAGAAAATCTGCTGCTTGTGTGAATATGAGGTTTTAGAAGTGTTTATATATTTCTTCATTCACAAAGCATGGGCATATTAACCCATGTATATGTAAGTTGACTGCAAAGGGCCTTTTGTAATAATATTTTGTAATAATATTAGAAACATGAGAAACATGTTGTCAGAGAATTTTTTTCTCTGTATTATTCAACCTGTATTCTCCTTAAAATGAAAACCACATGAAGTTAAAAGATAGCATTAATTAAAGTGGATATTATTATTTTGAAAACAGATAAAACACACATGATACAATTTTAAAAATTCTTCATGGTAATAAGTTATTGTTTTTAAAAAATACAGTTATTATTGCATAACCACTTCTAGACATCAAATTTAAATCACATTGTTTTAATTCATTTAAGAATAATACTGAGATGAAAACTATACAAATAGAATAAAACTTCTATAGACATTTTCTATGGTCAGTAAAATCATGTTTAAAAATATGTCAAAAGAAAATCCTTACACTTCTTAGCAAAGCCTAAAATTTTTTTAGAAATATTTTATAACATCCTGAGATGTACTTCATAGGATATTGTAACCCCATATTCATAAGTTGTTTGATAGAAAAAGAATACTCTTTACAAATACCTAGTTTAAAAAAATTATTTCTCAATTTTGAAGCCAAAGTCCATAAATCCTGTTCTTTCATTTTTTATGACAGTATTTCTTGCTTTCAAAAGCATATCTATTGTAATTAACCTTGAATATGTTATTCTTGCAACATTTTCCTTGATTTTACGACTAAAATAAATATTTTGGACCCACTTATTTATGCTAAATGTGTATAATAAATTCTATGATTCCAAAACCAGTTAATAAATTCCCCATTACTCTGTCTTCTCACCATCTAATTTGGTTCTAAGAAGTACATAAATACACATGTGTGTGTAGAACTGACAATGTGATTGAATAAACTCAGTTGTAGGACCTTGTGATCCCTTAGTTTCTGTAACAAGAAAGAAGATGCAGTTTGCCCTTTATCTATCTTCATGCTATTGTTTTTTTTTCCACACTGGTTACTGGCTCTCCCCATGTATTCTACAACACATGGCAGGGCCTGCAGGACCCAACACACACTGTCCTGCTTCTGTGTCTGGCATCTAGCAGCACTAGCACTTGTGGTGTCATGAAACTGTACTGAAAATAGAATAATTTTCAGTTGGGAGAGAATCATGCATATAGTGTACATCTGGCTAGAGTTCATCATCCATATGCAGAGCAGTAAAAGTTTTCAAGTGTTTGATTGATGTCTACCACTTGCCCACAGTTAAGGAAGGGTGTAGAAATGCATAATCGAAAGTTTATAGGAGCCATGCTGCTGTCTCCCAAGGCAGACAAAATCTTGGAACAGAAGGTGATTTCTAGAAACCCTAGAGAAGCAGCTTCATGAGGGACTCAGTGGTGATGCCATTCAGATAGGGGTCTGGGCGGAAGACAAGGGTTCTCTTCTTTGCTGTAACGGGAAATATTCATTCCTGCAGTGACTTGATGAGTGTCCGCGTAAAGTTGGCGATGGGTGATTCCTTAGATTTGGGCTCAGAGGAGTACTAACTGGATGATGGAAATATAGTCCCAGGAAACAAATGAAAAATGAAGGTGTGTGTTAGGTGTAACTAGAAGAGAATTGAAGTCACAGTGCAGGTAGAATTTTACACTAAAAAATTGTGTGTTTCACATAGTACAACCTGAGTACTATTGGTCAATGTCAGGAATTTAATAGATATTTAACACATTTTATTCACACAATAAGGAAAAGTTTCTTTAAAGATATTAACTTGCCGGGCAGTGGTGGCGCATGCCTTTAATCCCAGCACTCGGGAGGCAGAGCCAGGCAGATCTCTGTGAGTTCGAGGCCAGCCTGGGCTACCAAGTGAGTTCCAGGAAAAGGCACAAAGCTACACAGAGAAACCCTGTCTCGAATAACAAAAAACAAAAAACAAAAACAAAAACAAAAAGATATTAACTCATTAATTCTATGTAGATATCCATAAACCATTTTTGAGTGTAAAAATTGCAGATTTTATATACAGGATAGTTTATTTACATTCACATACATAGAAATATCCAGGATTTTACTGAGTAAAACAGGATAATAAAGAAAAGGGCTCAGTGGTTTGCTTTTCCTTTAGTTGTGGTATGAAAGTTGAAATGAAGTCATTTGCTTTGCAAGTCAGATGCCTTTAATTGCATGCTATAAAGCATCTAATAATGTTCCTGTTATTTTATCAGATAAAATATGAAGGAGGTGAAATAGAATGATGGGTCTGAGATGTTACGGTCATGTGTTCAGATGTGTGATTAGATTTTTGCATAATTATTGTGTTAGCTCAAAAAATGGTATGTTTTATTGTGACATTTGCATTCATACGAGCCACTATACATGGGATCACCCCTCCCTGCTTCTCTGTCCACTGCTGCTGCCCTTCTTTCTCTCTTTCTATTATTCAAGTTATCTAATTCCTGCTAAAGAGAGACAGTAGGCATATTCATACTAAGGCATAATTTGATATTTTGTTAGTTTGAGGGAAGAAAATAATCACAGGCTGAACCTAAAGAAACTTCAAATTCAAAATACCAAGATTTCAAATTTCCTTCAAAGACAGTAAGTTTACTGTCAGGCACCCACATGCACTTATTTTCTGTACTTTACAAACAGTTTTAAAATTAAAATAAGTTCTAAGATCTCTGCCAAAGCTTATTACTAGCTTATTATTTTAGCTGGAGTGAGTGATGATGGAGACTTCTCTCAAGTCTGATCTCCTGTCTCTAGGTTGTTAGAGCAAGGAGGAGAAAAATAAGCTGGGCATTTTCGCTGTCAAAGCAGTTGCTTAACTATAATTTTGTGGTTAGGTAATTCAAGAGTGGATTAGGCTCAAAACTCCTGATTTCTGCCAGTTGCTCTTCAAAGTGCTGGATTCACCACGTGCATTTAAACAGCAGTGCGGGACCAACAACCACCCGCACGTAGCCTCCTTATTGGGATTCTCCTCAGCTCCACAGTCCTGTTTAAACTGCGCAAATCACAGAGCCATGGATGTTTGTGTGGAAGGATGTTTGCTTCCCCAGCATTTATTGACCACAGGGGATTCCCAGTTGGGTCTGGACAAACGCAAACTCAGGCTTGGGTCTCTGCAGGTGCCGTGCAGCAACCTCCAGGGCTCCTGGGCTTGTGTGTAGTCTACCTCTTGCTTCACAAGCCTCTCCCAGAGGAAGATTTCTTTAGTGTACTCAGACAGTTTGCAGAGTAAGGCAATAAAATGCTTAAGTTAACATTATTAGGGAAATGTAAACACCGTTTTGATAGATGTCATGAATACACTGAAAGTACAGGCTCTGTTGTAATGGAACAGCTGGCTACTTACTTATTTTAAAAGAGCAGGGATACTGAAGGCAGGGTCTTTTATCTCCTTCTTTCTGCAGTCAAATCTAGAGATGTCTCCAGAGAACCAGTGCACTTTCTTATATAAAAGGATTAACCTATGGTGTGATTAATAGATATTTAGAACTTAAGTGCAAGTTCTACATCAATAAAGTCATTTTTTAGACTAACTTTGATCCCTGGTCCATCTAGTTCTTTAATGGAACTAATTATTTACAAATGCAATCTTTTTCATGTTGTATTTCATCATAATATTAACATGCACATTCACACCTGTTTTATGAAGCTTTTCAAAATTTAGTTATCAGAAAGCTGCTTTTATTTTTTTCTCACATTTTCACTTTCGTTCTTGTGGTTGAGCTGCCCTATTTTTGGTGCTTTATCAATTTCCCCTGGAAAGACCTTATAACAATAATTCCTTCTGGGAATTTTTTAAACAATTTTAAACATTCATTATTGTTACTTTTTTGAAAATTAGATGCAAATATCAATGGTGGGTAAATGGGATTCTGAATTTCTTTCATAGGATGCAGTTAGAACTGTGTTTTTTGTAGTGCTTAGAGATGAGTCCAGGGCCAGTTTTCTTGCTGAAGATACCTGGCATTCCTTCCCTTCCAAAACAGCTGACAAAAGGTAAAAGGCTTATCTGGGATTGTGCTCCTTTGTTTTTTTTGTTTTGTTTTGTTTTGTTTTTTTGTTTTTGTTTTTGTTTTGTTTTGTTTTGTTTTGTTTTCTAAAACTAGACAATGAGGAGCCCAGACATAAGTTCTCCTTTTCATTAGATGGAAATAGACACAAAGGAAGCAATTCAAAGCTCCGTGAGAAAGAGGAGGGTTTATATGAGCGAGAATTGTTGAGACCAATGTTGGATAAAGCACAGGGACAAATAGCCAAACGAATGAAAACACATGAACTATGAACCAAAGGCTGAGGGGCCCCCAACTGGATCAGGCCCTCTAAATAGGTGAGACAGTTGATTGGCTTGATCTGTTTGGGAGGCATCTAGGCAGTGGGACCTGGTCCTGTGCTCATTGCATGAGTTGGCTGTTTGAAACCTGGGGCTTTTGCAGGGACACTTGCCTTGGCCTGGGAGGAGGGGACTGGACCTGCCTGGACTGAGTCTACCAGGTTGATCTCAGTCCTTGGGGGAGGCTTTGCCCTGAAGGAGGTGGGAATGGGGAGGTGTTAGGGGGAAGGGGAGTGGGGCGGGAGGGGGGAGAACAAGGGAATCCGTGGCTGATATGTAGAACTGAATTGTATTGTAAAATAAAATAAAAAAAAGTGTGTACTACCGTAAAAAAAAAGAAAAAGAAAAAGAAAAGAAAGAAAGAAATCTGAAGACAGAGTGATGCTCCTGAACCTGTAACTTTACCTTGGTCAACGTTCCTTTCATAAAACCAAACTACTGAGTTCTCCAAAACATATATAACATACCTTTTACCTGTCCAGACAACATTCACCACAGGTGCAGAAAAGGAGCCCAAATGTAATACTGCTGCACTTGTGGTCTTCTGGGTTTGTAGTCTTTGCTTAAAATTCTTTTTAGACGTCTGAGTTACAATGAATACTGTTAAGTTAATTCTTTGATAATTTCATACAATGTATTTTTTAACATATTCGTCATTCCCTACTTGCTCCCAAATTTATCCCCCATTCCATAACCACCCAACTTCCTATCCTCATTTTTTTAAACCAATCAAGTGCCCTTCTACTGAAGTTTAGTTGACCTACCATGGATCACAGCTTAAAGAAAAGTGACCCTCCATCTTCCAGCACTTATCTGTTGATGATATCTCCTCAGCTAGGGGTGGGGCTCCACACCTGTCTCCCTCTTCTTGGTGGATTATGTTTGACTTGACTTATGCAGGTTTGTGCACAGTGTCACCCCTGCTGTAAGTTCACATGTGCTATCACCCTACTGTGTCCCAAAAACACCATTTGTTTGTGGTCAGGCATCATTTGTGGCTCTTACTATCTCCTCTCTTCCTCCCCTCATGACTTTTAATGGTACTGAAAGATAGCAAAATGAATATTTTTTATTTCTAACTTATTTGATGAATTGATATTTATTTACTGCATTGAAAATATTAACACAATAATTTTGGAATATATGATTTCATATTGTTTTGTAAATGGTCATTGAAGTAGAGTGCTAGCACAGTGAAAAATATAGAGTTAAATCATAGAAAACGTAGATGATACACAATCCCCTGGTTATAAACATTCTACCATTTATTTTTACAAAATAGAGGAACATGTTTTGAGTAGGCCAAATGGCCTTTTCAATAGTTTGAATGTGTCCCTTCCAAAATCATATGTTGTCCATATGTTGTGTGATACCACAAGAAGTATGACATGAAAAGTTAAGTGGGATCCTGGGTATGGTGGCACATGTGTTTAATCTCAGCACGTTAGAGACTGAAGCAAGTGCTTTTCTGTGGGCAGGAGGCCAGCCTGGTCTAAAGAGCAAGCTCCATGCTGACCAGGAATACACATTGGGATTCTGCCTCAGTAGAAAAATAGTTAATCATGTATGAGGGTCCCAGGAATGAAGTGAAGGCCCTCCACTGCCTGCCCTCCAACAGGTTGGAATGCAGTGCTACCCCTGCAGCAGATGCAGCAACAAGCGAGTTCAGAGTGTGACCCTCTGGCAGCATGATCTTAGAGAGCCAGCTTTTAGAAAGGCAAGAAAATAAATAAATTTCTTCTTTTCACAGATTATCATGTCTTAGGTATGCTTAAGATCATAATGATAAAATGATGGCTGCCACAACCTGGATTGCCAGTAGCAGTGTGGGCCGGTGTGGCTATGTTCTAGACATGGTTTTTAACTTAATGATTCCAAGAAAGATCTTATTCTCACTATAACAGTTACATCATAACTGTGGATAACTTTGAGATCTTTTAAAACTGGTACCTTTAAAAATAAATGTTATTGACTGTGTTTTTTGGCAGCTTTGCACATGTTTATAGCTTCAATAGTAGTTCCTGTTCCTTGTATTTAAGGCTAAGTCCAGTTTTCTCTTCAAAAACCTATAGTATGAACACATCCACCACACACTTCTACCAGATTAGACCCACACCATCCAACAGACTGCAAATAGCCAACTGAGTTTCCTTGTCATGTACTCAACAGTTCACCTTCATTAATACGTAGTTGATATACCGATGTCTAAACAGTGAAAGTATCTATACAAGCTAATGGAAATGCAAACTGGTTATGCTAATTAACTCCTATACCTAGAGGTGAATCACACACCTGCATTTAATCTTAGACTGGGCAACATAGCAATAACATACCATAACATTTTTTAAAAAGAAAAAGAAAATTCACAATGATAGAAAATTAAGTACCAATAATTTTTGTTAGTGGTTTACTTGATTAGAAAAAAGGATTATCTAAAGGAATATATTAATTGATTTCTTGTATTCTTAGCACAACAAAAAACTCAATGCTTGGAAATAAAAATTAACCTTTGTATTTTTTCTTTGTATGTATGTATGTATCTATCTATGTATCTATGTATCTATCATCTATCTATCTATCTATCTATATCTATTCAAATGCATATATTATAAAATGCATATACTTTTTATGTATTTTGTATGTACTTTTCATTTTTAATCTCACTCTTGCAATAGAGATGGTGATAAAGTCTGCTCAGAAATGACACACCCCATGCTCTACATCCTTAGCTAATTACTCTCCAGAAATGTCATTTTCCAACACAGGATGTATAATGACTAAGACAACATTATAAATGTGTTATTATGTATGTGAACTCCACATTGTAGCAGCATCATACAGAAGTTAATATAATAGAAAGCAATCCCAAAAGCTATGCTCACGTTAACCCTAGCAAAATAGTTTCCTCTATTTCAAAGTCAGTGATAGATTGCAGAGATAGTCCAATAATATTGTGTTTCAAAAATTCAGTATAAAAAATCAGATCTTCTGAACCTTATTATAAAAGGTATGAAATGGGCGATAAACTCAAATAACAGGTTTGGAAAATAAATTAAAGATTAAATGGATAAATAAACTGTCCCTCTGATAGCACAGCAGGCCTGATTGCATCTTTCAGAGATGACTATTGCTGCTGACCTTTGTAATGACCTCTCAGGACCAAGGTAACAGTGTGATAACTGATAGACACAAATATAACCAAGTTGGAGAAGAGGAGTTTAAAGTATGCCACAGAGGTCCTCTACTGTGATCTCATAAAACATCTGCCAGAAATAAAGGCCTGCCAAATAAATGCATGTAGAAGAAATGTCATAAAATAAAAATAGTGTGTAGAGTTAGGAAATGAAAAACCATCTAATGTCTTAGTCTCTTGTGCTCTATATTAGTCTCCCTCAAAGGAAAGTGAGTCCATTGTTTTAGATTCTTCCTAAGTGCAGATATAAGAGGGAAACAGGTACAGACATCTGCAAGAGTTAAGGATACACCTTCAAAGATATAGTCTATAAAACAACAGCCCTTGAATCCGTTTAATGCCTTTTGTCCTCTCCTAAAGACAAAACCTTCATGTTTGTGATGTAACCTGTAACAAATGAAATGAGGAAATTCAGATGCTGTTGGCTTTGTATCTTGTATAAGTGGTAAGCAAGATCTGGGATTCCAAAACCCAGCTTCTGTGGTTATACACCTTTTCATGTTGTTCTATGCTCTTTATAGTTTTACTTTGCTAGATTGTATTTTTAACTCTACTTTGAAAGGCTGAATAGAAGGAGGCTTCCTGAAGTTCCAAGGGGTAAATATGTTTTATTTGGAACCAGCCCCTGCCTCATCTCTATGGAGTAAGTTGTGTTGACCAACATCATCCTATAACTAAAATAAGAGGAAAAGAGCCTTTCATGTTGTCCTCCTGATGTAGCTACTCATCTGTGCTTTGGGGTATGGCAGCCAGCTGTTGAATGTAGGCTCAGCAGATGCCCAAATTCTACAGGGCGCTAGAAGGAATAATAATGAATTCTTAAGTTGAAATTGTCAATATGCGAACTGCATTTGGTATGATGGGGTGTGAGACTGGATTTACCTTGATAACATTTGTTATATAGCTTCAGAAGAAACCATAATTTGTGTGGAGAAACACTGGTGACTCACAGGTTTGATCATTTCTATAATGAAATCATAGGTTTAAACACTTTGATTAAATAATAGCTATGAGTAGAATCAACTTTGGGCTATTATTTCAGAGTAAGCACTGATTAGGAAGTTAACAAATGTGGGGTGTAAGAGACATCAGCTTCATTGGCCCAGAGTATAGGAAAAGTTAAGAACAAGTTCAGAATTTGTTTGGTATTTCCTGTACTTATCCACTAACAAAATGTATCCCCTAGTATTGTGACGGCTAATCTTAGTTGTCCACTTGATACATTTGAGCATAGGGAACCACAATTGAAGAATTTTCTTCATCAGACTGCTCTGTGCCAATGCCCGTGGGACACTTTTTAACTGATAATCAATGTTGGCAGGCCCAGCCCATTACGGGCAATACTACCTCTGGGAAGATGATCCTAGTTTAGAAAACCGGTTGAGCAAGCCATGAGGAGGAAGCCAATAACCAGTGTCCCTCCATGGCTTAGCTCATGCATCAGCTCCTACCTCCAGGTTCCTTCTTAAGTCACTTCACTGTTAAGTTATAAACCAAATAATCCTTTCCTCCTCAAATTGCTTTTGGCCACAACAACAGAGAATCAAACTGTTGCAATATGGTTTAGCTTTCAAAAGATATAATATGCAATAAAACAATTTATAGAAGAAGTAGAGGGATCAATGCTTATTGATTCCATTATGCACTGGGTCAGAAACAAGGAACTTGATATGTTATTTCTTGTTCATCTCTTGAGAATACAACATTGCTTTTCCTCATGATAATTATACTCACTTTGCTGGGAGACTCCTCTTCAGAAGGTGTGTGTGACACCTAGAGAAACACAAATAGTGTGAAGTTTGTGAGGCAGAGCTGAGTCCCAGTTTTTCTCTGTGTAGATGGTACAAACAAGCTTTAGATGATATGATTAAAACTGTGTGAGAACAGGATAGAAAGTTATGCCTGGAGAAAGACCACATTGATATTTCAGAGCAGGTTTTGAGTTTTTGCTGAGCACTGACATGTGTGTGAGAGCACACGATACAAAGATCAGACAGGCTCCTCTAGAAACTAAGAAGATGAAAAAATAATAAAGAGCTGAAGCTCACATTGGCCCAAAATATTTTGTTTTCCCATCAGACAGAGAAAATGGGGCTTCTAGGCCCTAGGCATGAGGTAGAGACTCAAAAGGGCATTGTCACTGTAGATCCTGTCTGTAAGAGCCATGGAAAGGCAGTACTGAGGTGAGGGTTCTGCAGAATACCTGTGAAAATTTTTTCAAAAAATATCAAGGGGATTATAATTGGAAGATATTTAACTACATGACAGAAAAGAAAAAAGAAATGTCCACACAAGCTAAAGGGATAGAACAGAGTTCATCAGTCAATAAAGTGTATGTTTGTACCCAATTAAAAATGACCAAGTATGAAAAGAAAAATGCGTAGCAGGAGAAAGATCAATCAATAGAAACTTCTACACAAGCAATAACAGAGAGTAGGAAATCAATAGACATGACCCTTAGAATTGCTGTTTTAAATATTTCTATCATAAGAAAGTAAAGGAAAGTACAAACATAAATGGGGAAGGAAAGATTATTTATAAAACCACACTGAAGCAGAAAATAGAGGAAATACAATGAAGAAAACTAAGAGATTAGTGAAATACTAGCAAACTGTAAAAGAATGTAGAAATATAAAAACAACAGTGAAAATTGAACAGAGCTTCATAAGAAAAGACTCTCAAACCCACTATGTGCATAATTAGGTTGTCAAACAAGAAAAGTGAAAAGATGATAGAAAAATAACATATAAACAATGGAAATATAAAAAATCTGATTACATTTATCTATTTATTTAGAGACAGGACTTAGTAAGTAGTCTGACTCGGGCTGGCCTTCAACTCATAGCAAATGTCCTTCCTCCTTCCCCCAAATCCCACGATTATGTCTGTGAGTCACCAAATCCAATGAGCTTGTTTGAACATCTGTATTTAAAATTGGAAGTGCCCAAGCATGGTGAAGAACGTCAGGGTATGTTACAGGGTTCATTAAGGTGAGGAGACAGACCAGTACTAAGATGATGGTGAGGGTGATAAAGCGCTCATTCTGTAAACCGGAGGACCTGTGGACTCAGCTTCAAAACTGGGGGCTACCCAGGCTTGAGACTAATTCAAGGATGTCACTGGGTCATATCAAATGAATAGTGCTGGGACTGAGGAACAGTATGGACCAGCAATTCAGCTACATAACACATTCCAGACCACCCTAGGCTACAACAGCCCCTCACCTAAAAAAATTAAATAAATAAATAAAAATAAAAAGTCGACAAAACAGGACAGATTATTGTGTTGATGTGATGCTCCGGCTGCTCATCAGCCATACTGTAGGCAATTTGGGCCTCATTCTCATGTTATTCGTCATAATTTCACACTAAATCTGTTCATTTACATGACCTCCCTCCACACTCAGCTCCTTGGTGAGCTTGCACCTATTCACTTTGTCTAAAGTGCCAATGCCTTGCTCTTAGTTCATATTCCAGCTTCTTGTATTTTATTTTATTCTTGTCAGTAGTTTTCACTATCTATTTCTTTCAGGGGAATTAGTTAAGGGATTTGGAGTTGATCAAGAAAAAATTATGACTACCACAGGCAACACCATATAATTGATTTATTTGGGCTGTTTACAGACAGGTTTGAATAAAAAGAAAAGTTCCCAGCAACAAGAGTCTGCTTAGAGACAAAGGCTGACATCACTCCACAGAAGGAGCAGGAAAAGGTAGGGAGAGAGACCAGTCACAGCCTGGATTGTACATCTGTATGATGCTTTTTTGCCTCTCTGGGTCAGAAGTCTCCTCTGTAGCTAGAGGTGCTTTAAGTAAAAGACTGAGTCTTATCAGTGGCAGGAGAGATGCCAGCTGAGATTATGTGAGTGTGCAAGAAGATGTACATAAATTTGAGTTTTGTGCCAGAGGAGTCTTAAGTTAACAAATCCCAGACTATAGCAATGATAGCAGCAGCCCGGACACCATCAAAGAGATGTGACCCTGGCTTCATATGCAACAGATATTTCCGCATCCCAAGTTCCTGGTTACTATTCCAACAATGAGGCTAATTAGAATACAAGCCAAACAAGGCTTGTTCACTTTGTTCACTATTGAATTTTTGTATCTTAGTATTATTGCTAGCATATTTTTTATTGATTCTTTGGGAATTTTTCATCATGCACCACAATCCCACTCCCAGTCCTTCGATGTCTGCCCTCCACTCTTGTAGCCTCCCCCTACTAAAGAAAAGAAAACAAGAAAAATAAAAACAAACCCACTCTGCTCCTCTGTCTTGCTGACTTCTCCATCACATATTTGCTGGTCCTAGTGGTATTCGGAACTGTGACATGTCAAGCAGTACACCCTTTAGCCCAAGCAGCTTTATTTGCACCTGTTCATTGCAATGAGTTGTTGGTCTCGTTCAGAGCCTCTGGTTTCTGCTACACCGTCAATACTGGACCTCTACCAAAACTCCTCTCGGATGTCCTGCTCTTACCCAGAGTCATAGAGAGCCTACTGCTATGGTTCTGCATGACCAGTTCCTTCATGCACACTGGCAGGTCATAGATGGGGTAGAAGTTGGGGTGGGCCAACTCAGAACCCTGGGTGTGGGCCTGGGTAGTAGCCAAGTTAGTCAGCCCAGGCCTCCAACAGGAACACTTCCTCAGGCGACCGGCTCTCCTACCCCAAGCTATCAGAGCCAGCATTGCTGTGCCCTCTACACCACAAGCACTGCCTTACTACAGCCAGCAAGGGGCAGGATCAGCTTCCTCAAGAGTGGAGGCCAGTGAGTGGATGGGCCAGCTCTCCCATGAGGGTCAGGACCAGCTTTCCTATGGCCACTGAAGGATGGGGTCAGCTCTCCCACACCTATGCCAGGGGAGCTAGCTCTCTAGCTGTAGTAGCCATGGAGATGTGGGGCTGGATCTCCCAGGGCCAGCAAGGGGTGGGGTCAGCTTAGCACAGCCCTGGGACGTCAACATGGCTTTCAGCAGCAATCCAGACCATGGGCCTTCCACATGTTCTTTGAGGTAACACAGACCACAGACATCAGCACAGACCCTGGTTGCAGCAGGGCCAAGATCCCAGACATAGCCCTAGGGAGCAGTACAGGGCCACACATATTACGTGGCCCCAGGTGGCGGTGCAGACCCCCTCACATCAGCCTGTTCTTCACCGCCGTCCTGTTCCCATTTCTGCCTCTCTCCACAGCACATGAACTATTCAGGTTCTCTTTCTATCCCATTTCTCCACAAGACAGTTGCTCATTGTGGTGACCCAGGCTGTCTTCCACCCACCCATGCTGCATGGAGACAGGAGGTATTTTAGTATTTAGCTACGTACCAAGCAGGTGTTTAATAAATAATATTTATTACATTTAATAAGAAGTTTGTCTTATGAATGGGAAATGTAACTCACCCTTACACGTGGGGGTAGGAGAGAGGTTGTTTAATCAAAGAAATCAAATAAGGAGATGCTGGTTAAAAGTTATGAATATTTAAAGTAACATGGCCATTGTGGTGTAATTTTAAAGCATTTAGCTATGTTTCCATAAAAATAAATCCCTTCTTATAATAATAATCTATCATAAAATATGATCAAAAACATTGTAAGAACATATGAAATTCTCATATAACAAATAAAAATTATACATTTTTAAAGCTGAAGATATAACAATAAATGTTCCTGGCATAAGCCTGCTCAAAATACACATATGCCTATTAGTGGAAACACAGCTCAGCACGGGACTTATGAGAGGGCCCAAACCTGGCCCAGTGGCCTTGAGGTATTTCAGCATAATCTAGTGTGGCTGTCATGGGAATGTCCCTCCTGCTATGAACAACTGGAAAAGTAGAGAAATATATAAAGTGACAGTTTCAGGAGGAGGACGACACACAATGCAGGCAGGTGTTCTGAGAAGCAATGCCAAGAGGTTGCACTTGTGACCACCTGGCTCCCATCCTGAGTCAGAGGTGTTCAGGTGGAGTCCACACCTGCCTGTGGCCAACCTGCACTGAAAGGATATGGTTTAAGGAAACTGATACTGCTGGAGTTCTAGAGAAATGAAAGAACCAGGTGGAAAGGCGTTCCAGGAAAGTCTATGCAAGCAGTCTGCCTTCTTTGCCGGTAACAGACAGGCACAACTTTCATGTACCCATGTACCATACAACAAAAGTAGTAAACCCACTACAGGGATACAGAACCACTAGGAAGCAAGCAGATCAGGACTGCAGGGTTGTCACTCTTCGAAAGGGTGTCTGCTTAGAGTAGGATGGCCACTGACACCAGGAGGCGTTTGGTCCAGATCTGAGTGGTGTGCTGCTTCTCACAGGGAGGAGGATTGGTGGCACTAATAAGTAGTTTTCAGACTTGCAACTGAATTTCCTACAGCCCAAAGAGCTGTCTTCTGTAGACAGAAAATTTTCCAGCTCTGCCCGGCCCCACAGTCCTGCAGCTGCTTATAAAATAATCACTCAGAGGCTTATATTAATTACAAATTGTGTGGCCTATGGCTCAAGCTTCTTGTTAGATAGCTCTTAGAACTCAATTCAACCCATTTCTATTCATCTATGTGTTGCCACATGGCCATGGCATTACCAGTCTGCTGACATCTTGTTGCTCCTTCCGTGGCAGATTCTCATCTCTTTCCGCTCCATTCTCTCTGTATCTGTGCTTGGATTTCCCGCCTGGCTGTAAGCTTTCTTGCCATAGGCCAAAACAGCTTTATTTATTATCCAATGGGAGTCATACATATTCGCAGCATACAGAAACACATCCCACAGCACTTTCCCTTTCTGTCTAATCAAAAGGGAAGATTTTAACTTTAGCATAGTAAAATTATATATAACAAAACAGTTATCAAGCAAGAATTACAGTTAAATATCTAGTCTATTTGTATTTGGCAAAATTAAAGAAAATAGTCCATCATATATCCTATTTTTGTGAGTCAAAAGTTTTATATCTAATTTATCTTTTATCCTAAAACAGGAAAACTATAACTATCTAGTATTTAACTCCATCAATGACCCGAGAAGGATATAATATTACCTGAGTAAACAGGAAGTGCATTGCAAGCAACTTCTGTGATTCAAAAAATGACAGAGACAGAGACATCTGGCTGCCTGGACAGTCATCCAAAGTTCCAATGTAACATTGGGGCATCTATCTTCAGCTTATAGGCCTAGAGTCTCTGGTGAAGCAGAAAATTTTAAGAACTGTTTCACCCAATCTGGCAAAGTTCATCAGTTACTTCTCCCCATGTCTTGTAGAATATCTGGCAGTTTTTTCTGTGAAGCAGGAACCTGAAGGGTCATCTCATCTTGCAAAGTTCAGTGGCCATCTTCCTATGCGTCCTGCATGTCCAGTTTAAACAGCATCCTGCCAAGCAGGGGCACTTTTTTTGCCCAGTGGCTAACTTTTGCCACAATGAAGCACACTCCATAATGAGTTTTTTTGATGCTTGTCATCCTCTTGAAGTAATTGGTGCTACAAGGAGCAGACATGTCTCACTGTCCAGAAAAGTCTAAGTTCTTAAAACATTTTAAATGAGATATTCTGTACGTCTTTGAAGTGTTTGAAGATTATCTGCCTAACTGAAATATACCATTGTATACCTAAAAAACTTAACTAACATGACTATAAGTTTGAGTATCATAGATGGCTATTAATCTGTATTTTTGATTATATTTTACAATTTTAAATGAATTGCATAAACAAAGTACCTTAACCAAGAGTAGAAATATACATACAGTATAACAAAATTAACATTAAATTTGTATCAATAAACTAAAATCTATAGCAATCTAAAATATTTCAAACGAGTTGTTGCTTTTTAAAAATAGATTCAATAATCTACCCTTTTATCCTATCACATCTATATCCTACATTTCTATATTATATCCCCTTTTCTTCTTTCAGAAAGAGATTAACTATGACCAATAACAATTTGTAACCCATCCTCTAAACAAAGACAAATATTCATAGTTCTTTTTTTGGAGAATGTGGGAATAATGTTCTAGGCTACTTCTTGCTGATAGGGGGTGCTGTTAATCATATGGGGATCCTGAGAAAATTCAAGATAATGGTCAAGTATTAGGAAGACCAGCTATAACCTTTGTTGATCTGCCAAGGTTCAAGAGGTCTGGCTTTGTCAAATCTGATGCATCTTAACCTGGAACAAATCCACAGTGTCTTGCTTCGTGTGGAAACAAAAGCAGAGCCTCCTTTCCAAAGCAACATATCCTAAGACCCAAATTTTGAAGTCAAGATACCTTTAAAATATGTGAACTGGTTTAACTCAGTAGCCTTTACAATCAAATATCTCTCTCCAGTTAGAATTCCCAAAGAAAACATAATCTAGACTCTCTGTGTAATTTCCATCTTTATGTAGCTTATTATATTTTTATATATTGTTGAATTTTTTGAGGCTTTATTTTATTTTTATGACTATCTATATCTTTTCTCTACTCTCTTTCAAGTCTACACATCTTTTACATACATTGTGAACCATTTAGAGGTTTATTCCATCTGAATCTGTCTTATTGTGTTCTATAATCCTTTTCTGGCCAGGAGAGATTTTACACTGTTAAGCTTCCTGATGATGGTGAAGGCTGCAGCCCTGGCTGCGGACTCTGCTCCTCTCAGCTTCCCAATGTGGCAGAGGTGTGTTTATGGCCTGCTCTGGGGGTCATGCTGGGAAGCAGTGGGTCTGTGCCTCCATCAAGCAGTGTATAGCCAGAAACCTTTTATTTATTTTTTTTTTTTATTTTTTGTCTGTAATGGAAAAAGCTAAATCCACCATGTACTACACTTCATGAATTGGAGACAACTCAGCACTATGGTGGGAATCCACCATGCTGTGCTCAAGATGCTCTTAGCTCCATTAGTAAGTTCTCTCAGGTTTTGGGTGGAAACACTTGCCATCACATTTGGGTGATAAATGTAGATGGAAGTTTTTCTGGTCCTGCCTGGCTCTGAGGTTCAGGCAAATCTCTCCCACCCACAGTCCCAAAGTCACTTATAAGTAATTACTTGGATGCTTATATTAAGTACAAACTATATGGCCCATGACTCAAGCTTCTTGTTATCTAGATCTTATAACTTATCTCAACCCATTCCTATGGGACTGATGCCAGTTGCTGCCCAAGGAGCAACAAGATGCCAGCAGACCAGTAACACCACAGCCACATGGCAACATATAGATTAATAGGAATGGTTTAATTTAAGATGAAATATCTAGCTAGCAAGGAGCAGAAGTGACTAGAAGCAGATTATTTTAGAAGTGACTGCACAATGGCAGGTGGGAGAGATTCATCTGGTCCTTGGGCCAGGCAGGATGGGAGAAACTTCCTTCTACAGTCATCCACAACAAATAATCATTCAGGTTCAAATGAGAAAATTACCAAGGTGGGGTGAGTCATCTTGGTTGAATATAAACATCTCTGGGATAAATCTATTTTGGAAGTGCCTGAACAAAGATTACAATGAAGCTTTGCATGACATGCTTACTTAACAATGAATCAGCTATAAGCCATACAAAACTCTACATTATTAAGAGAAGACAATGTAATATGAATACAGAAAAATATAATAAATACAATGTTGGTAACATAGTAAGACTTTAATCAGTAATGAAAACATAAATGAATAACATCTCATCCATACCTGGGGAGGGGACACACTCAACAGGACCCATCCATAACAATTATAAAACATAAGCCATTAAGAACTTTGAAAGTGTTGTTACATATATATTGAAAATAAACTGAAAGGAAATGTAAGCATAAAATAAATGGGAGGTATTCAAAATAGAATTCCTAAAACCTGACTATAATACCTGAAATAAAAATATTTAATTAAAAAAGTGTTAATTTCATATACTATTCTTAGTGGGGGAAAAAGCCAACAAGAAAAGAGCCCATGAACTAGGAGTTCACTGTTCCATTTATGTGAAATTCCAGAAAAGGAATACAACCTCAATTAAGATATTTTGGGAGACTGACTGTAAGTGGTATGAAGGGGAGTCTGGGTGACAGTATATTCCTTAATTATGCTGATGCTTATGCAGCTGTATGTATTGCTTAAAATTCATGAACACCACACTTAAAACCAGTTTATTTCATGACATATATATATTTTTTTTAATTTGGAAAAAGATGAAAGTAAATGAGAAGAAACAGAAAGAACAAAGTAGAAAAGGAAAGAATCAAAGAGTGAAAGACAGACAACACACAGAGGGGAGAAGAGAGAGAAAGAGAAGAGAAACTATTAATATTGTCCATAGACTACTCTGTTGGGTGCGTATTCCTGCAGATATGGGAACAACCATCTAATGGCCCCAGGTAAGGCATGAACTGCACCAAGCAAACCAGTGAATTAATTTATCAGGGCCACTTCAAGGATCAGGAATGACTCAAAATCAGCTCTACAACTGCTAAGGCCAACATCAGTTATGGCTCACAAGTGCTGTGCCCCTGGATCCTTCTGTCACTTGACTGATCAGCATCACTTCTCCCAGCATTGATACTGTTGATTTCACTGTGGGTCAGAGCCTTGTGAATCTTAGCCTCTGGAGCTCCTAAGTTCTATTTGCTTCCTGACTTAGGACACTCTCTCCTCTCACCAGGAGGGAACCATTCAGGACAGGTGGAATAGCTACACATCACACACCATACTAATGCAGGAGGATGTGCTTTAATCAGTCCAAATAACAATTGGGAAGTAAGTCAATTACTTGGCTTGGGGTACCTCCACAACAGGGACACTTTGTATGATAAGCAGATAAATACACCCAGAGACAAACCTTGCCCTGAAGTCACATCGATAAGGGAAGATTAACCTCATGAAGCAGAAGTTGGGAGAAAGGCAACCAACCCACCACACCAGGAAGACTTTTGTCATTGCTTTGGCCTTTCTGCCTGTCTGATAAGAAAATCAGACTTCAAGTATGACTCTTCTTCAGAGACACTCAACATGTGTGTAACTCAAGATCTAATTTGGTCTTTTTATAAAAAATCCTGAGCCAGATATTGGGGTAAATGCTGAAAGATCAGAGAGACAAAGGAACAAGCCACTGCCACATCTTACCTCACCAATTCCATGAATCCTCTGAGTCTCACCCAAAAGGCTCCAGCCAAAAAGCCTCCAGCTGAAAGGGATGCTTCTGCCAAAAGCCTCTAGTTCTGTCTCCTCACACCTCATATACCTTTCTCTGCCCAGCCTTCACTTCTTGGGATTAAGGCATGTGTGCTTCCCAGTACTGGGATTAAAGGTGTGTGTCACCACTGCCTGGCCTTTATGTTTAATCTAGCGGCTTGTTCTCTTCTCTGATCTTCAGCCAAATTTTATTAGGGTATACAATATATCACCATATTCCCCAGTTTTTTGTCTAAAATAATAAAGAATGTAATAACTAATATAAGAAAACCTATACATAATATGTACAGTAAGTATATATAATATATATAGTCAAAAATTACATTAACAATGTCTAGTCCATAAACATTTGATGAATTCAGAGAAAATACTTCCTTATTTATTGTATTTTGGTAAATCCAAAGTTTTGTACCTAATTCACTTTCTATCCTAAGTTGTATTACCAACTGAAAACTATCTTTTGATGTCTTTCAAACTTATTCACTTTACAACTTCTTAGTGAGTTTCTTTTCTGAATTTGTTAACAAGGAAAACAGTAACTATCTAGTTTTCAACTCACTCAGAGACCCAAGAAGGAAATAATATTTACTGAGTAAGCAGGAAGTGCAAATAACTGACTTCCAAAAAATGTGAGAAATGACAGAAACAGCTGGCTGCCTAGACAGTCACCCAAGGTTCCTGGGCAATATTGGGGCATCCATCTTTAGCCTATAGGGTAAACATATCTGGCAGACTTGTCTGTGAAGCAGGATTTCCTGAAGGGCTGTCCTACTTTGTCTTGGCAAATTTCATCAGTCTTTTCTTTTGTGTCCTGCTTGTCCATTTAGACAGCATACTGTCAGCAGTTGAGGCAAGGACATTTTCTTGCCCAGTGGCTAACTTTTGCCAGAAAGGAAGTAAACTCCATATAGAGTTTCTTCAAGGTCCATCATCTTCTCTGAAGTAGATTGGTGCTGCCAGGAGCAGACATGTCTCATCATCATAAAAATAAAAAGAAGTTGTTATTAAAACATCTTAAATGCCATATTTTGTAGATCTCTGAAGTGTTTGAAGATTATCTGCTTATCTAAAATATATCTCTGTTTGACCTTGAAACATTCCTAACCTGACTACAAGTTCTATTGTAATGACTAATTCCTAACTTGCATTTATTCCTAACTTGCATTTCTTTATTATCCTAAATAGTTGGTAATAACTTTCAAGAACTAAAAAATTGCATTACCTTGTTAAATGAGTTATATAGGTAAAATACCTTGAACAAGATTAGAAATGTCTATACAGTATGTTCTAACAAAAATAATCTCATATTTGTATCAATATACAAAATTTGTATACAATATACAAAAATCCAATCCAATGTAAAATATTGAAAACTAGTAGTTGCTTTTTAAAGTAGATTCAATGATCTACTTTTTATCTTATCATATCTATATTCTCTTTTTTTTCTTTTTAGAGTAGATTCAGTAATCTACCCTTTTATCCTACCATTTCTGTATCTTATTTTTTTCAGAATAGTATCAATAATCTGCCTCTTATCTACATCTTCTTTTTTCTTTTTCTTTTTCTTTTTTTCCAAAGAAGAACCCCAAATCTAATCTCCTTTGTTTAGCTTTTTCCTGACTGTTATCAATTAACAGCTTGTAATCAACCACCTTAAACAATGACAATTATCCATAATCCATTGAACTACCAAAAATCACACACCCCACCTCTCCTAATGTAAAAATTACTTCCTGCTGTCTGGGGGTGAAAGCATCTTAAGAGGATACCAAAAAGAAAGATTTTGAGTTAATTGTCAAGTCCAGGGAGGGGTAGCTGTATCATTTGTTGTCCAGTTTCTGTATAATGGGAAAGTACATGGCTTGTCTCAAGTCCTGGCTAGAGCAGACTGGATAGATCATCTCTGCTAGCCATCTCAAAATTTTCCTAAGCAGTTTGTAGTCTGAAGTGGATTTTTGGGTGGTATTTGTCAGCTTAATGGTATTATCATTGTTCTGATGGAGTCTTCATTTTGGGGTCCCCTCATCTTTTTGGAGACTTCGAAGTCACTGTTAGGCATAGTCATGGTTCATTGAAGAAGATCTTTTTTGTGGGACATTTTTTTCTGGATGATCCCTTTTCTTCAGATGTCTAATTTGTCCAGTATTCTTGAGATTCTTTAGCCTTCATTCTCCTGGAAGACAAAAATAAAACCCTTCCCTAACCCTAACTTTGGGGAGTTTACAAATCTAATATTTATCAATTTTGATTTATAATTTTCCTTACATTTTTGTTTTATTTTTTAAAGCTGTTCTGTCATCCAGAGCAGTATGGTTTCTTAAAAAGGGCATTAGGTTCTTTAAATGCTCTGGGAAGGAGTTTCTTCCATGATGGCAGAAAAGGACTGAACAGAATTTGTCATGGGGACCTGAGAGAAGGTCCCTTAGGGGGTTTCCTCCTGGCAAAGGCAAAGGATTACCTTGTCTGTCCCTTGTTGATCTACAGTAATTAGTGCAATGTCTGCCTTTGCCACACCTCCTGCATAATCCAGAAGGGAGAGGCGTTCTGCTGGGATTATTTCTTGAGAAAACATTGTTTCTAGGAACACCCTGCTTACATTTCCTTCTTAGGTGACCTTGTTTACCACAAATGAAACATTTAACTATCGTATAATCAAACAGAGACCAAATTCTGTCCATTGCAAGGATGTTTCCCATTTTTTTAATGTGGGAAAAAAAAACAACTTTCTTTTAACTAATTCCTCCCTTTAGGAAATCCCAATTGACTCACCGAATCTGCTGACAACAGCGATTCAGATGATGCTGTGGCAGCAGCCCAAGGAAGGGACCCAGGGAAAGACACAACCCACCAGCAGAGAAAAGAAGCCAAAGAGCCAGCATTCTGCATGGGGGAAAGTATGAACGCAGCTAATTCTGGCATGTTTTTGGAGCCCAAAAAAACCTGTGGCATTTGCTGCAGAGAGGCTGCAACAAAAACTTAGCCAGTGAGTTAGGGAGTCCAGTCCAGGTGGGGTGGAGATTCTGGCAATGTGTAGCTCTGGCCTGAGCCTGTGGCTTTATCATAAACTCATGACCCAAAAGTTCGATGCTAGATGTAACACAAATTGCTAAATGGTCTTTAAATAAAAAACCCAGGTTCACATATTGGGATAAATGTTGAAAGATCAGAGAGACAATCCACAGCCACCACCTCTTACCTCACCAAACCCTCAGCCTGAAAAAGCCTCTAATACCTGTCTTCTGATAACTTATATACCTTTCTCTGCCCAGCCATCAATTCCTGGGATTAAAGGCATGTGTGCTTCCCATGCAAAGGCATAAGATCTCAAGTGCTGGGATTAAAGGAAACTGCCTGGCTCTGTTTCTCTCCTAGACCGAGTCAATCTCATGTAGTCCGAGGTGTCTTTGAACTCACAGAGATCCAGACAGATCTCTGCCTCCTGAATGCTAGGATTAAAGGTGTGTGCCACAACTGCCTGGCCTCTATATTTAATCTAGTGGCTTGTTCTGTCCTCTGATCTTCAGGCAAATTTTATTAGGGTATACAATGTATCACCACACATCTGTATCAACCACTGCTTTTCTAAACTTTGCAATCTCCCCATAGCCATCTACCCTTTGAAGACTGCAGAGCAGCCTCAGCTGATTTCACATAAGTATGTCTATCCTACATATTTGATAGATTTTTGTGTCTTTTCTCCCTCAGTCCACTTTTGCAAAATTCCAGGAGACTTATTAGAAATTTCTTTTATTCCTCCTTGATCATGGTTATCTTCTTATATTCTCTGGAAAGACATATATGAAACCTGAGTTTTCTTAAAATTATGTCAAAGGTTAAAACCGAGAAAAACAGAATGTATAGAGTCAATAAACTACCTAAAGTGTGCTTCCTGTAGTTAAACAAAAGTTTGCACTGAAGCAGCCACAGGCATTCTTCTTGCTATTCCTATCACCAATGCTGCAAAACTTTTGAATAGTTGGAAGAGAAAGAGTGTTTGTGTGTGTGTGTTTATACATGTGCATATCTGAACTCATGTGTGTGTGTTTATACATGTGCATATCTGAACTCATGTGTGTGTGTGTGTTTATACTGTGCATTTAATCATTGTTGTTTTTTGTTTTATTGTGTGTGTGTGTTTATACATGTGCATATCTGAACTCATGTGTGTGTGTGTGTGTGTGTGTGTGTGTGTGTGTGCATGCCTGTGTGAGTATGTGTATTTGGTTGCAGCCCGTTAGTATAGCTGTAAATTTCCTTTGACTCAATTTTATCATAATGACATTATCAGCTTTCATTTCATGTTCTTCAAATTTATCAGCCTTAATGATGTGTTTAAAGTAAAAACGTTTATCAGGGACAGACACCATAGCAGGCCAATGTATCATTGTCAATAATACTAAATGTCTACACAAACCACGAAATTAAATGTCTGGGAATGTTACAAAGTGCCGCGTTTGCATAGGCATAAATAGAACTTAGAAAGGAGACCCAGAGGGGGTGCATTTGCATATCATTTGCATTGTCACTACTGTTAATTAGCTCAGACACAAGCCAACTCAGCAGAAACATTTGAGTCCAAACTGAAGAAAATATGCCAACTTGGTTCAGAGTCCTTAACTGGAGGTACACACAAAACAATACACGCCGTTTTCATTGTTCTCAGTTGCTCACCAGAATTTGATGGGAAGACTCACTTGCTGAAGACAACACACACTTTGGTCACAGGACATAAAGAAATCAAGTCATACTCACCTGGAAGTCTCCTAGCTAGTACTATGAATCCCATGATCGATAGCAATGAGAGAGAAAGCCTGACAAGATATGCCTCTTAGCACAACCATGGCATGAAGTCATGGGCGGTAACATACCACTTTCTGATTGGATTTAAGGGCCACTGTGCCTGATACTGAGTACCGTGAAGTAGAGTAAGAACCTGTGGCTGGCAGGTCCCAAGCCTGTGGGAGAACCTGTTACTACTATGTTACCAAATAGATTCAAAATCAAACTACCTTCAAAATACGTGCCATTGCACTCATGTTAGTGCATCTCTCATTTTTTATCAGAGAAGCTTCTCATTTGAGAAGATGCTGCTTAATACAGAGATATACAACTGTCTCTACTTCAGAGAATAAAAGACTGTAGGGTATTTCATCATACATGGGGGGTAGTCTCTATCAGGACAAGGTGGGAAGAATGAAAGAGCCAGAGGTAGCAGGAGACTGAAGAGAGATTGCCTTCCAGACACAGCAGGCAGGTCATGCACGTAAACTCATAGTACCCATGGTTGAATACACGCGCCTACTTAAGATCAAGCCAGGCAACATTCCAACACGAATTGAGAGGGTCTGTGCATCCACACTCCAGGTGAGGATCTGTTGGCAGTTGATGTATACTGGGAAAAGGAACTTTAGTTCTCTCTGAGGATTGTATCTGTTTGAAAGAACTAATAATAGCTTCAGAATACTCCATATGTGTCAGTGGCTCATCAAAGAAATTAAAACACACTCCCCCTTGGTGTTATTTAACCAAGAGTAAGATAAAATTACAAGATTGGAGTTTTATTTCTCTCCCTGTCTTCCACTGTCCATGTCTGTCTGTTGCATGAGTTTTAATCTACTCCATCCTAAATGCTGTCTTGTGCCCCCTTCCTCTTTCTGTGTGTGTCCATGTCCCTAACAAAGTACTTTTGCTCTCTCTTTTTTTACTGAATACCATAGAAAGCACTACATGGAAAAAGAATGAGAGATACTAGCAACATCCATATATTGTCTTCAAAATCTTTGTTGGATATTCATTTTATAAGATTGCTTTCAACTTGTTAGTTGTTTCCAGAATTTATTACTATAACATACATACATACATGTGTGACGATAGGTCAGAGGTATAAAAAGCATATCACTGCATTAGCTTGGGTTGTAAAAGTTGATTACATGGGAAATCCAAGGCAAGTAAGGTTGATTGCCACATTGTTCTCTTAAAGGCAAGTTAAACAAACAGGCTGAGTTCTCAGTAGGCTATCAGTATTAAATGACCTCAAGATGTATTATTGCCTCTATTATGTGGTTCAACAAAAGTCCTAGTCTCTTAGAATGTAAGTTGTATTTTCATCACAATGTACGGCTATAGCAATACAGCTCAGGTTGGTTGCTCATGTTCCAGCTAGAGTCATGAACATCTATTAACACCAACTGGTCTCAGTGGTTTAAATAAAAGATCCTAGGAAGATGGAAAGAAGTGAGAGGCTTGAGGAACTTGGGAGGCAGTGACTTAAGGGTGGATTTAACCAAAATATGTTGTTTATATGTATGAACTCTTAAATAATAAATAAAACCATATTTTAACATACTTGAAGTTGACAAAAGTTTTCTCCACAGTATTTTAGGCTTTCTATTTTTCAGCTACTCTACAAACTTTTTCTAATTTTTTTTTGAAATTTTTAAAAAAATATTGTTTATGTGCTTACTCTTAATCACTGAGCCATCTTTTTACCCAATTTAAGAACCCTATCAAACCTTTAGTTATTTATATGACATTCCATGATTTAAATAAGTATTGTTTTATGAAGATGCCAATATACGTTACTAGTCTATATTAAAGAAAATTCATACTGAAAAATTTATTATACTTTATTTTTAAAGTTGCTTAAAATATGTAGATAATTATCTAAAAATATTCAACAAATCCAAATATTTGAATTCAAGGACCTTAAGCTTATGAAAAAAATATTACATTGGTGTACCTTCCTTCCATGAATGAAGCTGGAGAATGTCATCTGCCCATATCCTGCCTGACAGCACATACTAAAAGATCCATCCACTGACAGCCAGGCAACTTTGGACTTGTAAAGACTGGCTTTTCTTACTTACTTCCTTTCTTTTTCTCTTCTTTCTTTTCTTTTCTATTTTTTTTTTTTTGCTTTTGTTATTGTGGATTTAACATTCTTGTTATTTCCAAGTTCCATAGAATTCTTCAATTTTGAGTTCTGCCAATCACATTTTGAATACATGTTTTTATATTTCATTCAACATTAAGAAGCTTACTGTAGTTGGGCAGTGGTGGCGCATTCCTTTAATCCCAGCATTCAGGAGGCAGAGGCAAGAGGATCTCTGAGTTTGAGGCTAGCCTGATCTATAGAGTAAGTTCAAGGGCAACCAAGGAGACATAGAAAAACCCTGTCTTGAAAAGACAAAAGAAGAAGAGGAAGAAGAGGAGGAGCAAGAAGACAAGGAAGAAGAAGTAGTTTACTATATGCAGATTAGTTTCTTTGAACATTTAATCCTTGATGTGTATACCATAGAGTTTCTTACACAGGGAGTTTAAATATCTGGAATTATGTGGCTGCAGAGACCCATACTAACTTGGTTAGTATTTCCCTACAGCTTTGTCTGAACCAAACACTAGTGAACTAATCCCATGGGAAAGCAGAAAAGATCAGAAGACAGGAAGTACTGAGAGGAAGTGAAAGGTTTGTGAACATAACTGGATCCACATTAACAAAGAGCCAGATTTGTGGGGGTCAGCAAACTGGCTTAAAGACAAACTACAGGGAAGTTTCCAAAAAATGCTACAAAGTCTTAGTTCCTTTAAGAAACAATCAATTGGAAAAATATGTCAAAATGATTTATCAATATAACAGGTGTGTAGGATATTTCTGAAAGCACAAATGGATGCTTTGTGTGTTAAAAAGTGGAATGAAATCACTTAGGCTGTATGAGAACAGAAACATGATATCTTGGTTTCAGGGAAGAATAATCTGAGAAGAGATATTTCTGGTGCTCAACTTCCTTTCTATATGTCCAATTAACCTTTATTAACTTCGAAAACATCACATCCTAATTTGATTGGCAACATCAGAGCTGGCGCCAGGAAGAGAAGTGGAGAAGCCCTGCTGTAAAATCATGGTTTATTAATACATCATTAAGCACTTTAAATGGATTCCAATGGTGTATTTCTAAGGGAGGAAATAATTCAGTATTTGTTAGTTGTGACAGAACAGAATTTAAATTTACATTATAAGCCTTACGTTAAAAGTCTTAATGTGGTAGCAATTGGATTACGATTCATGAAATTATAGTGTAAACCACCCGCTTGCTTCTTTACCAAATAGAGCCATAAATGCTAATGATTATATATTTTTATCCAGACAAAAACATATTATCATCTAGTAATATGATCTAAAATGTTTGAGCACAAATAAAATAAGAATTGAATTTATTTGCACTGAGCATGTAGTGGGATTTAATCCATTGTGATCTGGCTTTTGAGAAGAGTTCAGGATGCAACTAGAGTTATAGGTGATTCCAGCGAGTAAGCAATCAGTGAGACCACCATGATTTCGGACCACCATTACATTTTCCTCTGTGTGTGATGTGAACATGGTAAATAATGTAAAAAATAGTTTTTGTTTTAGACAGCATTTTCACCTTTATTTGCATAATATCATATTTATCAATGAATATATCTACAAATGTCATTTATCTTCCATTTTGAATTTCAAGTTTTAGAAGAACTTTAAAGAGTATGGTGAATGTATGTGGTTTATACAAATATGCTTGAGACTGTGTGTACCGGTGTGAATATAGCAGCTCAGAGGAAGGGATCAGATGCCAGTGTCCTCCTATCATTCTCCACTTTATTCCCTTAAGACAGAATCTCTCACTGAAACTATGACCCCAGGGGTCTCCTCTGTCTGCCTTCTCATAGTATGGGCAGGGTTTTCATATGTTTCTGGGGATTTGAACTCAGCTCCCCAGACTTCTGTAGCAAGAACTCTTCCCTACTGAGTCATCTGTCTATGTCATATACTCTGTCATCGAGTATGAATAATTAAAGAATATTTACAAGTGTAGGATTGTCATTTATTTATCATGGCATAAAAGTCACAAAATTATTTCCTTGGAAATATTTGACATTTTCAAGTCTTAGGACACATTAAGTAGATAAAAACTAACAAACATTAACAGTTATCTTCACAGTATTAATGATACACATGTAATTTAATTTACAGAACAGTGTTCTGAGATTCCTGTTCCTGTAACCTCTTATTGCCAATGTTTATCTTTACACATAAATATTTCAGATGTTTGGCTTGTGTGCCAAGAGGAGAGAATGACTACATCACATTAGAGCAAGTTGACTCTGTTGAATAAATCACTTTATGGATTTTTTTTCTCAACACACACATAAGCACATGCATGCACACTCGGGCACACACTCAGGCACACACACATACATATACAGACACTTGCACACACACTAAATGTGTGAATAAATATAACATTAAAAACTGAATAGCAATGGACAGTCTATCTTTCATTATCTCTCTCTCTCTCTGAAATACGTCACAGGGCAGAAATTGTGAGTTAGTTCTTGTGAAAACTTCAGCACACACAAGCAAGGAAGCTAACTTGGAGGTGACAGAAATACCAAGCTGCTTCTGTAGCGGAGTAGAATTGCCTTTGGAGTAAATTGCATGAATGTCTTTCCACATGACTCCTACACCAGTAACCACAGGAAGTGGCTGTTTCTATTGGGCTCTTGGGACATTCAAGAAAAAGTGATATAGAGGCTGTTTCTGAAACAGAACTGTGCCTCTTTGTATATTCTTGCTGTAAGTGTGATATGTGGGAATTATATATGTGTTTCCCAAGTTGGGGATGTACAGATGAAATGTACACAACTTATATCTAAGAGCAAGAAATGGCATCAGGAAGAAGTTAGAGGACAATAGGGTACTGATGTGGTGATATATTGTGTACCCTAATAAAATATGGCTGAAGATCAGAGAACAGAACAAGCCACTAGATTAAACATAGAGACCAGACAGTGGTAGCACACACCATTAATCCTAGCACTTGGGAGGCTAGGATTAATCTCTAAGTTCAAAGCCACCCTGGACTACATGAGATTGACTTGGTCTAGGAGAGAAAACAGAGCCAGACAGTGGTGGCACACACCTTTAATCCCAGTACTGGGAAGCACACATGTCCTTAATCCCAGGAAGTGATGGCTGGGCAGAGAACAGTATATAAGACATAAGGACAAAAGAATTAAAGAGGTTTTTTTTGTTTTTTTTGTTTTTTTTTTTTTTTTTTTCAGCTGGAGCCTTTTCAACTAAGGAAGCTCATTCAGCTAGAGGCCTATCAGCTGAAGCTTTTTTAGGCTGAGGAATTGGTGAGGTAAGAGATGGTAGCTGTGACTTGTTCCTTTGTCTGTCTGCTCTTTCAGCATTTACCACAATATCTGGCTACAGGTTTTTGTTAACAAGACCTTTTAACATTCAGGCTACATGCTGGTTTAAATTAAAGGTAGGAAATGAGAAGAAGAGAGGAAAAGAATAGGGAGGTTGTAAACTAGGATGCATGTGTGCAGCCAGGTTCACACGGTTCTTCTGCTAGACCGTAGGGATGGTTGAGTGAGGCCTGGTAGACAGAAAAATGAATGGCATCTCAGTAAGAAAGTTATTTTAATTGTGTATGAGTTTCTTCATTTTTATACTTTTATTAGTTCTTTGAGAATTCTATGCAATATATTTTGATCATATTCACTCCTTCCCCAACTCTTCCAGAGATGTCTCCCTGCCTTATCTACCCACCATTGTGTTTGTTTGTTTCATAACTCCATCGAGTACAATATGTATGCTCCAAATATTCTCAAATATGTGGTCCTCTATACTGGAGCATTCTCAACCAAGCAGAGCCTATGCTTTCAGGGGAAGTGGCCCTTTTTCTCCCTGCATCTAAGAGTTGCTAGTATCTCCTCAGCTAGGGACAGGGCTTAGTGCCCACTTCCCCTCTCCATCTAATATCTGGTCGAGGTCTGACTAAGCAATGGCAATGTGATCATGAGAAGAAAGTATATTTATTTATTCATTTACTTGCTTGAATAATTAAAAAGAAAGGGAAATTCAAAGTGTTCTCAACATCAGGACCAGGCATAAACATATGTAGTGTTTCACAAACTCTACTGAAAATAAGGGGATTATTTCTGTAGGGCAGTTAGATTTGCCAAAGGGATGAAAGAATATAGAATATTTATCTAGAGCATCAGTTGTCAACCTTCCTGGTGCTGTGACCCTTTAATACTATTCCTCATGTTGTGGTGACCCCAACCATAAAATTATTTTTGTTGCTGCTTTGTAAAATTTTGGTGCTGTTATGAATTGTAACATAAATATTTTTGGAGACAGAAGTTTGCCAAAGGGGTCATGAACCACTAATCTAAAGAGAGAGATGCTATATTGTAGATGAATTTATAAAAGGTCTTATTAAATAAAAAACATGGAGCCAGATATAGGGGTGAAAACCGAAGAGATCAAGGAAATAGGGAAAGCCATAGCTAACCTCACCTCACCAACTCTGCAGCTTCCAAAAGCGAGCTACTTCCTGTCTACCCAACCCTATATGCCTTACTGTTCTGCCATCTGATTTACTCTCTCTGTCCAGCTACATCTTTCCTCTTCCTGCCCAGCTCTGTCACTTCCTGTCTGTCTGTTCAGACCTCCAGACCTCCATGGTTAATTAGTGTTGGAATTAAGGTATGTGCCATCACACCTGGCTCTGTTTTCAGTGTGGCCTTGAACTCACAGAGATCCAGACAGCTCTCTGCCTGCCAAGTAATAGGATTAAAGTTATGTGCTGTCATTGCCTGATTTCTATATATGGGCGACTTTTTCCTCTGATTGCCAGGCAAATTTTATTAGGAGACACAGTATATTGGGGGACACAATACATCACCACACTATATGGAGATATTTGCATTACAGCAACAAACAGAAAGTGGAAAAAAACCTACAGTGTGAATTTAAGGAATGTTTACTGAGTGGTTTGTTAATGCCCACAAAGTTTAACTTACAATATTCTCTATTACTGGCTCAAAAATCATACACTCTTTTATATTTATCATTGATCCAAGTAATAAATCATGGATATTTATTGTATTAACAAAAGTGTGTCAGGGTGTGTGGGAACATGGGAATACAAAAGCCAATGACAAAACAGCATGGAAAGGTTCATCTTCAGGGCAAGGAGGTGGCTCAGTGGAGAAGAGCACTCAGTGCAGTGGCCAGATGGGGAAGGTCCTTCCTGTGCCAGCCAGATGACTGGTCCCTGGGGCTGGTGTAAAATTTCAAGGAGAGAGACAACCCTACCTACAAAGTTGTCCTCTGACAGCCAAATGTTTGCCTTACTACATGTGCCCACTCACATACTATCTACATACATACACAGGAAAATATTAAATAAAATTTACAAAAAAGAAATTGAATCCTAATGAGAAAATTGAAAACAAAACCAGCCAGCCCTGCCCCTGCTCAAGTCATGGAGATTTTGTTGTTTGTTCATTGTTTTTCATATAGTTGGAAATGAAGCATTTATCTGTGTTTTACTGATGGCTCCTCATTAGCCGGGTCTGAATCCTTGCTTTGTATTTACTGTCTATAATGTACCTCAGCTTCACAATTGGGCAAGTAGCATCTGTCCCACAGAAGATGTTAATCATGCCTGTAAAAGGAGAAAATATGTGTAAATAATTTAAAACCACCTTGCATTTTGTAAAGGTGAAGTAAGTATTCACTCTCTCCCATATTTCAAGTCACATCTATAACTCTAGACTTTCTACTTAATGCAATATTTTGTTATTTAAAGTAACATCTAATTTTAGCCAAAACTAGCCTATGGTATTTAAAATTTTATATTGAATATCAAAAAACAAATAGACCGATAATCATAAAACAATTAAGTATAGTTATTTAGAACCTGTTGTTTAATTATATTTCCAGATGGTTTCACAGTACAGTTTAGCCTGAATATCACATTTAATACTTCACTTCTCTTTCTCTTATTTTAAATATTTAAGGTCAGGCTAACTATCATGGATCACTGTAAAAGTTAGAATTCTTTAATAGAAAGGTTGATGAGAATCGTGTATGTGCATACATCCACAAGGAGACAAGTGTTCTCATGCAAGATGTTACAGTGGTTTGAACCTCAGAAGTCTCTGCAGAAATGCCAGAATATTATGTTTTGATCCAGAGTGTTAGAGGCTGGGTAGATTGCTTGACTCCACTTAGTCTTTTGAAATTTCAGGAGCCAGAAGTTAGCTGGAGGAAGCATGTCACTGGGGGTGAATCACTGTGGTAAGTGACACCTACTATTTCCTATCTTGCTTTCTTCTTCCTAGTCTGCCATATGAAAACACAACCCACTGCAAATTCCTGCAACCATACAGAGCACTGTTCAACCATCTGCCCCTGCATGATGACCTTGATTCTCGAAAGTGTTAGCAAAATAAATACAAACCTTTGTTCCCTTAAGTTGGTTTTGTTGCTTTTGTGGACATAACATTGTAAAAGTAACACTTGGCGCAGAAGAAATGGAAGTCATTTCCAACACTAACCATTTTAGAGCTTCTTAGTGGAAGGAATTTGGAAGAATTTGGAGATGCAAGCTGAAGAAAAATTAGAATGCTTCAATCAGAGTTTAAGGGCGATTTTTGTGGAAACTCAGAAGACCAGAATGCGACAGCAAAGACAAGGCTCATGAGACTTCACTTGAGAAAAATATTATATTGAGATAGAGAATGAGTCCATTCATGTCAAATTCTGGTCAAAAAAAATTTTTGTATTTGTCAGCATGCCTGAAATTTGAGTGATGCTAAGTTCATAATGATGGGCTAATTAATTTAATGAAGAAAAATTCAGTTTAACATCACATTCAGGATGTTGCACTGTTACTGTTGTTTGCATTTGGTGAAGGCTGTAGTGGAAACGTGTAACAGAAAGATATGGAAATATGTGGTTTGGAAAGAAATTAGTAGGCTTCATGAGGCAGAGAAAGAAGTCTTTATAGCTAAATATATTTCTTTTTAGTTAGAGATGCCAAGCATTTTTCATGCGCCAATAAAAAAAGGTGTTGAGGGAATTTCAGGAATTGTCACTCTACATGGAAAGCTTTACATGCTTCCAGCAGATCATATTCTTTGCTGGGAGCCCTTCAGATAAAGAGTCAAGAAGCTGTGAGTATGAAGCCTAAGACACAGAGCCCATGTAGAGTCCCAAATGCTGGAGATGCCAGGAGCATGAGTTGTTAGATAAGAATGCTACAAGAACCCAGTGGAAGCAACTAGGTCAGACGCATGCTGTTTGGGTGAACAGCCTGTACTGCCAGGGCTGTCCAGCTTGGACAATGCCACTCTATGACACACAGGCTGGAGGTGCGGCTAGGCTATGGGAACTGTTTTTTCTGGTTGCTTTTGCTTTCCTCCCCTCACTTGTTTCTTTAACTGCAATCTCTGTTTCAAGATGGGGATATTTACATTATTTCTTTATATATTGGAATTGTGTACCTTCTTTTCCCATTTTATAAGGACATACAGCAAAGATATTGCCTTTAGTTTTGTGAAGACATGGGTCTTAGACTTTGGACTAGTTTTTGGACTCCTAATCTTACAGGACCTTTGCAGATGGACTAAATAGATTTTGTATTATGAGATGGTCATGGTCTTCTGAGACTACTGTTTTAGCTGGCCTCTGAAATGTACCCACAGATGTTTGTTTTAAATGCTTGGTCCCCAGCTAGTTCTAGAAACTTTGGGAATTAAGGCATAACTAGTGAAATAGGTCACTTGTGCACATAAATTCACGGGAGAAGGTCATCCTCTCCGACTCACTGTCTGGGGTTCTGACTCTCAGTCTGCTATGATGTGAGCATCTTTAGTCACACATTGCCATTGCTGTGAGCTGAGGTTCTCCCCTGGGCTCTCCCTGCTGAGATGAGCTCAAACTCTGAAACTCCGAGGTTCACAGACATGTCTTCCTCTTAGCTGTTTATGTCAGATATAAAAGTAACTAAAACACACAGCCATGTAAAAGTTTAACACTGCATCAACATCACACTATATTATAATAAAGGCTGCAGTTGGTAACGTGTCTAAGCAGCTAAAATAAATGTATATCAGAATTCCTTTTCTCATATCTTGCTGTCAGTAGAAGCTGTGTAAATACACATACTGACAGTAGCGGAAAGACCCTTCTCCTTGGGGGAAGACAGACCCACAATTCTTTTCCCTTCTCTTCAATTCATTTGTTTTTAGTTTCCTTGACTCCTGACCAAGTGTATATGTTTTATCTTTATAATAAAAAGCTTAGTTTCTTCAGAATAACCTCATCACGAAGATTGAGGCAGCAAAATAGGACAGGAATTTCCATCTGTTCTCATAGGTTTCGATCTTAGGCCCCTGGGTTTCAGCCTGTTTGGAGTCATTCCCTTTGGGCTGCTTTCCCCATGACTTCAAGCTCCAGAATTAGAAATAGAAGTAACAGCTTTACACTCTGCTAAAATAGCTCCCTGTAAGCCAAGTACATATAGCAAATCCCTAAACGTATGTGATTGTGTAGTGAGCATTGTAAATTGTATATTTATGCATATGTGCATGTGGTTTTACACTGGTTCTGGGAATTCCATAGTTGGTTCTCTAACATGAGCTGCTTTAAATGCATCACAGATGCCATCTCTAGTGACAGAAAAGACAGGGGTAAGTGACAGCATGATATACCAAAAGGTTAATTGTATTGTCACCAACAGATATTTGTAATCAGGCACCTAAGACATGACCAGAAGTGATACTGGCCAAATAGCTCTTACTTTGGAAGATTTTGAAAAAATGAGCACATGATAGAAATTTTTGGAAATTTCTAACTATGCTTTAAGTATTGGGATATTCATAAAATATTTAAAAGCTTTTAACTACTCAGAAATCGTTGTCTCTGATAGTTTCAAGGTCAATATTTTTTTTTAATAGCTGGACTTAATTGCAATGTGAATGGTATTTCCATTCTTTAGGGTCACCTCTTCATAGTTAGACTCTAGATATGAAGTGCTGGGTCTCCACAGTGGGCCTATGAGATTGAAATGGAGACACAGTGGTGCTGTGTCCTGCCACCACATATATAGCCAGAACATGTTAGATTCCCAGATGCTGCCAGGCCTTGGCCAGTAGAGAAAGGTTTCACACATCAGCTGAGATGGTGAAAGACCCAGGCTTAAAGAAAAATCTAGAACAGAGACTGTTCTCTAAGCCATAGCTGCATTTCCTTAGACCATCTGCTACTCCAAACCTGTCAATGGATTTCAATATTCACTGGTGCCCCAGAAGAATGAGGTAAAGAATATTGTAGTCAATAGGAAATTATTCATAAATTGAAATATGGACATGGCCTTGGTCATTTAATTTGATTGTGGTAACAAAGTGCCACAAAGTGGTTATATTATTAGCTAGAGAAACATATTCTTCACTTGCCTGGAAACTGTGAAATTCAAGGTCAAGACAAAAGTAGATTTGGTGTCTATTTGATTGTCCACTTCCTGAATCAGAAATTACTCTGTCTTAGCTAGATTTCTGTTATCAGAACAAAATATCCAAGAACATGAGTGCATAAGAAGAAAATCTTGGTTTTTACTTACATTTTGGAGTTTTCCATTTGTAGTTTATTGTTTCATTGCTTTTCTCCTGGTAACAAGGCAATACATCACATCGAGGTTGTGGTGGATGTAATCCTCATGGCCACAGGTAGAAATGAGAAGTTATGAGCCTAACGGGATGTGCTCTTTCCTCCCCCTTTGCAGACATGTACGCAATGACCTCTGGTATTCTACTAGGATATTTTGTATCAATAGTTTCAGGGCTAGGAGTTGAGCCTGAAGCACACTGGAATTTAAGGGAAATACGGGATTCAAACAATAGAAGGTTCTTCTAAGCATCTTTGTATGCTAGAACACAGACTTTGCTGAAAGGAGGCGCTTCATCCCCATCAGTCTCCATGAGAATTCTTCTGTGTAGCCTAGAAGTTACAGAACAAACTCAACACCACTGAAATGCGAACCCTACACAATGGATTGTAGACTCCTATTGTGGTAAGGGCCATGTGGAAACAACTGCTCTCTCAGAACATCAGTCATGTTACCTAGTGCACAGGAAAACTTAGTCATCGACTTTCAATGGGCTTTGGCACTGGCTAATTAATTGTGTCATCTTCAGAATTCCATAAATGGGAAGCCACTATGTTTTACATGTAGTTTGCATTTATCATATGGGTTCTGATATATCAAAGTCTATAGATTGATTTCTGAAGCATAACACTGGAGCATAACTGTTCCTAGATGGATGTGTTTATGATGGGGAAATAACTTTTGTGAAATTCTATCATCATGTCTGTATTGCTACAATAATATACATCACCTATATATGAAAAATACACTTATTATTTCCATCAAATATTGTACCTGCTTGCAAAAGACTACCTTACATCAGATATGCATGTAGCCGAGGAAAGATTCCTCAGGCAGTTCCTCATATTAGAGACAAGTTAACACCTCCCCACACCTCTACCATATGTGGTGATAAAAGGACAGCATGATCACAAATGTACCTCTTGGCTAATAAGAAGGGAACCAGAAGTAAAGCCAGAAGCAGTGCACAGAACACATGAAATCTACCTGGGTGTATTCTGCCAATTTTCCAAATCCAGGGGTAAAGTCAAAACAGTACTTTATAGGGGAGCGTCTTAATAGCTAGCCTCAGTTACAAGGCTCGGGATTCTTCCCTCTGAGTTTTCATTCTGCTTTCTGACTTGTCCTTTAATTTTTTAACAGAAAACATCACGGTTGGCAGTTGAGTATTTTCTGTGACTGTTCATGTTGTCTACCAATTTCCTCTGAATTGAAACAGCCCCTTGGGAAGGAAGCTGGCAAGACACAGACAGCTCATGAAACTTACAAGAGTCAGGAAGCTCACAAAACTTACACGGTTAAGGAAGTCTCCTGGGTGTAAATAAGTAATAAACAATTGATGGGCAGGAAGGGGTTTTATAGTGCAGTGGCTGCTTTCAAGTCTTTCAGGGGAATTCAGTGATGCATGCTTCCAGAGTTGTCGCGCATCCTGTTGGGGCTCTATAAAAAAGCAACTGCCTTGACTCCACAATATTCCCAAAAGCAACCCCTTACCCATGCTCTGGTGAGTAACCCCTCACCCATGTTCTTGTAAACAGCAATTTACCAAACTTCCTGTGGGTGACTCCTGGCTCATTATCCTGTAAATAGCCATTTGCTCATCTATTTTCTAACCCTTCACCCATGTTGCTATAAGGATCCCTGTGCTCACCAATGTTCATGCAAGTAAATAACTGCTCAGCGGGCTTTCATAATTAACCCCTTGCCCACAATCCTATGAGCTAGTCCTCACCACTCTCCTGTGACTACACTTTCACCGAAGCACCAGTTAATAATTGTAGAAATGTGCTCCCACTAAGAACCCCTCACACATCCTCCCATAATTACAACAAACTTGTTCACCAAGCTAGATTGAAATGGAATGGTTTATGTTTTAGTTGTTTGCTCAATCTGAGGTAAACAGATATTAGTTCACAACTCCCCAGAAATACTCACAAAACAGCAAGCAGATGAGAGAAAGCCTAGTGAGCTCCATGCACAACTGTATTCTATGGTGATATTTTATTTGTACTGAAATGTGATTTTATTTGTATGTTAATAAATAAAGTTCCCTGGGGGTCAGAACTAATAGTAAGCCATAGCGGAGCTGGGTGTTCATGGTGCACATCTTTAATCCCAGCACTTGGTAGGCAGAGCTAGGTAGATCTCTGTGTGGTCAAGGATATTGCCAGCATTGGAGACACACACATTTAATCTCAATACCAACCATAGAAGACCTAGAGGTCTGTACAGACAGGCAGTGACGAGGCGGACATGTGGTTGGGTTTACAGCCAATGAGAAGGCAGAACAGAAAGTCTATATAAAGACAAACACACAGGAAGTGGTCTCTCTTGGCTGAAGAGGATCGCGGAAGCAGGAAGGGTAAGGCTCTTAGCTGTGACCTCTTGGGCTTTTATCTTTACATTAGCTCTGTGTTTCTTATTTAATAAGATGGTTACTTCTTCAGTACATTTTCCTTTAAGTCAAAGTTAAAACCAATCCATTAAAATCATTGAGGATGGGGCTGGAAAGATGGCTCTGTGGTTAAGGGCATTGGCTGCTTTTCCAGAGGGCCATGGTTCAATTCCCAGTACCTACATGGCAGTTTACAACTGTCTGTAACTCTAGTTCCTGGAGATCCAGTGCCTTTTTCTGGCCCCTGTGGGCATATTGAATTACAACAAAATTTACTTTTGTTGAAACTTTAAACATAAATAGTTTAAGAAAGTCAACCTCTGTCTTAGATGGATTTAATAGCCCACAATTAAGGTATTCAGATTTGGGTTTAATCTCTGGTATTAGTATTTGTTTAGAGGATATCTTTGGGTTGAGAAAATAGTATAGGATACATTTTCCAACACAATATATCTTGAATTTGAAATATTCCTTGAATTCATCATAAAGTCACTCCTCTATATTTAACTTAATATACAATGCTAGATAAAACAAATCTAGAGACAGGCTAGCAACCTTTTAAAAATCATTAAGTATACTATTTGTATTCTCTGACATAATTCTAGATAGTTTGACTAGGACCTGTTGACCAATTATTGGATCCAAATTGATCTGTTTTCCCAAGAGATGTATTTAGGTGTAAATTGTATACACACATACATATAAAAAATATATATAAAGAAAATAAAGCTATATCCTGGGTTATATCTGGCCATTGACTTTTGACATTCGTACATTTATATTTCTGTTTGGGACATTTCTTACAATGATCACTTTGAGTAAATATTCTAGCCCTTTGAAAATTTCAAATCACTCTTGAATTTAAATAACCCAAATATCCCTTTAAACACTGTTATCCACAAATGAGGGCATTTTTTTTCATTTATTTTCACTGATTTTTTTCTTAGACACACACACACACACACACACACACACACACACACACAATCTCTTTGTTCCTGCCCCATTGGGTCAAAATTTAAATTATGAACATCTTCCATAAGGGTTATCCTCTGCCATATCTGAATTTTTATTCCTATACCCATGTTTAATTTTTTTTCTCCAAAATGTTTTGAGAACTTCATACTTTCTGTATTTTCTCATTTCATCTCATTGCCCAATGATATCTGGCTTCCTGAAAATTTTCAACCTGTTAAACATAGACACCACCTTCTCTCTAGGGGCCACACACACACTCATTTGCAATATTCCAGAAGTGTGCCAGATGCCACTGGACCGTTCCCACCCCAGAACCATTAAGTCACCTTTACTCAATGAGAGGACCGTCTACACTGTAGGAACTTGTTTGTTTTCCTTTGAATCCCCTAAGATGTGAGATGCTCCGGGTAAATGTTGGATGATCAAGAAACTATGGATTGGTGAACAACAGATCTTTTTTCAAGGGTAAATGAGGTTGCCATTATCACTATTTATGGTCAGATGTTTGCATTTTATTCTAATTAAGATAATATGGAAAACTCAAATGTTTTTAAAACACGTTAATATTAGAATGGAAACTTATTTTGCATTTATTAGTACATTTGTAAATTTATCACATTATCTTATAAAATATTAAGTATAATAAAAGATTTATCTAATGTAGACATCATATTTAACGTTGTCTCTTGCAAAATTAATTAAAATTATGGATAGTTACACTTACCATTGATACTCATTTTTAAGGATAAATTTTGCTTTTCTTATATAATCCAGTTTTTAAATTGTATTCCTTTCTTTGAGTTGTGTTATTTTTCTTTCTCTGGAAATCACTCAGGTGTCTTTGCCAAATGACCTAACCTGAGGTGCAAGCTCTGTCTGTAAATGGTAAATAGAAGCAACAACTCAGATGTAAATTTGGTGGCACATTGGAAGATGCTTGGTGTTTTCAATGTTTTTCACATTTAAACATTTTGTGAAATTCAAAGAGTATAGGTTGATATCTGATTTCCAAGATGAACTCTACCTATGGTAGCATCTTATCTATTGAGTCACCACTAGATCCTGGAAGTTCCAGCTCTCCATAGATATTCAGTTCGATGGTGATGGATTGCACCATCATTTTAAGACATAGCTGGACTGTGGAAAGTGCAAGAGTTTCATCATTGAGACATGTCTATAAAATACACCAACTCACATGAAAATATTTACTTTATATATTTCCTAGGGAACAGAAAAACACTTGTGAGTTTTCATATTTTTATTGCATCAAACACATTTTCTCCAAGCCTCTGTGAATAAATGTTGTTTGTTAATGCTTCCAGGGATGAACCCAAGCACTCACTCATTGCAGGGCTCCAGCCTCACATCTCCACTTCACAGGGAGGGCAGATGGGGCTTGAAACATAAGGTCAGCTGCTCTGCACTTGCTTCTGATGAGCTGAGAAAATGTTAGGAGTCCTTGCACATCATTACTTTGGAATTCTCAAATGGAAGGTTAGATTTTCATTTCCCTTTTGCTCTTGGGTTTGTTTTAAATTATCATTTTAGAGAAATGATCAATGGTAATTGGATTGTACTAAAATAGGAATGTATCAATATGCAAAGTGAATTTAGTAGGGACAGGGAGATTTTTCATGATGAAGTAGATAGGTTCCACCCTTGCATGGCCCTGATTCCAGAGTCATAAAACACTCATGAATAATGTTCAATTATTGTGAATGATCTTCCTATGTTTATGTTAGAGAGTTTTATATTGTATTCACACTGTGTTTTCCATAGAAGAAAACAATGAATTTCTACATCTGAGTTGTGTTCTTCTCATACATGTATACTTGGATCATTGTCTCCAAATTTTTGCATATTCTATAAGTTTTATTATAAATAGTTTTTCTTGTGATTTTTCTTTTTTGTTTCCATGAAAAGGATGAGCCTGGTGGCCTAAGAATCTAGATTTCTCCAGGAGTCACTGAGCCTATGAACACTGGGCCAATGATCAAGTTGAGGATGTTTTTAACATGGGCCCAAGGACAGTTGTGAATGAAGAGGGAATTGGGATGGGGGAGATGCACCATGTAGCTATCACTTTGTTCTTTGCTGAAGATGCCATTGACAGTGTGTTTTCCATGATAAATAAAGAATAAAAATATAAGAACTGCCACCACTGTTGTTGTGAAAGATCTAAAATTATCTGTGAAGCTCTTTCTCAATTTATTTTTTTTAATTTCCATATTTCATAAAATATAATGGCCACAAAGTCAAGTCTTGCTAAGTCAGTGGGAATGTCCCCCTGTGGACCTTTGTTCATCTGTCATTCTGATAGTGGCAGATCTGTCTTTGGACCAACTATTCACCTCATTCTTCGCATTTAATGATGCATAAAAATGTGCAATGACACTCACACTGGCTGTCGTTGATCCGTGTTCAACACACCTTGCTCTGCATTAGAAATGTGCCCCTCCATTAGTCCCCTTCTACACACTTATTGTTGTTCACTGTCGGTCCCTTAATTTTCCCCTTTTCTTGGTAATTCCTTACTTTTCATGCTGTGCGTTTAAGATCTGTGTTTTCAGTATTTCCACAAGATTCATTTATTTATAGTTCTGGAACTTTCTCATGAGAGACATTTTGTGGGTGTTGCTCATGGCATTCCTCACATCAGTCATGAAGTACATACCTTTGCAAGGATAGGAAGTGTGTCGTTTGACAGGGTGAATGGCCTGGAATCATATACTCTTACCCAGGGTTGTAGAGAGTTTATGGTAACAGCAAAATAAAATACTGACTACCCAGAGTGTCATGTATGAGTGTGTGTATGTGTATGTGTGCGTCTGAGAGAGAGTGTATGTATGGTAATGTGTACATGTGAGTGTGTGAGAATGTGTCTATGAATGCAAGTGTGTGTGTGAGTATGTATATGAGAGTGAGTGTATGTATATGTGTAATAATGTATGTGTATTTGAGAGATTATGTGTGTAAGAGTATATATGTGTGCATGTGAATGTGTGTATTTATACATTTGTGGGTGTATGTGTATGTACATGTATATATGTGTGTGTGATTGTGTATGAGTATGTGAAAGAGTGTGTTATATATGTTTGTGCATGTATTATGTGTGTATACATTGAGTGTGTATGAGTGTGAATGTGTTTGTGTGTATACATTTGTGTTGTTAAGTTGGTAAGTGTGGGTATAGGTGTGCATGTTTGTTTATAATGAGGTAAGTGTGTAACCCAGGGATAAATATTCATGTCTTTCTGAATCACACTCAATGTTGATTTATGAGCAGTGAACCTACAGTTCTTTCTGACTGCCAACCCAATATGCCCCAGGGATTATAGGCACACACAGATGGACCTGACTTTTACAATAACATAGGTGCTGAGGGTCATGTAGGTCTTTGCGCAATATGGTGAACACTTTACAAGTTGAGTCATTTTCTGAGATCTAAAGACAATAAATGTTATGTTTGCTTGCTTTTTTGTTTGTTTAAATGTACACCTGCAAGAATTTACATATACAATGTGCTTGCAAAGCCTACAGAGATCAGAGGTCACTAGTCCCTTGGAGCTAGTGTTGCAGACATTTGTGAGCCTTCGTATGGGTGTCATGGTGGGTGTTCTCTATCCCTTCTCACTCCCCCTTACTTCCCTCCCTCCCTTGTTAAAGTCATCTACCAATTTCCCCCACCATAGCTGCTTAGTTCTTCTGTCTCTCTGTCTAGAGCTCACCCTGACACAATACCTTTCTCCTCACTCAACTTTTGTGGTTATGTCATGTTATATACTTACCCCTAAAGATCAGGAAGTAGAAACCACAAATAACAGGGAGTATGCAGCACTTGTCATTAGGGTCTCAGTCACCTCAATTATTATAATAACTTTTAGTTCCACCCATTTCCCTGCAAATTTCATCATTTTACTTTCCTTTACAGCCGAATAGAATGAAGAACTATAGGCAATTAAGAGCTGCTAAGAAAGGGAGAATCAATCTACAGGAAGGAAGTCCCTGATAGTTTGCTTAATCCCAAATAGTCAGTCCTAAACAGATACACAATGCAGGCAACACTAAATGGATTCAGCAAGGCATATGCAAATTTCAGAGGGAGTGGGGGAGCACAGTAAGATTTGGAGGGAGGAAGGGTAGGGTAGAAACAATTTGACTGCAGCACAGATGTATGAAATTCTCAAAAAATATAAAGACATTTGAAAAAGAAACTTATATGTAGATATATAGAAATTTTAGTCTTAGTGAACGTTTCTTTTATATAATTTCTATATTATAGAATAAGCCCTGCTCCCCCAAAAAATCCATGTATCATTTGCTTCTCTTGAACATTTACAGAGTCAATATCTGTTTAGGAGAAGTTTATTTTGCCTCATTAAAGAGAGAAACTTTACAAACTTGGATTTTCTAACTCTGTGTTTTTGGTTAATATTTTGTTTCTCCAAGGAAAGAATATTTTTAACCACAAATAATGGTCTTGAATTAATTTTGTACATTTCATTGCTCACCACTTTTCCTGGGTTTAATTATAATTAAATCCATTTGTTACATTTACTTTATAATTACAATAATAGTGTGGTATTTATTTTTAGCTCAGTTTTGAGAAAAGCTGAAGAGATGCTCTATACTGTAGGGCAATGACACTTAAGACACAGAGGGCTAGTGTGCATTTTCCAGGTGAACTATACATTAAGAAACCTTCCTCATATGGAAACAAAGACAGAACAGATCTTCCTAAATTTGAACTATGAAATCCAACATGCACATTGCACAATATGGGGAACCATAGTCTAACCTGGGCCCCTGCTGCTTGTATTATCTCTGCAGAGTGTCTCTGGAGGACAGTGCACTCCTTCGTGTTTTCGCTGTAGAACTCGTATGTTGTGAGAAAAGAATCCAGTAATTTTGTTTTGGGAAATGAATGTGTAAGAAAATGTCCTGGTCTGGCTGTCCTTGCCTTCCTCAGCATACTGGATAGTGTGCCATCAGAATTCAGAAGCAATACAGAATTAACTCTTTTGTCTTTCCCAAATTTGTAAGCAATAGTCAAAGTCCAGAAGATTGACCCTAAGTTGAACCCATGAGTGACCTGTGTCATTTGATAGTTAATGACTTTGTTTTTTCTCTTGACTTGAACACAAGCAATCTTTCATTTGCTTTATTATTTTTTGCATGTATGTGTGTGGGTTGTGTTTTTTTTTAAATGCATGCATGTTTACATGTGGCTGGACCCAGGTAATTGTATTATCACTGTCCTCCTACTTTGATCTGTCATGTTTCACCTCTGGTCAAGTTTGATCCATCCCTCTTCCCTGGAGAGACTGGTGTTTACTATGTGAGTTGTGAACCTCATTTCATATGCATTTGTGTATCCTTCCTCTACATAGATATTTGAGATGGAGATGGGGAGAGTCCACACCAGTAGTGGCTCGGCATCTGACTGATGCTGGATGACCAAATGAAGTCAGCACAGGACCAGGGCTCCCTCACATCCCCTCAGGTGTTAATGTGTAGAGAAAATTGTGCTGCAGGCTTAGACATGGGATTGTATAAGTCATTCTAAAATTGTAACTTATTTTGTCCTGTCTTAAAACGTTTTCCATGTTCTAAACTGACAGATATAGAAGTCAAAATATCCCAAAGAGAGTGGCTAGAAGTATCCTATGTAAATATTCCTATTTGATAGGCTTGAGAAATTGAGAGTGTCTACCATGCCATATGTCCAAGATTCAGTCTTCATCACCCTCCATAGGGCTCTGTGCCACCTATGATTTGGAAAGGGAAACTGTAACCACCATGGTTTACTCAGAACTATATGGTGGAGATAATAATGGTAAGACTCAAATTGCTTTTGTATCTGCATCATATTGTAGGAAAGCTACACTATTGGATAATTCAAACTATGTATGCTATAGTAATGTCATGAAGGTGTACTCTGGGAAGCCAAGTCATGACAGATGTATTTAGTATATGAGAGAATAGAAACACCTGGCTACTATAGAGGAAAATAATTTTGTTTTTCTCAAAACAAGAAAGTTCATAAAATGTCCCAATTTGATAAGCTAATATCTATTATATCTGTTTCTGTCTAATAAAGATATGTGACTTTTGGTGTTAATTCACTCACAAGTGTGTTTTGTTTTAGGCAAGAAGAAAAATAAGGCATAGTTCCACTCTTCAGAAAAATGTGGGGCATTAAGTAGCTTAGTATGAATTTAGTGTAAATCTACACTTGCATGATATAATTTATCCTTATCAATTTTTGTTGTTTTCAGAATAAAGCAAATCACAAATGTTCAACCAAATTAAAAATGTGATTCTGTGCTGGGGAGACATATTAGTCAGCAATGTGCTTGTAGGACAAGCTCAAGTATCCAAGTTAGACCTCCACAGTTTTGTGTTTTTAGGTCAGAAATAGTGACACAAATCAGTAATGTACCTAGAACTGAGGAGGCAGAGATAGACAAATCCCTGGAGTCCACTGACCAGCTAGCTAGCTTACCCCACTTGATAGGATCCAGGCCAATGAGACTCTTGTCTTTAATTATTATTTATTATAATAATTATTATTATTACTATATTAATATTAATATAATAATGATAATAATAAAACTAAGTGGTACCTGACACCAGAGATTGTTATCTGGCCTCTCAGACAAATGTACATACAGAGATACACACATACACACACACACACACACACACACACACATGCACATGCACACATGCAGAGCACACACTTACATACACAACGATGATTATAATTCATCGTTGGTAAAGGACTGGCAAATGCCTTAGCACAGATAACTTCATTTCATTTATTTCTACAAATCAGCCACCCTCAACACCGTGTTTTCTTGAGCTGGTATTCATTTCTATCATTAAATAAACATCCTGAAATGTAGCAAGTCTGGCATGGTATCTATAAGTACCCTTGAAAACAACATTGTTATTTAATTTTATTTATGAAAAATATAAAATAAAAGGTACTAAAAAAACCATGGCAACATTTGGTTGTAAGCCTGGTGGGTGAGAAATAATTAGGAAGTTGTGTTTAATTTCAACAAGTCTCAGAAAAGTACTATCTTGGGGAATGGTTTTCCTACTTCTTGCCTCTGAGCTATGTCCCACATTATTAGATCTAGTTTGAAGAAATCTGGATCATGAGAGAATGTTCAATTCAGAGAATATTTAATAGGGAAACTCTAGATGATCTTGTTTAAAAGTTCTTTTTTGATAATAATAACAGATGAAAGTGAAGTTCATTGATTGACATGTCTAAAGATGTAACGTATGGTGAGAAATATGTAAATGTGCTGATAAAACACATTTTATAATACTTTAATGCTTTAAGTATTATGTGAAAGCTAAAGCTTATAAAACTGGATGTGAAATTCAGCTTTAAACTTGTCTATACACAATTAATTTTTTATAAGTCTTTATAGAACAAGTTAGAGTCAATAAGCAATATTGTCAAAATGAGGCAACATTAATCTCTATAGTTCTACTAATGAGAAAAGAGGGAGAGGAAGACATTGGAAAACCAACTCAGAATTCTATAAAAACACATTCTGATTATTGGTTATATCTCCATGTTTATGCATGGCTGAGTACAGATATGACTGAATGTGATTGATGGGCCTTATGAGAGACCACAGTGCAAACATTTGTATGGATGTGTTCAGAAACAAGTACAAAGCACCGCAGGTGATCAGAGAATGGGATACTATGGATAGTAATTTACACTAATTTGAATAAAATGATATTTTTTCTTTTCTTTTTCATTTTCAACCATCTAGTTATTACTATTTAGATAAAATATTTTGAAAATAAACAAACTGCAGATGGATAGAGAAGGTATTATATATATATATATATTATATATTATTTATTATATATATATATATATATTGCAGTCGGGTTTAGGTACCCACCAGCTGGGGAGGAGGCTGAGGTTGAGAGCTACCCAGACCTTTGGAATTTGCCCCACGTGAGCACCAGATATTGGTGAAATTATTAAGGCCACTCCACATAGTTAAAAGGGAGGTTTATTTAGTGGCATAACTTACAAATGAAGGGATAGGTAGGTTAGAGGGTCTGGGGAAGATGTAGCACAATCTGGCTGTGTTCTCTGGAGAACTCTGCTCGGTCTACCTCTAGCATCCAGGGTCCAGGAACCAAGAGAGGGCGGCACATCCAGATTTTGGGTCTTCAGGGCCCTCTCTTGGCCCCTCCTTGTAGGTATGACAGTTACCGAAGCCTTAATGGGAGTTGGAACTTCCAGATTAAAGCTGGAATGGCTACCCACTACAGGACCTGCCTAGGCTCAGTGTGCTGGGCTCTGCTGACTCCCCAGGGGAGACCTCGATTTGGGGTATGTGGGGATGCAGAGTAGCCTGGGAAAGAGGGCTGGGGGATGGGAGGAGGGAAGAGGGAAGAGGGAGGAGGGGGGAATCTGTGGATAGTATGTGGAATGAGTAGAAAATTTCTTAATAAAGGAAAAAAAGAGAGATCTTGGGACTGGGGAATAATTCATTTAGTAAGGTGAGTGTAACATGAATCTTAAAAGGTCTTATTAATAAAAATCCCAGAGCCAGCTATTGGGGTGAAAGCTGAAAGATCAGAAAAACAGAACAAGCCAGTCACATTCTTAACTCTATGAAATTCTCAGCCTCAAGAGAGAGACTTCCTGTTTACTCATGTCTTATATACCTTTCTGTACTCTGACATCTTCCTTCCTTCCTAGTGCTGTGATTAAGGGGATGTGCCACCATGCCTGACTCTGTTCCCAGTGTGGCCTTGAACTCACAGAGACCCAGATGGATCTCTGCCTCCTGAATGCTAGGACTAAAGGCATGTGCTACCACTGCCTGACCTCTATGTTTAATATAGTGGCTGGATTTGCCCTCTGATCCCCAGTAAAGCTTTATTGGGGTACACAATATGTCAGCACAGGTGAGCACAACAGAAGAATTTCAGTCTCAGAAGCTAGTAGGAAAGCTGGAGAGATGGATCTTGCTGGGAAAGTGTGAGAACCTGAGATTGGATCTAAGCACATGGTTAAAACAACAAGAAGAGGCAGGGCAGTGGTGACTCATACCTTTAATCACAGTACTTAAGAAGCAGAGGCAGGTCAGGTGGATCTTATGATTTCACGGCCAGCCTGGTCTACACAAAGCAACCCTGTCTCAAAAAAAAAAAAAAAAAAAAAAAAAAAAAAAAAAAGAAAAGAAGTAAGAGATGCACGCACCAGTTCAATGGAGAACAGGGACTAGAGGGTCGCTGTGACTTGCTGACTTCTAGCCTAACTCCAGGTTTCGTCAAAGACCCTGTTTTAGAGCAATGAAGTGAAGAGGGATCCACCAAGGTACCTGATACTCTACTCAAGTCTCCACGAGCACTTGATAGGCATGCATATTTACACACATGTGCACATACATAATATACACACTGTACACACACACACACACACACACACACACACACACACACACGAAAGGGCCAATGAAATGGCTCATTTTGTAAAAGTACTTAACTGTGTAATAAGTCTGACAACCTGCATTTGTTTCCCAGATCCTGAAGTGGAAAGAAAAAGAACAGATGACACTTGTCTTCTGACCTCAACAAAGGCAGTGGAAGATGCATGCCTGAATATACAGGGAACTTTTCACTTTGGCTCATGATACCATTTTGTTAGTCCAGCAATAGCTGAGTTATAGTGAGGAGGCTGAGAATAATGACTCTGGATATCCCCAAAGTTCTACCTGGCACTGGAAGCCTCAGGGAGTCCTGAAGAGCATCTAGTCTCCATTCTTCAGTGTAACCACGAAGAATGTGGCTTTAGTATGAGAAAGGAATGGAGCGGGACTAGAAACAGGAGATGAACTGGACAGTAAGAGTAAGGCAATCAGGTAGAAAGTTTCCTTTACATGTCCTTTTATCTAGATTGCCACAGGAGACAACACATTTAGGTGGGTTTTCACACTTCAGATAACCTGCTCAAGGAGTCATTCCCAGAACTGCCATTATTACCCTAAAGCAGGTTTTCACACTTCACACAATCTACTAAAGGAGCCTTCCCAAAACTGCCATTATCTTCCCTTTAGTGAGTTTTCATATTTCAGATAATCTGCTCAAGGAGTCCTCCCAAGATGACATCATCTTCCCTGGAGTGGGTATTCACACTCGGATGATTTTTATATATATATAGGTTCTATGGGGGAAAACAAATGCACTGATACATGGTAAGGTAAATCCAGTTGCAGAGTTCTTGGAAAGCTGAGGACCGATCACAAGCTGCTTCACCCTGCCTGATCCAGTCTTCATCACCCAAGAATGTGCGACCCCCTTTCTCCTCCCTTTTAAGTGGTCATGTAGGCAGAAAAGAATCACCACCTCTATCAGGCCAGATAGCCCAAGGTCATGAGTAGGGCAAATTCCCACCACACTTTCCCTTTTTTGTCTAAATAAGAAGGTTCTAAATGTAATACAAAACTATGTACATTGAGAATGATTATCAAGTATTGTCCAAGAGAAAGAAAGGTTAATAACAGAAACAAAAATGGAACTACAACCAACATAAAATCAAGCAAGAAACACATACCAAATGTCCAGACCATAGGTAAATGGCAAATTACAGAGATTATTCCAATAGCTGTCCTATCCTAAAGAATCTAAATCTAGTTTCTGATATGTTCTTAGCTAAGATATGAGAGGAATGTAACTGTAATCATCTAGCCTTCACCCCCATCAAAAACCTGAGAAGGAAAATAATATTACCTGAGTAAACAGGAAGTGCAAGCAGTGACTTCTGAAAAAAAAAATGCAAGAAGTGACAGAGACAGCTGGCTGCCTAAACAGTTACCCAATGTTTCTCTGCAATGCTGGGGCATCCACTTTTAGATACAGGCCTAGAATATCTGACAGACCATTTTCAGAAGCAGGATATTTTGAAAGAACATCTTTCCTTGTCTTGGCATGGTGCAGCAGTAGCTTTTCCTTGTGTCCTGCTCATGAAATGGACAGCCTGCTTACTGTCAGCAGCCAAGGCAAGGGCTGATTAGTGTATTTGTACATTAGTGTATGTTGTATTATTAGTAAGTGAACAAGCATTTCACAATAGTTACTTTTTCTGTTGTGATAAAATATCCACATATAAAGCAAGACACAGAAAGGAAAGATTTCTGCTGAAGCTCAGAGTGTTGGCTCCTGTAATGCTGTGGGAGGAATGACCACTGGCAGGATATGCAGAGGCAGGAGCAGGATGTTTGATCACCTTTCATCTACACACATGACACACAGAGAGACAACAGGAAGTGGGTGAGGCTGTAGAGTCCCAAAATCTACCATCTGTGATGGACTTCTACCAAACAATGCTGTCAGACCAAGCATTCTAACACATGAAGCTGGAGCATGGGGTTCCCCATTCAAACAACCACACATGTCCCTGACATAACAGTACATACACACTCATGTTCCACACATGTCCCTAACATAACAGTACATACACATTTATGTTCCACACATGTCTCTAACATAATAGTACATACACACTCATGTTACACACTTGTACATACACACTCATGTGGATTGTTATTCTCATTTCCAAAACTTCCAGTGACATGTGCTGCTGCTCTTGGAGATTTGGTTCCAGGCTGGAGAGTCAGCATTCCATTTGACCAGAAGCATCACCTTCTTAGCTTTGTTCTAAGCCAGTGAGAAATTCTATTTCAGAAAAGACAGAAAATGGTTCCTGAAGAGCAAGGACCAAGGTTATATTCTGGTCTCCCCATGACCACCTACACACACACACACACACACACACACACACACACATACACACATGCAGATACACGCATGCATGTAGACACATGGACACACGTGAGCCTGCACAAATGCAAATGCACACACATGCATATACATGTGTATCTACACATATGCTAATTGTTGCTGGAGGGCTTCTCTCCAGGTTCCACCAAGCCCCACAGTCCCACAATCCACGTATAACATAATCACTCAGATACTTATATAAATTTTGAAGTCAAGGTACCTTTAAAATATACATATTGGTTTAATTCAACATCTTTTTTGATCAAATGTTTTTTTGCAGTTAAAAATCCCAAAGACAACACAATCCAGATTGTCTGTGTAATATTCATCTTTACGTGGCTTTTTTATATTAATTTATCTTTTTTTTTTTGTCTCTTTTAAGCCTATGTATTGTGAATCTGTTGCTTTAAACTGCAGTATTCTAAGACTGAAATGGCGCTGTGGCTGCTGGCTCCACCCATTTCAGCTTACCAACATGGCGTTTTCCGCCAGTTCTGTGAGTCATCAAGTCTCAGAAATAGTGGGTCTAAGCTTTTATCAAAGCAGCATGTAGCCCAGAAACCTTTTTTTTTTTTTTTAATACTACTAAAGACTAAATCTACCACACAGTGTAATGTGCCGCTGGCAGACACCTCATTACTGCCATACTGTCGAACGCAAATGCCAGGAACCCACCAGTGTTCAAACCAGCGTTTTGTGGTGTCTAGCTGCCCTTATGAGACATGAAGCAGGAACCTGTTTTTGGCTCTGTTTAGAATTGGTTATTAAATATTCTCAGGTTTAAGGTGGAAACTCGAGCTGTTGGGCGCCATTTGTTGCTGGAGGGCTTCTCTCCAGGCTCCACCAAGCCCCGCAGTCCCACAATCCACATATAAAATAATCACTCAGACGCTTATATTACTTATAAACTGTATGGCCATGACAGGCTTCTTGCTAACTGTTCTTATATCTTAAATTAACCCATTTTTATAAATCTATACCTTGCCACGTGGCTGGTTGTTGATGTAACCAACCGTCTTATTAAATAAGAAACACAGAAACAATGTAAAAGAGAAAGCCAAGAGGTCAGAGCTCAGAGCTAAATGCAATGCTGTCCTTTCTGGACAAGCGGGACACAAGGAAAGCGACTACTGTACTCTGCCAAGACAGGGTAAGATGGTCTCTTAAAATTCTGCTTCTAAAAATGGTCTGTCAGATACTCTAGGCCTGTAGCCAATTTGAGTGCACCAACAATGCTGAGAAACATTAGGTGACTGTCCAGGCTGCCAGCTGTCTTGGTCTACTCTTGCAAGATTCCCGAAAGTTGCTTGCATCCATCTACCATTTCTCAGGTACCATTATGTTCCTTCTCAGGTCTTTGATGTGGTTGAAGGCTAGATAGTCGTAATTTCCTCAGTTATGATAAAAGATAAGTTAGCTATAAAACCTTAAACTCACAAATATAAGATAGATAGGACATCTTCTTTAATATTGTAACTATAATTCTTGCTCGGTAATTGTTTTGTTATATGTAATTTTACCATGTTAAAGTTAAAACCTTCCTTTTTAAAAAAAGAAGAAAGGGAAGTGCTGTGGATATCACTCTATATAAATAAAACACTGATGGCTAATGACCAGGCAGGAAGTATAGGCGGGACAAAGAGAGAGGAGAACTGGGGAAACAGGAAGAAGGGGGGGAGAGACTGCAGCCACCGCCAGGACGAGCAGCATGTAGAGACTCTGGTAAGCCACCAGCCACGTGGCAAGGTATAGATTTATAGAAATGGGTTAATTTAAGATAAAAGAACAGTTAGCAAGAAGCCTGCCACAGCCATACAGTTTGTAAGTAATATAAGCGTCTGAGTGATTATTTTATATGTGGATTGTGGGACTGCGGGACTTGGGGAACCTGAAGAGAAGCCCTCCAGCAACAGCTGGTGGCTTACCGGTATCTTTACATACTGCTTGTCCTGGCAGTGGCTACAGTGTCTCTCCCTCCTTCTTCCTGTTTCCCCAATTCTCCTCTCTCCTTGTCCCGCCTATACTTCCTGTCTGGTCACTGGCCATCAGTGTTTTATTTATATAGAGTGATATCCACAGCAGCTAATGCACACACATGAATATACATGTGTACCTACACACATGCTAATGCATACACAAGCATATACACACACGCACACACATAAGTACGATGTGTAACACCTTTCCTACTGAGTTAGGGGTATGAGGCAGAAGATGGAGGGTAGATGTGACATGGAAGTTGCTGACTATGAAGGCAGGGAGAAGCCACAGGAGAAGGAATGTGAATGACTTCTAGGAGGCATGATGGGAAGGAGCAGAGGCCCTGTCATTCAGGAAATAAAGATCTCAGTCACACAGGTTCAGCAAGTGACCCTCCAACAGCTCAGATCCACACTGCGCCTGTCTTCTCATCATCCTTCAGAAAGAATGGGCCCTGTAGTGTCTTGACCTTCGTGTACTGAAGCCTGTGTTCAATGGTGAACTTAGAATTACAGAACTAACTGATACTGTTTAAGCTACTATGAACACTAACCTTTTTTATGTTATATTTTTTAACTCAAAAGTATTTATTTTGTTCAATTTATTGATATAATTCAGCTATGTTCTGGTTCTCACTCTGAAACTATGCCCTGGTGACCCCTCATCCTTACCCTGACTTTTCTAAGATTTTGACTTAGTTGTCCCAGAGCTGATGCCACTTGGTGTCACAATCAAAAGTCATAGTCACCCCACCCACCACCCCATTCCCAGTCCAAATTGACGAGTTTGCTAATTACCACTCAGACAAGAGCCCTGCATGAGATGCAGCTATTGTTGAAAGAGGCTTCCGTTGAGACTCAAAAAATATAGGACATAGATGAAGAATGACTTCCAGGCTTTGGCAATGTTAGAACACTTGTTAACATCGATAAGGAAATAACTAAATCATACTCAATGAAAAGGCGTCTTGAGTAAGATTTATAGTCAGTATCCCAAAGCAAGTACTATTTTCTAATAATAAAAAGCAATTAACAATTTAACCTTAATACAATCTTATTCTCAGTGGTTTTGTTGCTATGGGCATATTTCTATTACACGGAGCACAGAGAGGAGAAAGGACTCTGGAAAGGTCCGAGTGCTGATGTGCATCTGTTTAGGACCTGGGATTCTGCACGGAAAAGGGTCCCTGTCCTTGTAGGTAAATGTTTCAAGAACACCACAAGCTTGCTGCCTGATGGGGAAGGAGGTGACACTGTCTTTATTTCTGCTCATGACTTGGTGCTTATTTCTCGTCTCCATTTACAGCACACTGGCTGTAATGGTGTTCGGTTGGTAAAACACAACTGCCCTCTCCAAATGCCACTGAACCCATGACAGATTTGATAATGACACCAAGATCCTCATTTAGTTATTGAAGTAGCTACAGAGCGGGCTGGGCAAGCACTGGGCTAGCTCCCAGCCTCCCAATGAAGAGGGCTTCATCATTTTTCTTGTAATAAATTATGCAGTTATTTAACTATAGTAGTGAGACACTTACACAACTGCCTTTTGCTTTCATTCTTCCCTCCCCTGTTCTCTCTCCATTCCAGTTGAATTTTACAGATGTTCAATGCCGTTCACTTTTTCAATGGTAGGAAACTGAGACCATATAAGATGGCAGTGACTTTTGGGGCAGCCTATAATAGTGAGAGTTCAGGTTACAGACTCAGGGAACTGCAAAATCATAATTCTGGTGACCAAATCCAGATCCCTTATTAGATTTCTATATGAAGTAGTTGTTTTTGTTGTGAAGTTTCTGGTTTTAGTAATCCTATATTTAAGTTTTTATGTTAGAGTCAGAGGAAAGGTCCTCTGATTATTGTTTAAGAAAATATCCAAAAGGTTATTTACTCTGCTAATTAACACTGTAATTAAGCACATTAGAACACTAGAATTAATTCTAGATTTTGAGAGTCGGGCTCCTTTCTGCTGGAGTTAGTATTCACTGCTATTTGTGATGGTGTATGACATTTAACCTGCTAGATTGCATCTCCCTCTGTAGACCAGGCTGGCCTCAACCTCACAGAGCTCAGCCTGCCTCTGCCTCCCGATGCTGGGATTAAAGTCAAGTGTGACCACTGCCCAGGTTCTTGTATAATTCTATCTATCTCTCATCATATCTAATATCTATCTCTCATCATAATAAGAATGATAAGCCCATCAAATAGGACCATCAAATGGTCCATAATGTTTTAGTGAAAGATAAAATTAGTTTGATGATGGAAGGCTTTTATTCAACATGAATTTCTTTAATATCTTCAGTGTGAAACACCCAATGGACTCACAAAAAAAACCTACATGAGAATGTGTATTAATTTTACCCCATACTTTTTTGTTTCTGGTAAGTAGATGAATGGTCTTTGAGAAAATCTGGAAAGTAAACATTATGCCTCTCCAATATCCATTTCCACTTCTGAGACCAAACCAAGGAGGCAGAGGAACTAAACCAGGCAGACAGACATGAGTACCCAGACAAGGGTCATATAAAGAGCCTGAGGACTGAGTACCCAGGGAATTCCAATGGATTCTGCACTTCTGTGTATTTACTGAACACTGGTCGTAGAAGGGCAAAGAAATGCAGTGGTTCTGCATCACCGGGAGTCTTGCCTGTGAATGCCTCCTCCCGTGATGAGCACTGGGGACCAAGCACTGTGCTGAGCTTGTTTGCTGAGGACCTGTTCATACAGCATCCTTTGCATGTGTCTCTTGACATTTTACACTTTGCTCTTAACCATTTGGCAGAAAACACCACAGTCTAAAGACCCAATTTAATTTTTCAAAGTGCCAGCATGTCTACCAAAAACTGTAATATTTAGCTTCGTACTCACTGCTCAAAGAGAAAGGGAAGTTGTCTAAGGCATCCTCTTATTGGTTCATAGGAGTTGATTTCTCAACTGACTCTGGCTTTTGTCTGAGCTATGCTTATAGGAAAGTAGATCTGCTTTCCATTTCCTTTCTCCTGTAACCCAGGCATGTGGAACTGGCTCCATATCTTCCCTCCAACTCCTTCCTTCTCCTCTCTCCTTCCTTCCTTCATCTTGTCCTTCTTCTTCCCTGTGCCCCTTCTATCTCTTAAACAAGAGAAATAAGAGGTAGAACAAAGAGAAAATTATATTTAGGATCACCCTGAAAACAAGTGTGAATGTGGAAAAACCAAGTATAACAATAATTTGGAGTGGGTTAGGTACTCAATGTTTTTATTTTGGCAAGATCATGAAAATTCATATGTGTGTCATTCACTCTAAACTACCATTGTTTTCCCCACTTGGCTACATTCGGTGTCACAAATGGTTTATTTGGTGAAGCTGTTGGCTTTGTTCTTGACTAATATTTCATAGATACTACATCTGTGTCTTCATCAGGTAATATTCATGACCGCAATTGAGAGTCATAATTTGATAAAAATACAAATAGAGTAAACAATTAACTGATTTACAATATGCCTTTGATAACATCTTCAATTATTAAAGTAATTAGTGAAATTGAATCATGATAAAACCTCAGCTTAATTTGAACTTGTCCTTGAAGCTACTTTCTGACCCATTTTAACACATTTGCTGATGAAACATTCATAAGAAAGGAGACATTGTAGGCTTTGTGTTTAAAGCAACTTTTTTTTAAGTTAATTTACTTTAAAAAGCCTTCTGATTTATACTCCTTTCCCTAGATAAACGTTCTTGAACATATTGATAAAAATAACTTTAGTTTATTATGGGTTTTGGAACTTTTGTCCTTTAGTAAGATATTTGTAAGGCTTCCTTGTCTTTGTTTCTTTCTACTCTCTATAAAGTGAACTGGAATATAATTTATCACTGTAATTTTGAAAATATTAAGAAAGCAAACAGAATGTTTTAATTTAATTTTAACTTAAAACTATGTATGTTTATTGATCAGCAGTGAAATACTTTTTAACTGTATCATATAGTGAAAATATAAACAAATTTCTCAGTGTTTTCTAATGTCTGGCATATTACTCTTTGAGACTGAAGGACTATAAATCAGCATTCCCATGAGTTCATGACTTTCTACTTTATATAACATGGTTTGTTTTAAAACCCAAATGACACATGCCATTTGGGCTCTGGCTTTAAAAGATTTACTCACCATGACAAATGCTAACTAGACTGCTACTGTTTCAAAAATTATCTTTAATCATTAGCTTGGACACTCAGATAATAGGAATAAGGCCTTTTACAGTGTTACAGCATACACAGTTATATTAGTAGCAAATGCTATTTTTCTTCTTTATCCAAGACAATCCACACATTTGATTAGTTCAAATGAAAGACAAGATTATTCATTCTGCATGGCCATTCCCCTAACATCAGCTACTCTCTAAGAAAGTCTACAATTCCTGTGAGTCTCTGTTACCATCAGAAGCTCATTACATGCCAAACTTTATTTCAGATAGAATGTGCCAAGTAGACAACAATTTCTATCACACTCGCAGGGTGAGAAAGGTGTGAACTTGCAGATGTGGAGAGCAGGCACACATAGCTCCATGCTCTACCCAAGCTATAGTTACTTATTTCATTTGAGTTTATTCTTTATACTATAAAGAAGGACTGTACTGTAAATTGAAGGAAAGCTGAGATTAGATATTTGTCTCTTGAACTCCCACTGTTCTGTCAGCCACAACAAGGCCCTGGGTTTCTGAATTCCAAGTGGGTGATTATTTCAGAATTATAAGGAATGAAGGTCAAAGCCAGGCTCAGTTTTGACTGCACTGGCCCCTTTGAAATCTTAGATACAAACTTCTGACATGGTGGCTCTTCACCCATCCTTTGGCCTCAGCCTGCCTTTTGCATTGTGTTTGCAGAACTAACATGTTGAGTCTAGTTTAATCCAAGCAAACATCACTGTAACAGACATCCAGTATCTTTCTTTGTACTCATGAAGGATGTCTTCCTTTGGGCACATGAATAAATCAATAAAAGTACTTTCTTTTGGCCTTGGGGAGTGAGAGCTGTCACCTCTATGTCCAGCATCCTTGTGGAAACAGCTGTGACATAGTCATGCTGAGTTCAGTATAGTTCCATCCTGGCCCCTAAATTACCATATAAACTTGTCTGTTTTATTGGATCCCATCACCTAAATCCAACAAACTCAAAGGGGAATCCTGAGATGGAAAGATTTCTTTTTTAATGAAAGTTTCAGGGGTCAATTTTTAATTTAACCAAGACTCCAATGACCTTCCCACCCCAATACATAAGTGTTCCTATTTCTAAAACATGTCTGCACTTTCATCATGAAATGCCTACAGGTTATTTGAAGTAAAGCAGGTAAAGTTGAAAGCATTCTGGTGTGCCAAAACTGTAACGGGGTTTTAAATTTAGGTCAGTTTAACATATTTATTAGTTGCCGTCTATGCTTCCAATCCCTGACAGGAGCAGGGCGTGAATTGTTATCTAGGACACAACCCTCCCTCATATTCCCCAAACTCAGTCTGGAAAATTTACTGTGTAGATAAGCTTTATTGAAGGAGGATAAAAGAAAGACACCAAAATATAACATAGAATCTCTCCTTTAACCTATCTCTGCATATAACCACAGATGCTACTCATAAAAATTTTAGTTAAAACACTCATTTTTTTTATCACAGAGTGATATGCTTTGAATGATCTTATTTTTAACTTTCTATGAAACCTCTGTGAAGAATGTATTTACTTACAGCCAGGAGTTCTAGGAGTCACTGCTAGCAGAGCTCTGGCCCCTCATCACTGCTCCTGGCTCTGCTTGCCACTTTTAGTAATTTGGAAATCTTTTCCCTTGCCTCTCAGCCCACAGTCTTATGAACAATTTTATTTCCTGTAGCTATGTGTGTGGCAGATTCAGTTAAAACAATTTGTGCTGTTTGCTATAGACAAGCAGAATACATGGGAAGAACAAATCTCCTCTAAGTGTGCAGGACAATATTAAGCATCCAGCTTTCTGAAACAGACTAACCTGAGTTATACAGAATTCGTTAATTTCCATGGTGCTGGAATCGTCAGCAGACCTTATATAAAGGCACCAGTATGTCACAGAAGATATGCCTGTGAGGCTTTTGATTCTTAAGAGCAACAGAAAGCCAGACTGAGCACATGACTGAATGTTCACTCCTTTGTGATACAATTATAACATAGTACTTAAGTGTAAATCTAAAAACATAGCATAAGAATGAGAATCTCAGTAGTAAAATTTTAATATAATTTTACTAGAACTTAAAAAAAAGCCCAGGTATAGTGGAACACACCTTTAATTCTAGCATTTGGAAGGCAGGGGCTGTCACATCTCTAAGTTCCAGAACAGCCTTGTGTACATAGCAAGTTCCAGGACAACCAGAATTACACTGGAAAATCTTGTCTCAAAATAATAGTAATAATAAATTAATAATAATAATTAATAATAATAGAATGTAAAGAAGAATAACAACAAGAAAGCATGATTTGGAAGATCCCAATTCAAATTTGAGAAGCCTCCTTCATTTCACCCAAGGAACACAGGCTAGAGTGATTACCAGCCTAATCACATGTAATATGGAATATGAGTTTCGCACACACAATCTATCTGAATACAGATTATCCTAGATTCATTTGGATTGGGTTATATGTCAGTAATCTTTTAAAAAAATAAATTAGTTTTTTTTTTTTTTTCGAGACAGGGTTTCTCTGTGTAGCTTTGCGCCTTTCCTGGGACTCACTTGGTAGCCCAGGCTGACCTCGAACTCACAGAGATCCGCCTGGCTCTATCTCCCGAGTGCTGGGATTAAAGGCGTGCGCCACCACCGCCTGGCTAAAAAAATAAATTAGTAATATCATAGGTAAAGAAGTATTTAACACACCTGGACTAAGGTACATCCAGCCTAGCATACACAGTGTGATACAGAGCATTAGCTCTTTATTATTCTTGAGATCAGAGGTTAGGATTGGGGCATTTCAGAAGGGTAGTGGTGTGTGGGTGAAAGAAAAGGGCTATCAGAACACACATCCTTAACAGGAAATATTCAAAACCAGGATTCCTAGTAATGCTTCCACTGAGCCAGGATTGCTCTTGAACCACCATGAAGTTGAGATTAATAGATGCCATAGGTTGAAAATGTATATATCCGAGAGGATACCTTTTGGAGCACTCTTAAGTAGGACTCTACTTCCTTCCTAAGTCAACATATGTGAACAATGAGGCTTAAGTCCGTGTTGTATGGGAAGAATGATTGAAGACAGAGAGATCATCTCTCCACAGCTTGCTCTGCCATGGGGATTGGATCAAAAGCTACATGAAATCAGATTAGCATGTGGAAGGGAGAGGACTTGAGAGCATCCAGGAAGGCAGAGCCACAGTTCCCAGGGGAAAAATGAAAATGTTTAATGTTAATCTAATAATATTCTGTATATTTATTACCTCCCTCAACCTTTCCTGTCCTAGATAAGAAACAGTAATATTTTACCTGTGCCTAGGTTCAGAAACAAAGGGAACTTGAGAGTACTTATTACACAGGAGAAATTCAATCTTTCATAAATCTTTGTATTGGGTTTTAAGCATCTTGAGATAAAGGGTTCACCAAAGATGCACATCAATTGATTTCCCCTAAAAGTATGGAAATAGGGCTTTGGATTGGGCCAGTTCCACATTTTCTTGACAGAATGAGGAGGCAGATAGGAGAACTCTGCTTCAGTGTGTGTGTCTTCCTGAATTCATCAAGAGTTCATCAAATTCAAGCAAACCCAACAGAAATCAACATTTAGTGTACAATTATGGAATGTGCTTAGGGAGAGTGACAAGAAAGATTCTATTTGGTCCTCACTCTGAATTCACTTGTTTTATTGCTGCCTTTTAAAAGTGAGCAGTGTGATCATGAAAAGATGACTGTGTCAGTCTTACAAACAACTGGGGAACCATTTCACACTAAATAAAAATAATCTCTCAGCACCAGGGATTATAAGAATGTTTCAAATTTGAAACTCAACTTGAAAAGCCTTCCTGATTAATTCTGATTATACCTCCTTTATACTTTACTAGAAAATGCTAAAGTTGGGATTGTGAACTCTTTTGTTCCTTAGTTTCTCATTATACTATAGTTCATTCATTTAAACTTTCAGACCAATAGTATTTCTACATATCATCTATCCATCTATGTACCCATCTATGTATCTGTCTTTTTATTTATCCACCTACCTGCCTATCAACTATCTATGCATCTATATCATATATTATATATATACACCTCCATTTGTCATCTATCTATCTATCTATCTATCTATCTATCTATCTATCTATCATCTATCTACAAATCTGTCTATTGCCTCTATTTATCTATGATTTATATATCATATATCTATATATGCATCCATCTCTTGTTTCTATATACCACCTATCTATCTCTCTATTCATCTACCTATTATCTCTCTATCTATGCATCCATTTATCTATTTTTATCTATGAATCTATCATCTACATATCTTTTATATATCAATGCATTCTCCATCTATAACATATCTATCCTATCTATCAACAATCTATGCATCTATTTATCATATATCATATATATGCTTGGACTTGTCATTTATCTATGCCTCTGTCTACCTCCTCAATTTATCTATGTATGATTTATATATCATATATCTATATATGTGTCATCATATATCTATATATCACTTCTCTAACCATCTATTATTTACCTATCATCCATCTATATGTTTATTTATCTATCTCTATTTATCATCTATCAATGTATCATCTATAGCTAGCTATCCTTCCATCTATTCGTCTATCTATTCCCATGTCACTATGACATTTACATAGTAAAAGAAAGACAAAAATGCTTGCACCTAAGTTTTCCACTAAATCTAAAATATATATTACTATTTTAAGTTTTATGATACACTTTTAATTTATTTGTTTTTCATATTTAAATCTTGCAGTATCTCAGCTTTAACCTATCCTTAGAATGTGTGTCTTCAGTTCAGGCTGCACTGTGGCTTGTACATGGACATTTAAAATTTCACATTAATAATTATCTTATTTCATATAACACAGTCTTGTAAATTAATTTTCAAAAGTCATTCACAACTAATTGATGAGAAAATTGAGATTCAGGGACATTGCTCAATGACTCAAAGATCATCATAACCTATCTAAGGTCTCGGGTTCATTGTTCTTTCCAATAGGTCCTTGGTGGCCACAGAGTGAAGCACAGATACATGAAGTGTACATGCAGGAAAAGTATCTCATCCCTAAATATAAAAATAGCATTAACAGGGAAGCAACTTCCTTTCATTAACAAGAATAATACCAACCATGTTCCCTTGAATCAGCTGGAAAATACCATGGGCAACACACAACAAAACCATCCTAGCTTTCTTGGGTGGCACAATAGCTTCCTTGTTATTGTTGTTGTTTGTTTGTTTTTAGCACTATTAGAAAGGGTTATCTATCGAATGCAAAACATTCTTTCCTCAGATTTGTTATTTGTTGATATTGGAATGTGAAATATCCCCATAAGCTCGTGTGTTTAAAGTCTTGGTACCTAACTATTGGCACTGTTTCAGAAGGTTGTGGAGTCTTCAAGATCTTGCTGGACAAAGTGGTGTCTGGGTTGGATCCTGAGGTTTAGTAGGCTGGTCTGACTCCCTGTTTTCTCTCTGACAGGACACAGGGTGCCTCTCTGTCTGTTGCTCTATTTCAGCGCTGCCACCAGGATGCTGGATCACACTTCCTAAAACTGTGACTCAGTCCACCCCTTCAGGCATTTGATCAGAAAACACTGAAGGTAACTAATGCTGTGTTTTAAAGAGTTGTCCTTTCTGGTAGCTGTGTGAATATGATGGGTATAGATTTTGACAACTGACTGTCAAGATGTTTCATTCTATTGTTCCTAGTCTGAGTCCTGATTATATATATATGCACATGCATGTAATATATGTATATGAATATAAGTATATGTGTACTGTGTAGTCATGAGTCACTTAATGTCAAAGATACTTTTAAGAAATGTGTGTTTGAAGGATTTCATTGTAGAGTGCACTTATACAATCAAAGGGACTGCTGCATTGCTAGTTGATGTGACCTCATAGACCTGCTATCATTTAGCAAACACCAATGCCTGACTTTATACAGACACATTTAAAATATAAATGGCTTGCTTGCAAAGGGGCAAATAAGGTCAGGGAATCTTTCTACATTCTTCACAAATGCTGTCTTTCTTTTCTTTTTTTTTTTAAGATTTATTTATTTATTACATATACAGTGTTCTGTCTGCATGTGTCTGTGCAGGCCAGAAGAGGGAGCCAGATCTCATTACAGATGGTTGTGAGCCACCATGTGGGTGCTGGGAATTGAACTCAGCACCTCTGGAAGAACAGCCAGTGTTCTTAACCTCTGAGCCATCTCTCCAGCCCCTTAATATATAGGACTTCTTTATTTTTTAACCTCTGAGCATCTTTCAGCCCTTATATATAGATTCTTTATTTATTTATTTATTTATTTATTTATTTATTTATTTATTTATTTATTTATTTATTTATTTTTGGTTTTTTTGAGACAAGGTTTCTCTGTGTAGCTTTGCGCCTTTCCTGGAACTTACTTGGTAGCCCAGGCTGGCCTCGAACTCACAGAGATCTGCCTGGCTCTGCCTCCTGAGTGCTGGGATTAAAGGCGTGCGCCGTCATCGTCGCCGCCGCCGCCGCCGCCGCCGCCGCCACCACCACCACCCAGCAAATGCTGTCTTTCTTATGAGAACCATAGTTCATGCTCATTCAAGCCTGTGCTGTTCCTGCTCTTACCTGCCCTTCCCAGTTATCTTTCTGTGTTTGAGGACAAGGAGAATACATCTTTCTAATCACTGTCTAATATTATTCTTAGTTTACAATGAGGATATCATTCTTTGTTAAAGTGGCCTCACAACAAATACATGAAGTGTAACAAAACAGGTTTTGTAAGTTTCCCTTTCTTCCATCCATGAGATAGGGCTCAAACATAGACTCAGAGAAAAGTTCACGTAACCAGCCTGGTGTTTCACAGCTGCCTCTACAGACCATGGCAACACAGGGGATACTGCTAATCAAATGCTGGGGACTCCCTTCCTTCCTTCTCTCAGACAGTATCACAATAAGATCAATTAATGGGAACTGTGCCATACAAGTGGATTTTATTGTTGAAAAAAATTGAGATTTTGGTAAGATGATTTCCTTAAAAGAGCCATGTCGAAATGGAACAGGATTGTAAAGTCACACCTGCAGGATGGCCACACCACACAATGCTCCAGCAAGGTCTGGCTCTGAAAGTCTTGCTTCCCCCATGCAGAACCACGGCCATTGTCCGCATCCACATCACAGCACTGTCATTTACTCCCTTTGGTTTGCAGAAAATGAAACACAAACCATGTTTTCTTTGTCTCTAGACAGAATTGAACAATGTCATTCACTGATATATAATTTATGAAGTGTCATAATATGCTCAACTAAAATATAGGCCAAGAGAAGAACTCTGATAAACAGCTCCCTGGGGATGATTGTCCAGAGAATCTTAGCACTGCTAGTGAATAGGTGCCCCAAAGTCAACAGGTTGTTTGAGTTTATAAACCCCACCAGAGGGGTGTTGGCTACACTTGCATCTCAGTTCTAAGCTGTGGGCTTTTCTTTTCTCTTTTTCAAGAGCCGATATATGTTCTTAGCACAGTAACTATTAGTAGTTGGAGTAAAAAGTTTACTAAAAGTTACTCTGTACTTGCAATTTCGGTTCAAATAACTTTAAAGTCAACTTTCCAAACTACAAATAAGAAGAATGTAGCTGAAAAGAATAAAGTATAGGATTTCGGGTATCATTGTCCCTGACAATAATTAATTTATTACCTCTAGGGTTTCTGTCGAGGTGTATAATGTGTAAGGGGATTGTCTCACTGATAGGCCAACCGCTGTGAAGATGCAGGAGGCTAGAAGACAAAGACAGTGTTTCTGATATAATTCAAGCTCTTTTGCCATTTTTTTGACATTCTTTTTCTGAAGTTGATTTTTTTCCTTGCCTTGTTAACCATCCATGTCCCAGGAACTGCCCCCAGCATGCCTTGACTTGGAATTAATTAAAAAAAAAGAGTTATAATAGGTAAAGATAGTTCAGGAATGGAGATTTCCTAAGAATAAAGAGGATATTTGGATAATCATACAGAGAGATGAACAACTGTATATGAATTCACAAGAAACACACATAGACTCAAATACGCTGTGATCTACTTTCAGTTAAGTATAATAGTTTGATACAACTACATTTACAAATGAGGGCTTTTAGAGTATAAACAAATTCAGCAGGATAAATTTGAAGTAGAAAAGTGAAGTAAATGAGTCAATTGATTAGAGGAAAGAGTTTGATAATTTGCATATTCTATGTTGGAAAGGATGAAGTAGCAGCTTGGTGCTCAATTGTGCAAGCAGAGGCATTGCCACAGGCACTTAGGGTGGCATCAGGAACATCCAAGGAAACAAGTCCATGCTCTCATCCCAGACATGACTCAGGAAAACAATGTGCACCTAAGATCATGAAAGCAAAACTGAATATGAGAGAATGCTGTGCTCTGAAATATTCACTTTCACTCCTATCCACTCCAGGTGATGACTGAGGACCCAGTGGGAAGATCACTGAAGGAACTTCAGGCTCCTTACCACAAGGAGGTTGTCCCTGAATGCATTTCACATACGCACAGGTGCAGGGAGTGAGGCGGCTACAGAAGTGGCAGATAAGTTCATTCTACAGCCTATTATTAAAGCAGGAAATAATATTTATCTGCCAGTATCCAGCTGTGAATTGAAAAGGAAGGTGCTGTATTTAAGTTATGTTGTTAACTGGATGAGATTGGGTAACTTACTAAAGATAAACACACAAACACAAGCACACACTCATACACACGCTCTCTTTTTCAATTTGATTTTTATTATTGTTATGGGCAGCATGCACATGCCATAGCATGTATGACAATCACAGACAACCCTGAAGAGTAGACTTTCTCCAGCAACCTTTGTGACCTTTCCAGATTTTTAATTCACATTTGCAGATGTGAGAGGCAAACACATTTACCCACTGAGCCATCATGCCAGCACCAAAATATACATTCTTGATATCCTTGGGAAAATTAATGTAGCCTACCCTAAATTTGGTCCATTTTAAAACATAAATATTTTCAAATACCTCATGTAGTATAGCTTTTCTACTTCTTTTTCAAAACTCTTGAGTCACACAGCCTTTGAACTAACTGCCAATGACTCAATCAAATCAAAGAGGTCAACTCAGAAAGCAAAAACATGCATTTAATATATAATGTAAATGAAAACGGGTGCAACAGTGGCTTTAGCAAAGGTCCAGTTCCCTGGTTCTTTTTAGAAGAAGCCTCTGTTCTTTGACTGCCCTGAATGTGCTCTCATGTGATTGTCAATGCTGGCTCAGCTTTTCCTGTGTGGGTGCTCTTCTGACCTCACCTTAAATGCTAGCAGATCGAATTACTATAATAATCTCACAACAGCTCTGGCAAAAATGCTCATGGGAAAGTCAAAACCTCCTTTTGCAGGCAAGATTTATAATATGTGAACAAAACACTATTTTGGTAATGATGAGGTGAGTATACACATGACCCAGTGTAGCAGGAATCTTAAAAGTTATTATTAATAAAAATCAAACCTAAGCCAGGTATTGGGGTGAACTGGAAGATCAGAGAACCAGAACAAGCCACAGCTACTTCACCTTGCCATATCCTAAGCTGGTCTTGTTTCCTCACACTAGAGGCCTCTGAGTCCTCATCCAGAATGGGTCTCAGCTGAATGGCTGCTCAAAAGCCTGCATGCTTAAAAAGGCCAAATGCTTAACCAGGCCAAATGCTTCTAGTTCCTGGTGTTCACACCTTATATATCTTTCTGCCTTCTACCATCACTCCCTGGGATTAAAGGCTCGCTTTCTGGGGTTAAAGGCGTGAGTCACCATGCTTGGCTATATCCTTGAACAGATGGATTTCTGCATCTGGAATGCTAGGATTAAAGGCGTGTGCTACCACTGCCTATTCTCATGTTTAATATTGTGGCTGTTTTGTCTCTGACCCCAGATAAGTTTATTAGCATGCACAATATTTCAGGGAACACAATACCACAACCCAATACCTGAGCCATGGTTCATTCTCCTAGCCACAGGGATGTCTGCTCTTGGTGCTGCTGTGCCAGCAAGGGCACTTCAGGCCTGAAGCCTCTGCAGTCTGTATTGACCATTGTCAAACAGTATCAAAAATAAGTTTAAAAGAGATACATGGATGACGACACAGAGAGCAATACACTAAAATAGGTACTTCTGCATTTCACTCTCAATGACAGAGACTTTCCAGACAGGCACAACACAGGAAAAGGATATCAATTATTATAGAATAGACACCTGTTACATGTATACAGAAAGGGTGTTCAGTCCAATGGCAGCAGAACACACATTTACATCCGGGACACAGAGCACTTCATTCCGTGCAGTGCCGGCTGAACCATAAAAACAATAACAAATTTAATAGAGGAACTGCAGGAAAGATCTCTTCTGCACACCACAAAAGGAAACTAGAAATTAAGGACAAAATAATTTGGAAAAGTCATGAGTGTATGGAAGATAACAACGGGGTCCTGATCAATGGATCAAAAAACAAAGGCATTGCTTCTCAGCCTTTTGGCTAAGATCAAGCGCAGAAAAAAAGGCAGATTGAAGGAAACGTTTAAAATGGATTACAAATGAACATAAATGGAAAGTTAACACATCAGGACACCATACCGTAATGTGTCTTTGTAAAAAGAGTGTAAGGGGAAGTTCAATATAAACCTGAGTCACAAGGAGGGCCCTGGTGACACTACTGCTGCCTCTCAAGAAGGTTGGAAATCATCAGGTAAGTGCTAAGGTGGAGGAAAGAAGAAAGCAGCAATGATCCCACCGGACACAAGGCAGGAAGTCGGTGTGACCAGTAACAATTGACGGCTTTGTGTGACTTTAATAAAAACACACAGAATGTTCGAGTAAGAAAAATAAACATAACAAAAACGAGAGAGAAATGGTTAAAACTGATACCATGGAAATATAGAATACTGCTAGTTATATGAACAACTACAAAGTGTAAAGAGATTGATTGCAGAAATGCCAGGAAAGAAGTGTAAATCCAGAGCTGGGGTTACACAAAGGAGAAGACCCTGGGCATGTGACTTCAAGCTCTGGCCTCCACAAGCATACACACAGCTACATGCACATGTATACATACACACATGTACACATGTAGACATACATAAACACATGTATATGTGCAAGAATATAAACACACATGCATATATACATGCATATGCACACATGTAGAAACAAATAGATATGCACACACACATGCACACAGGTAGACATACATGTGCATGTATACTTGTCAACAGTACTACGATGAAGTGGAATTTCAAATACTCACTGACAAACCTATTTTATTAAAGGAGCAGGGCCTTGTGTATGGGACTGACTGAACCATCTCCCTATCTCTGTATATATACATTTAAGTAAAGGGACAGTAGTTCCTAATGTGATATATCCCTGCAACTTGATGAGAGTTGTGTCAATGATACTTTTAATTTAAAAAAAGGTGTGTGTGTGTGTGTGTGTGTGTGTGTGTGTGTGTGTGTTAATGGTTATATTTATTAGCTTTATTTAACTACTATGAGATGTTATATACAATTTATATATATATTAAATTATATATATAAAACATTTTAGTCGTTATTTGTGTAAGACAAGGTCTCACGGGGTCCAGGATGGCCTCAATTGACTACATAGGTAGTAGTGACTCTGTCACTGAGGTTCCCAGCCTCAAATTCTAGAAAGCAGTGACTGCTGTGTGTGTGTACAGCATGCTGTGCCATAGTGAGTCTATAATATGGCCGTGAGAACAGTTTTACTCTTAGATCTACTAGAGTGGTTGCTTGGTCCTGGGGAAAATTTGTTTTCTTCATCCTTTATTTACTAATTTTTGTCCATTTTGGCCATTATATGAACATTTAGTAATCATTTTAAGTCCATTTACACACATACCCCAAGACAGAACACAAAAATCTCGGTGTGTATGCCCTCCCAAAACCAAATGTAATTTTAGTCAAGTAATTAACATCAGTTAGAAGAATTATCTCCTCATTCAGTATGAAATATTCATATGTCTAGGTCTTTGATAGTAAGAAGTACCTGAAAGAATATAAAAGCTGAATATTAATTTTGCATGATGGAATATAGGAATTTTCTCTACCTCATAAAGAGCATATCCAATTAGGAATCTTAGCTCAGGGGTCAAAGGACAGTGACTGCAAAACCATTTCTGTGCTAATGCACAAAATGTGAAGAAAGAAGGCTCACAAAAGCTGCCCACGCATGCTCACTGGGAATTTGTAAAGTTGAGAGGCCAGAATATTTTCATTGGAAATTTAAATCCTTTTGGAATTCAACTCTATTATTAAATCAAGAGCTTCCATGAGCTTCCAATGAATTGTCTGACAGTCATATGGCAGCAATAAGGTCTGTTGCGCACTGTGTATTCAACTTTACAGACTCCACTGCAGCCCTGTTTTTAACCTGTACAAATAAACGTAGACTTCCTAAGCTTTCAGACTTTTTTTGGTCTTTGTGTGGCTGATCACCTTGATTTGGTAAATGGACACAAAGTCTTAAAGAACAGATGCTTTTCTTAACCTCAAACCCACTCTGTATAATTAATGTTAAGTAAATTATAAATAGTTATGTAATTATGATAGGAATCCAGCAGGTAAAAAAGGTGTGGCAAGCTTCTGGTTTAATCTAAGTCTACAGAATAAAGAACGTTTACAAATCAGAGACTCTGAGAAACAGAAGTCATCTTGCCTTTCTTCTCTATGTTGTTTCTCTTTCAGTAACTCAGATGTCACCAACATTTAAACATTTAAATGTGTTTCATAATGTATTGTAGACATGGCCATATTGTAGCAGTCTCCAAAAAGACTGCAAATTTATAACATATAACAAGGAAAGGAAAGCAAAGTATAAAAACAAATTATAACAGTAGCTGGACTAATAGGTGTACAGATAGTATGTTTTTATGAGTGAATGGCACCACTTGCCCCTTGATAACACCCATGACTACATTACTGGATTGTGGATGGGAACTTTAGTCAATGCTCTGCTATTTTGAGCTGGGCACACATGCCACACAGAGTTGTGATACTTTCTGTTTTGTTGCAGAATCTTCTGTGGCCCAAGTTCATGGATTCAGATGCCTCAAAGAGAAATGAAAAAGACTAACCTATCATCTATACAGGCAGCATGCATCCATGAAACACAAACACAATGGTTTAAAATGTTGCTTTGTTAGTAACACACACACCACCTACCAGAGGAAATGACCCAGAGTGAATAATTGTTATTAACACACAAATAAAATACCAAAATTCTTGGAAATCTTAGTTTTATATTATCTGAATAATGGCAGTGACCCTTTCTCTCACACTGTTATGCCTGCCCTTTTGGATCCTCACACCCAACCTGCCTCAAGCATCATAATTTTATAAATATATCTGTATTGAAAAGGCTCTATTTCCTTCATGTTTTCATTTAAACCCCAAGTATTGAAAAACAACTATTTACATAGCATTAATATAGGGAATAGTATTATAGATATCTAGATGTTATTTAAATTAAACAGGAAGGTATTTACAAAGCATAGACCCACATACAAGGTCATGTACTGGATTAAACAGTTTGATTTAGATGCCCAAGAGGTAGCTGGCTCCAAGCTTCTATGAATAACAGGGAAATATACATACATATATATGTAGATGTAACCAACCGTCTTATTAAATAAGAAACACAGAACCAATGCAAATAAGAACTTCAGCCAAGAGGTCAGAGCTAAGAGCTAAAGCCTTACTCTTCCTCCTGCAGTGGTCCTACCTCTCTGAACCAGAGCTACTTCCTGTGTTAAAGTCTTTATAAAGACTTTTGATTCTGCCTTCTCATTGGTTGTAAACCCAACCACATGACCACCTTCCCACTGCCTGTCTGTACAGACCTCCAGGTCTTCTATGGTTGGCATTGAGATAAAAGGTGTGTGTCTCCATGCTGGATGTATCTCTGAACACACAGAGATCTACCTAGCTCTGCCTACCAAGTGCTGGGATTAAAGGGAGCACCACCACCACCCAGCTTTCCTATGGCTTGCTAATAGCTCTGACCCCCAGGCAACTTTATTTATTAACATACAAATAACATTTTAGTAGAAAATAAAATATCACCATACACACACACACACACACACACACACATATATAATTTCAAAATTGCGTTTTATAACTTTGTGATTGAGGATGAACACAGTGACTACAAAGTTTAATGTTTTCACCATGCACCCTTCATAAGCATCTGAGCATAAGGCATGGAGGTTTTCCTGTTTCCCTTCTACCTTTCCATTAAGTGAATAGTTTTTTTGGTTTTCGTTTGTTTTCCAGAAGATTCAGGATCTTGTCAGTTTCATGTTTATGCTTATTCCTGGATAATATCACCAACAAATATCTCCACTGTTTTTCTGGCTGTGAGAACTCCAGTGCACGTGAACTCCTTTTTAGTGTCAGGAGGCATTGCGCTTGGCTGCGAATGACCACTTCTCTAGAATAGAAGGAACCAGATCCTCTGTCATGATTTCTTGTGCCTGTTTACTGGGAAGCTCCAAGTTTTCCTGTGACTAACAACATCAGGGCAGTGGTTCCAAAGACCCTTCCTCTTCTGTCAGTGAGGTAGTTATTTGTATATATGGGTTTTATTTTACTTTTTTTGTTGTTTGTGAAGTAGCTTGTTTCATATTTTAGCAAAAAACTTTGTCACTCTTTTAAAACTAAATTGTAAAGAATCATTTTATTATCATTAATTATGCAGGTGTGTGTGTGTGTGTGTGTGTGTGTGTGTGTCTGTGTGTGTGTGTACATGAGTCAAGGTACCCACAGAGGTCAGAGGTACTGGGTAGCCTGGATCTGGAATTATAGGTGGTCCTGAGATACATGGCATGTATTCTAAGAATTGACTCTTGATTGCTGAGCTACACCTCCAACCCTCCTCATCCTCTTTCACTCTTCTGAGAAAAAAATAAATTGGATTTGTGAGATGTTGCTGGAGGGCTTCTCTCCAGGCTCCACCAAGCCCCACAGTCCCACAATCCACGTATAAAATAATCACTCAGACGCTTATAATACTTATAAACTGTATGGCCGTGACAGGCTTCTTGCTAACTGTTCTTTTATCTTAAATTAACCCATTTCTATAAATCTATACCTTGCCACATGGCTGGTGGCTTACCGGCGTCTTTACATGCTGCTTATCCTGGTGGTGGCTGCAGTGTCTCTCCCTCCTTCTTCCTGTTTCCCCAATTCTCCTCTCTCTTTGTCCCGCCTATACTTCCTGCCTGGTCACTGGCCATCAGTGTTTTATTTATATAGAGTGATATCCACAGCACTTCCCCTTTTCTTCTTTTTTTAAAAAGGAAGGTTTTAACTTTAACATAGTAAAATTACATATAACAAAACAATTATCAAGCAAGAATTACAGTTACAATATTAAAGATGTCCTATCTATCTTATATTTGTGAGTTTAAGGTTTTATATCTAACTCATCTTTTATCATAACTGAGGAAATTACAACTATCTGGTCTTTAACCACATCAAAGACCTGAGAAGGAACATAATGGTACCTGAGAAATGGTAGATGGATGCAAGCAACTTTCGGGAATCTTGCAAGAGTAGACCAAGACAGCTGGCAGCCTGGACAGTCACCTAATGTTTTTCAGCATTGTTGGTGTATTCAAATTGGCTACAGGTCTAGAGTATCTGACCGACCATTTTCAGAAGCAGGAATTCTGAAAGACCATCTTACCCTGTCTTGGCAGAGTACAGTGGTCGCTTTCCTTGTGCTAGAAATAAATCAAATGGTACTGAGTGTTAACATAAATCTTGCAGACCAATTCTATGATGTGCCCAGAGCCCCACTTTCATGATGAAGACAGGAGGCAAGGGTTTTATATCTTCTCATTTAGTCTGAAATTTATTTTCCTGGAGGAAGACAATTCTCTTCACTATAGTAGGCTTTTATTGCCGAGTCTTCCCATGTCCTGCCTATAAACATGGTATCTAAGCCCCCTGATGGGCCGACTTTATAGTCTTCTCCAGAATCCTCTACCCATAGAAAAACACACATCAATTGGAAATTGCTTTCTTAAGTTTTATTTTGAGAATTCCATGCATGAATACTATAGCACCATCATTTCCTCCCCTTCCCTTCCCCTGCCACCAGTGTCCACTTTCTTGTCTTCAGGATCCCATCACTTGCCATTAGGCTAATTTTAGGGGATCAGAGAGAAAAAACAAGCACAGCAAAACCCACCATAACCACTCATAGGCTTCTTTCCTCTACTGTGGAGCAGTAGTGGAATTCAGATTTTCTTCCTTCCCTCAGACTGTGCCTGTTCTTTGTAGGACAATTAGAATGAGGATAGCGAGTAGCCAATGTCCTGATCTGTTCCTAAGGGAAACTATAGATAAATTGCAGATGAAAAACACAAAGGGAAACTTAAAAGCAAACCAAATAGAAAAAAATAAATCCTACCTGAAACCTCAGGTGGTAGACAGCTTTCCCAAAACCCTGTGTGCAAGGCAACAAGAACTATGAGGAAAAGCTTAGAGGGAACAAACTCCAAGGGGTTCTCAGCTTTTATTCTACTGTTCTTAGGTTGGAAAGAACTGCTGTCTCCTCCACAGTGAAGCTTCAGCCTCTGGTTCAAACCCTAGATCAGATGAGCAGAGACCTGTGTTTATAAGGAATGGAGACAAATGATATAGGACTAATTAACTTCTTGCCTCTGCTGCCTCAGCGGAGGGTGATAAGAATGAGGTTATCATCTAAGAACTGTGTGGAGTGGCGAACACTCAGAATCAGGCTCTCCTTGCCTCGAGTCACCACCAGCCTCTGAACTCACAGGGTCTGGAGTGGAGTGCTGACTGACCATGCTCTTACACTGCCTGTAAGCTTCGCAGGGCAGGTTACAGCTGCTGCTTTCCTCAGCATGAAGTGCAATTGCATTGTTCCCCTCCCAGTCCTCCATCCTGCCTTTCCCATGCCTCCCCCCAAATCATCAACCTCCTCTTCTTTAACCACTGTTATTATGTGTACTTGTAAATTAATAAATATGTGAATACAACTCAGTGTTTCCTGTTTATGTCTCAAGGACTGACCACTTCATGTCTGATAACCAGTTATGAGAAATCCCCTGTCCAGATCTTGGTGAGAGAGCCTAATAGAACCCATCCTAAATACAAGCTTTTGCCTTTGCCTTAGTTTCCTTCCAAAATTTGAAGGTGAGACCTTGTTGTTAGAGACATGGTAGTTTGAACACAGGACTTGAAGGAATTGAGCTGGAATTGGCCTGGAAGCCTCGTTCCCTGGAGGGGCTCTCATATCCTCAGAATGTGGTGGGGTGTGCAAACTGGCAAGGGAAGAAAGCCATCGGAAGATCTCCTGTGTTAAAGATTTTTATATTTCTGTATTTTTAATTATATGTGTTATGTGTATGTCTCTGTGTATACCATCATGTGCAGGCACCTGTGGAGCACAGAAGAGAGCTTTAGATAACCCTAAAATTACAGGCAGTTGTGAGCCACTGGGAGTTGACCTGAGGTCCTCTGGAAAAGAAGTAAGTGCTCTTTAATGCTGAGCCATCTCTTCAACCTCTTAAGCTGCGTGATTTTAAAAGCTGCTATTTGTTCCATGCTTGGTCTTTGACTAGTATCTTAGAACCTGTCTGAAAGAGGCCCTAAACGTGGGGTGATTTACAGTGAAGACATACTTTTCTCCAGAGATGAAGAAATTTCTCAATGTCCTAGAAACCTCTTCATTTATAATCTCCAGCAGGTTTGATGAAGAACTAATGTGATATGGTGGCCACCTTGTGTCTACTGTTGTAGTCTAGGCTATGTTTTGTTTCTTTGGACTAGTAAGAACCCATGGATAATGTGCTCACGGTTTCCTCTCTGACTCTGCCTTTCTCTTTATTCTTGGTGAAATTCACTGTTTATACAATAGATTTTTGGTGGGGAACACTGCAAAACTCATGATTTTGGCAAATGCCTAAACATGAATGCAATGTTGAGATACTGTACACACTGCAGAGTTATAGAGTTTAAGGATCTGAATGCCAACCCTAAATTAACAGAGTATTTGAGAATCACTGTATCTATAGGAAAAATTTTAGGGCAGGTAGATAAAGAATTAAACATTGTACTTGCTAATGTTCTAGAAAACAGTAGAGAAAGGGAGGCAGGAGTATCTCCCAAGCTGTGTAATTCAGCCTAAATGCGGGGGGTGATTCATTATTTTGCAGATATTTAGAAAGATTTCATCCATATTAAGTTCAGATCATTCCTCTTGGCTTTATTTTTTCTGACATCTCATTCAGCTATAGAAAACTCAATTATAAGGGTATCCACATTTGTAAATCAGACAGAATTTATTAACAGTGGTGTGTTACCGGCTGAACCACCTGAACACCCCTTGGGGGAAGGGGTGAGAAAGTGCTGCAGGAAAGACATAGACTCTGGAAATCAGATGAGAAGCAAGCAGGGGGACTCCTTTATCTTGGGTATGGGGCGAACTTATACACCCCTCTCGATTTCCCATTGGCAGCCAGAGACTCTCTTAGCTGTGTTGTCTCTTTCTCATTGGCCCCCAGCATTCTGATGGTGTTGCATCAGCAATCACTATGTGGAGAGGCAGACTCTAAGGTGGCACAGTGAGAAGTAGCTATCACACATGCCTATGCACACTGCCCAAAACAGGGCAGTTACATTTTTCCCATTTTTTATCTCTTTTTAAAATTTTTTAATTCATGTTACATATCAATCACAGGTTCCCCTCTTATCGCTCCTCCTTCTTCCTCCCCCCCTCCCCCCAACTCCTCATCCCTCTTCCAACAGGGTAAGTTCTCCCATGGGGGGACAGCTAAGCCTGGTACATTCAGTTTTGGCAGGACCAGGCGCCTCCCTGCTTTATCAAGGGTTAGCGAGGTGTCCGACCATAGGTAATGGGATCCAGAAAGCTGGCTCATGTACCAGGGATGGATTCTGATGACACGGGTTTATCAGTCTAGCTGGCTGGGCTCCTTCTGTATGTGGTGCTTGGAGTTAGATGGAACTAACTGTTTTTGAGAGCTGTTTTCACAGTAAAATGACTGAAGTGACAACAGAGTCTGGAGGTTTGAAAAAGACAGAAGACCAGATTTAGAAAGTTTTCATGTTCAGAAATGATCATTTGTGTGAAGAGGTAGAAATGTACAGAGAGCATCACACAATGCTGATGCCCATGAATAAATCACATCATAGTCCATCAGTGTGCATACTTTTTGCCCTCCTCAGCTTAAAAGGCAACAAACACAAAGAAAGAAAGAAGTTGAGTGGCCTACTTTTTTTCAGATATCGTGTAGCCTCACTACACTCTCCTCTAGTCAAGATCCCAAATTGCATTAGACCCAGATTAGATCTCTCAGCACCTGAGAATCCTCCTGACAAGCCAATTTTCTCATTGCAAATTCTGTGCCACATATGCTGCATGACTCAGGCATTATTGTTAAGGTTGTTACAAGATATTGAGCTGGCGTATGCTCACTCTTCTGAAATATAATAATTTGGGGAATAAATGCTGCATCATGTCCAGATAACCTAGAGCATCCTGGTGTGATGCACTGGAGGCAGAAATAATGAAGTATGGAGAACAGCTGTGATTGGCCGCACTTCCCAAACTCTCTGGGTGACATCAACCCTACAACACTTTACATTCATTAACTCACTTAACTCTCCAAACTGCTTATGAGAGGAAAGCTTACGATTCCCTAATTTTAAAAATGAAGTGAAGCACATGGGGACTAAACAACTTCTTCAATGCTGAAGTTCTGTCCAGGAAGCCTAGGTTGGGTTGTTGCAGTTCACCTCCAGGGCTGAGCTGTTTACATGGTAAAACTACCAGTATAGTAGATGAGTGACATAGGAGTCATGTGATTTAGAAACCAACCAGAAAGCAGAAAGGGCAGAGCAGCTGATGATAATTCTGAATCTCAGAGAAACAGCTAGTCTTTGATTTTTATAATCTTGTATTGAAAAATGCATGGGATACTGTAGGAAAATGTACTTGTCACTTATCAGGACTTCAAATTTGACTAGGCATCTTATGTTGTATCTATGCACTCTCCAATGTCAACTGATGTGGAGCTAAGCAGAGCTTTTCTGACAGAGTAAAAATCCAGGTAAAATGATTTGAAAATGCCGGGTGCGGCAGGCAGACAAGCCTATGTTTTCACTCTTTCATGATATATGGATTCCAGAGACTTCCTGCTGTAATTTCAGTGTGTCCTTTAAAGTTCATCAAAGAGACATTAAATTAAAAAAAAATGAAAAAGGAAGGAAAGGACATGACATGACTGCTCTTAGGCATAGCGAAGGCAAAAGTTTATTGTAGATCAAGGGAGAGCACGGCCAGGCACAGAGACATCTGGGAGGTCTAGAGTGGACATGACCTGGCTGAGCAAGGTCATGTAGGGAGACGGGAAGGGGAAGGGACAGGGGAACCAGGTGCAGCAGCCAGAATATCAAAGCTACGAAAAAGAGTAGGTAACCAAAATGTCGGGATTATATAGGGAGGATCTTCTGGGGAAAGGACAGCTTAGTCCCTGGGCTGGAGAGAAGGGTATGCCACCCATCCTCAGTAATTGGTAGGGACTGAGGGGTGCTGGGGTAACCTGGAGGCCAGGTCTGCTTTGATATATTAAATAGACACCTCAACATTTATCCTGGATTTGCTACTTAACAGCTGTAAGAGGTGGTGAAGCCCTCAACTGATCTAGTCTGCTGCTGTCACTACTGCACTGCCAGTCTCGGGATTACAAGAGAAACATGGATTGCTCACTCTAGCAGGGTTCCTGAGGGCTGCATCCGTTTCCCTAAAGTGGAAGCCAGGGAAGGCTGAAGGCTGGCAGCCATGTTCTGTATGTGGCCAGACTAGGTCAAGAGCTGATAACAGCTCTCTAAAACTGGGCATAAGACCACTCAACTAGAGGGAAAGCATGCCTGGTACTAAAATCCTAGCCAACTTCTCAGTGCTAGTAAAGTCAAGGATCTTGGAGAAGGATCTACATTTACCACTTAACTAAATCAGCAAAATCCCTAACTACAGTCTAAATATTTGTCCTTATATCCACAGACAGCTGTAGTTCCCACTCTTTATCAAAGGGATTTCTCTTCTCAAGAGATGGAGAATATTAAGAAAACCACAGCCAATCAAAATGTAGCATTGTGGAGCCCTGTCTCAGTGGATACATCTGTGGCACATAAGGCTCAGGGAACATCAAGGAAGAAGGAGAGAAAGATTATAACAACCAGAGGATCAGGGAGTTTGCTGTGAGATTGTATCTTCTAAGATGTCAGAAGCTACACCGATAAAGTCTCACCAATGTGAAAGGCTAAACTTAGCTGGCAATGGACATGCTAATGAGGACCGGGGACAGCCTAAAAGGCACAACCCTACAGGAAGAACTACAGGCACTGAAGGAATCTGAAAGTGGTAGAAATAGTCTTCCCCAGAGAAGAGCATGTCAACTGGTTATCCAATACTATTACACAGACTGAGCACGTTGTATTTATGTATTTAGGAATATATATATATGCTTTAGGAATATATATATATATATATATATATATATATATATATATATATATGTTTGTGTGTGTGTGTGTGTGTGTGTATGTGTGTGTGTGTGGTGGTATTGTTTTCCCCAAAATATTGTGTACCCTAATAAACTTATCTTGGGTCAGAGAACAGAAAAGCCACTAGATACTTAGGATAGGCAGTGGTAGCACACGACTTTAATCCTAGCATTCCAGAGGCAGAAATCCATCTGTTCAAGGATACAGCCAAGCATGGTGACTCATGCCTTTAATCCCAGGGAGTGATGGTAGAAAGCAGAAAGGTATATAAGGCATGAGGACCAGAAACTAGAAGCATTTGGCTGGTTAAGCTTTTAGGTTTTGTGCAGCACAGTTCAGCTGAGAGCCATTTGGATATGAGGACACAGAGGCTTCCAGTCTGAGGAAACAAGATCAGCTGAGAAGTTGACCAGGTTTGATTTTATTAATAAGACTTGTTAAGATTCATTCTACACACACACACACACACACACACACACACACACACACACACACACACATATTATATATAATCATATGTATGAATTATGCAATTAATGAAAAAAGAGGCCGTGACTATGAAAGAGCACAAGGGAGGATATATCAGACAATTTGGAGGAAGGAAAGGGAAGGGAGAAATGAAGTAATTATACTATAATCTTTAAAAAATTAAAATATTGACAACAACAAAGGGACAATAAACAAACACAGTTATGCCAGAGATCAAGAGTGGCAGCTCATTCACTAAGTAAAGTAAGAAGATTTGCTGTGGGATGGTCTGCATGTCAAATTACTCTGATTGGTCAATAAATAAAACACTGATTGGTCAGTGGCTAGGCAGGAAGTATAGGCGGGACTAACAGAGAGGAGAAAAGAAAGAACAGGAAGGTGGGGAGTCACTGCCAGCTGCCGCCATGACAAATAGCATGTAAAGATGCCGGTAAGCCACAAGCCACGTGCCAAGGTATAGATTTATGGAAATGGATTAATTTAAGTTATAAGAACAGTTAGCAATACAGTTTGTAAGCAATATAAGTCTCTGTGTTTACTTGGTGGGGTCTGAGCGGCTGTGGGACTGGGGTGACAGATTTGTCCTGACTGTGGGCAAGGCAGGAAAACTCTAGCAACAAAGACCAAAGGAGGGGAGAAAGAGGAAAGGGGGTAGAGCAAGGGAGAGAGAGAGAATGCTGGTCATATCACAGATGTGACAGCAGAATGGTAGATTGTTGCTCTCTTTACTATCTCTGATTTCTCAAGCAAACTGGTTTGTCTCTCAGTAGCTTTCCTCCCTCTGTTCTTTGAAGAGCGTTTTGTGAACTCTAGGGTTTCCTAGAGCTTAATAGTCCTAATTAGAAATGTCTTATTTTCCAGTACAGATTATATGAGGACAATGGCTTTGGGAAATGAGATTCAGAATTATTTAAGAAAGCAGGATAATTCTTGGGCAGCAATGACCCACATAAAGCCAATTAAATGTGGCAGTAGTAGTCATTGCTACTTATTGCTAATAGCGATGGATTATTAAGATGAGCAGAGGTGGACACAGGTGAGGGCATGAGAGTCAAAGATTGTGATGGAGAATATAAGGGAAACTCGAAGGAAGAATTAGATTGTCAAAATTTGTTCAGGACACTCTGACCCAAGTCTTATCTGAACATACTGATGAAATAAACTACATGCATACTTTGCGTACATAGGAAATTTATTTATTTTTCACTTGAAACTGATTGCAGTGTGGGTTTAAAATAGTTAAATTCAGAATAAAAGTTTGTGAATTCAGGTTTGCATGGAGTACTTAGGAAAAATAAATGAGATGTTTATTTGAAAGTGCTTTGAAAGCTTTAAATTGCCACTCAAATATCATTGACCTTTTTTGTGGAGATAAATTTATTGGTACCCTAATGGATTTTTTTTCCTAAACAGAAAAGTCCTCATCTGTTTCTAAACACGCATTTTTGAAAGAGGAATCAAGGGTCATGCTAAGCTCTGACACAGATAAAATGCAGTTCATTAGTGAGATAGATTCCATTACTCTTTACCAGATGTTCAAATTCTTGTCCTCATAGTGTCTCTGCCTGTGCTAGAAGGATGCCTTGTTGAACTTTGAAGTGGCTTTGAGACTTGCTTTGACTGACAGATGTCGAAGAGACGTGTACTTCAGAGGGGCAGAGTTCAGGACCCTGCGTCTTTCTTCCTTCTGTCACAGTGGGCAGCAATGGGCAGAGCAGCAGTCACTCTGTCAGGATCCAGGGTGGCAGTGGCAGACAGGAAAGCAGTCAGACCAAGATGAGATGCACAGATATCACTAAGAGAACAAAACCTTTGTTGTTGAAGTGTAACAGAGAACTCTGAGCTGGCCCTTAGCCTGCATTAGCTCACACTTGTGGATCCCATTGTATTTAACATCTCTCTGCCTGGATCTGATCTTAGCCAGAGGCTTTTGCAGTAGCTCAGGGTTTCTGTTTTGAAACAGACCTGTCTACTGCAGCTTTGACTTGGTGTAGTGTGGGTCAAAGATCTCTTCTGTCCCTTCTACCAAAAGGGGAGAATAGTTACAGACAGATCTGTGGCTGAAGCCAGAGACAAACTCATCCTCACCACCTTCATCCCAGGCATGAGTCACTCAATAGACTCTTTTTCTTGGGACAAAGAAGAAATGATGATTTCTGGTGCTGATTCCTTCTTCCATAATTCATCTTTGAGATGATGTCTCTGTGTTGCTGCTTTTAATTCTTTACACCATTGTTGCTCAAATTTAGAATTCCACTATTTTACACTGTAGTGGATGCCCAGGTTTAACATAAATGTTGTTTCTGTTGTAGACAATTTAAGCAAAGGCTTTTAATAGAAGCCATATCCTCAGAGAAGTCACTGTGTGTGTGTTTTTATGTGCATCTCTGGCCCATATCCTAGCATCATTTATGAGAAAAAAGTAAAGAGCAACCGTAAGAAGAAGGAACTAAATCAAGCTGGTGGAAAGCAGGAAGGGGAAAGAGTACCATCAGAAAGGGCTTTACTTCAGGGACTTTTTCTTCCTGAAGGGAGACACATGGTCTCATGGGGGGTCTGCATGTAGGTGAGCATCAAATAGATCGCACGTGTGTGGCACACATGCATTTCATGGGAGACAATGTTTCTGAGATGTGAATGAAGCTGAAATTTCAACATGTCATCGTGTTCACATTGGAGCCCAAATACTTATGTGGAGAGTATTTGGAAATGCAACATGACCACATGGTAAAATCTTTGTATAATATGGTTTTAAAATTCTGAGCATATTTTTTTTAAATCATCACTTCCTTTTGCCACAACCTTTGTTTCACATGGGTTTAGGGCAAGTTGAAGTGAGGATGCATTTATTTGAAGCCTCGTGTCACAGTTGTGAGATTCATAGTCCCTTATGTATAAGTTTGTCAATAAATAATGATTCATAAATGTATTTCAGGATCACAATTTCTATTCTGTATGTATTGGTGTCTCTCCAGGCATTGTGCCATGAGATTGCCACTTACACATCCAAATAAGAGTATTACGGTACATGGATAGAGTAGAGGATGCTTAGTAAGAGAAAGGACATAGGCTGGGGAGTTTTAATTTTATTTTATTTTCTCAAAATATCAAACAGACGTCAAAAAGTGTGAGACAATACTTTGCTTCAAAGCTCAAAATAATTAAAAAAAAACTATAAAAAAGATAAGTCAGGCCAGGTGGTGGTGGCAGAAGCCTTTAATCCCAGCACTCAGGAGGCAGAAACAGGTGGATCTCTGTGAGTTTGAGGCCAGCCTTGTCTACAGAGCGAGATCCAGGACAGGCACCAAAACTACACAGAGAAACCCTGTCTTGAAAACAAACAAACAAACAAAAAAGTCAGTTTGAGGTGCATAGAAAGGTAGCCACTCACCATAAAGATGTTACTAGACATCTGTGGCTTGTAGGCAGAAGATTCTGTTCAGCAAGCCACTTCCAAATAACCACACAGAGGCTTAATATTAATTTTAAATGCTAGGCAAGTAGCTCAGGCTTGTTAACAGGCCTGGTATATCTGACAGACATTTCTGAGAAGCAGGCAATTTTGAATGACTGTCCTACTTTAACTTGGCAAAGTCAGGTACTTGCTTTCTTTAGCATCCTGCTGGTCCAGTTTGGACAGTAACTGTCAGCAACTGAGGCAAAGGCAGTTTCTTGCCCACATGGCTAGCTTTTGCCCTAAAGAAAGCAAACTTCATATGGAGTTTCTTTGATGCTCATCACCTTCCTTGAAGTAAATCGGTGCTGTTAGGAGGAGACAGGTCTCATTGTAATGAAAAGCCTTAAGTTATTAAACATATTAAATGTCATTTTCTGCAAGTCTTTGAAGTGTTTGAAGACTACTTATCTATCAAAATATATCTGTGTATAATTTTGAAAACATACCTAATGTGACTATAAGTTTGACTATTGTAGATGATTATTAATCTGTAGTTCTTAATTATATATTACATTTTTAAATGAACTGAATGAACACAATACCCTAACAAATTTAACCTTAAATTTGTATCAACAAATCAAAATTTATACCAATGTAAAATATTTTGAAATTAATAGTTGTTTTTTGATTAAAGTAGAGTCAGTAATCTACCCTTTTATCTCATCATTTCCATATTATATCCTCCCATTTTCCTTGAGAAAGAGATCTTTGAATTTAATACCTTTGTCTATCGTTTCTCTGACTATGACTAAAAATAACTTGTAATCAATCCCCCTTAAATGATAATAAACCCATCTTTTTTGAATTTGGACTTTTTTCTAGACTACTTCCTATTGTTGTGGGTGATGCTATCTTTGGGAGAACCTTGAGAAAATCAGAATAATTGTTATGTCTTGGCTGGAGGAGTTTGCAAGGCTGGACCATCTCAGTCAGTAGCCTTGAAGATGTTCTCGATGTATAATTTTAAGGAGACTGTAACAGAAGCATTTTGAAATTCTGGATCACCTGGGCCATCTGTTTTCTTTAGTGTTTGGTCCGCTTGTGCTGAAAATGCATAAACTTTAAAAGTAAAATGTATTACAAGTATGAAATATGTGATGTGCACAAGTTAGTTAAAGATTTTTTTGTTTACATTTGAGCTGGTAAAGTATACATTACATGCTTTGTAGTTATTTTAGGTTTATATTTTCTATGTTTCTAGCCAGGATTTCAGAGGATCTTCCATAATCAAACTTGATTTTCTTTAAATGGGAATGAATCTATAGCTTTTCATTTCCCATGGAAATAAAAGAATAACCACTCCCTAAAAGCAACATATCTTTTTACTTAAATTTCAAAGTCAAGATATTTAAAAAATATATAGGTTGGTTTAATCCAGCAGCCAAAAAATTTGGAGACAACATAATAACATACAGGATCCAGACTCTCTTGGTATATTTCCATCCTTATGTGGTTTTTTTTTCTTTTATATTATTTTATGCCCTTTTCAGAGACTTTATTATTCTAAAATATTTTTATATACCCTTCCTCTTTTCTCTCAAGCCTACATATATTTTTAAACACCATGACCTGTCCAGAGGATATTTTCATCTGAACCTGTCTTTATTGCATATCTGTAATCTTTTTCTGACCGTGTGAGAGTTTAAACTGCTAAGTGGCATGAGTAGGAATCTTTGCCTCTGTTTTCGTGGCTGGCTCCTTTCCACAGGTAGCTGCCAGAAGATGCTTTTCTACATTGTGGTCAGTGTGAGAGACTTCAGGAACTCATCAAGCACCTTAGCTCATGGCATGGTGGCAAGGCTCAGGCTGGCAGCTCATGTCTGCAGGTAGCAGCTGGGAGACTCATCTCTGCATTACAGCCAGCATGAGAGACCCAGACTAGGAAGCTCCTCCTGGCTCCATTTCTGTGTGTCTAGAACACCTTCCCAAGTTCTCTCGGGGTTTATGTGGATATAACTGCAAAACATTTGGCTGTCATTTGTAGGCAGAAGTTTCTGTCACATAAGTCACTACTCCCAAATAACCACAAAGAGGCTTAATATTAATTATAAATGATCAGGCAATAGCTCAGGCTTATTACTAGTGAACTCTTACAATTTAATTAACCCATATTTATTATCTGTGCTTTGCCACATGGCTTGGTACCTTTTCTGAGTATGGCATGTCCATCATGCTTCTCTGTGGGTCTGCTCAAGACTCTCTACCTCTGTCCTTCTTCTTACAAGCATTCTCAGTTTGGCTCTCCAGCCTAACTTTATCCTATTCAGCTATTGGCCAATCAGCTTCTTTATTAAACAAATCACAGTGGTATGTATTTATATTCCACAGGGGCCAGTGTTGAAGAAGTCACGCTGATGGCGAGCTGTGTCCCAGGCAAACATTGGGAGAAGATGTGCCAGGCTCTTTGTCCTCCTCCTATTGGCTGTCTGTTCTTTCTCATAGCTCTGCAGGAAAACTGAAAAGATACTTGCCAGCTACTGAGTCAACAATACAGTGTGCACACAATTGGAGAAAAGCAAATAATACAGTGCAGTGTGCACAATCACAGAAAAGCAGACTGAATTTCCTCTGTTTTTAGAGGAATTCATACAACATAAAATTTTTGAGAACTTCTTGAAGGATGAACTTTCAATAATACTTTATACAGAAATGCATCAGTATACAGTGTGGCAAACCTTTCCATCACATTGAGAGGGAGACTGAACTAACACTGTAGTCATTCTGAAGAGAGTGGCATTATATCATTGTCATTTGAAGAAATGATCAATGTCATTATAAATTAAAGTTGCTCTAAGAGACCCAATAAGAGGTACAGTCAAACTAACAAATATACAATTCAATGTTTTTGTGATTAATATAAGTTTTTGTAGAATTTAATATAATGTGTTTTGTTCATAATCACCCCTCTACTGGCTCCTTTCAGATCTATCTTTTCTGGTGTGTGGTGATTAAAGTGTTAAACAGCATTTACAATTTGTAAAAAAGATTAGTTTATAAACAACTATGCAGATTTATGTAGGTGGAGTTTTTCATTAGGATCACCAGCCAGCTCTCAAATAACCACACAGAGACTTAATATTAATTATAAGTGCTTGGCCAATATCTTGCCACTGTTACTAATTAGCTCTTACAACTTAAATTAACCCATTTTTTTTAATCTAAGTTCTACTATGTGGCTCATGGCTTGTTACCGCACTTCCTATACATCCTGCTTCCTCTGCACCTGGCTCATGACTCCTCTGACTCCACCCTTCTTCTTCCCAGTGTTCTTGTAGTTCAGCTCTTCCACTCAATTGCTTCCTGCCCACTTATAGACCAGTTAGCTCTTTATTAACAAATGAGAGTAATATACATTTCCATTGTATATTGTTCCAGAGCAGATTCATGGTGAATGTTGTATTCAAAATTGTGTAGTGTTGAAATTTTAAACTAGGAATCAAATTTTCTAAACTTGGGGGCCCACAAAACATGAATGATGAAATGCAGTTAGTGAGAAGAGAAGGTTGTATGAGAATTACCATATGAACAAAAGCAGAAATCAACTGCATGTGAAGAGGGAATGGATGGATTTACAGGGAGTGTCTAGGAGTCTTTAGACAACATTGAGATTGATTTGCATACTCTCTGAGGCTTTCCCTGGACTGGTAACAGTATCTGAAGTTGAGTATTTACACTCTCATAGTGCTGCTAATGAGGGCCGATGGTGGTGGTGGGTTTAAAGAAAGGTGATAAGATGATATGTGGACATTTATTAAGAATGGATACATAAAATTACCAAGTGAGGGAGACTCATAGAGTTAAGGATAAGGGTAAATAAAAATACCAAGCTACTTCAAGGAGCTTAGAAAGATGGCGGGGGAATAATGCACACTGTGATCAAGAGTTAGCACTTACTTGTGCAGAGGGGCACATTGCCCATGCTCAGTGTCACCATCTTTAATGGCTGACTACTCTTTCTCATAGATCTGCTGGGAATGACACTAGTATGTCTCCCTCCCCTGGATGGTCACTCATCTGCCACTTTCTCCAACTAGACAGACATTCTTAGTAATCATTAGCATTTCAGTTCTTGTGAAAACTGGTAGATTTCCTCACATTTAGTTTTACAAAATGTCTAGGTAGCATTTCAAATAATTAAAACTCTTAGTAAAACTCTTTTCTTTGTTTCATGTGTGTCGGTATGTGTAAGTCTGTTCCTTTTGGGGGGTAGGTTATAGATGGGTTCAGATGTTTTGTGAGAATGTGTGTGTGTGTGTGTGTGTGTGTGTGTGTGTGTGTGTGTGTGTGTGCTTAGGCCAGAGGACAATCTCAGCTGCCATCCTAAGGAACACTGAGAATAAATACAGGATCTCTCTCTAAATTAGAAGCTGAATCAACTAAGCAGATGGGCAGTGAATCCCAGGCCATCTGACTGTGTCTGCCTCTCCAAATTCCTTAAGCAAGAAGATAACTCAAAATAGCTTCCGGAAGTCCCTGAAACTGACCATATTATCTAGGCTCTTCTTCCCAAGATGTAAACCAGCCAAGCTGGTGAGAGTCAGTTTGAGACAGGACAAATTGCAAAGAACTCTGAGACTAGACTCAGCTGCCTGGAAGAAATGAGTGGGCTTCTTGGAAGCAATTCAGACCAACTGAGTCCCTTGGAAAGGACACTCTCCAACTTGTTGAGCTGCCTGCAGACTGTGCAGTGAGTTCCAGGTTCCCAGTTTTTGTACACTGTCACCCATACTGGGGTGGACGTTTGTGATGCAGCTGTATGTAAGTCATTTCTGTTCCTGTAACTGCTCACACATATTCCAGTAAACAACATCAATAAGACTCATTAGTTCATCACAGAAGACTTTGGTAGTGTCTGTAGTTTGGTCTGTTGTGGGCTTCTTATCTCAGATGAGTAGGCATATTGCATCTCCTCTGGAAAAAAATTGTCAAACAATAGTAGTAAGTCACATTTTGATCCCCAATGTGTGTGAGTGAGAAATTCTCTTAGTAGGTGTTAGGTCACAAAGCAACAGGCTCCAAATATCAGGGCTGATGGCGATGACTGGACTCTCATCCAAGCTGGGTTTCACCAAGAAACATAAACCTAAAGCACTTCTCAGAAGCCCTGCATGGCTGGCTGCACACGGCTAACCTGTCAGCAGCTCATCTGTTGAAGAAGCCATCATGCTTACCACCTGGCTATTCCAGCTCCAGAACACCCCTCTACACTCCCTGTTATTCACCATATAAAACCCAGAAAGCTGCTTCATCTGGGTGCTGTCCTCTACTGCCTGAGGCAGCTGGCCAGTTTTTTTTTTGTTTTTTTTTTTTTTTTTTTTGTTAAACTGTTTTTCTCTCTATGGAATATCTGTGTCTGGTGGTTTCTTGCAACATCTACTTATATTTTGTGATAAAATCTGGGAGAGACACTTGGATCCTTCCTTTAACTGAACTAAAATCTGCTGACTTGGCCTTGGGTAGTAGGGATCATTTGCCTCTGATATCTATCATATTTGACTCTAGACTGACTCCTGTAAGATAAATTGCTAAATGGTCTTATTAATAAATAACCCAGAGCCATATATTGGGGTGAAAAATGAGAGATCAGAGGGATAGGACAAGCCACGGCCAATCTCACCTCACCAACTCCTCAGCTTCCAGAGGGACTTAATTCCCATATACCCACACCTATGTGCCTTTCTGTCCCTGCCCTCTTACTTCCTCTTCTGCCCAGCTCTGTCACTTCCTATCTGTCTGTACAGACCTCCAGAACTCCATGGTTAGTGTTGAGAAACAAAGTACAGGTTACTAACCCTTAGGGGAGCTGTGAATTGTCTAATAGCTGACTCACCTCCTCCTTAAACCATAGATATAGGCAGACTTTTCTTTCCCACCCCCCAGTTTTCAAATAATCAACACAGAGACTCATTATTAATTATATAATTATAAATAGCTTAGCCTTGTTACTAGCTAGTTCTTACAACTTAAATTAACACATTTCTATCAATCTATGTACTGCCACATGACTCATGGATTAACCTGTCCTCCAACACATCTTGATCCCTCTGTGTCTCCTGGCAACTCCACTGACTCTGCCTTTGTTCCCTCCAAATTTCACAGTTTGGCCATTCTACCTGTATTTCCTGCCTGACTACTGGCCAGTCAGTTCTTTATTAACTAATGAGAGTAATATATTCACAGTGTGCAGAATGATTATTCCATGGCACATAGAAATAGTCATTATGCATATTTAGTTCTCCAGAAACATTATGACTGTTCTTAACAACAAAAATAACAAATGAATCTGATGGTTGGACTTAAAGGCTGGTATCGTATGCCCATTGACAATGATCGAATATTTAATGGAATTCCCTAATCTTTGAATCCTGATTGGTGGGAAAATGAAACTTGGCACAGATATTTGTGGGTTTCATGCTGAAATACTTGCTGAAATGAGTGTTTGAGGTCACAATTCAGCTCCTGAGTCTGTTCTGTGGCCTTGATAGATCAGCCTCTGCCCCACCCCTCTTTTGTGCTGCCCTCTATTAAATCTTGCTTTGTGGAACTCTCTTATGTCTGCTTGGGTTAATTCAGAGCCTTGAACCACAACACCATGATACCCACTCCCTTGTGGCTACTCTCAACTTCTGTCTGGAACTTCCTCACCTCCCCCAAGAGCTGCCTACTAAGTTTTATAACTTCTCTACATGCTCCTGAATCAGTCTGTGACCTGTTCCTTGTCCCACCTCCCGTGGAGCGACCTGTTCTATCTCTCCTTGTGTGCCTCTCCTGTAGATTGTGAGTTTCCTTGTTTTATCCTAGGAGCTGCCTGTTAATTCCCATAGCTTCTTTATGCCCTTGTTGTTTCTATGATGTTGGAACCCTCCATCTAGTAAGGTTCTATTTGTTCCTCCTTGTGCATATGGCTACACTGTTCTGTCTCTTAGGTGCCTAATCCTCCCTATGATGAAGTTCTTTTAGCAACCTTTCCTAATTTTGCTTTGGATTCAATTTCTTACTTGGACTCAGAGATTTTCTCAAAGCCTTGCTGTCCTACTGAAAATGGCCTCGGTATAGCTCAAAGGCCAAAGATCGTATATTCAAGTTTCAAATTCTCACAGATTTTAACACATTCTGCTGGCACAAGCAAATAATGCCAAATCTCTCATCTGTAAGGTTCTACAACTTTTCACTTTTAAATATTTTATCTCTGTGCTTTACTCTCAAGAAATCTTGTAAGACTATTGTGCAAACAGTCTTTATCTCAGAATTTGTAAATTCGTTGGATGTGGTTAATGACTGTGCAACAAAATTTGGCTTAAAATTTATAGCCAAAGCTTACAAATAAAAATCTACACATGAGTATATATGTGATTCAACTCTTCTAAAATATGCTATATATAACTTAGATTCAACTCTTGTTTTAAAGATAGATCTACTAAGAAAACAGATGTTTTAAATAGCAAACATGTGACTTCCCTCCATCTTGTCTGATGACCTCATTGAGGTGAAAGTAACCACATAGCCATCAGTAATCTTTACCAAAGTTAAAGGATGCATGCCATGTGACTTCACCATCTTAAGATGACCACATGACATGAAACAACAATTACAAAATTTCTCAGTTGGAGTGAGCCCTTAGTTTATCATTGCATCTCTTTTTAGACAAAAAAATCTCCAGGTTGTTTTGGACTGCTGTAGATTTTTGTATGAAAATAAAATCTAAGATTATAAAAGTCTATTCAGATTAACAAAAGCTGATTGAAAATATATATCTAAGTACTTATGTCTTTACTAACTGTTCAATACCAAGCTTCTCTATAATGGTACAATATGAGTAAAAGTTTTATTTTGATACTAAAAGAGCTTCAGTTCAAAAGTTATTTTTAAGGCTAAACATAATAAACTAGGCTAATAATAATGTTGTCAGTTTAGAAGCAGCAACCAAGGCTTCCACTGCCTTCTCAGGTCTCTTCATCTGTAAAAATCACGCTTCAAGCCTCACTTTTCTAGGCCTCCAGCTGCCTCCAGCTGAGAAAGAGCTTACTTTGCTACCATACACTAAAAAAAGATTAAAAAAAATCACAAAACAGATTCCAAGTAACATTTTTAAGCTATTCCTTTATTTAAAGTTACTTCCTTTATAATAACTGCAGGTGGTAATCAATCACCTGTGTCTCATAGTGAATAATGGGATAAAAATTGTTTAAAGTTTATGTAAGTTTCTGTAATCAATGGAGTTCTGATAAGCTACTACTCTGGTAAGGCACTGCTACTGTTATCATAGTCACAAGGTCAAAATTAAATTTCCTTTGGTTGTCTTCTAAGTATAGACTTAAAAATTGTTTCTGATTGTGCTAAGAACATCTGTCCAATCTATACACACCTAATCTTCAGGATTAAGAATGTTAACGTTTTTAACCAAAATCATTTTTGGGCTCCCAAGCTTTTACTATGACTCAAAGGTATGAGTTTACTGCTCTTTCTAAAATGTGGTTTCAGTACAGATTACAAATAGTAGTAATGCTAACCTATCTAAAACTAATCTCTTTTTGTAAACTTAAAAAAAATTTCTTGTAAACTTCAGGGAATTGACTTGGATACTTCTCTTAATAGGTCAAATGGACTCCAGATAAGTACTGTCTATCAACAGCCATTTTCCCCACCTGCCTACTCCTGGGAGTGCTAGCTAGCTTGCTCTCTCTCTCTCTCTCTCTCTCTCTCTCTCTCTCTCTCTCTCTCTCTCTCTCTCTCTCTGGTGTTAGGACTCCCCTCCTCCAACTACCAGGACCATGGTCCTAAAAGTTTCAAATGTATATCCTTAATAAAAATTTCTCTTCAATGCTTTAACTTTACCTTCTCTCCCTAGTCTATCTGTCATAGCAGATTTCAAGTCAACTGTAGACTGATTCAACAACTTGTCAGCTCCAGGTGTTCCCTAAAAATCTGCATCCTAGATGGCTCTAAAGCAGCTAGCCCCAAGTTGTCTGCCTCATAAAGCACTCCAGTGAAGCCTGCACTTCCCTAACCCCAGATGGTCCTGCAGAGCCTGGAGAGCAAGTGAAATGGCCCGCTCTTCCTGGCCTAGTTCAGTTCCAGCTTTCTTGGGTCCCTATCAATGATGCTTCGGTATCAGCAGGAAGTAGTCATAGAAGATTATGTCACCATTGCCCTTTATCTCTTATTTATTGAGAACAAAAAAGGTTGGGTGTAGAACCTCAATTTTTGGGACAGATAGGTATCTGTTTACCATATCAAGTAGGCCTGGCCACCAGGTTCTCTCAGTATCCCTTAGTCCCTATCTGTTACAGGGTCCTTCTGGCTGGCATACTCGCCCTCTAGCCTAAACTCTCCAGTTCAGGGGGCTGGGCTGCTCTTCCCTATATAGTCTAGCCATTTTGATTACACACTCCTTTTGTACTCCTGGCTGCTGCATCTGGCTCCTCCCTGCTCCCCTCTCTCTTCATTTTCCCCTCTCCCCACTTGGCCAAGTTCAGTCTGGTCATGTCCACTGTGCACTCTCCCAAATGTCTCTGCCTCTGGCTATGCTGTCCCACATATCTGCTGTGGGATGTCATTCTGTATGATATGAACATGTATTGCTCTGATTGGTTGGTAAATGAAGCTGCATTGGCCTATGACAAGGCAGCTTAGAGGCAGGTGGGAAATATAAGCAGCGATATGGAGAGAAGAAAGGAGAGGGGAGAGACACCCGTCTGCCACCCAAGGAGCCACATGCCAGCAGACCGGTAACGCCACAGATATGTGGCAAAACACAGATTAATAGAAATGTGTTAATTGAAGATACAAGTGCTAGCTAGCAAAAGGCCTGAGTGGATTATTTTATATGTGGCTGTGGGACTGCAGAAAACTTTCAACTATACATATCAATAAGCTTTTTCTTCCACCATACCTAGGAGCAATCATGTCTTTTCCTTTCCTTTCCTTTCCTTTCCTTTCCTTTCCTTTCCTTTCCTTTCCTTTCCTTTCCTTTCCTTTCCTTTCCTTTCCTTTCCTTTCCTTTCCTTTCTTTCTTTCCCTTCCCTTTCCTTCCCTTCCCTTCCATTTCCTTCTTTCCTTTTTTTTTCTTATTTTCACTCAGACAATCTCTGGGACACTTACCCCAGCTCACCATTCTCTCCTGCATCTTTATGATCTGTCATCAATCCCCACCTCCTTATGCTTGTATATATTATGGTCTCATCTTTCTTTCAATTCTTCTAGTTCCTGTCAGTCCCCAGTGTCTGGACTTAGAAGGAATGACTTTTCCTAACTGCTTTCTACCTAATTTTTTCCATGACACTGGGGTTTGTTTTTGTCACCCCATCTCCTTCAGTTCCCTAGCCATGGGACCTAATTCTTCTCAGTCCAAGCCTGACATCACCACTCCTCTTCTCTGTCTCTCAGATTTGTTTTCTCTCTTGGACTCTGATACTATTAGTCCTCACATCTTACTTACTGCAACATGGCTTCAGAACAAACTTGATAACCAGTCTTAATGGCCAATATATGGCTTATTTGATTTTCAAATTCTCATAGATTGTAACAACTTCTGCTAACACAGAGACAAATGTTTCAGAATTCTTTTATCTCTAGTCTTTCTTTGCTGTCCACAATCATCCCTCCCTCTGATGACTGGGTTCAGTCTTACAGATATTCAAATGATTTCCTGTTATGGATAATATTAAACAACTGCCATCACATGCTGCTCTAGTTTCTTAAAAGCTGGGTTTAGACATGGGATTTGACAACTCTAAACACAAGTGTTTGTTCAACCATTTCCTCCAAAGCCTCCATCCTTGATCAGCCTGGCCACCTGACTCTGAAAGGGAGGAAAGGAAAATGGCCCCAACCCCCATACAGTTCGTGCTTGAGAAAAGCTAAGGGGTAAATTTTCCAGTAAAGGTTACTCCCTCCTGTTCCACAGTCTCTTCCTTTTGTTCTTGGTTTTGCTTACTATCTTTAAAACACTTGCTGAAATATAACCCTTTTTATGTCAGGATTTGTAAGCTCATTGGGTATAATTTAAAAAATGTGTAATCTATACAGCCTGTAACAAAAAAGTTAACTTAAAACTTGTAAAGATGTGCCAATCATCTTAATTTGCTACAACATATCATATATGTAATTTGGATTGATTGAACTCATGTTTAGGAAATTTATTGTTTAGAGATTTAGCAGACTAAGGAGACCACACCAGGCCTCCAAGATATTTTGGATAAGTGGAGATTTTTGTATGATGATTTTTGCATAAGACTTAAGAACAATTTGTGTTTTATGCTTAAGGTTCATAAATTCCTAAGGTCGTAATGGTCCATTTGGGTGATCAGAAACTGACTAACCACTAGTGTAGTCAGAAGTTTTCCTGTGTCCCTCCTGGCCAGTGATCAGAACAAATCTCTGCCACTCACAGTCCTTCATCCACTTATAAAATAACCATTCAGAGGCTTAATATTATTTATAACTGCTTGGCCATTAGCTCAGGCTTATTAATGACTAGCTCTTACACTTAGATTAAACCATAATTCTTGTCTATCTTTAGCCACATGGCTTGGTACCCTTTCTCAGTTCTGCCTTATCATCTTGCTTTCTGTGTGTCTGGGTACCAACTCCTGACTCAGCCCTCCCTCTTCCCATAATTTTCCTCATCTGCTCACCCTGCCTATACTTCCTGCCTGGCTACTGGTCAATCAGCATTTTACTAAACAAGTATACAAAAGCATTATGCCAGAGCATTTCCCTTTCCTCTCTAATCAAAAAGGAAGGCTTTAACTTTAACATAGTAAAATTACATATAATAGAACAGTTATCAAGCAAGAATTACAGTTGCAATGTCTAGTCTATCTGTATTTGGCAAAGTTAAAGAAAATATTCTATCATCTATCCTATATTTGTGAGTTTAAAGTTTCATATCTAATTTATCTGTTATTATAACCAAGGAAAATTATAATTATAACTATCTAGTCTCTAGCTACATCAAAGACCTCAGAAGGATATAATATTACCTAAGTAAACAGGAAATTCATTGAAAGCAACTTCCTAAATTCTGGAATGACAGAGACAGCTGTCTACATAGACAGTAACCCAAAGTCCCTCTGTAACATTGGGGCATCCATCTTCAGCCAATAGGCCTAGAGTCTATCAGTCCAGCTACACACTAGGTCTTGGTTAACTATGTTAAGCTTTAGCTATTTGGATAAGTTGAGTTATGAAAAAAAAACTATAAAATAAACAGGAAAATGAGGCTTTCAATCTCTGTGGATTGTATTAATGGTTTAAAGTTTATTCTGATACTAATTAATCTGCAGTTCAAAAGTATGAAATTTAAGGCTCAACCTTAACAGAAATAAAAGTACAAACTCCTAATTATAAAAATTGAGACATGCAAGTTAATGATCAATTCTTTAATGTACTCAATACTATGTTTGTTTCTAGTCATTCTAAGCTTAGCCTTCTGTATATGGTATTAAATTAAGCTTGAAACAAGTAACTAAAAACAAGTAAAGTTTATTTAATGTTAAGTAATATTCAAAATCAGGTACTTGATGATGGCCCTTAAATCACTCAGAGATCTTCTGAATATGGAATTTAAGGTTCTTAATGGAAAGGAGGAGCAGGAAAAGGTTTCCCAAGAGAGACAGAAATACTCACTCAGGCAGCAGCCCTAAAATTACCTTCAAAGAAGATGAGGCATGAGAAACTCCACCCAGGGCCTGATATAGGTGTAGCAATACCATCAGGCAAAAGACTACTCCTCACCTATCTGTTTCCAGGACCCTGACCAACTATGGAAAGGCAGGACACTAGAAGGTCGACTGCCTCTGTCTACTTTGTCAAGGTAGGTCAATCCTCCCAATTCCTTCCTTGCAGGAAACTCTTTTACATCTTCTGAGCCTGGCAGCCTAAGACTTATGCTGCCCTGGGAATTCATCCTCCAGTAACACCATCACAAGGACCAGGAAGGAGCCCCAGGAACTGTCCAGACAGTAGGTTCATCTCTACAATTGTTAATTGTTACAGAGGCCTTTTGGCCTATACTTCCTGATTGCTATGGTAGAACTTACCCTTAGATCTCTGTGAGGAGTGTCGATGGCAACCTCAAACTTGCTCAACTACATTATTGGGAAAAGACATCATACCAATATTATACTTTTCCTTTTTGTCCAACACCTTGAATTTTCCTCCTCCTCTTCCTCCTCCTCCTCCTCCTCCTCCTCCTCCTCCTCCTTCTTCTTCTTCTTCTTCTTCTTCTTCTTCTTCTTCTTAGCATCTGGGGATTAGCCCCTCTAGTTTAGCTTCCTTTTTAAATACAAATTAAACATATTTCCCTGTTTTATAGCAAATACATAAATCATGCCAGTTGCATGGAAAACAAAACACAGAGATGTTTTGCTTTGATAGATAAAATCTTTTAGTGTTTCTTCTGGTCAAAATTAAAAAATAGACTTTCACATAAAAAAAATCATTCTGGCTTTACAGTAGCTTTGGGTACAAAAGGTGGAAATGTTGACTTCCAAGACTACAAACTTGAGAGGTTAAAAAAATAATTACTATCTGAGCCTCTTAAAAACTGAGGCTCAATTACCTACCAGACTAAATCAGTTATAAAACTACCAATTCTGATTAGACCTATGAATGTTACAAGAATAAAAGTCAGGCCTTTCTTTTTCCCTTTCCTTTTCTTTTTTCCAGGTTGCCTACTAAAATGGGTAAACTCAAACAAATTTCAGTGAAAAGGCAAACTCAGAACTACCAAGCTCCCATCACTAACTGAAAAATGTTTTTTTTTTCCTGTTACTTTATGCACCTAAGATGATTAAAAAAGGTTTTCTTTTTCAATGACTCCTCTCAATAATCTAGGACTTATCTCTCATGGTAATTGATTGGATGTTTCCAGGTAAGAGAAAAGGGTAAAAGTTTATATAAATTATACAAGTTGTGATGGTCTGAGGAAATAATTTAAAGTATCTGAAAACGAGACTTAAAGATGATAATATGATATTAAAATATTAAAGTTCTAAATTTAACTTATCAATTTGAGCTTGTATTTAGTAACCAATAGATTTGTTATAGATGATTATTTACTTGTGGTAACAGTTTTAAGAACTGACTATCAAAACTTTAAATAATTATGGTTACAGGCTCAAATAATTTAAATTTCCTTTGGCTGTTTTAAACTTGTTCATGTATATGCTCATAGCTTTTCAAGCTTTATTTTGCTATGGCTCAAAGTATGGGTCTGCCCTAGTTATTTACAGGCATTTATTAACTACTTTCTCTGCAATAAAAATTTTAATGCAGAGTAAAACAGACAATGGTCTTGCTGATATATCTAAAACTTTTGTCTCTTTTTGTCAACTTAAAACAATTCTTGTAAGTTTCATGGAGTCATGTCTTAGATCCATCTGTCATAGCTCAAAGGGATTCCATATCCCTTGTCTGATAAGAACTTCTTTCAGGCAAAGGAACCACTAAAGCTTAAGCTTTACCGTCTACTGACTGTCCCTGAGGGTAGGCTCTTTCCTTCTTCTGGTCTGGGGGCCCCTTTTCACCCTCCTAACCATTAATGCAATGTAAAAGACTGACAAGATTAAAATCTCTCCAAACTCTTTATCTTCTGTTTGTTGTCTATATCTATATTAATAGATTTCCTCCCAGCTGAAAGATACCATCCAAGAGTCAACCCTGTCTCTACCACTATTCCAAATTCAAGTCACTTCCCTGGCCCTGGTGGTCCTACAACACTGATAGGCCATTGACTTGCTGACCATTGGAAAAAGAGGCACTTTGCCCTTCTTTGTGAAGAATGCTGTTACTAAGTACCAATATGGCCATGTAGAAGAGAGGATTGGGATCCTGCCCTGGACTTCCCTTCTGGATAAGAGATGAGTGCCTGGGCTCAGCCTAGATCCCATCCCTGGGTACCAGCCACTCCGGGGAAGACCTGTCCAACTTGGCCCCAGGTTCCGGCCAATGGGCAGGTTCCCTTCTACCCCTAGTGGAAAGGCTCCCCTTCTCCAAGACCCTGGCAGACCCTGCAATCTCCATGCCCTGCCCCCACGCCCATCATGGCCCAAGACCCCAGCCACTTCCTGAGACTTAGAGACTGGCCCCCAGCTCCCATCCTGCCCCAGACTTCCCGTCTGCACAAGAGCTCCCATCCTGCCCCTGACTTCCCGTCTGGACAAGAGAACTCTCCTGCCCCTGACTTCCCATCTGGACAAGAGAGCTCCCATCTGGACAAGAGAGAGAGACATCCTGAATCTGTCAGCTCTGTCTGGACCAATTGCGCTGATAAGACCAAGAACGAACCACAAGGAGATGGCCAGACGTTAAGGCAGAAGTACATACAACAAAATGAAGAGCATTACAGCATCACCAGACCCTAGCCCTCCTCCAACATCTAGACCTGAACATCAAAAATTGGAAAAGGCAGAAGAAAACAGCCTTATGAAAACATCATGAAGAAGGTAGAGGCTTATATAGAGGAAAAGACAAACAAAAAAATGGGAAGAACGCTATAAAAAACTAGAGGAAAGGACAAATAAAGTAGAAGAAAACAATAAAGACTTGGAAGAAAACAATAAAGCCCTGAAAGAAAATCATGAAAAAGCAATGAAACAGATGAAGGAAACAGTCCAAGACCTGAAAAGGGAAATCGAAAAAATGAAGAAGACACAAACAGAAGGAATGCTGGAAATAGAAAATCTGAGTAAAGGAACTGGAAATTCAGATGCAAGTATAACCAACAGAATGCAAGAGATGGAAGAGAGGATCACTGGCATTGAAGATACGGTAGAAAAAATAGATTCATCAGTCAAAGAAAACACTAAAGCCAACAAAGTCATGACCCAAAATGTCCAAGAAATTTGGGACACCTTGAAAAGACCAAACCTACAAATAATAGGGATAGAAGATGGAGAAGAATACCAACTCAAAGGCACAGAAAATATATTCAACAAGATCATAGAAGAAAACTTTCCCAACTTAAAAAAGGAAATGCCTGTGAAGATACAAGAAGCCTATAGAACACCAAACAGACTAGACCCCCCCAAAAAAGTCCCCTCATCAGATAATAATTAAACAACCAAACATGCAGAATAAAGAAAGAATATTAAGAGCAGCAAAGGAAAAAGGCCAAGTGACTTATAAAGACAAACCCATGAGAATAACACCTGATTTCTCAATAGAGACTTTGAAAGCCAGAAGGACCTGGACAGATGTAATGCAGTCACTAAGAGACCATGGATGCCAGCCCAGACTAATATACCCAGCAAAACTTTCAGTCATCATAGACAGAGTGATCAAGACATTCCAAGACAAAGCCAGATTTAAACAATACTTATCCATAAACCCAGACCTACAGAAAGCACTAGAAGGAAACTTCCAACCGAAGGAAGTCAGATACACCCTCGAAAACCCAGGTAATAGATAAAGCCACATCAGTAAAACCCAAAGAAGAGAAGTACACACACACTAGCACCAAAAAATAACAGGAATGAACAATCACTGGTCATTAATATCCCTTAATATCAATGGACTTAATTCACCTATAAAAAGACATAGGCTTACAGAATGAATAGGAAAGCAGGACCTATCTTTCTGCTGTATACAAGAAACACATCTCAAATTCAAAGACAGACACTACCTAAGAATAAAAGACTGGGGAAGGACTTTCCAATTAAACGCTCTTAAGAAACAACTGGGTATAGCCATCCTGATACCAGCAAAGTAAACTTTAAACTAAAATCAATCAAAAGAGATCAACAAGGGCATCATCACAGGAAAGATCCACCAAGAGGAAGTTTCAATTCTGAACATTTATGCCCCCAAAACAAGGTCACCCACATATGTAAAAGAAACATTACTAAAGTTTAAACCACATATAAAACCCCACACATTAATAGTGGGAGACTTCAAAACCCCTCTTTCATCAGTGAGTGGACAGATCTCCTAAATCAAAACTTAACAGAGAAATAAAGGACGTAACTGATGTCATGACTCAAATGGACTTAATTGATATCTACAGAACATTCCATCCTAACAAGAAAGAATATACCTTCTTCTCAGCACCCCATGGAACTTTCTCTAAAATTGACCACATACTTGGCCACAAAGCAAATCTCAACAGATACAAAATAATTGGAATAACCTTCTGTGTTCAATCAGACCACCATGGTTTAAAGTTAGATTTCAACAACAAAAACTACAGAAAACCCACAATCTCATGGAAACTGAATAATGCTCAACTGATTCACCAATGGATTAAGGAAGAAATAAAGAAAGAAATTAAAGACTTCCTAGAGATCAACGCAAATGAAGACACCACATACCCAAACTTATGGGACACTATGAAAGCAGTGCTAAGAGGGAAATTCATATCACTAAATGCCCACATAAAGAAGTTGGAGAACTCTCACACTAGTGACTTAACAACACACCTGAAAGCTCTAGAACAAGAAGAAGCAAAGTCTCCCAGGAAGAATAGACGCCAGGAAATTATCAAAGTGAGAGCTGAAATCAATAAAATAGAAACAAAGAGAACAATGTAAAAAATTAATGAAAAAACAAGTTGTTTCTTTGATAAAATCAACAAGATAGACAAGCCCTTATCCAAACTAACCAAAAGACAGAGAGAGAGCATCCAAATTAACAAAATCAGAAGTGAAAAGGGAGCCATAACAACAGACATTGAGGAAATCCAGAGAATTATCAGGTCATATTTCAAAAACCTCTACTCTACAAAACTGGAAAATCTAAAAGAAATTGATAATTTTCTGGATAGGTACCACATACCTAAGTTAAATACAGACAAGATAAGCTATTTAAATAGTCCAATAAACCCTAAGGAAATAAAAACAATTATTAAAAGTCTCCCAACCAAAAAAAGGCCAGGACCAGATGGTCTAAGAGCAGAATTCTACCAGATCTTCAAAGAAGAGTTAATACCAATACTGTAAATTGTTCCACACAATAGAAACAGAAGGAGCATTACCAAACTCCTTCTATGAGGCTACAATTACCCTGATTCCTAAACCAAACAAGGATACAATGAAGAAAGAGAAGTACAGACCGATCTCCCTCCTGAACATTGATGGAAAAATATTCAATAAAATACTGGCAAACAGACTCCAAGAACACATCAGAACAATTATCCACCATGATCAAGTAGGCTTCATCCCAGTGATGCAATGGTGGTTCAACATACGAAAGTCCGTCAATGTAATACACCATATAAGCAAACTCAAATAAAAAAACACATGATCATCTCACTAGATGCAGAAAAGTCATTTGACAAAATCCAACACCGCTTCATGATAAAGGTCTTGGAGCAATCAGGAATACAGGGAACATACCTAAACATAATAAAGACAATTTACAGCAAGCCAATAGCCAATATCAAATTAAATGGAGAGAAACTCAAAGCAATTCCACTAAAATAAGAAATGAGGCAAGGCTGTCCACTCTCCCCATACTTATTAAATATAGTACCTGAAGTTCTAGCCAAAGCAATAAGACAACACAAGGAGATTAAGGTGATATAAACTGGAAAGGAAGAAGTCAAGCTTCCCTATTTGCAGATGACATGATAGTACACTTGAATGACCCCAAAGATTCAACCAAGGAACTGATACAGCTTACAAACACCTTCAGCAACACAGCAGGATACAAGGTCAACTCAAAAAAATCAGCAGCCCTCCTATATACAATTGACAAACAGGCTGAGAAGGAAACCAGAGATATATCACCCTTTACAATAGCCACAAATGATATAAAATATCCTGGGGAAACACTAACCAAGCAAGTGAAGGACCTATATGACAAGAACTTTAATTCCCTGAAAAAGAAATTGAAGAAGATGTCGGAAAATGGAAAGATCTCCTGTGCTCATGGATAGGCAGGACTAACATAGTAAAAATGGCAATTTTACCAAAAGCAATCTATAGATTCAATGCAATCCCCATCAAAATACCAACATAATTCTTCACAGACCTGGAAAGAATAATACTCAACTTCATATGGAAAAATAAAAAGCCCAGGATAGTCAAAAGAATCCTGTACAATAAAACAACCTCTGGAGGCATCACAATCCCTGACTTCAAGCTTTACTATAGAGCTACAGTAATAAAAACAGCTTGGCACTGGCATAAAAAACTGACATGTGGACCAATGGAATCGAATTGAAGACCCTGACATTAATCCGCACACCTATGAACATACAAGTTTTGACAAAGAAGCCAAAAGTGTACAATGGAAAAAAAAGCATCTTCAACAAATGGTGCTGGCATAACTGGATATCAACATGTAGAAGGCTGCAAATAGATCCATATCTATCACCATGCATAAAACTTAAGTCCAAGTGGATCAAAGACCTCAATATAAATCCAGCTACTCTGAACCTGCTAGAAGAGAAAGTAGGAAGTAGTCTTGAACACATTGGTATAGGAGATCAATTCCTAAATATATCACTAGTACCTCAGACACTGAGAGAAACAACTAATCACTGGGACCTCTTGAACCTGAGAAGCTTTTGTAGAGCAAAGGATATGGTCAACAAGGCAAAGTGACAGCCTACAGAATGGGAAAAGGTCTTCACCAACCCCACATCTGACAGAAGACTGATATCCAGAATATATAAGGAACTCAAGAAATTAGACATCAAAATGCCCAACAGTCCAATTGAGAAATGGGCTTCAGAACTAAACAGAGAATTCTCAAGAGAGGAAACTCAAATGGCTGAAAGCCATTTAAGGAATTGCTCAACATCTCTAATCATCAGGGAAATGCAAATCAAAACAACTCTGAGATACCAACTTACACCTGTCAGAATGGCTAAGATCAAAAACACTGAAGACACCTTATGCTGGAGAGGATGTGGAACTAAGAAGAGAACTCTCCTCCACTGCTGGTGGGAATGCAAGCTTATACAACCACTTTAGAAATCAATATGGCACTTTCTTAGAAAATTGGGAATCAATCTCCCCCAAGAACCAGCTATACCACTCTTGGGCATATACCCAAGAAATGCCCAATCATACCACAAGGGCATTTGCTCAGCTATGTTCATATCAGCATTGTTTGTAATATCCAGAACCTGGAAACAACCTAGATGCCCTTCAACTGAAGAATGGATAAAATGTGGTACATATACACAATGGAGTACTACTCAGCAGAGAAAAACAATGACATCATGAGGTTTGCAGGCAAATGGATGGATCTAGAAAAAAATCATCCTGAGTGAGGTAACCCAGACTCAGAAAGACAAACATGGTATGTACTCACTCATAGGAGGATAGTAGATGTGGAACAAGGATGACTGGATTACTACTCACATCACCAGGGAGGCTACCTGGAAAACAGGACCCCAAGAAAGACAGGGGATTGCTCAATGATGGAGAAATGGATGAGATCTACATGAACAGCCTGGAGGTGAGTCAGGGTAATGAAGGACAAGGTTCGAGAGGAAGAGAGCTTGGGGGAGCAAGAGATCCCAGCTGGATCAAGAACAGAGAGGGAGAACAAGGAATAGGAGACCATGGTAAATGAAGACCATATGAGAATAGGAAGAAGCAAAGTGCCAGAGAGACCCACAGAAATCCACAAAGATACCCCCACAATAGACTGCTGGCAATGGTCGAGAGACAGCCCGAACTGACCTACTGTGGTGATGGGATGGCCAAACACTCTAATTGTGCTAGAAACCCATCCAAGGACTGAGGAATCTGGATGCAGAGATCCACAGCTAGGCCCCTGGTGAAGCTCTGGGAGGCCAATTAGTGAGAAAGAGGAAGGTTTATATGAGTGAGAATTGTTGAAACCAAGGTTGGATAAAGCACACGGACAAATAGCCAAACGAAAGGAAAAACATGAACTATGAACCAATGGCTGAGGGACCCCCAACTGGATCAGGCCCTCTGAATAGGTGAGACAGTTGATTGGCTTGATCTGTTTGGGAGGCATCCAGGCAGTGGGACCGGGTCCTGTGCTCATTGCATAAGTTGGCTGTTTTAAACCTGGAACTTATGCAGGGCCGCTTAGCTTGGCCTGGGAGGAGGGGACTGGACCTGCCTGGACTTAGTCTACCAGGTTGATCTTAGTCCTTGGGGGAGACTTTGCCCTGGAGGAGATGTTAATGGGGGGGGGTGGGGGAAAGGGGAGGGGGGCAGAAGTGGGGAGAACAAGGGAATCCATGGCTGATATGTAGAATTAAATTATATTGTAAAATAAAATTAAATTAAATTTAAAAAAAAAAAAAAGAAGCGAGGATTGGAAACCTAAATGATCTGGCTGCAGAATTTGACCCCTAGGAGCATAATGTAATGCAGGACTCTCACTGTGCTGTCCTTTGGGCTCTTGACTTATGTTCCTCTTTGGTCCTCTGCTCTATCTCCCTCTTAGTAATGATTGGCCCCTGCCTCTTCAGACATTTTAGGAAAGAATTAATGAGGTGACCCAACACTAAGTGAACCAGATGCTTGTGACAAAATTCTTTCAAATCTCCTACTATCACCTGCCAGTTTAACTGCCTGCTTTGGACCAGAATTCTTTTATCAATGTTCCCACTCAACTGTAAGTAGACAGAGGACCACTGCTGCCCCTTATCATCAAGGAAAGGCTAGAATGATAGGTCATAAAGCAAGGGCTCCAAATATTAGAGCTGGTGGTGATGACTTGACTCTCATTCAAGCTGGGTTTCACCAAGAAATGTAAACCCAAACCATTTCTCAGAAGCCCTTCATAGCTGGCTGCACACGGCTAACCTGTCAGCAGCTCATCTGTCTGAGAAGCCACCATGCTTACCACCTGGCTATTCCAGCTTCTGACCATCCCCCCACACTCCATCACCCACCCATATAAAACTGCTTCTGCAGCTGGGTTCTGTCCTCCATTGTCTGAAGCAGCTTTTTTTTTTTTTTTTAATTTATTAAACTTCTCTTTACAGAGTGGCTGTCTGCTGCTTTCATGCTGTGCCTACTTACAGTATGCTCATGTACTTAGACACTTGGTCCTTCATTGGTGATACTCCTTAGGGAAATTCTGGAACCTTTAGGAAGTGCACACTGATGAGGGAAGTACATCACTGAGAATAGTCTTCCTGTTTGATTTCTCTGCTCTATTTTCAGGTGAGGTGTGATGTTGCTGGAGGGCTTCTCTCCACCACCAAGCCCCACAGTCCCACAATCCATGTATAAAATAATCACTCAGACGCTTATAATACTTATAAACTGTATGGCTGTGGCAGGCTTCTTGCTAACTGTTCTTTTATCTTAAATTAACCCATTTTTATAAATCTATACCTTGCCACGTGGCTGGTGGCTTACCGGCATCTTTACATGCTGCTTATCCTGGCGGTGGCTGCAGTGTCTCTCCTCCTTCTTCCTGTTTCCCCAATTCTCCTCTCTCTTTGTCCCGCCTATACTTCCTGCCTGGTCACTGGCCATCAGTGTTTTATTTATATAGAGTGATATCCACAGCACTTCCCCTTTTCTTCTTTTTTTAAAAAGGAAGGTTTTAACTTTAACATAGTAAAATTACATATAACAAAACAATTATCAAGCAAGAATTACAGTTACAATATTAAAGAAGATGTCCTATCTATCTTATATTTGTGAGTTTAAGGTTTTATATCTAACTTATCTTTTATCATAACTGAGGAAATTACAACTATTTAGTCTTTAACCACTTCAAAGACCTGAAAAGGAACATAATGGTACCTGAGAAATGGTAGATGGATGTAAGCAACTTTCAGGAATCTTGCAAGAGTAGACCAAGACAGCTGGCAGCCTGGACAGTCACCTGATGTTTCTCAGCATTGTTGGTGCATTTAAATTGGCTACAGGCCTAGAGTATCTGACAGACCATTGTCAGAAGCATGAATTCTAAAAGACCATCTTACCCTGTCTTGGAAGAGTACAGTGATCACTTTCCTTGTGTCCCGCTTGTCCAGAAAGGACAGCATTGTATTTGTACTGTCAGCCATCAAGGCAAGGGCAGTTCTTTGTCCAGTAGGCCATTTTGTGTCAAAAAGACAAACTTCCAAATGGAAATGTCTTAGAAGCCCAACATTCTCTCGGGATCAATTGGTGCAGCCAGGAGCAATTGTGTCTCACCTCAACAGAATTTTAAGTTATTTAAATGCCATATTCTCTAGATCTATGAAGTGTTTGAAGATTACCTATCTATCTGAAATATATCTATGTATACCTAGAAGACTTAACTGACATGGCTACAAATATGATTATCATAGATGACTAATTATTAATCTATTTTTTAATTATCCCTTACAATTTTAAATGAATACCAAGACTGTAGGGATTAACAGCATTCAACTGCCACTGTCACGTGCAGATCTCAAGAGCTGTTTGTAATGCCTCAAACAAGGTCTTCAGTCCACCAGTTGACCATCTATTCATCAAGAATACAATAATTGCCTTACCTAAAGCTCTCACTTTATTTAATTTTTATTAATAATTTATTTTATTCGGTTTACATACCAACCACAGATCCACCTCTATCCCCCCTTCCATTTCACCTTCAGCCTTCCTCCCCAATCTACCTCCCATCGCTTCCTCCAAAAAGGTAAGGACTCCCAAGGGGACTCAGCAAAGCCTGGTACATTCAGATGAGACATGTCCAAGCCCCTTTATTCTGGGCTCCAAAAGCCAGCTCATGCACCAGGGATAGATCCTGATCCCACAGTCAAGGGTCCCCACAAACAGACCAAGCTACACAACTGTCTCGCTTATGCAGAAGGCCTAGTCCAGTCCCATGCAGGCATCCCTTGGGTATATGCCCAAGAGTAGTATCATTGGGTCTTGAGGTAGATTGATTCCCATATTTCTGAGAAGTTGTCATACTGATTTCCAAAGTGACTGTACAAGTTTTCACTTCCACCAACAGTGAGGAGGGTTCCCCTTGCTCCACATCCTCTCCAACCTAAGCTGTCATCAGTGTTTTTGATCTTAGCCATTCTGACAGGTGTAAGATGGTATCTCAGAGTCCTTTTGATTTGCATTTCTCTGCTGACTAAGGATGTTGAGCAATTCCTTAAATATTTTTTGGCCATTTGAGAATCTTCTGTTGAGAATTCTCTGTTTATATTTGTAACCCATTTTTTAATGGATTGTTTGGTATTTTGATGTCTAGTTTCTTAAGTTCTTTATATATGTTGGAGATCAGTCCTGTGTCAGATGTGGGGTTGGAGAAGATCTTTTCCCATTCTTTAGGCTGTTGTTTTATCTTTTTACTGTGTCCTATACCTTACAGAAGCTTCTCAGTTTCATGAGGTCCCATTTATTAACTGTTGCTCTCAGTGTTTGTCCTACTGGGGTTATATTTAGGGAGTGGTCTCCGGTACCAATGTGTTCACGACTACTTCCTACATTTTCTTTCCTCAGGTTCATTGTAGCTGGATTTATGTTGAGGTCATTGATCCACTTGGACTTGAGTTTTGTGCATGGCGATAGATATGGATCTATTTGCAATTTTCTACATGCCAACATCTAGTTATGCCAGCACCATTTCTAGAAGATGCTTTCTTTTTTTTTCCATTGTACAGTTTTGGCTTCTTTGTCAAAAATCACATGCTCATAGATATGTGGAGTAATATCTTCAATTCAATTCCATTGGTTCACATGTCGTTTTTTATGCCAATACCAAGCTGTCTTTATCACTATAGCTCTATAGTAGAGATTGAAGTCAGGGATGGTAATGAATCCAGAAGGTACTTTATTGTAGAGGATTGTGAAACTAAATTGAAATCTCTTAAAAATCTGTCCATTGAGGAAACACCTACTAACACACTTCTTTTTTTTTATTTAAGAAATTCTTTTACTCATTTTACATACCAACCACAGATTCCCCTCTCATCCCTCCTCCTGCTCCCCCTCAATCTCCTCCCAACCCCCATCCCCACGACCAAAAGGGTAAGGACTCCCATAGGGAGTCAGCAAAGCCTGGTACATTCAGTTGTGGGAGGAACAAACCCCTCCCCCACTGCATCAAGGCTGAGCAAGGCATCCCACCACAGGTAATGGGCTCCAGAAAGCCAGCTCATACCCTGGGGATAGATCCTGATCCCACTGCTAGGGACCCCTCAACCAGACCAAACTATACAAATTTCTCCCATATGCAGAAGGCCTAATCTGGTCCCATGCAGGTTCCACAGCTGTAGGTCTAAAGTTCTTGAGTTCCTATGAGCATGTTTCAGTTGTCTCTGTAGATTTCTCCACCCTAATCTTGAACCTCCTTGCTCATATAATCCAATCCCACTTCCCTCTTGTAGCACAAAACTTAGACAGGCCTATTAATAAAAAACAAACCCAGAACAAGGTATTGGGGTAAATGCTGGAAGATCAGAGAAGCAGAACAAGCCACAGCCAACTCACCCTGCCAATTCCTCAGCTGATCCTGTTTCCCCAGACTGGAAGCCTCTGAATCCTCATCCAGAATGGATCTTAGCTGAACTGCTGCTCAAAAGCCTAAAAGCTTAACCAGCCTAGTTCCTGGTTTTTGTGCCTTATATACCTTTCTGCTTCCTGCCATCACTTCCTGAGATTAAAGGCATGAGTCACCATGCCTAGCTATTTCCAGTGTGGCTTTGAACTCACAGAGATCTGGAATAATCTCTGCCTTCAGAAGGCTAGGATTAAAGTTGTGAGTGCCACCATTTTCTGGCCTCTATGTCTATCTAGTGACTATTCTGTCCTCTAACCCCAAATAAGATTATTAGGATGCAAAATATATTGGGGGACACAATATATCACCACACCCTCTCTTCAACTAGACTTTTGGAGCTTGGCCTGGTAATTGGCTATGCATCTCTGCATGTGCTTCCAGTTACTGGATAAAAGTTCTATGATGACAGTTAGAGAATTCATTCATCTGATTACTGGGGTAGGCCAGTTCAGGCACCCTCTCCACTATTGCTAGTTGTGGAGAGGTCCTCCTTGTGGATTTGTGGGAATTTCACTAGCACCAAGTTTCTCGTTAAACCAATCCTAATTCACTTTTAAGGTCACTTGTACATATAGATAAAATTGAGAGCTATTTATTTATTTTTATGCATATTAATCATTTAATTATTAATCACATTAATTATTTTTTTCTTTTTTTTATTTTACAATGCTATTCACTTCTACATAATAGCCACAGATTCCCTTGTTCTCTCCCTTCCTGCCCCCCTCCCCTGCACACCCCCCATTCCCAACTCCTCCAGATCAAGGTCTCCCCGAGGACTGGGAATGACCTCATAGACTCAGTTCAGGCAGGTCCAGTCCCCTCCTCCCAGATTGAGCCAAGTGTCCCTGCATAAGTCCCAGGTTTCAAACAGCTAACTCTTGCAAAAAGCCCAGGACCTGGTACCACTGCCTAGATGCCTCCCAAACAGATCAAGCCAATCAACTGTCTCACCTATTCAGAGGGCCTGATCCAGTTGGGGGCCCCTCAGCCTTTGGTTCATAGTTCATGTGTTTCCATTCATTTGTTTTTTTGTCCCTGTGCTTTATCCAACCTTGGCTTCAACAATTCTCGCTCATATGAACCCTCATCTTTCTCACTAATTAGACTCCTAGCGCTCTACCAGGGGCCTAGCCGTGGATGTCTGCATCCAGATTCCTCAGTCCTTGGATGGGGTTTATGGCACAACTATTAGGGTGTTTGGCCATCCCATCACCAGAGTAGGTCAGTCCCGGCTGTCTCTTGGCCATTGCCAGAAGTCTTTTGTGGGGGTATCTTTGTGGATTTCTGTGGGCCTCTTTAGCTCTTTGTTTCTTCCTTTTCTCATGTGGTCTTCATTTACCATGGTCTCCTATTCCTTGTTCTCCCTCTCTTTTCTTGATCCAGCTAGGATCTCCCACTCTCTTTCCCTCCACTGTCATCCTTCATTGTTCCCACTCATGACCAGGCTGTTCATGTAGATCTCGTCCATTTCTCCGTGTCTTTTTTTGGGGTCCCGTTTTCCAGGTAGCCTCACTGGTGATGTGAGTAGCAGTCCAGTCATCCTTGTTCCACATCTAGCATCTTCCTATGAGTGAGTACATACCATATTTGTCTTTCTGAGTCTGGGTTACCTCACTCAGGATGATTTTTTCTAGATCCATCCATTTGCCTGCAAACCTCATGATGTCATTGTTTTTCTCTGCTGAGTAGTATTCCGTTGTGTATATATGCCACAATTTATTTATCCATTCTTCAGTTGAAGGACATCTATGACCAACAGTCCAATTGAGAAATGGGCTTCAGAACTAAACAGAGAATTCTCAAGAGAGGAAACTCAAATGGCTGAAAGACATTTAAGGAATTGCTCAACATCCCTAATCATCAGGGAAATGCAAATCAAAACAACTCTGAGATACCACCTTACGCTTGTCAGAATGGCTAAGAACAAAAACACTGAAGACACTTTATGCTGGAGGGGATGTGGAACTAGGGGAACTCTCCTCCACTGCTGGTTGGAATGCAAGCTTGTACAACCACTTTGGAAATCAATATGGCGCGTTCTTAGAAAATTGGGAATCAATCTACCCCAAGATCCAGCTATACCACTCCTGGGCATATACCCGAGAAATGCCCAATCATACCACAAGAGCACTTGCTCAGCTATGTTCATATCAGCATTGTTTGTAATAGCCAAAACCTGGAAACAACCTAAATCACATTAATTATTGAGCTGTTAGATATTAATGGCTTAGATATTAAACAACCATCTTAAATTTCATTTTTTTTTCCTTTTATTTTATTTTACAATACCATTCAGTTCTACGTATCAGCCATGGATTCCCTTGTTCTCCCCCCTCCTGCCCCTCTCCCCTTTTCCCCAGCCCACCTCCCATTCCCACCTCCTCCAGGGCAAAGCCTCCTCCAAGGACTGAGATCAACCTGGTAGACTAAGTCCAGGCAGGTCCAGTCCCCTCCTCTCAGGCTAAGCCAAGCATCCCTGCATAAGCCCCAGGTTTCAAACAGCCAACTCATGCAATGAGCACAGGACCCGGTCCCACTGCCTGGATGCCTCCCAAACAGATCAAGCCAATCAACTGTCTCACCTATTCAGAGGGCCTGATCCAGTTGGGGGCCCCTCAGCCTTTGGTTCATAGTTCATATGTTTCCATTTGTTTGGCTATTTGTCCCTGTGCTTTATTCAACCTTGGTTTCAACAATTCTCATTCATATAAACCCTCTTCTTTCTAGCTAATTAGACTCCTGGAGCTCCACCTGGGGCCTAGCTGTGGATCTCTGCATCCAGATTCCTCAGTCCTTGGATGGGGTTTCTGGCATGACTATTAGGATGTTTGGCCACCCCATCACCAGAGTAGGTCAGTTCAGGCTGTCTCTTGACCATTGCCAGCAGTCTATTGTGGGGGTATCTTTGTAGATTTCTGTGGGCCTCTCTAGCACTTTGTTTCTTCCTTTTCTCATGTGGTCTTCATTTACCATGGTCTCCTATTCCTTGTTCTCCCTCTCTGTTCTTGATCCAGCTGGGATCTCCCGCTCCCCTAAGCTCTCTTTCCCTCAACCCTCACCCTTCATTACTGCCACTCATGTCTAGGTTGTTCATGTAGATCTCAGCCATTTCTCCGTCATTGGGCAATCCTCATGTCTTTTTTGGGGTCCTGTTTTCCAGGTAGCCTCCCTGGTGATGTGAGTAGCAGTCCAGTCATCCTTGTTCCACCTCTAGTAGCAAACAGACATTTCTTTAAATGAAATAAACATATGGAAAATAACTACATTACAGGATTCCCTAATCCACTAGATCAATATGATGGGTTTTCTTGGTTTTTTATAATATTTACTTATGTTTGTGATATTTTTTTTTTTTTTTTTTTTTTATTTTATATTTCTTAGCTGATGAATATGATGGGTTTTCATTGGTGTATTTTATAATATATAGTTTGTGACAGACAGTTTTGTATAGAAAAGAATTTCATCATTGGGGTGAATGAGTGAGGCTTCACTAAGCTCAGAACAGCTTTTCAAGACCCCAACAGTTTCCTGCCACAGGACCACAAGCACTTGCTCTGGAAATACAGACTTTTGACTGATCTGGGACCTTCCCAAACATTCCAGAGGATAAGCTTGTCTGTTACCGTGTCCCTGGCAGCATGGGCTAATGGATGTTCTCACATAAGCAGCATGTTTGTTGACATAGCAATGCTAAGGCCAGTCTGCATCTGGTTGTTCTTCAAAATTTTCCAATTTCTGAATAACTGAAGAGTCTTCAGGGACAATTTACCCAAGTGATAGGCTGTCCTCATAATGAGAGGGGACCCGAGGAGCAGGTACTTATTTTCTTTAACTGTAAAGAGTTAATAGTGTGTGTGTGTGTGTGTGTGTGTGTGTGTGTGTGTGTGTGTGTGTGTGTTTACTGGTTTATTTTCCCATGGAGTAACATTTCAGAATATACTCTTATTGATGCTTCCAGAAACTTATAGGTCTGATATTCCACACACTGACACATTTGCTGCTTGCTCTCTAGGACATCTGCACACTATCTCTCTCCTTCTCTGTGGTTAATTAACAAATTGTATTAATATATCAGGCCAACTGTGTAGAGTCCTGTGGCACAGAAGGAGTTAGAACGGTTGCACAGTGCAAGGCAGGAAGGTCTCCTCCTGCTTGCCCTGTGACCATGTCCCACTGTTCCTTTCATGTGAAATGCTTCACGTTCTTTTAAATGAGATTGAAAAGATCACATTTGACAGATCAATAACTCTGTTTCCTACTATGAAGCTATTGATCTAGAAGATATATTCTCATAAATTCCTGTCATGAATTGACATGGCCCATTGTTATCTGTTTTATATACCCATTATTACACATTAAGCATAGCCAAACTCACAGCTACATAAAAACTGATACTTGTGGTGGTCCCTAAACTCACCATCCAGCCTGTACATTAAGTGTCATATTGGTAAAAGAGAAATTGCAAAGGCAACTACTAATGCCTGTCTGTACTTTAGTCACATGGAGCTAAATCTATTTCCAATGTGATACAAAGAAACTTGAGAAAGGTGCCTGAGGCTTCTGTTTAGTGGCAGAATGCTGGTGCCATGCTCCCATCACTGTCCAGCAAGCCTGGAAGGTGACTTTTGGCTCATGGGTTATGAGGGTCTCACTTCCAGGCCTTCACTGAGGAGGGGTGGCTGATTTCTTGTTAGTTATGCTCTACTCTTTTGATGCTGAGCAGATGCAGACTTTCCATGAGTCCTTGGCAACCTCTTCCTCAGCAGCAATGACAGAGGCAGGGATGTAGCAGTCTGGACTCAGGGCTAGTGGTCCACCCTTGTTATACGATCCTTTTCCCCATTTGTGTACAATGAGGCAAACTCTTTTTGTTTCAGGAAAACAATGTGAAATGTTCCGATCCTGAGTGGCTTCCTAGATTGTCAAAACCAATAGGTACAGTTCCCTAAATGCCCTTCTGCATGATGGTGGATATCCATCTACTGGTGGTCAGTAACATGATGGGGTAAGTGCAATGGTATACTGACTCCAAAGAACCTGTCCCTAAGCTTCACTATACAGGTATCTTACAATTATAAAGTGATCAGTGCATACCTTACCTATCTCGAAAAGGGAGACTATGCAAATGACCCCACTAAGGACCCTTGTCCATCTACCTCATTGAGCATGAAAAGATTCAAACTCACCCAATAACCCTCTCTCCAGTATGATCTTCACTAACAAGTTTATGGGAGATATTATCCAGTGACTTATCTTTAGCTTCTATTTCAAAAAAGGGGGAAAAATCTTTATGGGCCTGAAGTTAGTTAGAATGTCTGGCCTAACCTTATTCTGCCTCACCATTGGCCAAAAAGCTTTATTTATCAACCAATCAGAGCAACACATATTCACAGCTTACAGAACAGCAACACCCATCACTGTTTAGCAATTCGTGTTACATATGACAACTACATACTAGCCACAAAGAAGATCTCAGATGAAAAGAATACATGTCATCATCTGTAGTCCTCCCTGCACTGACATGGGCATCTCTAACTAAAAGCATCAGCTCCATGAGGATTAGTGAATTTCATGGAGGATTTATTACCCAGGTGTACTTGAAGAAGCCCTTGGCCATATTCCTGAAATCCTTTGCCAGTTTTCCCTGACCCTGGAGGTTGAACTTACTTCATCTGACTCAGAATCCCAACCCTCTCGTCTACTACCCAGTCCACTACCCTGTGGCTAGCCCACACTCACACATACTAGGGTCAGTTATGAATCATCCTACTATCATGAATTCTAGCATTGTCCCAGGGATTCACCATGTATAAATGAATCTACTCCATTACCTGAAAAAATCCAAATATTTAAAAATCACATCCCAGGAAACCTAAATGAAGGCCCACTTTTATATTAAGCAGTGGGTATTTTTAATTCTGTCTCTGCTCCTAAGGGTCACTTTATTGACAAAACAGTATCTGATTGGATGAACTGCCTGTAATCCATGTTTAATGAGCAGAGTATACTGAAGTTATTTGATCATTTCTGTTGCTATGATAAAACACTCTGACAAAAAGCAACCGATGTGAGAAACAATTTATTTTAGCACACACTTCCAAATTATAGTTCATCACTGGGGGAAAGTCACATCACATCCACAGACAAGGCATGCACACCAACATCTTTGCTTATGCCCAGCTCCATTTCTCCATGCTTGGTGGCTTAGACGAAGCCTACAGAATGGTGTCCTTAACAATGGGTTGGCTTTTCCCACATCAACTAACTTTAGACACCCCCTCCCCACTGCTCACTGTCCACGGGTCAACTCCATGTAGATGACCCTTCATTAAGATTCTCCTCCCAGAGCAATGAAGGAGATATCTTGATACTGAGAGAGATCATGGAGATAGGGAGAAACCTGGGTGTGGCTAGAGTTTTCCTGCCTTGCCCACAGTCAGGATAAATCTTTGTCACCCGCCAGTCCCACAGCCGCTCAGACCCAAACCAAGTAAACACAGAGACTTATATTGCTTACAAACTGTATGGCCATGCCAGGCTTCTTGCTAACTATTCTTATAGCTTAAATTAATCCATTTCCATAAATCTATACCTTGCCACGTGGCTCATGGCTTACCGGCATCTTCACATGCTACTTGTCCTGGCAGCGGCTGGTAGTGACTCCTTCTGCCTTCCTGTTCTTTCTTTTCTCCTCTCTGTTAGTCCCGCCTATACTTCCTGCCTGGCCACTGGCCAATCAGTGTTTTATTTATTGACCAATCAGAGCAACACATTTGCCATACAGAACATCCCACAGCACCTGGGGCTAGGAAAATCCACGGGAATCCACAAGGATGAACTCAGCTTAGACTAGCAATAGTGGAGAGGGTGTGTGACCTGACCTACCCTGGTAATCAGATTGGTGAATACCCTGTCATCATAGAGCCTTCATCCAGTAACTGATGGAAGCAGATGCAGAGATCCTTAGTTAAGAACCAGGCCAAGCTCCAGGACACCAGTCAAATAGAGGGAAGAGGGATTCTATGAGCAAGGGAGCATCAAGATTATGGTGGGGAAATCTACAGAGACAATTGAACCAAGCTAATAGGAACTCACAAATCTTAGACCAACAGCTACGGAACCTGCATGGGACCAGACTAGGCCCTTTGCATAAATGAGGCAGTTGTGTAGCTTGATCTGTTTAAGGGGCCCCTCATCAGTGGGATCAGGATCTGTCCCCGGTGCATGAGCTGTTTTTTTTTTTTTTTTTTTTTTTTTGGAGGGGGGAGCCTAGTACCTATGATGGGACACATTGTACAGCCTTGACACAGGGGAAGGGGCTTGGACCTGCCTCTACTGAATGTACCAGGCTCTGATGACTCCTCATAGGAGGCCATATCTTGTTGGAGGAGGTGGGAATGGGGGGTGGGTTAGGGGGAACAGTGAGGGAGGAGCAGGAGGCAGGAAGAGAGGGGGATCTTTGGTTGCTATGTAAAATGAATAAAAAATTCTTAGTAAAGAAATAAAAAAAGATTATCTTCCCAGTTGATTCTAAGCTATGTCAAGTTAACAATTAAAGCTAAGCAGAATATTACACTGTAATGACAGGCCCAACTTCTTCCTTAGTATGATTATCTGAGATTTGAGCATTGGCTTATATTTTCATGCTGGAAATAATGCCTAGTTTTAATCTTATCTGCTGTTGTCATATTCAGTAGTTCTTGCAAGTGCTCCCCCTTAGTCTTCCAGACTGTCTGTTTCATCAGAATAGTTAAAAATAAAATAGAAATAGATTTGAACAGTAAAAATTCATTTTAAAATTTTGACGTGACCCTTAAAGAGTACATAGTATATTATTATTTGTAATCTTGAGGGAAAAGGAGGGGAAAGGGTCCTATAGTTTCTTGTCAATGTCAAAAAAGTACATTTCAGTTACAAAACAATAGGTAATAAGATTTTCATCTTCTTAAAATCATTCTAATATGTTTATTAAACTAAGTCTTTCCACTCTCAAAACCAAAACAGTATGCAGTTTTTGGTGATTTAACTTTCAAAGGCCAAATTGAAGGCAGAGCACAGTTGTAGTCTGATTTCTATTTCCAATGAAGAAAATCACTGTTTCATGACTAATAGCATCACAGGCACAGAGGAGTTTTAGAAAATAAAAGCCACAGTCCTGAGTGTTTAACAGGGAACACAAATGTCTGCCCTAATGGACTATGGAACATCACAGTGAACTCTTAACCTTATGTTCTTTTATTTTTACTACTTTCTTTTGGGATAAGTTTCAGAATTCCTCAACTATTTTAAACATTATTTCCTTTTTGTTTGGAAATTTCTCAAATTGCTCTGAAGTTAAAGGAAGAAAGGAAATAAGCTCACTCAAAGGGTGACTCATAATAGCAGGAATAAATCACATAAGTAATGATAGAAGTATACTTTTATAAACCTCATATCTCCTAAAAGAATGTGTGCCTGTTGAGTTCCTGACATTATCCTGATAAATACACTCATTTGCTATCCTTCACCATACCAAATTGTACTACATAAATGATCTTAACTTTTAAACTATTAACAAGGACATTGTAGGGACTAAATGTTTCCATCTAGTGTGTGTGAGTCTTGCTGGCATTTGAGACTCCTACTTCAGGAAATGGATTTGCTCATGCAATTAAACTCCAGCAATTGAGATTTAAGCAGATTCCCATTGCCTTTTACCAGCCATGCTCCAGTGCAGCAATGTGGAAGGGCTTTAACCTTTCAAATTATAACTTCCTACCACAAGCACTAAACCCTTCTTGACTTGGGGACTAGACATACACTACAAGATAGTGACATTTTAAATTCAGTACTAAACATTCAAAGAGAAGTGGTTACGTAACTCATTAGCTATATGTGCTCAAAGGCACTCACACTCTAGGGGCAGGGACTCACACGCTTGAGGGACATGACGTGCAAATGTGAACACAGGAAAGGTCACACAGTGACATCACTGACAATACCTCCCTCTGCAGACTCTCACTTTTCACATACAGTCTCAAATGATCTTAAATATTTGCACTGATCCTATGATTCTGTTTCCTTTTCTACATTCCATTTATTGTACTTCTTTTAATTTTTATTGTGTATACTCCTTATGTATGATAATGTGTTCTTAAATAAATTACTTTAGAGAGCTTTTAATAGCCTATAATACAGTGTATTTCATTGGAAATTTAAATTATGACACTTGCAATGATGCATCAGAGAGTATTAGATAATATAATTCTACTCATGTCATCTCAAGTTTGACCAGGGACACTTTATCAACAGAAAAGCATGCATACTTTCACTATGTTAGTGAATTTTTAGGACAATATTTAAAATATAATATTTCAAATGACAAAGCATCTTTTCTGATCCTTTTATTTCCTTCTTCACATTGTCCAAGAATGTTGTTTGTCCTATCCATTTCAAGATCTTGTTACCCATGTTTTACACATAATTCATTACATCTGAACTACCTGCTCTGAGTCAATTACTGACTGATAAATGAGAAATGTAGACTTTTGGTTTCCATACCTAGGTTGACATGTGTGTTATAAAAGAAATATTAAAAGAAAAACATAATAATAATGAGCTGTCCTAAATTGTGCATTTCAACTAGCTATATAAAAATGAAACAGTAAAATTTGTGAAGAAGAAAAGTTGATTCTAAAACCAAGATAATGATCATTTTAAAACTTACTCTATGAATGAAGTCATATTTTCTAGAGTAACAGAATATTTCTACATAAATCCAGAGTGAGGTAAAAAGTTCAATTATTTTGACAAATAAATATGTGTAATCAATAACATTTATATTTGTGTGTTTGAGTATATATGTATATATGCAAATATATATAAATATATACACACATATGTAAATATATGCACACATATATTTATAAGTGAAGGTGAGTATGTGTAATGTGTGTGCAAACATGTGTACTTGTAAAAGCCAGAGGAGGACATCCAGTGTCTGGCTTTTCCATTTTCTTTCTTACTATCTTGTGACAGGGTTAATCATTAAACACAGATTATGGTGGTACACAATAAGTCTCTGAAGTAGATTTGTTCCACCTCCACCCCAAACACTGGAGTTCCAGTCCTGTGCATGGCCATGGCCATTCACATGGGTGCTGGGATCTTAATGCAGGGTCTCATGCCTGAGAAACACTCTCCTACCCATTGAACTATGTGTCTCTAATTCTCTGCTATAACATTTAAATTGCAAAAAGTTTAATTTTTGTTTCCCTAAGACAGCTGCATTCTCTATGACTTTCAAAGACAGACTAAACTCTTCTTGATGCTGAGTCCATTTGCCTGCATTCTTAACTACCCAACAATTCATAGTGGTTTCATTTCTAATATAGATGTGTTAAGTGTTTTGATGATATCTGTCATTTCTGGGCAGAATTGGGCAGTTCTAGCATGAAAGAGGTAGGGAAATTAGTTGTATAATTAATCAGAAACCAGCTCAGGCCTGAAGATTCCATTCCACTGCTTATAATTGACCCATAGCCTAATTTTATGTTCTTTAATTATACTGCAGTCTTGTTTCAACTTTGTTTCAATTGTGTGTGTGTGTGGAGGGGTGTGTTTTGCTGCACATTAGTGCAGGAATTGTTATGAGTTAGCTTTAATGAGGTTACATGGTGGCAGAGGTAAGAGCAGAAAAGTATGCAATTACTTCATGTTCAATTGAACTGAATGATTTTTAAGAGCAAAATTCACTGAATTGTGTTAGTTATGTGGTTATAGTCAGGCTTCTTTCATAAGTGTTTGACTTTCCAATATGAACATAATAAAATACATTTTTGTTATGTCATAAAGTGATCTTATTTACTATGATTCTAGTGGTCTTGCTGATCATATATAAATTATCATTTATTAAGTTTACAGTCTTTGCTCAATATTTCTGTACAATGAAAAAATCTAAAACCATAATACAAAACAAATATCAACACAAAGCATCAAGTTTAATCGCTCTACACTGACCTTAATGCTAATATTTATATTTTCTCTCATTTAAACCTTCCATATATTATTTATTTATTATCTATCTTTTATCTAAATTATACCTACCATCTACCTATCAGTCTGTCTATTTTTCTATTATATATCAATCATCTATTTATCTATGTATCTATATAATCTATTGTATATCTACTTATATATCTACTATCCATCTATCTACCTAGCTATCCATTTTTTACCATTATCCATCTGTATCTGCCATCAGCTCTGTTTCTCTAGATAACCAATTCTTCATTATAAGAGGATTTGTCATATCACCTTTGAATTCTAAATTTTCTCTAATAAATGAAAGTAATTTATTTTTATAGTTTATAAAAAGACTCTTTACAGATGATGAGAATAATATTTTTCTAAAGAAGAGAAAAACCTTCAAAAGAGAAATGAATGAAGATTGTCATGAAATTATAAGAACTATTTGGCCCTACAAGCCAATGAGATGTAAGTTTATAATGGAATACAGATGACATTTCTCATGTTTTTATTAACTGGAATATCTATTATGAGTATGGTGGTGAGACATTCCTTTATTCTGTAATTATTGTGTGAATTCAGATTCAGTTATTGAATCTATAGTAAAACCATGGCTATAAAATTGATGAGCCATGTGCTGAGATACACACCTATAAACCCAGAATTTGGAAGTTGTCTTAGGACTGAGACAGCATGACCACAGCAACTTATAAAGGAAAACATTTACTTGGGGCTGGCTTGCTGTTCAGAGGTTTAGTCTGTTATCCTCATGGCACAGTGGTGTACAGCAGACATAGTGCTGGAGAAGGATCCAAGAATTCTACACTTAGATCAGCAGGCAACAGGAAGAGAGAGTGTCGCTGGGCATGCCTTGAGCTTCTGCAACCTCAAAGCCCTCCCCCAATGACACACTTCTTCCAACAAGGCTGCAGCTACTCCAACAAGGCCACAACTCCAACAATGTCACTCCTTATGAGTCTATGGGGGTTATTTTCATTCAAACCACCACAGAAGTGGAGACATGATCAGGAATACAAGGGCCTCCTCAGTTACAAAGAAAGTTCAGGGCCAGCTGGGGCTCTCAGAGACAGTTTTCAAAAATGTAAAATAATCATTTTTTCAAAGTTAAAATTTATGTATCAGTTTATTTATGGAATTCATAACTTTTATTCCCTAATTATGGGCACAGATTTAGAAAGAGTGAAATTCATCAGAAGGCATGCCCTTGAGGGTACTTAGTAAAAAACTTCATAAGGTTAAAGATAGGAAGGAAACATTTGCTTTTGTATTAAATAACTGATTGTTGAATGACAAAATTGCCTACAGTTTAATATAATAACAACAATATGAATTAGTATTAAAGTGCAAAGTAAAGAAATTGTAGAAATCCAGTGTCAACAGGGCATATTAACACTTCAGTTTGGCTGTCAGTGACATAACAGAGTACATGAGTTACTGCAGACTGGTCTGGGGATATAGACCAGTGGTAGAGTGTTTGCCTTTTATGAATAAGGCTGAGGGAAGACAGAAATAAAGAAATGAAAAGAAAGAAAGGAAGGAAGGAAGGAAGAGAGAAGAAGGGGAGAAAGGAAGAAAGAGAAGAAAAACAAAAATAGAAAAGTTAACAACATAAAACAAAAACCTGATGCATTATGCATTATGTGTAGAGAAACAGAGATATTAACACAATTATTACAATCTGTACCAGAATGAAAAGAAGCAAAATATGTGAGCTTAAGATTTTTCCATTGAGGGAATATGGTCTTCACAATTTAAAAGCCAATAGTTCTCCAGAACAAACTCAGTGAAAATCAGTGGCAGTTCACATAGAATTAGCAGAACTCCAGCTCAGCAGGTATTCCAGATAGAAATCAAAATCTGTCCAAAGGACAAAATGTGAACAACAATGCAAACACATTGATGTTTAGAAAGTCTATTTTCTATTTTGAACAATTTCTTCAACATCAGAAAACTTTCTGTTTGCAGTAGATGGAGATTATCACAGTCAACTACAACAGACCAAGAAACAGAACACAAGATACAGAGACTAGGGATTGTCAGCCCTAAATTAAACCTGTATGTCACACTCCTCTCCTCCCAAGGCTCATGTGTCATTATATAATAGAAGATGGAAAGGATTTAAGAGCCAGAGGCATTTGATTAATACAATAAAACAGGGTCTTCTGGACACAGATGAACTATGAACTCACAGTGGTTGGCTGCATACATAATCTCTGTGTAAGCCCAAACCAAACAAAGTCTCAGCATGGAGTGGGGAGGGGGGCATGAAATCCCACCCCTGCCTGAAGAGCTGTTGCTAACTGACAGCTGCATGGAGAGGAATATTCAGTCTCAGTCGTCCTTAAGGTTGTGACCCTTGGTAAAGGGACCATACTTTAGTGAAGACCATACAGCCAAGAGCACATGGTCATCACTAATTGGAACTCAAAGGTGGGTGCATAGGAAAATGTGAGGTAGATATGGGAGAAGTTCAGAGAGAGGGATGAATATGATGAAAATATACTGTGCCAAACTCTCAAAGAACTAAAGAAAAATAGAAAATAAAAAATAGTAAAATAAAATTCAAGATAGAAAAAAATCAAATAAAAAAATCAAGAAAAAATTGTGCTTTAAAAATAGTAATGAAATAGGGAATTTATTTGATGTGGTCTTTATTGTGATAAGAACTTACATTAAGATTAGCATTTCTTTTTATACTTTAAATTTTTCTTACATGTATGCAGTGAGTCTTGATCATATCTATTTCTCCAACTCCTCTACCCCCACTGAACACATCTCCCTAAAATAAGAAAAGGAGATAAACATTAAAAAGTAATAATAAATAAAAGCATTGACAATCAGATTGATGCCCCAGAGATAACACAAAGCATTATTATACTAGTATGAGTAATTTAAACAACGTTAGATTACTGCTAATACAGGATAGATTCAGTGGATATACAGAATGTTAAATATAAGATAAAGAAGCAGAATATCTACACATCTGAACAGATTACATCTGGAAAAATGAGCTAGCCACCAAATATCTCTCAATGAAGCAAAATCTAGGATGTTATACACTTTCTGAAGAATTTGAACAAATTTTCAAAAAGAGTAAGTGTTCCAAAAGTAGAGAAGGAATGTACATTTTCAGGATATTTTATGTTGAAATCATCATTCTAACACCAGAGCTAGATAAGGTGCTAAACTGAAGAGAACTCCATGACAGTATGCTGAGGCATATAGATATCAGAGAAGGCTGAACCTACAAACAATACCAGAAGTCTTGGATATTAACCTGTTGCCAGATATGGTCCTTAGAAGTATTTCCTCTTGTTTTATAAATTCCCTTTAACATTTACTTAATCTCAAGACCTAGTGGAACTTAAGCCTTGGTACCAGTGTAGATGACATGTGAAAACCATCAGGGTGAATTGTGGTAGCAGCAAAACAGAAAACAATATATGTTCATCTTGATGAGATTCACACCGAGAATAAAGGATGACTATATTCTTCCAGATGGTTTGGAAGTTGTGTGGCTGAAACTCAAGGAAGGCATGGGCTGACCCTTGGAACATTCCAAAGCCTGAAATTGTTCCTGTTACACTCATCTACATAGGTGGGGAATCCAGCAGGCTTGGCCTTATTCAAAGTGCACACATCCTGATGCCCCCTCCTTTCTCCTGTGGCACACAATAGTGATGAAGGCCTGAATGCAGAGACAGGCAGATCACCCAGACTCTGCAGAATTCTGTCATTGTTTCTTAACCTCTTCCCATTAAGGCAACATGATTCTGCTGGTGTTGGAATATGCTAATTACTGAATATTTTTTTTTAATTTTAATGATTAAAACACATTATGAAATTACTTTCCTTTAAAGCTCTATCTCTTTATTTTGTTATTTTTAAATTTTTTTTATTGACAATAGATTCTTCTCTCACACAGTACATCCCAAGTACACTTTTGCCTCCCTCCACTCCTCCCAGGTACCCTCATCTTCCTCTTGCAGATCTACTCCCCATCTGTTTCCTCTTCAGAAAAGAGCAGCCATCCAAATGATGATAGCCACACAGGACAAAACAAAAAACAATATGAGTAGAAGAGCCCCAAAAATGTATTTCTGAATGCAGAGCCTTAGACCATCAGCCACCCTGACTTACCTGGGGTCATCCTTGTATTCCAAACAATTGGTTTACAGCTTCAGTTCTAAACCCATAATATATATTTATTTGTAAATATTTTCTCCAATATTAAAATCACAAAGACTTAAATTAAAGCAATAAAACCCTTCTTGTATTTGTGGATTCTTAAGTGGAATATTCAGTGTCCAAGTACTAAAATTTAAATAAAAATTTTCTGAGGAAATGCTTTGCTTCTCAATTAACAGGTCATTTTTTAATAGACTTTTTGTTGTTACTTTTCTTTTTTTTGTATTTTGCCAAATTCTAATAAAAGTGGAGAAATTTTTAAAGGACAACAGAATTTATTTAATAAACATTTGTTACAAGAGCTAATAATATACAACCATCACCATCATAAACATCAGTCCTAAACCTTTCATTGTGATGCTTACAATCTATGCAAAAAGGCAAACAAGAAAATAAATCACAACAGATTCTAGTCAGCTCCATTCTTCAGAATTAAAATGCTATGGTAAGAGAAATTGTCATGGCAAATGTGCTGAATTTACTCAATTATTTGTTCTTATTTGTTGAGACAAAATGTAAAGACTGTTTCCATTAAGAATGTTCTTAGATGGTAGGGATGAAATCAGTCTGTCTAAGTACTCAAGTAACATTCAAAATATGAAGGATTTTATAGAAGTGATCAACAAAAAAGGTTTTCAAAATAAGCAGTATTAATTCTATTTTATCTGTTGACTTATCAGAGCCTCAAAGAAATTACACCTCTTTGCTGAAATAAGTATAAAAACCTGGGATGTACCAGCTCTGTCTCCTTGGGTGTGGATGTTTGCATCTCTCCCGGATGTTATAACAAATTGGAAATATCTGAGTTGTGTATAATTATAGATTTGCTTCCTAGAAGGTAAAAAAAAAATCCAGATCTGCAAAGAAGCTCGTCTGTTACTTGTTAGACATTAGCAAAGTCCATATGGATGCGAAGCACGACATCCATCAGAAGCAAGTGAGAACCTACATGGCAAACATCTCCCTGTCCAAGTGAGCTTGCCAACAGAGAGACCGTGCACCTAAAACCTGTGCAAGACGGATGCCATCTGCATCGAAATTAAACACTTCAGGAAAAATCACCAGCTTCCCCAATGTGCTGACATGTAATACAAAGACAACTCACTAGTGTACAGAAGCTGCCAAAACGGCCAAACTGCATATTATTCTAGAACATTTTGTAAAAACATGTATTACAGCAATATCCAATGCCAGCACCTCAAAGCAAACTTTATCCTTGTCAAAATGCAAAGTGAACAACAAAACTTTACAGCATATTGAATCCTGTGGACCTTCAAAGCTTTTTGTTTTGTGTCCAAAAATTCTTACATGGCTTTCATGAATTCTAAGCCTTATATTTTATATGTGCTTAAGTCACATTGCTATTCACAAATGCAAATGTACACTGTATATAATTTCTTGTTCTTTGCAATGAGATTTATTACAGAGGCAATTAGGTGAACCTCATTGAAAATTCTTTCATACTCACAAATAAAATCATTAACATGATAAAAATGCTATGTAGAATGCTGTACTACTGAACATTTGACTATTCTGCTGGTAAAATTCTGCTTCTACATATATAGTGAGATGTAATATTCTTTTACATATAAACCCATTAATATGTATGTGGCCCTTTCCTTGTAAAATAAGTATTCAATGTAATTCATCACTATTATAAAGCAATGAACACAGCCTTCTGATCATTGAAAATTGAGTCATTTCTGGGTAGTTTATCATCCTGACTTCCTCCATTAGCTTATATACAACTTAAAAGGAAAGCAGAAAGATGGTTTTGGATGCTTTTTGTGTGAACTGCATAAGGTTTGCTCTGAATGAGGACTCATCAATTCTGCTTGAAAAACTAAATTCACAAACAGAAAGAGCACATGTATTTGCATATATTTTGCTGTTTTATGCCACGATAAAGTTTAGGCACTAAGTGTCATATCAGAAGCATTATCTTTTCACATCTCCTTATATCTTGCTATCAGAAGATTCTTGAAAAAGCAAAGAATAAGGAAATCAATGATTTCATCTAAATGACACTGACTGTGTAGTTTCTAGGTAGAAAGTCAAACAGGCCCAGATGTCTCCAAATCCAAGTGTCTGCTAAAACTGAGAGTTACATAAACTAACAGCCACAATACTGTTTGAAATATGGCCTTTTGGATTATCAGAAAGGCAAACAATGTATTTAACTTTAATTGAAAAAATGGGCTATACTTATCATCTATTAGTTTATATTTTATCTAGTAAAAATCTCCCACGGAGGCTGATGTTTTGAGGACATATGCTATCATTTAATAGAGTCTTGCTATCTTAGATGTAGTTGCTGCATTTTGGCTTCTCTGCATAACTTCTCTCTTTTGTTCTGATATATCATGCTCAATTCTGCATCACTGAAGTTGATGAAGAATCATATAACACTACATTCCTTATAAAATTCCTTAATGGCATCCTTTGCCTCTGATTTAATCTAGAATAAAATATTTTTGAGGATAACCAGGGCCAACAACAAATACCAAGGATGCAGGTAATAGAATGAATGCCTTCTCAGTGTTGGTGGTCAAGTAAATGGTGTAATCCCTATGGGAGTAATCATCGAGGCTCCTTGAAAACTAAAAATAACACCACCACATGACCCAGCTGTGCCACTCTTGGATGCACTTGAGGATTCTAAGCCCATAAGCCATGGAGACACTGGCTCATCCATGTTTATAGATGCTCCATTCATAGAAGTCAGGAAGTGGAATCAACATACCTGTCTTCCAACAGATAAATGGATAAAATATGTGGTACATCACACTACATACTTTTGATTTTTTTTATTTTTATTTTATGTGTGTTTGCTTGCACATATATCTGTGTAACACATGCATGAGGTGTCCACAGAGGCAAGAAGAGGACATCAGGTACCCTGAACTGGAGTTACAGACAGTTCTGAGCCACCAAGTAGTTGCTGGTAATTGAACATTGAACCCCTGGAATAGTAATCAGTGTTCTTTTCTTAACATTTTAAAAATTTATTTATTTATTTTTAAATGTGTTGGTGTTTATCTTGCATGTATATCTGTGAGAACATATAGGATACCCTGGGAATGGAGTTACAGACAGTTGTTAGGTGCCATTTGGGTGCTGGAATAGAACCCAGTTCCTTTGAAAGAGCAGCCTATGCCCTTAACCACTGAGCATCTCTCCAGCTCCATAATTAGTGTTCTTAACCTAAGCAGATCCATACAACATGGAATTTTATGTAGCTACAATGAAAATCTTCAGAAGATGGATGCAACTGGAAAGGATTATATTAATGAAAATAAATCTTAAAGAGAGCAAGGAGGGGTATATGGAAGGTTTTGGGGAAATGATGCAGTTGCGTTACAATCTCAAGAATAAACAAAAAAGACAAGGAAGCCAGTCTCTAAAGAACAAATTATGTGTTCCCTCTTATGTGTGTTGTGGCGGGGGAGGGAGCAATGTAAAGTCAGGACTATGTATGATAACCTACAAATTCATTTAAATTATAAAAAAGTCATGTTTAAGGCCCTGGATACCTGTGTTAATATATTTCAGATACTACAAATTGTTTTGGATCTGAAATTCTAAACAGTTTCTGGTGATATCTATCTGCTTCTTGCACCTCAGTACAAGGACCTCTAGTATGGAATTTTTTTTTCTCTTGACACATGAGTTAAGATAGTCCAACAAAATATATCTTATGTGACAGAACATGGAAGTGAAAAGTGAACTAAGAATTTCAGAAGTATTGAACTTCATCACTTTACCAAAATGTTATTATAAATAATCACTCTTCATTCCTTGAGATTAGAAACTATTCAGGCTGAATGAAACAAGCAAACATGAATTACCCAGAATTAACAGGAAGACAAGAAAACCTTGGGAAATAGTGGAAAGCTGGGCCAGAGACCCTGAGCTGTTCACAGGGCAGAAACCTTCTGTGTTCACATCTTTGCAATAAAGTCAGCCGGGCTGCCATGGCTCGCTTCCACCTTGAACACCAATCACACCTGCCATTTGTGTACCCTTCGCTGCACATAGTTCGCCTCAGTTAGGACACGTACCTCTTACTCTTGATAGCAGAGTGTAGAAGAATTGACTGTCTCTATGCTTTGAATCAACGTCAAAGGTACTTCAAATATTTGTAACCAAACAAACAGAAAGAAAATTAAATTAATCACAGTAGGATTTTATTTCTTGTTTTTGTTTGTTTGCTTGTTTGTTTTGTTTTCTAAGACAGGGTTTCTCTTTGTAGCCCTGGCTGTCCTTGAACTCTCTCTGTAAACCAGGCTGGCCTCAAAGACAGAGATCAGCCTGCCTCTGCCTCCCTGGTATTGGGATTGAAGGTGACCAGGCCACTGGAGGTTTTATTTGAGTAAACCCATCCCAAAAGCTCTGGAGGGTCTGTACTTCACTCCTTATTGCTGACCTAACTTTAACATAAGAATTTTGTTGACTACCACAGCTTTCCTCAGCATTTCTCACCCACCAAACTGAACTTTCTCCCTCAAATCACACTACAATTAGTCATATCCAATGCATACCATTCATTTCTAGTGACTTACAACATAGTTACTTTGGTTGCTAACCAGCTTGTTTAGATAAATCAGAAAAAAATGTCCCCTCGTGGCTCATTTAAGGTACTTATCAAATGTATTATTTTTTTAATCTTTTTCTCCAACATCAAATTACTTCCTTTACTTTCCATACTTCTAGGGATTCTGTTTATACCATTAAAACAAGTATATGTTCTGTCTCCTCCAGCTCATGAACAATTTTCACAGATGATCTATGCTGCATGTCAGCCCTAGTTACTAAAATACGTATAACTCCTGTGTTCCATCTTCTCACTTGACACTGAGGGTACAGGGTGGTGTTTTATAGCTATCATTGAAGTTAATAACTTAGGTAAATATAAATGTAAATCCACATATATTGACTGAAGAAAGTAACAGGAAGGGACATTGTTTTGAGGCTATTACTTTAAAAATATGGTGAAATGAGAAATTGTTTGTTGTTACTGATACCTCCCAATTCTGACTTCTGTTTCAGAGTTGGGAAGGATTACAGTTTAAAATACTTTTATCCTCTTTAGGGTTCATGGCCCTGTTGGCTCACTTTCATTTTAGGGGAGTTTATTACACTTACCTATTATCTACAGTTATTAAAATAAATATATCTACAAAAAATCATTCCTTTCTGCAAGAGTAGGAATTTACATGCTTTTTGCACATGGTCCTTATGTTTTAAAAGAATTTTCAGTTTTCCCATAATTTTTCAGAATTTGATTCAAATTTGAAACTGTGTAACAGGTTGACATCTTGGTATGCATTCCACTGTTAAAGATAAGTACAACATCATCCCTTACAGTTTGACTGAATAATTATACTAAGCAAAACTACCTATTCAGATTCCAGTAGAAGCTACTTAGGTTCCATGTCAAATCCTTATACTTTGCTTTACTGGTTCCTACTAAACTATTCTTCAATGTGTTGTCACAAGTTAGTTGACAAAACTGACTATGGATGCTCTTTGATAACTTGCTGTAGAAATTGGAAATCCATTTACAAAAAGAAAATTGAACATTGTCATTGAAATGATGCTGTTTAATAATTGCAGAAGCATTAAAACCCTCCACTTTTAATAGTCATGAATTTATTTCAGTGAAAAAAAGCATGAGAATAAAATCTATGTGGATGGAAGTGTGAAATTTTATGCAGAAAGTATGTTTTGAAGGGTTACTTCTAAAGGTGGTGAATGAATGGGTGTCAGAGCCATGAGTCTAGTTCCCTGTAACATGAGGAACACCCACACAAAACTACCTTCCTCCTGAAATCTGCAACCATCCTCTCCTGTTTTCTTTCTTTCAAGACAGTGGATTTTAATCATGACCCTGATATCCATGAACTTCCCTATTTACTTGTACAGGTTGTTTACCGGGTTCTCTATTTCTGCCTTTGGATTTGGGGCTCCTTTCTCTCAGAAGTGTACAATTTTTCAAAGTGTATATAATATACAATTTTGCAAAACAATATAGAAGCAGGTATGAAATTCCAACTATTCCTTGAAGCTCAACATTAGAGAATTTGGAAACATACAGTGAAATGGCAATTATTTTGGGTGAGTGTTGAGAGAGCCTGACTCTCTAGAATAGCACCAGCCATGGAAACCGAGCCAAACATGAACCTATAGGGGCCACTGCTCATCCAGCCCACAGTGCACAGAATGATAGGAAAAGCTAGAGGTGGTGAGGACAGCTGCAGAAATGAGCTTTCCAGACAACACAGGACTCTGAACAGGTAAACTCACAGGGCTCTGATTGTGTGCACAGACCAGCACATCTTCAAGCCTGCCAAAGTCACATTATGGACTGGTGAGGACTCAAGAAGTTCCACTGCTAGCTAAGAGTTATTGGCAACTGATGACTGCTGGTACAGGGACAGGGTCATTTTTCTTCCCAGATGTGACTCTTGACATGCAGCCATGTTCAACGAAGAGCCTACATCTTTGTCATCTAAGCAGCATTAAGTGAACTAGTGTTTTTAAAATAGCACATGAAATTGAGAGAGAAAGTGATGGATGGTGTTGAAGAGGAGAGGGTGGAGCTTGGCTTATTCTAAACATTTATATGTGGAAATTATACTCAACATTCATTCACATAATGCACACTTTCTTTAGAGTGGTAGGAAAATAACATTTTGCCCTGACATCCAGATCATCTTAATGAACTGTGAAAAAAAAAAGAAAGAAAGAAAAAGAAAAAAACATGAAGATCTCTCTAGAAAGCCGCCAACACACTGTTCATCCTCAATCAGAAGAAGAGATGGATGGCAAGATTATTTGCTCATGGCTGCATAGCTACCTGGCTATTTAATCAATCTTCTGAGTTATTCTAGAAACTTCCTTCTCTTCCAAGTACCAGATTTTCATTATTAGAGAACAGAAGGTCTGTTTCATGTTTTGCCCCAATGTGCCACTTAAAAAAAAGTGATATTGGATATTAAAAACACAGGCTTCCAAAGGGCCAATGGAAGAGACAGTATCTTACGCCAAAATACAAAATACAAGAACAAAATTGGACTCCTTCTGTTAGCAGTTCTCGGGCACCCTCCAGCGAGCCCTTTAAGACATGCCTTCTGTCTTAGCAGCTTTGAACATCAAATTAGGAAACTGAACCTTCAAAGCAAATATCATCAAACATTACAAAAGCTACTTGTAAATTTGTGCCTGGTGGGTTCCAAACTGGAAGAAAGAAATGAGTCTGAAAAATTTTCTTTGTCTAGACAAATGGAGGCAGAATATTTCCCTGCATAGGATAATTAATAGGATGATTAATTTTAATTTCCATTAGATGTCTCCTTTTTCTAGTTTAATTTCTGTTGCTCCAACAAACACTATGATGCAGGAGAAAACTTAGAGGTGGCAGTGTTTGTCTTAGTTCATAATCACTGGGCAGGCAGGAGAGACAGTAAAACAAACCTACAGACCCATTCCAAGAGCAAGCAATGCATCCTGCTGCCTATTGCATGTGCTGGGACTCAGCTAATGTCTTCTTCCTTTTGTATGGCCTGGGTGACAGTGCAGCCCACAGTGGCCTTGGTTATTTAATGACCAAGGGAATCCCCCACATACCAACCTGATCTAGACAATTCCCAAATTGAAAAATCTCTTCATGTTTGATTCTAGATTGTGGTGGGTTTATATGTAAAACCACGACACAGCCCATTCTTCATTTAACTTCATTCTATAGTCTTCAACACAAAACATCAAAGTTATAAAAGTGATTTTTGAAGTCTGGTTTGATATGTTACATTTGTACAGCAGTTATCCACTGAAGATTTAACTGGATTGTTATTTTTAAAGAAAGAACCACAAACTCATATCTTGGCAAGTGCTTACACTTGATTAGGCTCTTATAACAGGAAATCTTCACCACTACCCCCCCCCAAATAACATATATTTTTCTAACATTTTGGTAATCTTTACTGTACTTCTCATTATCAGATTGTTATGCTTTGACAGGTACAGATGAATGGAGGTCAAAGATGCTTGTCAGATAAATAGTAAGGAAGTTAGGGTCATGTGCTATAAGTCAAAACGTCTGAATATTTAAGATTCACATAGCAATGGGGTGCAAGATCAGCTTTCAGCACCCCGTGGATGTTAGATACTAACTTTTCAGAACTTTTGTCAACTATTTAACATCATGTTGGTAGAGCATAGTTGGTCAGCATAAAAATATTTATACCTCAGAATTGAGTGAATGATATAAAACTTCAGTCACACACACATTGGAGACTGCTAAATATTTATAGGCACAATGCCATATATTAGGACAAAGTTATCACATTCATTTCACAGTAGAGTCAAATAATGTGCATGATATCACCTCAAAAATAAAACCATAAAAATGATACCAAAGTGTCTGTTTCTCTCTTTAAAATTTTGCTTCATTTGCTTGACTCAATTGAGTTCAATAAAGAAATTTTAGTTTTGGTTGAAATAGCATATCTTCTTTTTATATCTTACCTTTAAAAAATGATGACTCAGTGTGTCTCCGGGTAGTCTCTATTTCCTAAGTCTAAGTCTCTACATCCTCTAAGTCCTACAAGTGAGAACTGATGGTTGTCCCATTTATTTTCTCACCTTCCTATTACAGTATGCAGTCCTCCAGGCATGAGGTAGTTGTCACCATCCCAGAAGCAGAGAAGTTGAGATTGCTCACAGGAGATCCTGAGTTTGGTGTAGTGGGTAGCCATTCCAGCTTGGATCTGGAAGTTCCAACCCCCTTGAGACTCTGGCAACTGTCACGCCTACGAGGCGGGGCGAGGGGAGGAGCTGGAAACCTGAGAGCTGGATGGGCAAGCACTCTCTCTGTGCGTGCTCTCTGCGCCTGGACCCTGGACGGTGGAAATTGACTGTGCAGAGCTCCAGAGAACACCGCTGGATTGCGATACACCTTCCCCAGACCCCCGCCTCGTAGGCGTGACAGTTGCCAGAGTCTCAATGGGGGTTGGAACTTCCAGATCCAAGCTGGAATGGCTACCCACTACAGTTTGGACTTACTAACGTTCCCTAGTGGAAGGCAGGATTGTGAGACTCACAGTATCATAAAGCCATGCTTCCCAACCAAGGATATGTAAGTTTTTAACAGTTGCTGAGGATGGGCAAGTGCCTTTTCAGCTAGAAAACTGTCTTCATTCACTGATGTTCCTCTTAGTAACTCCAATAACCTTACAGTTGCACAAGGCTGAACCCTGGTCCAGAATTTCTTTGGTATGTCACTGTCTTTTCTGTCTGGAGTGGAGAGACATGGATTCTCTTGGAAAAGCCTATCATTACTCTCCTCCCTGGAATGAACACATGTGAAGAATTATATTAAACATCATATATCATTAAACAACAAAGATCTCACCATAATGGGTGTGATTTTGTTGATATTACAGGTCAAAACATTCAAGGTATTATAAGTTTCTTATTTCTCATGTCACAGAATTTATTGAGGACTTCCAATTTGTCCTTAGAATGAAGCTTCCTATATTCATGTATGCATTGGTATTCTTTACACAAAGACAATTAAAATCTTCATTCTCATTCTCATCTGTCTTAGTCAGTGTTCTATTACTGTGAAGACACACCATGTCGAAGACAACCCCTATAAAAGGAAGCATTTAATTTGGGTTTGCTTACAGTTTCAGAGGGATACTCTGTTTTCATCATGGTGGGGAGCATGGTGACACACAGATTGGCGTGAGAATAGTATCTGAGACCTTTACAAACTGATCCATAGGCAAAGAAAAGCAGATTGGTTCTTGGTAAGGGCTTTTGAAACCTCAAAACCCACCCCAGTGACATAGTTTCTCCAACAAGGACAACCCAAATCCTTCTCAAAAAGTGCCATATTGTGACTTCTTTTATTATTTTATTAAAAAATAAAACTAGGGAGTTAATTATTAGGAAAGAAATCTGAGATCACCTGCTCTCTTCTTCACCTTCCCCAATCAAAAAGGCCACACATCTCCTTTGGCGACTCCTTATTCCTCTTATGTGTCCCTCTAGCTTCCTTTGAGCCCACCAGAAAACTCTACGGTCTACTCCAGCCAGCTTAGTGTGGACTCTGCCCTCCAAACCAGGGTTTGACTCCATTGTCAGTCTCAGAATGACAACACAAACAAATCCCTTGTAACAGGGCTGCTCTCTAATGACTGAATCTTCAAATATATGACCCAATGGGGACCAGGGAGTAGAATGTGGTGCTTTGAATAAGAATTGTCCCCATAAACTCATATATTTGGATGGTTGATCATCAGACAAGGACTATTTGAGAAGGATTAGAACGTGTGTCCTGATTGGAGGAAGCCTCTGAAACTGTAAGCAAGCCCCCAATCAAATGCTTTCTCTTTGAAGTGTTGCTGTTATTGTGGTGTGTCTTTAGCAATAGAACAGTGACTGAAACACTGTCTTATGGTCTGAAGCCCCATCAAGCCTTGTCTGACAGACAGTTAGACCCCATTCTACAATCTGCAGACTAGATGTCCAAAGATCCTTAGCTGGAGTAGAAAGGCAGAAATTTCAGCTCAGATCAGTTTTGTTGTTTGTTCTTGTTATTAGCCATAAGAGATATGTGTCCCATCTCTGCCCTATCAGAACACAATTCATGGAATTAGCTTTGATAGGTGACTCCATTACCTTTTATTCACTTTGTCCTGACTACCTGGCCTTGGAAATCATGAAATGTCACCCCTTGAGCCTCAGCTTGAAAAAAGACTTATAAATTGCAGTTCTAAATATAGTTGACACCTTCATTGATTTAAAACAAAAAGGATATGTGAGATGCCAATAACCATGAAGCATTTTGGTGGATTCAGAAATAAATAATAAATGGTCCAGTGTTCTCTCAAAAATATCATTATCTTTTTAAAACACAGACATGAATAGTTAACCTTAATTTACCATATATTTCAGGTGATCATTCCAGGGATACACATCTTACACTATTTTTTAAAGGTTTAATAACATAATCTGTTAATTCATATTATCTGCAAGTCTCTACTTCTGACAAATTAGTCACTCTAAGTTATTTCATAGCCCATTGTTTAAACCCTAACTTATTCTTTCTATATGTGGTACTTTCCTGCAGTTTTATTGCACTTGATTGCATTTATATTTTGTTGTGAAATGCTCTCTAACTTCTCATTGACACAATATCAATTTGTTCATCAATCTCCTATAAGCTGATTTATTAGAAATCAATTTTATGCATTTACTTAATTCCTAGGAAACTGAAAAATGATAGAGTAAAAAACACACACCAGAGGAAATTCATAGATAAATAATATTTTGTTGACTAGTAGTTGTACACATTCTATTATTAATATATTTTGGACTCAACAGGTAAGGGCACCTGCTTCTGAAGACTCATGGATAAGTTTGACTTTAATTTCCAGAATGCTTGAGGTAGAAAAAAATCATTTCCTGCATGTTTTATGGCACAAGTACACACACTCACACCACCACACAGCAGCAACACCATAATTACAAATGAATGAGTAAATGTAACAAAAATGATGTCATTAACTCTTATGAAACAAAGAAGAAAGATTAATATTTCAAATTCTATAGGTAGTTGAAGGGAGAGAAATTTTTAAGTCTGAGAATGTGATCAAAGAAAATCTGGTGAATAAAGTTAGTGTGGTTATAAACATCATTCAGCTCTGAGAGTTCATTGTATATCCATTACAGCTGTTGTATAGCTGTCTTCATAGGAACCAGGCATCTTTCTTAAAATATTGGTAGTATATGTGTTTATGAATGTAGATCTGTACAACATATGCCACAGTCTGAATAGCTCATGGGAAGATGTAAGAACACCAATGCACAGTGCTGTTGTCCAGTTCCTGTATGGTTTCCTTAAGAGACATATTATTTGGAGTGGACACTATGCAGAATCATTCTTAGTATCAAGCATGGGGCTTAGTACATAATGCTTAGAAAAGTTTCCTGTTGGGTGAGTTCTTCAGAACCTTTAACTGGCTTTTGATAGAGAATTCAGACACATAATTTATTTGTGCTTCTTGAACAAAAGCTCAGAGCCACATGTTTTTAGAATCAAATGCATACAATGACATTCCTTTGGACTTTGAAATTGCTACTACCTTAAATAAATACAGCTTTAAAAAAATGTTCAATACATGCATTTTAATTTTTAATCATTAATTGTTTCCCAGTTTCACTGATGTAAAATTGACCAAGTTTATACATGATTGTATTAGTAAGAATGAAATAGTTAATATGGTTATAATGTGTGAAATGACTCAAGTTTATTAACAGATGGAATATGAAAAGACAAAACATGAAAAAATGAATGCATTGTTTTATCTGAAAAAAAAAAACACTAAATAAACTTTATATAGCTCACAATGAGCCTAATATCTGTCATTAACCTCTTTTTTCATATAGATTCTTAAAATCCTGTGCTCATAAGATTGGAATAGCATTTTGGTGCCATATATATTCAAATTGAAACATGATTTTGCAAATGAAGATGATAGAAGATACAGGTAATTTTGAGCTGAATTTCCTAACAGTAGAAAAGATTGTAATCCCTTTAGCTCCTGATGAGGAATGACTATAAATGTGGTGCTTCCAATCCTTCAATATCTGCTGTCCATGAAGTTTTGTCACTATTTTTAAATTTGAGTGAAAATACAATTTATCCAAAATATTTGACAAATATATGTCTGCCTCATTTTCTTTTCTTTTATAGTTACATGTGAAAGTGCAAATGTCTCATGGTGTTTCATATATTTCTTTTGTTTTTATTTCACAGTGAGTAGTGTCTTACAATGAGGCCTTACCCTTTTGGAGGAAGGAATGGGGGTGTCTACGGGATAAAGCTCAGGGCGGGTGGAAGGAGGGATGAGGGGGCATCTGTGGTTGATTTGTAAAATGAGTATATTTTAATTAAAACAAAAGAATCCCAAGAACCCATGTTTTAAAAAAGGTCAGTGTTTTGGTAGACATTTCTGCGTATGGAATTCGCAAAATAGTTTAATTAAGAAGCTTATCTGATGACAGTAATCCACCTTGCTTAGCCACATATTTTTTACTTCTTGTAAGATTTTGGTTTGAACAAAGCCAGTCTGGAGCCCTGTTTGAATATATGGAGATGTAGATTTTGGGGGGAAATACTTTCTTTCTTTCTGATACAAAATAATGTTTCTTAAGACATATAACAAATTCAGGTTATAATTAATGTTCTTTAAAACAATCTTTCTTCACCACTTCAAACAATTTCTCAATCAAAGGTTATAAATTTCATCCTTTCTGATTCTCAGCAGGCTTTGCTTTCTGTATGCTGCGTATCACTGTCACCCTAAGAACTGTCTAATATTCTGCCAACTGTTTTAATACAAAAGCACCATTTTGAATTGAAAAAAAAGCATTAGTAAAACTGACATTAAGCACAGTTTGTCTTTATTAGATGACTGTACTTTTTCCCAGCATGAGTAATTTCTGATATATGCACAAAATGAATTCAGCCTCCCTGGGTGGATTTTTACCTCCATGTGTTAAGTTTCTCACTCTTTACTATCCCCACACCTTCCATTACAGGATATCAGGCATCAGTGTGAGGCCATACATACATTTATGATTTTATTGCTAAAAGCAGAAAATGCATAGTTGTTTCAGTATTATGAAGAAGAGAAACTTCTATTTGGATGCTGGGTTTTAATTTATATCCAAAAGACTAGTGTACTCAGACTTGAATATTTTTCAAGTACTTATTTGTTTAATGTGCACAGTTTTGGGTTTTTTTGTTTTGTCTTTTGCCTATGTATAGTCTGTGTGAAGGTGTCAGATCCCCTGGAACTGGATTTACAGACAGTTATGAGCTACCATGTGGGTGCTGGGAATTGAACTAAGGTCCTCTGAAAGAGCAGTCACCCAGAGTTCAATTTTTAATGAAAGATTGTTAAATTTAAGTTTCCCAACATACTTTTCCATTTATTATTTGATGATTTCATGCATGTATATAATGAGTTTGAGTTGCTTGACCCCATTGTCGTCCTCTTATATATCACCCTTTCCCACTGAAGTTTTTCTTTATTCTCAGGCAGTCCTGCTTCTACTTTCTTATCTTATTTTGTCTATGACCTACTGAGTCATGTACTTTCATATTAGCAAGAATTAGTTTGTATATCATGCTTAGTGAAGTTTTACATATATCAACATGATAGGCACAGAAACTTAAGTTATCTCTTCTTTCAAATGTGCAAAATTTTCTCCAAAGAAATAAAATAATCAGTCATGGTTTGTGTTTTATTTGTACAATAATGGGACTTCAAGTGGGTTTTAGTGGTCAGTAAACTATTTCATCAGCACAAGATAAATGAGTGAAATACATAGCAGCTCTTTTTAACTTGTCAGATTAAGAGGTGAGGAGAAATGCTGTTAGCCAATCTTCAGAGGTCTCTCAGGTAGAGATTCTGTAATCTTTTCAATTCTACAGGCAGGAGATTGCACAAACATGACACTGAAGTTGGCAGCATGTTTTAATCATGGAAGAAATAAAAACTCCCAGGAGATATGGTTTATTAAATGAAAACCTCACTGCCAGCCACAGATTGCCTCCCTATGAGTTAATGGTCATCAAGGCCCCAGAGGCACAGCAACACTGCAGGATATTACCATTGCTGATGATTGACCACCATATCTAGATGGTGAGACCCCATTGTCAAAGACACCATGTATTTCAGTTGCATGACATCAAGACATCAATCTCTAACTGACCAAAGCATTCTCTGAGATTTTTTTCACTCATAGTTCTGGGAGGTGCTGTGCAGGTTGCTGAAGGAAAAGGAAAAGATGCCAAAGACCATTTACAGCACTAGATCCTGTGCGCCACAATACTCAGCTGCTGAGTAAGATGTGCCTACTGGTAAAAGAGTGGCAAGAATATTTTTAGGGATCACTAACCTCTCTCATGTTTGGCCATGAGACTTCTTCCAAAGGAGGGATTTAATGTAAACATGGCCCAAAGCAATGACTAGAGAAATTATAGACTGGGGGATGAAGAGGAGAATCTATTGTTTTTATAAATGATCATGTATTGAAATGGCTTCTAAATATTTATATTTATATCCATAGGTTTCTGCTACTCTCCACCTTTGTCAGAGAAGCTTATTATTGCAGATTGTAGCACTTAGCACAGGGGCTCATAACTGTTCAAAGTGCTAATAATCAGTGACTGAATTCTCAGCCATGAAGTCAACACCCATTAACTCCCTCCAAGCTTCAAGAAACAACAGAAGAGAATAGAAGAGCATGAAAGTTGGAAGGGTGCTGTAAAATGCTGGTTTCGCACATGACATGGCTCTGGCACACATGAACTCAGCAGCTGTGGTTACTTGCACAAATCCTGCACCAAACCAGTTAAAAATTCTAGTGTAAAGGAAGAACGAGTTCCTGAAACTGCACTCCTAGCTTAAAAGCAATTGGTAATTGAAGTTTTCTTGCAGGGGGAAATTCAAAAATTTTTTTGGGGGGATGGTCACGGTTGGACATGTCCCAGTGGATGAAATCATGCCTGTGGACATATGGTAGCATTAATTTGTATTGGCAAAAGAAGAGAATATACATTTTAGGGGGAAGAAGTGTTGGGGAAGTCTGAGGAGACTTGACAGGAGAGAACCAGGGGTGGATATGATCAAGACACATTACACCATGCATGAAATTTGCAAATATTAAAAAATGAAAAACTCAAAAAAACCTAATAAACCCCAAAATCATATAGAATTATCTATCTGTCTATCTATCTATCTATCTATCTATCTATCTATCTATCTATCTATCTAATCATCTATCTATATCCTGGCTGAAGTTTCCCCACCCTCCTCTCCTTGCAGTCCCTCCCTCCACCACCAATCCACTCCTCCTCTAAGGGCAGGTTGCCAGTGAGTGTCAATAAAATATGGCATATCAAGTTGCAGTAAGACTAAGCACCTCTCCATGTATTAAGATGGACAAGGTGACCTAGTATGAGGAGTAGGGTCTCAAAAGCCAGTAAGAGTTTAAGACAGCCCCTGTTGCCACTGTTAGGAGTCCCACAAGAGGACCGACCACGCTACACAACTGTAACTTATATGCAGAGTGCCTAGTTCAGTCCCATGCAGGCTCGCTGGTTGTTGGTTCAGTCTCTGTGAACCCCTATGTGTGGTGGTAATCTAATTGTACTGAAATGTGATTTTGATTGTATGTTAATAAATAAAGTTGTCCGGGGGTCAGAGCTATTAGAGCCATAGACAGAGTGTGGCGGTGGTGGCACACGCCTTTAATCCCATAGATCTCTATGTGTTCAGGGATACAGCCAGCATTGGAGACATATGCCTTTAAGACCTAGGGGGCTGTATATTCAGACAGTGACAAGGCAGTCACGTGTTTGGGTTTACAACCAATGAGAAGGCAGAATGACTGAAAAATCGACTTACAGACAGGAAGTAGCTCTCTTTCGCGAAGCTGGGACAGCAGGAGGAAGGGTGAGATTTTAGCTCTGAGCTCTGACCTCTCGGCTTTCTCTTTTACATTGTTTCTGTGTTTCTTATTTAATAAGATGGTTGTTTACATCAATATCTGGCGCCCAACATGGGGCTCGAACCCACGACCCTGAGATTAAGAGTCTCATGCTCTACCGACTGAGGAAATCCCTGCTCTGGAGAGCGATTAAATAACCAAATGCCTATTGGAATAAATCATGCTGGTCAGGTTGATGAAACAGAGAGAATAGAAAATTCAGGAGAAAACATAAAGAAAATTTTTTGGCAAACTTCTATTAATGAACAAAGACCAAAATTAACGATAAAAATAAATGGTGTTTTGTTGTCTGGTCTGGTAGACACAGGTGCGGACGTTACCATAATTGCACCAGAATTTTGGCATCCAACTTGGCCTCTTCAGGAGGTAAACGTTCAACTGTTAGGAATTGGGACATTATCTCAGGTGAAACAGAGTGCAAGATGGCTCAAATGTATAGGTCCAGAAGGACAGAGAGGAAAATTAAAACCATATGTGGCTAACATAACTATGAACCTGTGGGGTCGAGACTTGTTGCAACAATGGAATACTCAGATTAATATCCCTCCAATCTCAGAAACACCTATGAGCCTACTTGAGTTGATTCTGTGAGTTTTCTTGTAGTATCCTTGATCCTTCTGGTTCCTATATTCCTTTCTTCCCCTTTTCCAGAGGATCCCTGAAGCTCTGCCTAATGTTTGGCTATGAGTCTGTATCTCTTTCCATCAGTTGCTGGATGAAACCTTTCTGATGACAATTGGACTAGGTACCCATCTACCTCCAGTCATGTTTGGTTCTATCCCAGGCCTCTAGGTCATCCAGCTTGTGGCTACTGGTGTTCCATGCAGTGTTAGCGGTGGGCTTATTCTTCTGGCATGGGTTTAAGGCTAGACCAGTCATTGGTTGGCCACTCCCACAATCTCCATGTCACACTAACCCCAGAATATCCTATAGGCAAGACAGACTGTAGGCCAAAGGCTATATGATTCTATTGGTGTACCAACTCCACTAGAAGTCTTGCCTAATCACAGGAGATAGCCATTACAGGCTATGTATTCACTTTTACTAGGAGTATTAGCTGTGGCCATCCTTGCATATTCCTGGGAGATTCTCTTGGGACAAGTTTTTACCTGACCCTGAAATGCCCCATCCCCCTTTGCAATAATCTCTTTCAGTACTCTTCCTTCCTGCCCCCAACTAGATTTCTCATGTTCCAATCCCCATCTGCCCACAGACCACTCACAAAATCTCTTTCATTTCATCTTCCCAGGGAGATCTAGATGTCCTCCCTTGAACACTTCTTGTTACCTAGTTTCTCTGGGTCTGTTGATTGTAACATGGTTATCTGTTACTTTACAGTTAATATCCAAATATGAGTGAGTACATATCATGTTTGTCTTTCTGGTTCTGGGTTACCTCACTCAGGATAATTTTTTTTCTGCTTCCATCCATTTGACTTCATATTTTATGATGTCATTGTCTTTAACAGCTGAGTAATGCTTCATTATGTAAATGTACCACATTTTTTAAATTCATTCTTCAGTTGAGATACATCTAGGTTGTTTTCGGGTTCTGGCTATTACAAATAATGCTGCTATGAACATAGTTAAGCAAGTGTCCTTGTGGTATGATTGAGCATCCTTTGGGTATATACCCATGAATAATAGAGCTGGGTCTTATGGTAAATTGATTTCCAGTTTTCTGAGAAACCAAACACTGATTTCCAAAGTACAAGTTTTCATTCCCACCAGCAATGGAGGAGTGTTCCCCTTGCTCCACATCCCTTTTAGCATGAGCTGACATTTGTGTCTTTGATCTTAGTCATTCTCACAGGTGTAAGATGGAATCTCAAAGTCATTTTGGTTTGCATTTCCCTGATGGCTAAGGATTTTGAATATCTCCTTAAGTATTTCTCAGCCATTTGTGATCCTATGTTGAGAATTCTGTTTAGATCTGTACCCCATTCTTAAATTGGATTATTTGTTTTATTGATGTCTAATTTCTTGAGTTCTTTATATATTTTGGAAGTTGGCCTTCTGTCAATGTGGGGCTAGTGAAGATCTTTTCCCAAAATGTATGCTGCCATTTTATCTTATTGACAGTGTCCTTTGCCTTACAGAAGCCTTTCAGTTTCATGAGGTCCCATTTATTAAGTGTTGATCATAGTGTCTGCTTTATTGGTTTCTGTTCAGGAAGTTGTCTCCTGTGCCAATGCGTTCAAGGTTATTTCCCACTTTCTCTTCTATCATGTTCAGTATGTCTGGATTCATGTTGAGGTCCTTGATCCACTTGGACTTCAGTTTTGTGCTGAAGACTCAAGGTGATAGACATGGATCTATTTGCATTCTTCTACATACTGACATCCAGTTATGCCAGCACCATTCATTGAAGATCCTTTCTTTTTTCCATTGTATAATTTTTGCTTCTTTGTTAAAAAACCAGGTGTCTATACATGTGTAGATTGACTTCTGGGTCTTTGATTCATTTCCAATGTTCAATCTGTTTATGTTTATGCTAGTACCAAGTGGTTTTTCTTACTATAGCCCTGTAGTAGAGCTTAGAACTAGGAATAGTGATGACTCTGTAAGTTCTTTTAGTGTACAGGATTGTTTTAGCTGTCCTAGGTTTTTTGGTTTTGCATATGAAATTGAAAAGGTTTTTTTTAATCTAAGGGGAAATGTTGACAAATTAATTGCATGAGTGTTTTTGTAAAAGTTAGATGCAATGTTTTTCTTCTATTCCAAGAGAGTAAATAGTTGACTCAAAATTAATGCTTGGTCCTTCAATTGTAGGTGCATTAAATGCATAGTTAAAACATCATCTTTATCATCAATTTTTACTCCTTGAATTCTCAGCAGAACAATTTTCTCCAGCAATTGCTTTCCATGGCAGGTTAGAGATGTGGTAGTGAGCGTGGTTATCACTTTTATAGTTTTTCACATACAATGACAAGAGTAACTGACTCTCTTTGTGTGAGATGATATATTCCTCATCTTTTATTTTGCTATCACCATTTTCTGATGGTTTATTTTGTAAAGAAGGCCAAGTGCAGCTGTCTGGAATATGAATTACAGCACAGAGACTTTATTTTGAGTGAAAATATATCTAATAAAGCCAGAGGAGATTTCATGAGTTATCCATTTTTGCTATGATGCCCAGGAAGATGCCTTATTTATAATCCAAGATAGTTATTTGATACTTTTTCAGACAGTCTCTTATTATACAATGAAACCTGCATATACAGCTTACTTTCAGAGTGTAACAAGCATACCAGGATGAATTCATGATGACTTTTTTCTCATTCTGTCAAAATCTTTTATATTAACTTATTATCCTTTCCATGGTTTCTTGAAAAAGAAAAGATCAAATGAAATTATTATGGAAATAAATGGCATTATTAATTTTCAGCTTAATTTTGAGACTCAGTAAAATTAACCATCATGAACTTCAAGATTATCATTAATTGGCAGCTAATAATTTCAATCATTTTCATCTTAAACTATATATTTGTAATTAATGTCTATACAGAATAAATATTATTTATTTAAAATAGTGAATAGCCACATGTTGCTTAATAAAGTGTTTATGTGGCAAACAGGTGGTCAGGCTGGGTCTTCATAAGTAATGTATCTGTGAGCACTCACTGTCATCTGGAGATTTCATTTTTTAAGGCCATCATCTTGTGTACAGCTTGTCATTGACAGTAGCATCACTGTGTCACACATGACTGCAATGTCCAATCTATAGAACCTGCTGTATGTTCATATGTGAAATTCTGAAAATGTCATAATTGACTTATTTTTACTTCTATAAATCTTATTTATAATAGCAAAATCATTTTCTTTTTAGTACTATTTTCTGTGAGGGTGGAGTCTATTTTTGTTCAGTGTTTGTATACGATGTTTGATAAATTACTGTCTCTTAGAGAGGTTTCTAGTACTTTGGATTTCTTCCTTCCACAATCTCATGGCATAGTTATAGCTAGCTATGGTATAATTTCTCTGTTAAGGTAAGTCTTTTTTTGTTGTTTTTCATGACAGGGTTCCTCTGTGTGACTCTGGTTATCCTGGAACTCACTCTGTGGACTAAGGCTGCCCCAAACTCATGGAAATCTGGCTGCCTCTGCCTCCTGAGTACTGAGATTAAAGGCATGTGCCACCAACACCCAGCCACGCATTTCTAATGGCCTTTACAATGACAGGTCTAAAGACAGGGGCTACAACAAAGCACTATATTTGAGACTATTCTCAAGATTGTTGGCCTTCATTGTTTCAGGGTTTTTCATAAAATTTAAGTCTATTTTCTTGGCAAAAATAACAAATTCCTGAACTAATAGTTTGGTGCCTTGAATACTAAGTAATTTGACTATTTGGTCCCTTCACAGAACTGTTTGAACATCACTACCTGATAACACAGCATTTCACTACCTGACAAGGTAAAGTTCTTGGCAACTGGGAAACCACCTCTCATTGATTCTTCCCAGGCTCTGGCAAGTGCTTCCAGGCTTTCAACAGATGGGACTCTATTCCAGATATTCTATGCAGACATCTTCACAGAGTATAGCTCTAAGCCTAGATTCTTTCACTAATTCTGGGGATTTCTTGAAGAACTTCATTATTTCAGATTTCAAACCTTAGTGGAACATAACAGACTTGAGCAGGTCAATTTTGCTTTTCATTCCCATCAACACAGTGTCTGATTGACAGGTAAAAGGAAACAGCCAAATGAATGTGTGGTAATGTTATTTACCTTTCACCCCAGCTCTCCAGAGGGGAGGCAGAGGCAGGCATATCTCTGAGTTCAAGCCAATCCTGGTCTACAGAGAAAATTCCAGGACTACACAGAGAGACCCTGTCTGGAAATACCCCTAAAATTATAGGAAACATCTAATATTAATATTAAAATGTAATACCTATATGCTTGTTAACATTCACTAATATTAAATATAAGCAGGTCCAGTGTCCAGTGCTTATAATCTCAGCTCTCAGGAGGCTGAGGCAAAAGGACTAATGTGTTCAGGCCAACTTAATTATATATATATATATTAGAATATCTTTGTGGATTCACAAAATCATCAGTTTGTTACCTTCATATTTGTTTATTTCTTTGACCTGCAAAGCTGGACTCTAGGGCTATTAGCTCAGGATCAATTTTCAGGTACTCTGATAGCTCTCAGGGTGGCTAGAATCACAGAGAGAGAGGTTGCTCCCAGAAGGCTCTGGAACAGGCTCAAACTCAACATCTAAAGCAGTGAAATGGTGACTCTATGAAATAAGTTTCCTCCGTTTTCCTCATAGTGTTTCCTGATGCTAATGATTGTGGGGTTTGGTTTGAGTAGATTTGATCAGCATTTATTGAGTAATTCTTCAAAGTCTACATTCTTTGTCATGCCCAGTCACAGAATTCTCCACTTGATTAGCCAAGTGCTCAGGAAAGTATTGGGCAAATTTATTTTAAATATTTGGAGCCAGTGTGTCTCACAATCTACTGAATATCTACTACATACATAGATCTTCCACAAATCCATCTTCAAGATAGATGATAAGGTGTCAGAAGCTAGAACGGATGAAGGATAGCTTGGTACAGTGGTACATTTTCTCCTTATCCATGTAAACCATTCCCATAGTGGCTGAAAGTACAGCTGGAGTGGGCCCTAATTGGAAATGCCTTGATTAGCCTCTGGAGTGCTAATGAATGCAAATTTCAACAGTTTCAAAATTATATCCTACTGTGTGAATCTTTTTTTATGCAATCAACAACAAAATGGAATACTGATTTACTAAGATAAAACTAAATGTTATTATTTCATTGTTAATTTAATCAAATTTTATTTTCTGTCTTTCTGCAAACCAGATTCTCACAGGCTTATGTTTACACAATATACTGAACTTCTGTTCTAATGGTAACTTTAAACTATTTAGGCACAAATGAATCAGACATTATAAAAGACTTCATTGTTTAAAAAAACTGTGAAAAAAAATCCTATCCTTAGGTATCTCAGTAATTTAAATATCTGTTGGGCTGTGTTCCACTAGCCAGAGACCCAGTCCTTCTCCATGAAGTTCATAAGATGAAAGACATAGGATAAAAACTGGAGGTCTTCAACCACTATAGTGATGAAGGGGGATTTAGCATCGGTAGCTGCATGTCCGTCCTTAAAAGCTGGATGGGATAGCTAGAAGTTACCTAACGTTGTCTGACTGACTTTGTTCAATGGGCAGAGAACAATATCCCACCCTCTACTTTCTTAACTGCACATTAATTTCAGAATATGGAAAAGAAATCAGATTCTTGAGTTACTGTATAGTGCTTTGTACTGAAACTATATCACCTAGAGATAAGTCAGTAATAGTCTTGTGAAAAGCAGCCTGGTGCAAGGATTCTTAGGAATGAATCAGAACATGCTATGCCAGCTTCACAGTCATTTGTGTTTTTTAACCAAGCACACTTAAGATGTCCTGTCTTAAACTAGTTGGCATAAATGGCACCATAGCCACTAAAGCTGACCAAGTAACATCTTGCCTAGTGCAATACTTATATATTTTCTTTACCTGTTGGCTATTCTCTCTCTCTCTCTCTCTCTCTCTCTCTCTCTCTCTCCTCTCCCTCTCCCTCTCCCTCTCCCTCTCCCTCTCCCTCTCCCTCTCCCTCTCCTCTCTCTCTCTCTCTCTCTCTCTCTCTCTCTCCTCTCTCTCTCTCTCTCTGTTTACGAGAGCTATGCATATGTGGTATATGTCAATAAAAATGTGAGTACATCCCCTCAACACACACACACACACACACACACACACACACACACACACACTAATAACCACATATGTGCACATAGGAAGGCATTTAAAATCATCCAGTTCATCATACTCAGGTGCTCTTACATATATGAATGTGTGTATGTCTTCCCATGAATTATAATGCAAGCTCCTTGTAGGCGATGTGGCATTCCTATACATGATCTCTGAGGGTGGCAAATTCTGCATCTTGAACACTCACCCACTACATTCCTCTGAGCGGGAGTTTACTCTCGTGTTAAAGCCAACTGTCCTGCTCCTCCACAGCCCGCTGTGCTCACTCATTTTGTCCATCTGTTGTGGTGACTCCCATCAAGCACACTGTAAAACACTGGGCTCTGTGTCCATTAGGTTTCTGGGGAAGGCTCTTCCTCTTTGCTTAGTACGGAATCAATCATGGAGCCACTTGCCACATTTGAAGTCATGTTTTTCTCTGTCTGGTCCAGTAAATGAAATGCCCACAGTGCAGCAGTTGCACAATACTTGCTGAAGCAAAGGAGACCGGGGTTCTGAAGCTGTTTAGGAGGAATCACTTTTTAATTGCGTCTGAGATGAAGGCCACTCTTTCTTAGAGGAAAGAGACCAAGATCCCTTTCTGAAACACCATTTAACATCCCCTCATGTCTGACACAGCAGCACGTTTTACAAGTTAACCTCTTACATTTAGCACAAATCTTCAGTCAACTTCTTTCATTTTCTGAGAGTCATTGTGTGGTACATCTGAAAGCATCTCTGGTCCAGTGACAGCTTTCTCTCCATCGAAATAACTGAATTTTGCCAAATGTTAGAGGAGATGAGAAGATGAGCAGCTGTGATTCTGACTTATAGTAGCTCCTGCTGCTCTTTCACACACATTTATGGATGTGCTGTATCTGTGTGTTGTTTGTGTACATGTGTGCATGCACATGGGTGTGCAGGAACAGATGGAAGCTAGAAGTCAAATTCAGACTGTTGCATCATTGTTTTCACCTTGTTTCTTTGTTCTGATGTGTGCTTGTGTGTGTGTGGGTGAGTGTTTTGTGTGTTGTGTGCATGGGATGTGGATATATGTGTTTATGTGTGAGGTATGTATGTAGTGTGTTTATGTGGTATGTGTGCACGTGTAGTGTTTGTGTAGGTGTGCCTGTATGTGTAAATGGATGATACATGTATGCCTGTTCCCAGAGAGGCCGGAGGGAGTCACATAACGGTGCCTAAGCTGCCTCACAAGATGGGTTTGCTGTGGTGGAAAGACATCATGGTGGCTGCTCCACGACTCTCACTTCTGCTGTAACCATCTGAGGAAAAGGAAGTAATCCTGGCCCAGGAACTTCAGGGGCATGTGGGAAAATTTATAGTGGCTAACTTTTGGCATGAAAATGGTACAAGAGAGTACACTATAGGCAATAATTTGTATTAGTACAAGACTTTACATGCTGACTGGCTTATTCTTCAATGTAGAACAAGTCCCATCTAGGCACAGGACAGCTGCTATTCTCTTTAGATAGAAAGGGGAGAAAAGGACTAGCAGAGATTCCAAATCTATAAGATGAAAGTAATAGAAGATTCCAGAAATAACTTAGGCAGAAGTAGTGTAATGATACCTCTAATGTTTTCCCCATCAATGCAGAACTGAAAAGCATCAACTCCCACATAAGAGAAAGGAAGAAATCATGGATGCAGCCTGGCTCCATGGCAAACCCTCTAACCTAGACCAGGATTTGTGCAGAGCAGCGAGAGAGGAGGAGTGACAGGAAGAGTAGAATTTGAGAGTTGTACACAGAGCTTTGCCCCTGCTCCTCCCCTGGGACTCTACAGGAAGGAAACCTCACCAGTGCTCTTAGGCTAAGTATGGGAATCAGTGGCTTTTGTCTGAGGTATATATATCAGCAGTAAATACTGAATGTAGCAAAAAAGATATTAAATGTTAAATGTATAATTTTGTGTTTCTAAAATTGTGGTCAAGGTAAGAGAAATACCCTATATCCATCGGGAAATAAGACAGAGCTTGTGGGCAAGACTGACTATTATAGTCTCAGGGAATGGGGCATGATAAATGCAGCCTCAGAGACTGACTGGGCACAGTGACCATTGCAGTCTCAGGCATTGGGTTAGAGTAGGTCAGGGGCATTTAACTGAGACACAGTCACCTTTGAAAGTCATAGAAGTGACTTTCAAGGTGTTATAACATAGGAGGTCCTTCAGGTCACCAAATATCCCCAGTAAAATACAAAATAAATGTAGATCATCAGAAAAACACTGATCACCTCTTCTAACTGACCCCCTCAGATCACATGAGGCAAATAGGCAGAGAAACATTTTTATCAGCATAAGCAGACAATAGTGACATCCTTTCACTATGGATCTAATTCCCTCCTGAATCCATTTACTATACTTGTATTTAAGGCATGTGGCCCAAGTTACTGATCTGACTAAATGTTAAAGGAGTGCAACTCCTGAACCCCCAGAGTGGAGTTTCTTTGGCTGAGTGCATCCAGGTTGATCCCTTCCCTTCAAACCAGTGAGACCTAAGGTCATATGTGAAACTCAGAATTAGAAATAAAGAACTCACAGGGTTTGGTAAAGTTACCATTTCACATTTCTCAGCTTCTGAACAAAAAGCAGGACGTAAATGTATATGGTGAATTTTTAAATTCTGATGCCACAATGCCTTGAGAAGTTGAAAGAATTGTATGTTAAATAAATGAAGTCAAGAGAATTTTGGTATGAGTTCCATTATATTCGACTTATTCATACCAAACTTGTTGAAGACAAACTATGGGTATTGTCTGTAGAAGTTAGAATTGGAGGAATGTTTTTTTATAATTCCTATGGTCAAAATAGTGATCATATAAACTACAGTATATGTAATATACAGAAAAACAAAAATAGGCTAATCTATGAATCTAGGGAGACAGATGAATTATGGGCAATTTGGCATACCAGTCAATGTCTTTGAATGTGAACTTTCTGCTCCAAGGCCCAGAGGGATCATTGCAGAGGCAGGTCTAAGGTCTGGACTTTCTTTAGCACTTCTTGTTTAATTTTTGAAATGTTTGTGACAGAGAAATGAAATTGGATGTTCAATCTAGATGTTCAGCCATTCCTATTTGCAGAGACAGTCTATCTCAACATCTTCTGTTGAGCCAAAAAAAAAAAAAATAGTGGAGAGTGCTGGTACATGCCTTTAATTCCTGCAGTTGGGAGGCAGAAGTAGCAGATCTCTGTGAGTTCAAGTATATTCTGGTCTACATAGAGAGGTTCAGGACAGCCAGAGCTACATAGTGAAACCCTGTCTAAAAAAATGCTTAGGGAAAATATACAAGACTAATTATCAAATTTAGATATTCAAAAGTTTCTATATATAATTATCTAATATATTTGATTCCAGAAATAAAAACATATGCATCCTCGAAGAACTTTAGAAAAGGTAAGAAATAGAGAACCAGGGTCCTTTACCCAGATGCAGATAGACTTTTAGCTGTATCTATTCTCAGAAGATGGCAGGAATAATGGTATGGGATCAGGTTTAATTTAAAATCCACCTAGAGTAACAGGTTCGATAACCACATCTTGTAAAACTAGAGATAGCATTCTTACACTGCTGTTTCCCAAAGACACCAATGCACCAATGTTTGCAAGGGTTTAATTTGAACACTCATAATGAGATTCACATATGTAAAGATGAGAACAATTTCAAAACACGGAGAAGTGTAGAGTTTCAGCCTCTCTTTATGCCTCAGATTCTGAAATGTCTGTAAAAACTTGTGTATTATACCAGCCAATGGGAGGGACATGACACAGGGGACGACTTCTTTCTGTTCTCTCTTGGTGTGTGTTGTGAGAATTTCCTGACATCAGTTATTTTGACAGCTTGAGGAATTTAAATTCCTAGATACTAATACCAGGTTGGGATGAGTAGAACATGAAGCAGGGACAGATGATCAGGACACTGTCAGGGACCTAATTGAAAATGAATGTCATTATTAAAAACTTTATTAAAAATGGCAGGTCTCTTGTAGATAAGAAGAGTAAAATATAAAGAACAAACAAAAATATGACTAAGCATGTCCCAACAGCATACAGAGAAAAATATATTAAAAATAAACTTCAACAAATTTTAATCAATAAATAACAAAAAGAAGAATGAACTTTTTTCTTTTCTTTATTTTATTTTACAATACTATTCAGTTCTACATATCAGCCACAGATTCCCTTGTTCTCCCCCTTCCTGCCTCCCTTCCCTTCCCCCCAGCCCACCCCCCATTCCCACCACCTCCAGATCAAGGCCACCCCCGAGGACTGAGATCAACCTGATAGACTCAGACCAGGCAGGTCTGGTCCCCTCCTCCCAGACTGAGCCCTGTGTAAGTCCCAGGTTTCAAACAGCTATCTCATGCAGCGAGTCCAGGACCTGGTATCACTGCCTAGATGCCTCCCAAACAGATCAAGCCAATCAACTGTCTCACCTATTCAGAGGGCCTGATCCAGTTGGGGGCCCCTCAGCCTTTGATTCATAGTTCATGTGTTTCCATTCATTTGGTTATTTGTCCCTGTGCTTTATCCAACCTTGGTTTCAACAATTCTTGCTTATATAAACCCTCCTCTTTCTCGCTAATTAGACTCCCAGCACTCCACCCGGGGCCTAGCCATGGATGTCTGCATCCAGATTCCTCAGTACTTGGATGGGTTTCTGGCACAACTATTAGGGTGTTTGGCCATCCCATCACCAGAGTAGGTCAGTCCCAGCTGTCTCTCCACCATTGCCAGCAGTCTATTGTGGGGGTATCTTTGTGGATTTCTGTGGGCCTCTTTAGCTCTTTGTTTCTTCCTTTTCTCATGTGGTCTTCATTTACCATGGTCTCCTATTCCTTGTTCTCCCTCTCTGTTCTTGATCCAGCTGGGATCTCCCGCTCTCTTTTCCTCGACCCTCGCCGTTTATTGCTCCCACTCATGTCCAGGCTGTTCATGTAGATCTCATCCATTTCTCCGTCATTGGGCGATCCCCATGTCTTTCTTGGGGTCCTGTTTTCCAGGTAGCCTCACTGGTGATGTGAGCAGTAGTCCAGTCATTCTTGTTCCACATCTAGTATCCTCCTATGAGTGAGTACATACAATATTTGTCTTTCTGAGTCTGGGTTACCTCACTCAGGATGATTTTTTCTAGATCCATCCATTTGCCTGCAAACCTCATGATGTCATTGTTTTTTCTCTGCTGAGTAGTATTCCATTGTGTATATGTGCCACAATTTATTTATCCATTCTTCAGTTGAAGGGCATCTAGGTTGTTGTTTGTAATAGCCAAGAATGAACTTTTAAAAAATTGTGATAATCAAAGAGAAGAAGAATTATAGGAAATACCATAGTTACTGATGATAATAAATGTTAATGTATTAAATTTAACAGTTTTAAGGAAGATGAATACATACAAGCCCTATAGTATTTACAGAAGAAATCTCTGCACAAACATGGGATATATGCTAGAAAAGTGGTTTGAAATACATAAGGCATGCATTCAAATCTACAAAACCATATTAGGTCTACACATATTACATCAATCCTGGAAGTACTTAAACATTGCTATAATACCCATACTCAGCATGATGAGGCCATATAATTGTCATAAGTTCAAGGATATCCAGGGCTGCAAAATAATCAATTACCAGTACAGCATGGACTATACAGCAAGTGCCAGGATAATGGACTACATGAAAATACTATCTCAAAAAATATAAACAAAGCAAAAACAAAAATGGGCACAGATATATTGATTATAAAAATCTGATGTTCAGTAGATATTCTGATCCCACCTTTAAGTTTATTTAACATCAGAGTGTTAAGAAGCATGAGGATAGTGAATGAAATCATAAATAAAAATACAAACTCATGGTCTATGTTCCCTGAACCATGAACCAAAGTAAATGTTCCCTGACTTAAAGTCATTTTTGTCATGTTCTTAGAAACTGCAACAACAAAAACATTAACAAACATTCAATGTGCTGCAGAGCATTTGTTTAAGAAATTTCCTTAGCTCTGCAAATGTTTGAGTGTTATTCTTGAACAAATCAGAAAGTTCTGAATTTTCTTGGAAGTTGAATCATTATGCAACTGTGTAAAAAATGTTATTTTCACTTGACTTAAGAGTAAAGGTGGAAAAAATTGCGAAGGTAATTCAACTATAGGCAAGCAATAAGTGATGCTCCTATAGGGGAAGCTGTTGAAGTCATTTAACACATGAAGTGCAAATTAGGTCCGCCACCATTTTTTATTTTCCCTGTTATATTGTATCAAAAATCCATGGAAAACACATTCTTTGCCATTGAGATACCAAAAGATTCATGTTCTATCAGTCAACTGAGCTAGGACTTAAAAAATATACATCACTGAACTCAACTTGAATTTGAAAATAATTTCCACTGGGGATAAGGTTTTGGTATTGTGCAGATACTTATTTTTGGTGTTGAAGTCTTTTAGATACTTTTATACTCTGCAGTCAATGATTCTAGAGACAACTGAGCATGGATTACTGTGGTTTATCTTCTCCTGAATCTGTGGCTAATGTGGGGACACCATGATTCAGATGGTTGGGGCAGCTGACTTCCTCTGTGTCAAGTGTCTTACCGTGGCCAGAGAAAGAGTTCACTGGCAATTAGGGTATGTAATTTTTCTCCAATGAGTCAGTTCTTGAAATTCAGAGTAAACAAAACTCCTTTAACATTTCCTACTATTTATAAGTCATTGAATTATGTTTTCTCAAAGCAGCATGGCTGCTTTATTATTAGTTTTTACTTTCCTTTTTATTGAAAATAGATTATTTTTCTCATACAATATATCCTAACTATAGCTTCCTCTCCATCTACTCTTTCTATTTCCTCCCCACCTCATCTCCCTGCCAGGTCAACTTCTTTTCTTTGCCCATTATTAAAGAACAAGCTTCCAAGAGACAATAACCAAACAAGGCAAAATAAAATATAATTAGATGAAGCAAAACTATGATATCAAAGTTGGATATGGCAATACAACAGGAGGAAAAGTGTCCTAAGAGCAGGCACAAGAGTCAGAGACCTACTCATTTTCACAGTAAAGAGTCTCAGAAAAATACCAAGTTAAAAGCTTTAATGTATATGCAGAGGACCTAGTGAAGACCCACATAGGTTGTGTGCTTGCTGCTTCAGTTTCAGCGAGATCATATGCATCTTGCTTCGTTGATTCAGAAAGCCTTTTTTTTCTTGGTATTGTCCATCCCCTCTGGCTCTTACAATCTGTCTACCTCTGCTTCAACTGGATTCTCTGAGCTCAGAGAGGAGGAATTTGATAAAGACTTCTCATTTGTTTCTCTCTCTGAGTACTGTCTGGCTGTGGGTTTCTGCATCTGCTCCCAAATGCTACAGAGGAAGCCTGTCTTATGATAACTGGACAAGGCACTGATCTATGAGTCTATGACTACTTTATTGTGTCTGCAGCTTTGCTGTTAATGCAACAAAGACTAATGATCCAAATGTAATCAGACACAAGGTCTTGTAGAAAGGTTTAATAATATGATGACTAAACAAGCAAAGGGACTAGACACTAAGCCTGACCAATCCCAAGTTGAATCCTTGAGATCCAGTGCTGGAAGGAGAAAACTTACTCCAGCCAGTTGCCTCTGTCCCCTATGTATCCCTGTTCATGTGTGTCTGCACACACACACACACACACACACACACACACACACACACACACAAAGACATATGCTAAAGAAATGTAACAAAAATTACAAAGGCAGGGACATAAGTACATTGTAAATTATCCAATACATTGCAATTTACTAAATTATAAAATTTCACATGGCTTTTAAAGTTTATAACAAAGTACAAAATACTGAGATAATATGAGACTATTATAGTAAAATCAATATTAGGAGGATAAATAAAGTAACTGTAAATCAAAAGCTGACTTCAGAAATATGTGCTGGTTCATATTGATTCACTGAACATTTCAGTAGGTCAAAGTCAATTCTTTAATCTTGGCAACACTGATGAACACAAGAAGAAATTTTCTACTGTTGAAACTTACAATCCTAGTGGAGAATAAAAGAATGTACCTTGTAAATAATTATGAGTTAAATTTGAAAAAAGGTCAGATTTCAGTCTTACTGTATATAAAAAATAATCTATACAATTTCATCTTTTATATGAAACCAGGCCAAGCCATTTACATCTTGTAAACAGAGCACATAAAGCTGTGCGGGAGACATGGTGATAGTAATGGAGGAGCTGGGGAAAGGGTGAGAGAGCAGACATGATCAATATACCCTGTACATGTGTATAAAATTTTCAGAGCATAAATTAAAAATGAAAACATGTTAAGATATCTAAACTTTTTAGTTGTCAGTTGAAAATAAAACTTTAAACAATCATTTAACAGTTCAGTTTTGACCTGCAGCCTCTTAATTCATCATCAGACAATTTGTAAAATGGAGGCAAAATTTGAAGATCAGTGATTTTTTTTTGTGAGAATATTATTCTCAAGGGAAACTGTAGCATGAATCTTAAAAGTTCTTATTAATAAAATCAAACCTGAGCCAGGTATTGGGGTGAATTGGAAGGTCAGAGAACCAGAACAAGCCACAGCTAACCTCACCTGGCCAACTTCTCAGCTGGTCTTGTTTCCTCAGACTGGGTGCTTCTGTGTCCTCATCCCAATGGCTCTCAGATGAACTGCTGCTCAAAAGCCTGAAAGCTTAACCAGTCAAATGTCTCTAGTTCCTGGTCCTCACGCCTTATATATCTTTTTGCCTTCTACCATCACTCCCTGGGATTAAAAGCTCACTCCCTGGGATTAAAGGTGTGTGTCACCATGCCTGGCTCTTTCCAATGTGGCCTTGAACTCCCGGAGATCCCAGATGGATTTCTGCCTCTGGAATGCTAGGATTAAAGGCTTGTGCTACCACTGCCTATCCTTTATGTTTAATATTGTGGCTGCTCTGTCTCTGACTCCAGATAAGTTTATTACCATGCACAATATTTGGGGGAATACAATACCACAGGAAACTAACAAAGAAAAATGAATAACTTGACATTTCTACAGAAACACAGCAAGCAAGGTCTGTTCACCTGATTGGTTAGAGATGTGTAATCATGCCTAATTTCCACATGGAGGTTGAATATCACATAACTTGAGGACTGTCTACATCATGTTATTCCAAATATTCACAGGTCTTTCTTCTGGAAAACACAAGAGTTCCTTCCACAGATCTATAAAAGAAGTTTTCACAGCTCTGACAAAAGTAAAACCATGTCCAGAGCTACCTGCACAGCAAGCATCCCTCCAGAAATCTTCCAGAGGAGAGGGATTTAACTAAATTACAATCTGGTCTTATTGCAGTATTCTTTTATTACATTAGATGAAAACTGAACAGAGGCAGAAAGTGTCCTGTAGGACTTCACAGAAATTAATTCAGAACTCACAGCAAGGAAAAGGAATAGGAATCGGGGATCTTTTAAGTACATGGCATCGTAGAGGATGACATGGACCAGAGAACAAGTCCCTATGAGATGAATATTTTATGGGCCTCCCCTTTTCCTCATAGTCTGTTGGCCACCAGTCCATGAAGAAAAAGGGCAGAAGTGACACCAGATTGCTTTCAATAGCCTGTGAACAAAGTGGAAATATCTTTCTGGAGAATGACTTCAATGAGACATCTCAATTTTATTCCAGAGTTGGGGGAGATAAAGAATGAGGACAGTGGTTGGGGAATTAGCCAACTTGCATTGAAGAGCATACTCCTATCATAAAGTTCCTAGTACAGTCTTAGTTATCATATGTGGAAGTGTGGTCCTCTCGTTCAGCTCCAAGCACAATGCCTAATTACCAATATAGCAGCAGAGGGAAGCTTCTGCAGGGAACTGTGTCAAGGGTCACACTAGAGATAAGCCAGGCATCTAGGCCTAGAGATATTCTCCAAATAAGGTCAGACAGCAGGAAGCCCTCCACTAGGAGGGAGTCCTCCATGTTGCTGAGCTTGGAGAGAGCTGCCAGGCCATGGCAGACTGCAACATCTGACCAGCAGGACCAACCAACAATATCTCACTGGCGTGGTTGACCTCTTGTGTTCATGTGACTATATTTAGATAGCTAGGATTATGTGTGTGTGTGTGTGTGTGTGTGTGTGTGTGTGTGAAGTTTTGGTTTGTGGGACAGCAACAAAGAGGGAAATTTTCTTTCTAAATGTGAGTAGTAAGTATTGTCCCATAGACTGGGAGCCTGGATAGAACAAAAGAAGAGACAGCCTTTTCCCCCAGATGAGAGCATCAGTGGCCATTCGGTTGCCTGAAGACATCAGTCTCCAACTTCTCCAGCCTTTCTAGCCAAATTCTCATTGGCACAGCATTCCCTAAAGAGCTTTGAGGAATCATCGCAGGAGTTCGGCTATAGTGTTGGTGGCCCTTAATTCTGGAAGCTTCAATTTTTTTGGATGAAGTTACTGCTTCTCTGCCTCTTCAAAATGCCTATAGACATAAATCCTCAGATCATTAAGCCTATAAATTTAATTCATATATTTATTGGTTTTTTTCTCATTTGAGAATGCTGAGAGGCTACTGTCTTACCTTGTACCAATAGGGCTGTAATATAGTAACAGGGCATTAAAGTGAAAATACTGAAGGAATAGACTTTCTGAGAAGAAATGGGCACATAAAAGTTTGATTCAAGAAAGAATATTAATGTATGTATATTAGAAATATTTAAATTCTATGATAGCTACAGTGACAGAAAATATTAACTAGAGTTGTTCAAACTCTAGGTTGAAAAACATACATTCTTATATTTATTTGTCATTAAATCAAACTACATGGCAGCTTTTGAAAAAGTATACACAAGGTTGAAACAGGCAATAAACACACGGCACTCAAAGATGTAAAGCCAGCGGGATAAAACATGATGTAGACATGAAATTGTCAAACCAGGGAAAAGAAGAGCTTTGAATATGTTAAAGGCATCAGTAGAAAAAAATATAATGATAGAACACACAATTACTAGATTCTAAGGCAGATTTGAAAGAAGTCACTTCAGTCTTGGTGAAAAAAATGGTAGTCGATATAAAAAGCCTCAATGTCTTTATCACTGGTTTGACTCAGCTAAAGATAAAAACAGGGAGTGACAAACTGATAGAAAATTCAGAAACTGCAAGGCAAAAATAAAAATATATAAAGCAAACATTTTCAACAAATGTGACACTAATAAATGAATAACATTAATATCTGCAGAGAGTAATAGAGACTGAAGCAGAGGTAGCTGTAGTCATAATATTAGCAGTGTTCATATCTGAGGGCACCAGTATCATGAAGGACAAAAATGTATAAAGAGATGTGCCCTGAGTGAGAAACTGATAAAGGACATCATATGCACATATACTGTAAGAAACAAAAGGGAAGAGAAAATGTTCAAAGGAGTCAGGAGAGCTGACGTTTTGCCTCTAAAAGTAAATATGCAAGTGCCAATGGGCTTCTTCCCAGAAATCATGCAATCAAAATGAGATGAAAAGAAAACAGCATAGCGCAGCTGTTAATTCTGTGTTCACAACAATTATCATCTAGAGTAAAAGGAAAATAAAGATTTCCCCAGAAAGCCCCAAGTGAGAACATGGACCACAGCAGATCCAACCTGCAGCAAAGCTGTTTTATTCTTTAGATAGGAAAGTGTGGTAGATGAGAGAGTGAGGAAGCCCAGATGCACTCTGTTCTAGGGGAAAAGAGTAAGAGATGAAGAGATGGAAGCAAGGGAGGGCACCTCTTTAGAGTAGATCTACTTAAGCCAGTTCTGTGTTGGCAAATACTGTAAAGTGCCTGGTGATTTCAGCACCTGAGTAAGCGAGATGAACTCATGAGTAGTGGGGGGGGGGGGGGGGGGGAACAAATGCTTCATCTAAAGTGAAATGCAGCTGCTCACGCAACTTAATTCCCTTAAAACATGATTTCTAGGGTAAGAGCTATAAAATGAGTATAATTGATGCATTAGGAGAGAGAATAAAATCAGGAAAAAATCAGTAAGTTCAGAGAAAGCAGGAAAAAAAGGAAAATATATGTATAAGTATACCAAATTGTCACTTAAAATGTGAGTACTCAAAATCAACCAGTCATGATGCAGGAATTTCAGAATGCATGTAAGATAAAGCCAAGCACAAGGCATAAATGTTTTAAGGATCATGCCGAAGTAGAGATAGCATCAAGAGACAGATCAGAGAGAACATCGGCTATAATGAGACAACAATACAAATTACTGCCATGCTAGTGCACAGGTTTATAAATATTATTTTAAACAAATTATTTCTTTTATATTTGAGTTTATAGTATAATTACATCATTTCTCCTTTCCCTTTACTCCATCTGAATCCTCCCAACTACCCCTTTTGCTCTCTTTCAAATTTATGGCCTTCTTTTTCAATAACTGTTATGGTCTACATATATGTGTAGCCAGAAGCTTCCCCGGTCCTGTCCCCACCCCCCCCCCCCCCCCCCCCACCCCCACCCCCCACCCCCCGTGGTCCTGCAGTAGCTTATAGAATAATCACTTAAAGACTTAATATTATTTACAAACTGTATAGTCTATGGAAGGCCTTTTGCTAGCTAGCTCTTATGTCTTAAATTAACCCATTTCTACTAATCTATGTTTTGCCATGTGACTCATGGCTTACTGGTCTGCTGGCATGTTGTTCCTTGGGCAGTGGGCTGGCTTCCCTCTGCCTCTCCTTTTTCTTCCTGTCTATGTGCTTGGATTTCCACCTGCCTCTAAGCTGTTTTGCCATAGGCAAATGCAGCTTTATTTATCAACCAATCAGAGAAATACATATTCACAGCATACAGAATGACATTCCACAACATATATGTATATACATATATATTCCTAAATAAAACCTACACAGTTTATATAATGTTACTTGGTGTGTATATTTTCAAGTTGACCATTTGGTACTGGATAACCAATTGGTGTGCTCTTTCCTGGGGAGGATCCCTTTTCCTACTCCCAGCATTCCTTAGTTGCCCATAATTTTTTGCATAGGATTGAGGCCTCAGACTTTCACTGTCCACTTTCTGTTACTACTTCAATCTCCTCACTTGGTATGGGCCTGATGCCTTGGTTTAATTTTGGTGATTTGGCTGAATCCAGAAATGAATCCATTTCTTTTAGGTTTTCCAGCTAAATGAATGACAGGTCTTAAAATATTCCCTTCTAATGTTTTGTTTTGTTGTGCTTTTATTTTCATTTAGTTACAGAAAGATTTTGATTTCTTTTTTGATTTCTTCTTCCACATATTTCTAATTTAGTAATGAGATGTTTCATTTCCATGAATTTGTATATTTACTAGGGATTTGTTTGCTGTCTTAAACTTTGTTGCATTGTGGTCAGGTAGGATGAAAAGATTTATTTCAGTCATTGTGCAATTATAAAGATTTGTTTTGTGTCCCAGGATGTGGTCTGTTTTAGAAAGACCTCCATGTGCTGCTATGAAAGAATGTGTATTCTTAGATGTTTGAGCAGAATATTGTGGAGAGAATTTTAAGTCCATCTGATATAATGACACCAATTAATTTTGATATTTTCCTGTGGTTTTTTTTTTCAGATGGTCTATCTATGCAAGAAAGTAGAGTATAGAAATAACCAACTCTTAATAGATAGAGACTAACTTGTGTATCTTTAAATCCAGGAGTACATATTTTATAACATTGGGCTCCCCAGATTTTGATGCAGATATATTCATGATAGTAATGTTTTCTTGGTTAACGTTCTCTTGAATAGAATGAAATGTCCTTCCTTATCTCTTTTGATTAGTTTTAGTTTAAAGCCCATTTTGTCAGTTATGAGAATAGTGACATCTAGTTGCTTTCTGGTCCCCTTTGATCACAATATTTTGCCCATTTATTATAAGGCTGTCCTATCTTTAAGGCTATGTTGTTTCTTTCAGATGAAAAATGGATGGATTTTGTTTCTATATACATATATACGTTCAGTCATCCTGTGTCTTTTGATGGAAATTTGAGGCCATTGATATTTACAGTTATTGTTGAAATGGGTGAGTTAATTCTGGTGACTGTGTTGCTGATTTTAAGTGTTGTTTTTGCATTCTCTAGTGACTCTTTGTCTTTTAATAATTATGACTTCATATTTCTTTACACAGTCTGTCTGCTATGCTTCTTCATTTCTTCAATTGAAATTGAAGAGTTGCTTCCTGTATTTTCTTTTTGTTTCATATAAAAGAATATATACATACACACTTATATATTGTACATATATATGTTGTATATAAATGAAAATTAGGCAGTTTATATCATGGAAAATTTTTCTTTCTCCTTCAATTATAGTAGATATTTTTGTTGTGTATATTAGTCTCAGCTAGCAGTCATCATGGCCCTTTCAGACTTGCAATGCATTGTTCTGAGCTCTTTAGAATTTCAAAGTTTCCAAGAAAATTCAGTCATTATTTTGATGTGTTTTTCTTTACATGTGACTTGTATTTTTTTCTCCTGAAGCTTCATTACATCTTTTTTTTTTTTTTTGGTTCTGTATATTTAGTGAGTTAACCTTTATAAGCTGTGAGGATTTTTCTATTCTGGACTTGTCTATTTCATGATCTGTGTGCTTGTATCTGTGTGAGTGTGTCTTTCCTCAGTTTGGGGAAGTTTTCTTCTTGTTCATGAACTGTTCTATGCCATTGACTTGGGAGTCTTCTTCCTTATTTATGGCTATAATTTAATGATTTGGATTTTTAATAGTTTACAACATATCCTGTATGTTCCTTTCCTGTGTTTCTCATATCCATTGCTTATTTATTTTATGTTATCTACTGATCTTTGAGTTTTGGTTGTCTATCTTCTGTATGATTCACTCTACTTATAAGGCTTTCATTTGAATTTTCTCATTGAGTTATAAGTTTCCTTTATAAGTATTTCTTTATAAGTTCAATAAAGTCTATCTTTATTGCAGCTTGAGCCATCTTCAATGTTTTTCTTTATTGAATTCCATCCTCAAGTCCTGGTGTACAAGATTTGCCTCCAGATCCAAGTCTGATATGTAGGGATAGATCTGGCATGGTGGAAGGTTGGATGTGACATGGAAGGGGTCTGTGGTTAAGGAGACAAGCAGGGTGAGTCCTGAAGAAAGCTCAGACATTGGTTGTAGCAAAGGCTTGGGTGGCCAGACTAGGCATGAGCACTGGATGTGAGATTAGGTATAAGCCCAGCAACTGAAAAATGGAAATGGAAATGTGACACATTACATAATGCAGTATTATTAGCTTGTTAAGAAAATGAAATTATAAAATTACCAAATAAATGAATAGATCTATAAATAGGCATCCTTAGTAATATAACACAGATCCAGAAGGACAAACATTGAACATTTTTTTTCACTTGTGGATTTTTACTTTGAATGTTGAGATATTGGTATTTATTTGGAATATTCTTAGAACTCAGAAAATTAATTAGGGCTATGCCGGGGTGCTTATATGATAGAGGAGTTAGGATATAGTGATATAGAGGAGAAATGTAGATATTTGAATGGGAGGATTATGGGGAGGGAAAACTAACACTCATTAAAGGCCTTTCAAAAGTTATGGAAACAGAAGATAATGCATATACATGTACATATATAAAGAGTTTAAATGGAGTTATCTTTTGTCCCCTACACAGGGGGGAAATCACTTAGTCACAGCACAGTTTGTCATTTTAAGAAGATCAGTTAGGAATGAATTATTTTTTTCAGAGCTGCTCACCTTGGAGGTACCATAGACTCACAAACTTACAGGCTGTTGCAATTGCATGTGCTTATCCTGCAGAGCTTAACACCAAGATCTTGTTGCAAAATACACAACATACTTGAGCCACAGAAAATGGAGAAACAAGCTGGTACTGACCTGGAAGCTTCATCCCTATTGTACAGCATTTATAGTGGTAGAAGGTACTTTGCAGGCTCCATGATGAGAAAGGTCATCATCAACCTTTATCCATGAACCTTATGAGCTACAATAATGACTGGCTTGGCAAGACATGACCAATGATGCAATAATGGAATGATTATTATGGGAGTAGCCAATCCTTTCTGATTGGATTTAAGGCCAACTCTATAAGGTTGTCCATACATTACGTAATCATCTGGGTAATGAACCTATAGTTAAACAGGTTATAGAATTTAAAGGAAAACCTACTATTATTATTCTGCTAAATAGACATAATATTAAACTGACTCCTAGTGATATACTGCTGATACATGAGTGCATCTCTCAACTCTCTTCACAGAAGCATCTTCATGCAATAGATGGCAATTTCTACAAAGATACAGAACCACTTAACATGTGGATAAGATACTGCCAAATGCTCAAATTTAAATGGAATGTCTATATCCACTCTTCCCCCTAAGGATCCCTGAAGGATCATTGTGGAAGAGAGAGCAAGAAGAAAGTCAGAATGAGAGGTGGTCAATGACTAAAATGGACAATGTTTCCTGGACAAAACAGTGCAGTTGTGCATATGAAACTACTGCCATGATGACAACATGCACAAGGTCCACCCAAGCTCATGCCAGACAGACTTGCAGTGTGGAGGTGGGCAGTAGGCATAGTCCCACCTCATCTGAGAAGCTATTGACAATTGATGGCCACCAGGAGAAGAGTCAGTTTTGTATAAGTCTTGGGACATCTTTTAGGTTGATTATTCACACACTGATGAATATTTGGGTAACAAATATTGAACACAATGGCCTTTAAAAATTGTGTGTGGGGGAGGTGGGCAACTTCAGGGATGATGGGGAAGAAGGATGAATGCAAACAAAATATATTGCATGAATTTCTCAAATAATTAATAAAATAATAATTTAAAATACGAATACCATAAGAGTGACATATATGGAGGGCCCCAGGAAGGGAAAATAGTTAAGATCTCCTGGGTAAACTGGGAAGAGAGGTAGAAGTGAAGGGATGGTGGAGGGAAATAGGAGGGACTGAGATGGCTGAGTGCAGGGAGGGACAGAGAAGGAGAGCAGTGAAAAGGATATCTTGGTGGAGGGAACCATTAGGAGTTTATGGAGAAACCTGGTGCTAGAGGAATCCACAAAGACAACAGCAACTAAGACTCCTAGCAACAGTGGAGAGGGTGCCTGAACTTACCTTCCCCTATAATCAGATTAGTGACTACCCTAATTGTCATCATAGAACTTACATCCAGTAACTGATGTAAGTAGATGCAGTGATCGACAACCAAGCACTGGGCTGAGCTCCTAGTCTTCAGTTTAAGAGAGGGAAGAGGGATTACAGGATCATGATGGGGCTGGGCGGTGGTGGTGCACGCCTTTAATCCCAGCACTTGGGAGGCAGAGGCAGGCGGATCTCTGTGAGTTTGAGGTCAGCCTGGTCTACAGAGTGAGATCCATGAAAGGTGCAAAGCTACACAGAGAAACCCTGTCTCCAAAAACCAAAAACCAAAAACCAAAAAAAAAAAAGATCATGATGGGAAAAACCACAGAGACAGCTGAACCAAGTTTGTGAGAGCTCATGGACTCTGGCTTATCAGCTGGGGAACATGTATGGGACAGAACTAGGCCCTCTGAATGTGAGTGACAGTTATGTGGCTAGACCAGTTATGATAGTCCCTGGCAGTGGGACCAGGACTTATCCTGGGTGCATGAAATGGCTTTGTGGAACACATTCCCTAGAGTGGGACACCTTGCTCAGCTTAGACACAGTGGGGAGGGGCTTGGTCCTGCCTCAACTTAATATGCCAGGCTTTGTTGACTCCCCAAGGGAGACTTTACCCTCTCTGAGGAGTGGATGGAGGGGTGGGATGGGGAAAGAGATTTGGGGTGGTGGGAGAAGACGAAGGAGGGGCAACAGGAATTGGTATGCAAATGAAAAAAAAACATTTTTGTTTGAATAAAAATATATACAACTATTCTAACATTGTAAAATACTTCCAAAATAAAGTGTTCAGTATTGTAAAATGTTAACAAAAATGTTTCACATACAAACTTGCAGAATTTGAAAAGGATATTGGTGGCATTTACTATGGACAAAGATTAGTTTAGAAACTATTTAAAGAATTTTTATGAACCATTAAGTTTTTGAAAGGAAATTTGAATATGCAATTATGTCAAACAGAAGTTTTAAGACCTAATAAACGTATGAAAAATGCTTAAATTCACAGATAAGCTGAGCAAAGCAAGTCAAAAGGGATTCCATTATACATCCATAGGCTTAGTGATTTAAGCTATCAGCAAATGCTGATGGACTGGGGGAGCTCTTAGCATCTGAAAACAGGGCAAAAATGAACATTGTCACCTGAGAGAAGCATTTGCTGCTAAATAACAAATTAAAACTGCACATAGCAGAGGTAAAAAAAAAAATTAGAAATATAATTTTTCATTCCATTTTCATTGAGCCAAAAAAATTTTTCAAACAGACATTTATTTTAAGAAAATAAAACATGAAATAATTTTGTTACTATTATTTGGAAATAAATTGGTATCTTATTAAATTTCACTTCAAGGTTAATGCGATAAATTATTGCACAAAAGCACCATCATTTGACTCATCCCTTTAAGGTATAAAAGTACCCAACAGCTTGAGAACTGATTCCTTAAAAGAATGATTCCAAATGCACACACATGAAATTATTAGAAATTAAATATAACGCATGAAAAAGACTTTCTCCTATTCTTTGGGCCGTCTCTGTGCTCTGCTGAGAATTTTCTTTCTGGTGCAGAAGTTTAAATTTCATGTAGTCAGGTTTGTTGATTCTTGAAACTATTTCCTGAGCAATTGGAGTCTTTTCTCTTCAGAAAGTCCTTGACTGTAATTCTAACTTGAAGTGTACTTCCTATATTTCTCTCCAGCAGTTTTGGCATCTCAAGTTTTAAATTAAGTTAGTGGTACATTTTGAATTGATTTTTGTGCAGAATAAGAGGCGGGGTTTTAATTTAATTCAGTGTGTAGTTATCCAGTGTTTCTAGCACCATTTACTGAAATAGAAATGACCACATACATTGTTTTAATTGTTATTATTTTTATGTTTGTTTTTCAGGAGAGAGAGAGAGAGAGAGAGAGAAGAGTAATTGGGAGCATGGGGAGGTGACATATAATCAAAATATACTGTATAAAATGTTTTTAATTCAAAAATTACTACATATACACAACTATGTGAAGACTGGGGAGAAATTATAGTAAAATTACTGACCAAAAATAAAGACCGTAAAGTCATCAGACATATGCTTAATGTGCAGCTAGGGAATACAGATTATTTTGAATAACTTTTAAAGAGATTAGAATTTTAAAGAAATGTCATCATCAGAATTAAAAATTAGACAAGCAAATTAAATAGTTAATTAGACATTAATAGTAAGAAAATTGGTAACATGGAGAAAGGGAGAAGAAAAATGAAATGAATGTCCAAAAGACAAAAGCACAAGAAACACCCAGAAAGTAAAACTGAAATGTGCTGAGAAAGGTTGGAGGCTCTCCACTTTACAAGCAAAGGATTTTCAAAATAAGAGTCATCTAGTAATAGAATGTATAAGAAAACATATCAGGAAAAATGCATAGACTTTTTAAAACTACTAGCCCCAGTGTGCTTAAAAATTTACAAAGTGTAATTCTAAATGAATTAAAAATAAAAGATACACCATGCTATTATTTTTCTCTTAAGAAAAATAGAACAGAAAAATGAATTTCCAATGGAAATAATAAAAACCAAAACATAAAGTACAGGTAATAATTAGAGTTTGTAAAAGTAACAACAAATTGTAGTGGGTGACTCCATAGGTTGCTAGTAATATAATCTCATTATCAAATATTATAATTATTTCCCCAAGATAAGGAAACTGTTATTCACTAGTGAAAATGTGATAGAGATATTTTAAGATTAAAGGAAACTTGGGAAACATAATCATGGGTAGAGCTATAGTAATGGAATCAAACACTGGAAAAGAGTAAAACATGTTTGCTAGTAGAACTTATAATTATATACACAAGATGTACTACATATTATAAATTAATAGCCTTTAGGCTACAAAGATGCCTCAGTGGTTCAGAGCACCAAGTGTTCTCACAGAGGATCTGGATTGGGTTCCTAGCACCAACATTCGGGATTCACAGTTGGCTATACCACCAACTCCTGAGAGACCCCACATCTCTGGCCTCCATGGACACTGAGCTCACAGTGACATACCTTCATGAAAATACATACAAATATAATCACTAAAGTAAGATTAATACGTTTTAAAAGAATTAACAATCAACTCATTTAGAGTATTTTTATATAATTTGAAAATAATGTTGAAATATGCATATTTATAATTGGAACAAATGATAATTTTCATGTATTTTAGTAGTACTCAAACTAATATTTCAGATAGAAACAAGATTATTACATCAAAATTGTTATAACTTTGCTGAGAAAATGAAACTAAGATTCGAACAAAATATAAAACAAATATATGGGTTTAAAAACAGAATTGAATAAGCTTCATTATTCTTAAAGTAACTGCAGTCTCACTTTACCAGTGTTTGTGTGTCAAAAGTTAATATTTTACAACCCTTAAAGGTTGACTTGACTGATTTGTATAACATCACACCACCACAGATCAGCTCTATCATATCACACAAACTCTAAGACTGAGGCATTTAAGAACCATGTCCACCACATGACACTAATAATGGGTGAGGCAGGACAAGCAGAACAGTTGTTTCCTAGGTCTCTCCCATTAATTACTGACTCATGCCGCACTCTACAAAGGAATGAGTAACTACATAAAATCCATATATTATGTACACCATTAAAGCTAAACTGAATTTGCTTGTACGTATTTTTAAAATTTAATCAAGAAAACAACACTGAAAACAACAGGGCATCGAACAGTGAACTGCTCTTGTATGATAGTTCTATGATTAAAGAAAACTAACAGACAATTGTCCAAGACTTAGGTTTTCTTTTTAAGTGGAAAGTGTTAAACTCAGTAAAAACTTCCATATTGACTTTTCTTTGGGGAACACACAAAAATAGTACCTGCAATAAAATAGAAAACAATTTTCATATCAAATTAAAGAAGACTGGATTAAACTGCTTAAGTTGATTGTATGTTTCACTTATTTTATTCTAGAGAAATATTAACTGCCAGAAGTTTTGAAAAAAAATGTTTCAGTATTTCACAGACTAACTCTACTGTGAGCTTTTGTTTATTTTATTTTATTTATTTTTATTAGAGTAAAATTTACAGCTGACATTTCTAAATCAAAGAACATTTCCAGCACCGCACATTAGATTACAGATTAAATTGTGTCAAGTTAATTACATAGACCCTGGGCCAGGGAAATATTTGATTAGACTTGCCAATTTTGAAATATTTGTGGTCTAAAGGTTCAGTTTGAAGTCCTGAATTTAGTATTTCAACCTATGTTCTATGTTTACAGCTTTCAGCCCACAATGTGGCACTGAGAAGACTATTATTTAAAAATATTTTAATAGTGAATTACATGCTTTAGGATTAATTTACTGAAGATTTTGATGAAATTAGTTCAAATGAATAAATGGCAAACCATGTGTCTGGTAGAGAATGTGAGCTTCAGAATCAGACCCAAGTTTCTGGAAACACACTGTGAATGATATCAGGAAGAGTCAGCCACACTTCACCTAAACCTATGTCTTGCTGTTCTCTTAATTCAATCATCTAATTTATTAATTATATTTCTCAGACTAGTACATCTCTAGTTGAAACTAAAAGTACACTTTAGCCTTTAAAAATCATTTGATAATATGTACTGGACTTCAGAGCATAAAAACAAAATCAAAAGACCAGTGTAATGAAACTAAATTCTTTGTTTTTTTTTCTTTATTGTTCTCTCATACAGTACATCCTGACCACAGCTTTCCCTCTTTCCCAGTTCCCTCCCTCACTTCCCTCTCCCATAGTTCCACTGGTGCCCCATTTCCCTTCAGAGAAGAGAAGAACAGGCCTCCCATGGATAATTAACTGAATATAGCACAACAAGTTACAGCAAGACTAAGCCCAAACCCTCCTATCAAGGTTTGGTGAGTAAACCCAGTAGAAGGAAAAGGGCCTCAAGAGCAGAGGAGTAGATACAGAGTCAGCCCCCCACTCCCACTATCAGGAGTGCCACAAAAACACAAAACTACACAACCATAATATATATGCAGAGGACCTGGTACCGACCCATGCTCTGTGATTGCCAGTTCAGTCTCTGTGAGCCCTTATGAGCCCTGCTTGGTTGATTCTACAGGCCATGTTCTGCTGGTGTTCTCAATCCTTCTGGGTCCTCTGGTTCCTTTAATCCTTCCTCTCCCTTTTCTATCGGGTTCCCTGAGGTCTGCCTAATGTTTGGCTGTGGGTGTCTGCATCTGCTGCCATCAGCTACTGAAGGAAGCCTCTCTAATGAAGATTGGGTTAGGCACTGACCTATGAGTGCAGCAGAGTATCATTAGGAATCATTTCATTGACATATTTTTTTTTTTTTGTCAACTGTGGTTGATTTTACCCTAGGCCTCTGCCATCCATATTCTGGTTCCTGTCCATCTAGGTAGTTAGACATGGGATCCCTCTCATTAGTGTGGGCCTCAAGTCATTGGTTGGCCAGTCCCACAGTCTCTGAGCCATCATTGCCCCAGACATCTTGCAGGAAGGACAGGTGTGGGTCAAAGGTTTTGTGGCTGGGCTGGTGTTCCAGTCCCTCCACTGGGAGCCTTGTCTAGTTATTCTGGAGGTGGCAGCTTCAGGCTCTGTATCCCACATTACTAGGAGTCCTTGCCAGAGTTACCCTAATAGATTCCAAGAAGTTTCCACTGTACTAGGTTTCTATATTGTCCCCTAAATGTCCCCCATGCCAGTTGTCTGTCCCCATACTCTCTCCCTCCATCCCTTCTCCTACCTGATCCCTCCTGTTCCCATCTCCACCCATCCCCAGTTTACCCACAAAATCTTTTATATTTCTCTCTCTCAGGGAGCTCCACCTGTTCCCCTTCTAGACCTCTCCTTTTAATCTAACTACTCTGGGTTTGTGGATTGTAGCATGATTATCCTTTACTCACTTCTAAGTGGATATTAGCTGTTAAGTAAAGGAAACTGATTTCTTTGTCTGTGAAAAAAATTTCAATAGTTCTTATCTTTTCATCAACCTAGTAAAGTATAACATGCACACACACGCGCACACACACACAGTTTTCCTAATTTAAATTTGTGCATTATATAAGGTATACCAAAGTTAGTTTAACTAATATATATTATATAAAACAGTTCCTCTTAATATAACAATACTCTTAATCCTCCTACTATAACTACTAAAATGCAAATAAGGTAATTAATTTAAAGAATATAGCTCAATCACGTTGCATTGACTCCACAGAACTGAATAACTATCTCTCAGTCATCTGTTAAGTTAAATCACCACATTCAGAAATCCAGTATCTCTGGCTCATTTCCCACATGCCTTTGCTCAACGATCACAATTCTGCACAGTCAGAACATGGCTACGTCTTGAGAGTCCATGGAAATGGAACTATAGAGTCTATGACTTTTGTGATTTTTCTTCCTTCATTCACATTCTTTCCTGTTTTCTCTCTGCTCACAGGTTAATACTTTCTTCTTCTTCTTCTTCTTCTTCTTCTTCTTCTTCTTCTTCTTCTTCTTCTTCTTCTTCTTCTTCTTCTTCTTCTCCTTCTCCTCCTCCTCCTCCTCCTCCTCCTCCTCCTCCTCCTCCTCCTCCTTCTTCTTTTTTTTTTTTTGGTTTTTCGAGACAGGTTTTCTCTGTATAGCTTTACGCCTTTCCTGGGACTCACTTTGGAGACCAGGCTGGCCTCGAACTCACAGAGATCCGACTGGCTCTGCCTCCCAAGTGCTGGGATTAAAGGTGTGCGCCACCACTGCCTGGCAATACTTTCTTCTTCTAATGAGTAAAATAATGTATCCCTCTATACATTCATTCATTCAACCCACTCATTAGTTGATGGATATGTCATACTGATCTGTCTCACTATCAAAAATGATGCTTAGTACAAATTCTTTAAGAAAATATATTTTTAATTTTGCTTTGCTCTATTTCTCAAAATGGAAATGTCAAAATTTCAGCAATGGAATCTGACAACATCATTTAACTTTTTGAGAAACACTTGGCTAACCAGATTAACTTAGCTACTCTCAGACATGAATGATGAGAAATATCTCTCCATATCCCTGACAAATCTAGTATGTATCTTTTTTATTATAGACAACATAAAACATGAGAAATGTCATCTGATTCTGAATTTTATTTACAATTACTGGTGAATAGTGGTATAGGGAATCCTGAATTGTAATTATTTTCCATATGTTTATTTCATTTAAAGAAATGTCTATTTGCTACTAGATGTGGAACAAGGATGACTGGACTGCTACTCACATCACCAGGGAGGCTACCTGGAAAACAGGATCCCAAGAAAGACGCGGGGATCGCACAATGATGGAGAAATGGATGAGAGCTACATGAACAACTTGGACGTGAGTGGGAGTAATGAAGGGCGAGGGGTCGAGGGAAAGAGACGGGGAGATCCCAGCTGGATCAAGAACAGAGAGGGAGAACAAGGAATAGGAGACCATGGTAAATGAAGACCACATAAGAAAGGGAAGAAACAAAGATAGCCCCACAATAGACTGCTGGCAATGGTCAAAAGACAGCTCGAACTGACCTACTCTGGTGATGGGATGGCCAAACATCCTAATAGTTGTACCAGAAACCCCATCCAAGGACTGAGGAATCTGGATGCAGAGATCCACAGCTAGGCCCCAGGTGGAGCTCCAGGAGTCTAATTAGCGAAAAAGAGGAGGGTGTATATGAGCAAGAATTGTTGAAACCAAGGATGAATAAAGCACAGGGACAAATAGCCAAACAAATGGAAACACATAAACTATGAACCAATGGCTGAGGGCCCCCAACTGGATCAGGTCCTCTGAATGGGCAAGACAGTTGATTGGCTTGATCTGTTTGGGAGGCATCCAGGCAGTGGAACTGGGTCCTGTGCTCATTGCATGAGTTGATTGTTTGAAACCTGGGGCTTATGCAGGGACGCTTGGCTTGGCCTGGGAGGAGGGCCTGGACCTTTCTGGACTGAGTCTACCAAGTTGTTCTCAGTCCACAGGCGAGGCTTTGTCCTGGAGGAGGTTGGAATGTGGGGTGGGCTGGGGGGAAGGGGAGGAACCAGGAGGGGAGAGAACAAGGGAATCCGTGGCTGATATGTAGAACTGAGTGGTATTGTAAAATAAAATAAAAGGGAAAAAATAGAAATGTCGATTTGCATGTTTTGATGACATTAAATCAGTTTTTGTTTTGTCATTGACTCCTATTTGTTCTTTACATGTTCTAGATAAAGTCCTTTGAGAGATATGTGCTTTTATATTCATTTTTTTTATTTCATGAAGTGAATTTAAGTTTTCTCAATGGTTTTTGTCAAGCACAATGTTTTCATGTTTATACTGCACTTTTCCTCTTTTAGCTTTTGCTGTTTGTACATTGAGTGTTGATTCAGGTTCACTTTGTCACAACCAAAGTGACCATAATTTACTTCTAGATTCTCACTAAATGTTCCTGATTTATATTTGTTGGTTGTAAGATCACTGTTCACTGTAGTTTTTGAATTTTGTATAAAAATCATGTCTGTTGTAGATTAATGTGAGAACTTCAGAAGGCCATGCTGAAGTCCTATCACTGTTTCTTCAGGATGAAATTTGGGGAAAACAATCATTGCAGATACAATTAGTTAATATGTTGAAACAATTATAGGGAAAGAAAAACTATATATGATACAGAGGTGCAATGGATAAGCAGTAAGTAACAGCAATAAAACTGCAGTTTTGTGGCTGCAGACAAAGGCACTCCATGATCGTTGCCAACACCAGAGACTCAGGAGAGAGAAAAGGGGAATGAACTCATTCTGAGAAAAGGCCCAGATAAGCTAAAATGGTGTGCTGTTCTTTCCATTTTCTTGCTTCTGGAATTGTTTAGGAGCACACTTACCCCAGAACCTGTTGCTTTGTTAATTTCTGCAGAGAAGAGATTCAAGATCATGGAACAATGATCACAAGAAAGAAAATAGTTTTATTATAGTAGTATTGTGCAAACTATAGAGAATTTTTCATTCAGTGCATTTTCACACTTATATTTTAAGCTGAATAGTCCTTGTTACCCCAATACACATTTTAAAGAAACCAACACAGAGCTTGGAGTAGGCTGTTGATGTAACAAAGGGCCTAAAATGTGGAAGTGGTTCTAGACATGGGCAAAAGTTAGATGGAAAGAATTTTTTAAGCACTTGGTACCAAAGTCTTAAAGGGGGCATTTATAGGAATACATGTGTGAAAGGGGCTCCGTTCAGGCCTCAGAGAGCAGTCAGGAAATATATGGGAAGCTCCTTCTTCATCAAACCAGAAACAGAGATCCAGAGAAATAAATACCAGTGGTGGTTCTGGAGAAACCACAGAATGATGTAGTTATGTTTAACAAATGAATGAAATCACTACCTCAGATAATTCAGAAGAAGTGAACTGTGGTCCAGGGCCTCAGATTGTGCAGTTATGAACATGGATGCATAGTACAGAGAATTTCCCAGCTCATCATCAGCTGTTGACTCCTGCTGCTTCCTGTAAGAGCTGAAAAGAAAACAGGGGGGAAGTGCCAGTAAATTCAAAGGAATCAGAGCAGCCTGTAAGCTCACAGGTCTTCAACAGCTTACACTCATAAGGAATAGATTTCTGTGTATAAATCTTTCTCCTTTAGATAAATTTATGGCTCAGTATTTTATTACTTTTGTTGCTAAGGATGTAATTTCCATCCTTTCATTTTCTGACTGTAAAATTGCTGTACTATATAGAATTACAGAATTTCCATTGTTGATTATTATATTTTTAATGGACTTTTAAGTTCATAGACAAAATGAGCAGAGATTGCACACATTCACGGAAATGTCCTTGCTCCCAGCCAGTGTCACTCCTCCAACAACAGCGTCCACAGCAGCATCCTTCTTATCATCCTCAGCATCAACTCCCAGCATTAGCATCTCTTCCATGGTGGTGCAGTTGCTACAGTGAATGAACCTAGTGTGATGATAATTATCACACATGAAATTTATTTTTGAATGTTGAACATATTTCCTAAAGACCTGCTGAGCTGACTTATTCATTCTGATAGTACTTTATAATGAAATTAAAGTTTTTTAAACATAAATTTAAATACTCTACGTGATGTTTAATCTTGGTTGACAACTTGACTACATCTGGAATTAACTAAACTCCAAGTAGCTGGATAAATCTGAAAAGTATTTTCTTGATTGGACCATTTGAGGTCTGAAGACCTACCCTAAATTTGGACCACAGCTTCTGGTGGCAGATCACATTAAAGAACACAGATAAAGGAAGCTATTGTTTTCTGCCTGCTTGCTATCACTCTGACCTGTGAGTTCATCTGCAGTACTGGGGTGTTCCTTCCCTAGCATTAGAATCTACTTCTTCAGGATTCCAATGTAAACTAATGACCAGCAGGTCTTCAGGACTCCAGTATCAGATTGGGACTGCTCAGGCATTCAGTCTTGTGTACTGACCTACAAGATCCTTGGCTTTTCCATTGGAAGACAATCAATGTTGGACTACTCAGACCACAGCCTGCAAGCCATTCTAATAAAGTGCTTGTGCACACTGAAAGCTAAATATTTCGGGTACTGAAAGCTAAATATTATATCTATTTACACACACACACACACACACACACACACACACACACACTCACACGCACACGCACGACTCTAGAGAACCCTAAGACCATCTACAAATAATAATAATTGAAATTTTGCCTCACTCCCTTCATTCCCTTTTGTCTTGATCATACCAAACAGTCCTGGATGGAAGATCTGAAGTGAGACCACATCACAGTGGTTGAAACAAGTCCTTTTGTTCTTCTTTATCTTAGAAGAAAAGGGTTACACATTTTGTACAGTATGAGATGCTGGCTTTTCTGAAAGTTCATCAATAAGCAGAAAAGATATCATTAAACTCTCAGTTTAATTGTGAGACTCTATTGGAATTTACCTAAAGATTTCTGGAAATCACTGAGATGAGTGTTCAGTGTTTGTATGAAATACTATCTTAATTTACTGCATATGTTATAAAAAAAACATTTCATTTCTACAATAAATTATATGTCCTATATCTTCCCATGTGATATAAGATTCAATTTGTATATATGCATTTAGAATAAAATGATAGTTCCCTAACCTTATGATGTATTTTACTTAATTGACAGAGACTTAATATTGGTTCATAGAATCAATCTGTCTTCACCGCAACTGCTTTTTTCTAAATTTGAAAATGCACATGATGTTTCACAGGATTCACTGAAAATATACGATCATACATCTATTTCTGAGGATTTAATACCAGATGAAGATTTAATTACTATAGCTGTAGTCACATTTTCTGTTTTCTTATGCTAGCTCTCATGCTTATTCCTGGCTACCTGGAAATGTGATTATATTTCTCTGCATTATATACCTTTTTAACATTTATTTTTCAAAATATCATCCTTGAATTCATGTTTTAGGGATGAATGGCAATAACATTAGTTAATTTCCAATTTTTAGATTCCTTATTTCCCTAAATAGTCTATCTGAAAAACAGAAAGACAATTTCCATGTTTCACATACTCAGTCCTTAAAATGTACTTGTTTGAAGTTTAAATAAAAAGTGCATACATTAAAAATTATCATCCCCTCTTTCTTGATGTTTTGCTACTTTGTTCCTCTTCATTTATTATTTTCCCATGTAGGCTCTGTTTCTTTGTGTCTTCGCTTAAGTGTGACTACCCAGGCCATCCATGTGAACTCTTCACCTTTGGAAGCATAGAGTTTCAAAGTTTTGTTTTCTTCTTAATAGTATCTGCTTGTATCTCCCAATTTTGGAGTGAGATTTGTTTAATTTTATTTGAAGATTTTTTATTCTACTAATGAATTATTTTTTATTTAAGGATTATTTGCAAGTGCATTTTATTTAAATTTTTGTTATTATTCATTTTATTTTGATATTATAACGTTTTTATAATATTAAAAAAAATTTAATCTTGAAGTTTCTCTTATTTTTCCAGTTTCTAAATGCATAATTGATGATGGAGCTTGTACCTTACCCACCCAAGCAAATCACAAGTCTGTCATTAATAGTCTGTCTGCCCAGGTATATATATGAGGACCTCATGAATTGTAGAGCAGGTCAGGGTTTCCCTAGCCTGTATTAGAGTTTCCTAGGGCTTCTATTCACTATGGAGATTATGATACTCATCTTCTAGTATTATTTTTTTATTTCCAGGTTCTTTGATGGTGTCAGTTTTCATTTTGTATCTGTCTTATTTACGGTTTCTATTGCTGTGAAGAGATACCATGATCATGGAAACTCTTATAAAGGAAAACATTTAATTGGGTGGCTTACAGTTTCAGAGGTTTAGCCCATTATCATTATGGCAGGACATGGAAGTGCACAGGCAGACATGGTGCTGAAGAAAGAGCTGAGAGTTCTACATCTTGCAAGCAACAGGAAGTGACCTGAGACACTGGGTGTGGCTTGAGCATAGATGAGACCTCAAAGCCTGCCCCCACAATGATACACTTCCTCTAACAAGGTCATACCCTTTCCACACATCCTAATTTGGCCCTGTTTGGGCCATTTTCTTTCAAATACGCAGTATCCTTTGGAGTTCTGTGTTTAGTGCATGTGGAAATACACTGCCATGGTACCATATTTACTGACCTAAGTAAATGCTCTTCACCATCTCCAAAAATACTTCTTATTGGGAATCCACTTTGTCTGATATTCATGGTATTAGATTGGTATGCATAATTCATTTCTCTTAACCTTTCATTTATGGCTGTATTTTCTTCTTTGTTTGTGTTCAACTCTACTTATATTTTCAATATGAAATTTGCTTTAGCCATGAAGGTGCTGATATTTTTATTTTTATATATAACTTTCAACAAGGAATTGTATTTTTCTCCATCATCTCTTTGAATATATAATATGATACTTTTGCCTTCTATTATCCTGATAAAATCTTAGCTGTTAATATTAACTAGTATCTTCTGAACTCCTAAGGTATTTTCTTTTTCTTTTGTTTTTTATAATGTTATTATGATGGAATTGAGTATGGATCTTTTTTAATCCATTTGTTATGTTTTTTTATTCATCTAATATATTGGCAATGTATTCAATTTGCAAAATTTTGAGTCCTTACTCAATTGCATTCATTTTATTTTCTATCTGTAGGTGACATGGAAGTGACCCACATAGGAATATTAAGCCATGGACATGTTTGGAGAACACATGAAAACAGGGCACTCTCCAGTGCACATAGAAACCCAGATCAGTACAAGTGTATGAGTCCCAGAAAGAAGAAAAAGCAAAATGAAGGGAGGGGAGCCAGGAGCTACTAAGGTGCTTCTCTGCAAGAGCTAAGCAACTGCAGCTCATGCAAAGCAATGCTTACAATCCAAACTCTCCATAGCCTCTGGGAAACTGATAGTTTTTAGTCAAGATTCACATAAGTTTTATGTAAATGTTTATCAGGAATCCATAGGCATGTTCATGTGTTCACTAGGAGATAAAAATGCAGACAAAATGGAAGACAAATAGAAGCCACACACACGTTCACTTTACAAATGAATTGTGACACATTTAACCATTTTGAAAAGAATTAAGGGAAATGATCAAATCACTGCTACACAAAATTACATAGAAGAATTGACTGATGTTGTTTATGAGTGCATGTTTTAAAAAATGACACAGAACCTATGAGGTGGTATAGTAGGTGAAAGAGCTTGCTGTCAACACTCATGATCTGAGTTTACTCCTTGGGTCCCACATGGTGGAAAGAGAGAACAAACTGCCTCAAGTTGTCCTCTGACCTCCACACTCATACTGTGGTACACACACACACACATACACATCAAATGAATGTAATTGAAAATCAAGAGTTTCTATGATTCTGGTGATACAATGCTTATAAATCATGTGTCATGTGGGGAACAGAACAGAATTCTGAACCGATTAGTCCTCAAAAGACAATTTGGACATTCTGTAAGTTGGTAGAACATTCCTACAGTGTTACAATCACAGGAAAGAGGTCCTTAGTCTCAGGTGTCATTGCAGCATGGAGTCAGGTGAGTAGCCCAGTGTATCTCTTGAGTCTCAATGTATGAAAACTCTGAGGTAATAAACTTGCATTGTTTAATAACAATAAACTTATGCTAACTATGCACACAGAAATGCAACAGTAGACTGAAAATGAGGCTAAGGTTTCTCTGTGTGAGAGGGGACATGTCTGAGCGAAGAGTCTGCTCAGACTCGTGAATACTTTGGTTTTGTTCTGTGATTTTATCATCCTGCAAATTGCTGTGGGTGTTAGGAAAATCTTCTAACAAGGCACGTTTATACACAGGGTGCTGCACTTAAATCCATAATCTACACAGAACAGAGGAATGCATATAGATACCATCAGTGCAGACTGCCCTACCTTGTGGTAAAATACACATTTGATAATTCCATGAACTTTATTTTAATGGGTCACAGTGTGGCTGCATTTCCAAATCATTTTCAAAAAAACTTTTTAGTCTTGTCAGATCTCCTTGTCAGTGTTGTCTAAACTTGTATTCTGTATTTTATCCTAAATATAAGAAAAAAAAACAATCAATAAAGGAACTGAGTCAACTTATGAATAAAGTATTAACACTACATTGCTTTAAAATGCAAATTGTATATTAAAGTACAAGATAACATGAGTGAATTTCCACTCAACTTTGCCAATGACATTGATTTTTGGATGCAGCATTTGGGGGTTCATGTTCAGAGGACACACTTATGTTCTCGGCTCTGGGTATGTTTCTCCACTTGTTTTCATGTATTTCACTAATAATATACAGGTTCTCCCTCTTGCAGACCTCATTGGAAGCTGGCATCTTTTGCCCCCAATGTACTATTGCTGTGTTAATTATAAACTATTAACTATAAATTTTAACATATTAAGTAGAAGTGTTAATTTTCAAACACTGACTTTTCTCTTTCCACATCTGTAAGGCCATGACATTCTTATGCTGCCTTTCATAGGACCTCACATCTGAAACTTGAACAGACATTTTTAACCCTCAGCCATTTAACATGCATCAAATTTTAATTTAATATTAAAAATCATCGGCCTACTTGAATCACTTTAGTTGAACTAAAGTCTAGATCAAATTAATCCTGAGAGATCAGCCCCCAATATTCAGTCCCTCCACAGACAAATCTTTCATCCATTTTTACTCACAAATTGGGCATGAAACAGAGCAAGATTTCTTTTAAGGCAAACATAACATATGCCTTTGTGGACTTCTTTATCAGATGATAAAGTGAAATCTCCAAGAACACATTAGAAACTATGGACATTTGGATGAGGATGGAAGATGCTGATCACAGACTCCCAAATCAACAGCTAAGAAAATAGGAAAACATATAACAGCTCTTGCAAATGAGATTAAAATCAGGCAGGTGGAAAAAAATCAACTCACAAGGGAAGTTGTAGATTAGATGGGAGTTGAAGCCTGGCAGCTGTTAGGATTCCAATCTCAAATAGCTGGAGTAATCAATAAATACAAACATATACCTGATGTTTCATTTGGAAAGAACAGGAATTCTCAACATTTTCAGAAATCAGTCCTAAATATAAATTTTCTTAATAAATTAATAAAATATCAAAACAGCATGTTTTATTTATAAGAACAAATTAAATTTCATATTAGAAACCATTTTGGTTTCAGAAAAGAATTTGTTTTCTTTAAAAATACATGAAGATTATATCAAAAGGAAGATACAATCATTTATTCAATTAATATTTATTAAAATCCTACTAAGAGACAGCAACAGATCCCAAAACAGAGAGGTGCGTGCCAAAATTCAGCTAAAGTGCTGACACCATCCTTATGTATCATTAAAGAAAACTGGTAAATTCCATGACTTTACTAACTGATGAACTGCAAACATTTCTTACAGAGAACTTTCTTCTTCTCACACATGTCTTAGTAGGTCATAGTTCTTAGCAGTGCCAGAGTTCCTACATTTGAAGTCCTATATATAGCAACCAAGATAATACACTAAACTAAGCCCATGTATTGAATTCATGGAAGATCACCAAATTCTTTTGAACAACACAGTTTGTAGGTGGAGTTTCCTGTCCCACAGTCACTCTCAAATAAACACCCTGACGCTTGTATAAATTATAATTGCTCGGCCAATAGCTCAGGCTTATTACTAACTAATGCTTACATTTCAAGTTAACCCGTATTCCTTATTTACACTCTGCCATGTGGTGGTACCTTTATTAACATGGCACATTCATCTCCTGTTCCCCCTGCATCTGACTGGCAACTCCAGCCTCCACCCTTCTTCCTCACATCATTCACCTAGTCTGGCTCTCGTGCCTAATCTTATTCTGTTCACCTATTGGCCTATCAGCTTCTTTATCAAACCAATCACAGTGACATGTATTCACACAGTCTAAAAGAATAGCCCACAGCAATAGTTGAACATGGCTGTAAATAAAGCTGCTGATAGTGAAACAGGAAGTTGTTCAGGAAGCAGAGCTCAGTTGATTTCAACAACAAGCAACTGCTTCCATCCCAAGGTAAAAACAATAAAAGTAGTTTCCTTCACTCACAATCTTGTCCAGTGAATGTTCAGACCAACTAGAGTATATATTACACATTGAAGAACATGCTCATGAATAATATAATAGTTCAATTAAATTATTTGTAATTAAACATTGTAGCAGAGTCAAATTTAGAAAGTTAATTATAGCCATGGCCATTCAGAAGTACAAAGATGTACATCTATTGGGTATAATACAGTCAAAATATTAAACAGATGAAAACGTAGTGACATGGTGACAGTCATGGTGATTATGGAGAGCTTAGAAGAGAATACCTGTTAGATACTAGAGAATATTCAAGCCTAGGAAAGGTGAGGTAGAGAGACATCTTTTTTCCTGGCTGTGGTTTGTATGATGTGTGCAGTGTATATGTGTAATGCCTGTTTGTTTGTATGCTTCAGGCACAGTTTTGCATGTGGGGCTGTGTACACCTGTATCAGCATGCAGGTTGTTTTCAGAGGCTCATATTAGGCATTTTTCTTAATCTCTAATTCATATATCTTGGCAGCATCTTTCACTTGTAAACTGGCTAGCCATCTTGTCCAAGGAATCCTGTCTCTGCCTCCCAGGCAAAGTACTATAAGCAGACAACCACACCCGCCTACCTCAGCCCTTCATGCTTGTAGGTTAAAAGCTCTTTATCCATTGAGCCATCTTCCCAATCCTCTTGGTAGTTTTTCCAAAAATCTAATTTTAAACAATTAACATTCTTGGAATATTTTTATATCATGAATACTTTTCAAAAGAGGGTTATTAGATAGTAAATGTTTTATCATGGCCATTAAATGTTTTCTGAGGGAAAAAGTGAAGCATAGATCTAATTAATCTTACTAATAAAAAACCAAGAATTAGATATTGGGATAAAAACCTGAAGGATCAGAGAAGCAGGGAAACAGCCACCAGTGAATTCCTACTTCTTCCATTCCTCTGACCCAAAGGGCCAAGATCCTGTTTCAGTTCTGCCTTACTGCTTCCTGTCCCTCTCTCTCCAGTCCTCCAAATCTCTATGGTTAACTAATGGCTGGCTCCACCATCTGACTCCAAGCAGGCTTTATTTGTCAAAACAGAAACAAAATATCACACAACAGTGGATGTCACCAATGGAAATGGTGATAATAACTCTGACAAAAATTTTTTTCATCAAGAATTGAAAACAAAAGGGTTAAAGAGATTACTCTGTAAGACCTCGTGCTATGCAAGCAGGAGGGGCTGAGTCTAAAACCTCAGCATTCTGTTAGACTGGTGTATGGAACCAATGTTAAGAGGCACTGCCAGCAGGGCCCTCAAAGCTTACTGGAGCAGTCTAATTTCAGATGCAGTGAGAGATCCTCAAGAACCCAATGTTTACACGCGTGTGCGCACACACACACAAATAAAAATAAAACAAAAATCAAATTGAGAATTTTTGATAGGCCATTTGTCTAATTAGATGAGCTGTAGCTTATATGACCTGCCCAAACTGTTTGGATCCAGCCTCAGTCTCTCAAGCTTTTCCTAGATATGAGGGACTGAATTAGTGACATCACTCCCTCCTTGTCCCTCACTCTCACTCTTCCTCCTTGGTTCAGGGAGGAGAAGAAGGACCAGTTACATCACACAAAGATGGAGGAGCAGAGTTTTCAAGACAGTTAATGAAACACTCCTTTCTGATGACAGGAATTGCAGGAAGAGAAGCTTTTTGGAGAAAATAATGTCACTCTGGGCTCATTAGACTTGGTTGATTCTACACTTTCCATTCCTGAGAGCTGGAAGAGCTGCTGTGGAGAAAAGTAATTTGATGACCTTTCTTATAGATGATGTCTACAGAACACATTATGAAAACTGTGCAGTTTGTGATTTATAACTTAATATGTCTAGATTCTCTTCTTACCACATAAGTTGAATTTTTTTATCTTTAAAGCAGCAGGAGATATCAAGATAAGCTATCAATATCCAGGAGCAATGATTGATAAGTAGTGAATCTCTGATGCTTTGGTTGTAAGCCTAGGCTCTAATGGCTTAGTCTTCTCTCTAACCCAAGTATCTCTGTCTTTGAATCTTTTATTGGTATAATTTAAGTGTATTGTGGGGGTTGGAGCATTGGCTCAGACTTTAAGAGCTCTTGTTGTTACAGCAGGGACCCAGGGCCCCTATGAGACTCACAATGATCAGGGATTCCAGTTCTAGGAATTCCAGCCCTCAACTCTTCTGGTTGCTACAGGCACACATACTCACATGCACATGAACTCATAGGCACATACATTCACATGCACATGAACTCACAGGCACATACATTCACGTGCACATGCACTCAAATGCATATTTTCTGAAAGAAAAAAATGAGACATGAATATCTATGTTTTAGAAAAAGTAAACATAACATTTTGTAAATGTGACCTAAGCACTGATCAGTTTATATTATACTCAGTCCTAAGTGGATTCTGTCTTTGTATTTTACAATCAGATCACATGCTCTCAATATTAATTATTATGTTAAATTTCATTATGGTTAGGATTGGTATTAAATATACTTTGATGAAAAAAAGATCCTAAAGCTAAATATTTGTGAAAAATAACAGAAGAATCTGTCTTCATTTACAGACTTGAGCATGCTATAGCCTTGTGACTTAGGTCAGCCAAAAAATTTTTTAAAAATACACAAAATTTAAAAATACAAATATATTTCTACTTTATGTATGCACTATAAAATTTTACTTTTAATGGATTCAAATATTCTTGGCATGTATTTGCTACAATTATTTATACTATTAATTCTGAAATAAAGTGTTCTAAGGAACACTAGAACTCTATGAGTTTTTTTTTTAATTTTTTTCAATTTTTTTTAATTCGAGGAAAAAAAACATAATCATCAAGTTCATGTTTAATTTGTATCTGACCCATTACTGGAATATGTTTCAATATCGCCACAAAAGCAGAAGTTGTAGAACATAAAAATTCCTCCCTCCGCAGGGTGTCAGAGCTCCAGAAGTTAAGAGCAGCAATGCAAAGGTTGAAGACTGGAAGCCTGAGTTCTAATTTCAGCTCTGCCTCCCACTGTGTGGACTGAAGTAACTGAACTGCTTTGTTCTGACTCTGCACAATGCCATGCAAGCTACAGAACAACTTTCTTCCTCAACCATCTTATGAATAAAGTTTGTTGACACTTATTGACTAAAATGCTGAGTATAATGAAGAAGGCTTCACTCTATAAATGCTTGTAAAACACTTAGCACATGAAAATATCCACATTAACACACAATAAGTCATTGCCCAGAAGGAGGAAAATGAGATTAGAGACTCTTTATGCCAAAAAGGGAGGGGGAAATTCTGAGTTTCTAACATATTTCATATGTAAAGGAAAAGAAATTCTTGACAACCTTATTTAATGCTTGCCTAAGTAAAACATCACAGACCATCTCAGAGCCCTTTGTCTGCATCATTCTTAGATAAAGTAGACTTGTCCTTCTAATGGGCACTCACCATAAGATACATTAGCATAATATATTCCTTTTGCTGTTCAGGGAGAATTTCACCGCTTTAATCTCATTTTTCTTTCAATGACACTCTTGTGAAGTAAAAAGCACATGTAACATAGTAACAGATGTAACATACAGACCAGGGGACAGGACAGATAATTAAAATTCAAGAAAATCGCTGGCACACACAAAGTGTGAACTCAGTCACCTTATTTTGGAACTTCATAGAGAAAGGCACAGAAAACAGTTACTACATGGAGGCTGAGAAGTATTTGTGTTAATTTCCTCATTGGTTATTTGAACCCTATGTTTTCTTTAAACATCACATAAGTTAATACATGCATTTTATAAATTGTTCTTTCTTGCCCTCACAAATATATTTTATATCCATAGATAAATTTCAGTCTTCATTGCTTCATATCTGAACTTCTTGAGTATTTATTAATTAATCAGTTTTGATCACTACTGGAATTCTAAGGTTACACTGTGTATATTTTCTCTGATTTACAATCACATAGCAAAAATGAATAAAGTAATACAATGTACATATTAAAATTCAGAGTTTCATGGGTCATAGCAGAGTATAAAATTACAGACGCAAGACCAATGCTTCAAGCTGTGTAGACTCTGCAAGCATCTGGAAAAGGGTCACACATGTTTATGAAAGCAAATGCCATTCTTCACAGCAATTCCTTGACACTAAAACCTGAAGGATTTCAGTACTCACAAAAGTGATTTTAAAAGAAAGAAAACCGGGGAAATATTCTGAGGATATATAAAACTTTATACTGAGAGAGGTTTGATATGAATTTTCTATTAATGTCAATAATTATTGAATTTAAAACTATCATATAATGACATAACAATTGTACATAAAACAGAATATATTATAATAAATTATACTATAAAATAATATTAGATTGTATCCAATGTGAGTTTTGTATACTTGTATCTAATTGAATATTAGATGAGAATATACATTCATTTTTTTCTGCTGATATTTTTAAAAAGTACATTTGAAAGTTGTGAACTGGACTAAGCAGAGAAAGCTTGTAACAAACGGAGAAAGTGTACTTCTTCCTTTGAGGAGACTCTTCACTGGAGGGTAAGGATGCAGTTTTCCTCCATGTGCATGGATGTGGAAAAGGTCCAGGAGAGGCTCAGAGACAGAACCCTGCCTGGAGTGAGAATAGGGTGGAGAACCATAGAGAACAAGAAGAGGCTTCCAAAACCAGGAAAAACTTTCACTCGGTACCAGCTATATACTATCATTTAAAACACAAGAGAAAAGCAAAGCAAGGAAAACGCTGATGATTTCGAAGATGTGAAATGTGAGCTTGTCTATCATAGTTACAGTAAAAGACAGTGAGACCACCCTCAAGAGAAGTGCCATGGAAAATGCTGCGGGGAGACTCAGTGTGGACTCTGGCTCTAATTTTAACCCTGAACTAACAGATCTGAGCTGAAGACCATCAAGATGACAGACAAGTAAGCTGAAGAGAGGTGCCGGCTTCTGATATGGTCCAGTAGTGGTTGAAGAGTCTAATGAAGACACACTTCTGTTGATTTCTTCCTACCCACTTTCCTCCTACACACCTTCGTCTCCACCTCTCCACTTTACAGAGGCAGGCCACAAGCCAGTTAGTGACACAGAAACCTGGAAGAAGAAAACCAGAGAGTAGGGTGCCTTGGAAACACAATGTGCTTAGAGCTGTCAGTAGCACTGGGCTGGCTTGTGATGAGCTCTGATGCTCTTGGCCTTACAGAGGGAAAGACACAGACTGGGTCTTCCTTACTATTGACCTCTGAAAAGTACAAAACAAATATGGGGCAGAGATGGTGCCTAGGTGTGCCTGCAGCTTCTTCTGAGTCTACAGCAGCAGGTAATTAGGCTTGGTGCTCATCTTTTAATGTGTTCTCAATAACAAACCTAGATCTAAAAGTAAAAGAGAACTCATAACCATAAAGAACAGCAAAGGGAAGGGGGAGGGAGAAAGAGAGAGGAAGAAAGGAAGAAGAAAAAGAAGTGGAGGAGGAAGAGAAAGAGGAACAAGGGAAGGATTATGAAACATAAAGCAGCAAAGAGGGAAACAGCCTACTGAGTAACTATTAGTATAAGCACTTCTTGGTGTTCGGCATTTTTTTTTCACAGACAATAGTAGAAAAAAATTGAAGAAAGAGAACCAATTCTGTCCAGATTCAGTTTTGTAAAACAGGAAAACACAAGTGAGAAATATCTTTAAATTCAGAAAATTGTATGAAGACTGAAGAGTCATAAGGCAAAATGTAATGGATTTTCAAAAGAGGTCTGAAGACTGATTGTTTTGTTAATAGATAGGCTCCAGAGAATTGAAGCAGAAGAAAACAGGTCATATTTAAACAAGCTTAAAATTTTTTTGAGTATTTAGATAAAGACAAAAGTATAGAGAAGGAAAGAAATGAACAACCTTCCTTTCTCTTGTGTTAGACCAAATTAACAGCTCCCCATATGAATTCACACCTCAGAAAACTCTGCTCCTTTTCCAACCAACAAAACATTCTTCCAGGTTCCCAGGCACAAAGAACAGCTATGTATCAGACTATAATCAAGTTGCAAACTGGCTACCTTATCTGTGCCTTCAAAGCTAGATAGTGGTGGATCTCATCTGCAGAACACAACAGGAAGTGATCCATGACTTAAGAAGTCAGCACTCAGTCAAGAACTCATGTCAGGTGAAGGACAGATATTTGGAGATTTGTAAAAATTCAGAAATAAACTTGTCAGGGATTTCTTACTACAGAAACTTCTCAGGGGTCCATGCAAAAATCTCTCACCTCCCCGTAATTCTTACCTAATTGAAACACACAGGCTGTTAGCAAAAAAACTATTTGAAATCTAATTTTCCTTGTAGATAATATGCTGATATCAAATAATTCTAGGAATTAGATTTAGTAGGAGTTTTGTGGTATTTATTCTGCTTTGCTTTCAGGCTTAGAATATGTACTGAGAGCTTAGAAATGAAGTAGTTGTTGCCACCCACCTTTACTCTAAGCACAGCATAGATAAATGTTTAGAGGACATGATTTCTTATTTACTTGGTTGAGCTCTGCACTACGTGTATATTGCATGAGATTCATAAGCAGATTCCTTGCTTAAAACACTGGTACGGTCATTGTTATTTGTAGGCAGGCATATGACTAACTTACACAATGCATGATACATGAAATTGGCCATTTTTGTAAAAGAAGGCCTAAAAAGTAGAACTGGCTTCATGAAGTGGGGGGTCACTGTAGAGCGGAAAGTTCACTTGCCTTATAAGTCATTTATTCTGTTTGACTTACACTGCACTTTTGGGTGAAAAATACTGGCTTTATGAGGTAAATGGTGAGAAAAACCTCAGGATATGGGGATGTTCTTGTGAATGGGAGGGACCACCATTTTAAACATTTGAATGGACTGGAATGAACGGGGGCATTGCACAGAATACTGGAGAATCACAGAGGCTGTTAAAGCTTCCTTTTAAAAGATAGTGTCTGTATGATGACACGTAGGACACATATGATGAACACACTTGCTTAAGGTATCATTTAATAATGAATTGCCACACTGTGAAAGCACAGCCATATCTGAATGTCAGATTTTTTAGGATAAATTTAAAGCATAGAATTACTGAACCAGTCTCAAACATTGTTACTAATTCTATGACTTCATCATTAACAAAAATCCCTGAGAATAATTCAAATGCCCTATGGGACAACCAGTTGAAAAAAATAGTGTGGGCACCGACACATGCAACTAGAGCTTCAATACAAAAGGTGAACTGGACTATAGCTGGACCTTTCAGGGAAAGAACATAAAGACAAAGTCTCCAGCAGCCTGACTGAGCTGACAGATACTTCTCTCAACCCTATGCCGGAATCATTCCCTTCAGACCCTTAATTTGGGACTTTTGTTCTCTACTAGTGCTCAAGTTGAACATTTTTCTAAGCCATCTGCTATATAAATACTGTTCCCATGATTGTAGCAACTAACACACGAAAGCTACTCTGTTCTTGATTGTAGATTTTGGCAATGAATAACTGGTCAAATACATCCATACCCCTCTTGGAATCATGCAATGAAAAGAGTGGATTTTCCTGTGAGTGAAATAGTGAATAAAACCTGAATGAGGGGAAAATGAACTTTTTAATCTCAAAGATTTGACACTGTAAAGCAAAAATGCAGAGGAAATTTAGACAAGCACCATGTTAAGAAGTATATAAATGATTAGTAAATATAAGAAATGATAATATTTGCCACTTTCTGTCAGAGGAATTATAAATTAAAACAGAAGAGTCATCTACATCCCTTCAAATTGGTAAGATTTTCAAATTTCAGGATACTGAGCTGTTGCACAAAATGTGATGAACCAAGTTTTCACTCATTACCAGTGAAATGTAACGGGAAACAAATGCTTTGCAAAAGTCTGGCAATTAAAAGAAAATCTTAAATTCAAAATTAAAATAACATTAAACAAAAGTGATATTTACCTAACATGATTACAAAGTCAACTCACTCAGTTTATATATGTATATATGGCATATATAATACATAATTTATATTATTTATCATATATATATAATTTTAAGATAGCTTAGGAGCACAGATATTTGTAGGAGCATGGAAGCAGGGCAGAATTCCTTAGAATACCATTCAGGTCATGAAATGTTATCTCGGAACATTGCTGTCTGTACATAAATGTGTGCATTTTATCAGTCATACCCCACAGAGCTCAGAAAAAACAACAGTCTCCTGTTTGGAATCATCATCTTTCATATATCATTTGAGATTTAGAACAAGTTCATTGACTCACAATGACTTGAGGTCAGTGTTTTCCACCAGCTTGACTCCCAGTTTCATCTGCCCACTATAAAGATGTCCATCCAGCCACTCCATCAAGCACACACAGGTCCAATGTAGTTACAGTTCACAAAAGGCTTGACTACTGGTAATGATTATTTATTAGAAATTAATCATTTTTCTTGCAACAAAGTCAACATTAAGGAATCATCTTCCATTTCAATAAGGTTTTCATTCCTTAATGAGTGCATACTGTGCTTTCAGAATTTGATTCCCAGCTCCTATTTCAAGCAGCTCACAAGCACCTGTGACTTCAGCTCTAGAAAATCAGATACCCACTCCTGGATTCCACAGGCAGTAGGTCTGACCCAAACACTGCCCACTACCTGTCAACTCTAACACAAATGCATATTAAAACAAAGATAAATTAAAAATTTGTTAAGAGACAGTTATTAAAGTGGCTTCTAGCTATGATGGCAAAACTACTGAATCCCAAAAGAACATAAATGTCACTAAGTAGACACTGGGGCCAGCAGAAGCCTGAGCACTGAGAGAAAGCTTCTCCCCCTTTTCAAGTCATAGTATGATACTTCCTGTCAGTTCATTCAAAATGTCAGGAGGACCTGTGGTTGATATGTAAAATGAATAAAAACTAAATGAAAAAAAGAGAAACACAAACTCTTATTCAGAATTCTGGATGTTCAAAGCTCCTTCTGTCTCAGTGACATGTCTGCACTTCTGGTCATTTTATTTATTTGCCTCTTCTAGTGTCATTTCCTGTTGCTCAAGGTTATTAACAACTCCTGGATTGTTGCCTCATGAGAAATTCTCAGTTTCTTCTTCAGTAACTACTTGTCCTCTTCAGAATCTTCCTGTTTCTCTCCTGTGAGAATCTTGATGACATTGTGCTCAACAGGACAAAATGATAATCCTTCTGTGTCAACATACTTTATTTGACGACTCCTGCAAAGGCCCTTGGCTCTGTAGTGAGTGGAACTCATCACAGTTTCCAGGCACTAAGGCATGGGAATATTCAGAGCCTCTATTAGCTGGTGACAAATTTGTAAATGTATATCTTCTGACATTGAACACATATGTCCATGAATCTGCACAGAGGTGTTTTCTTATGAAAATAGTATACAATACATGCACATGACACTGACCAGAAAACAAGGCATACAGAGAGTCAAATGTCATCAGTTAAGATCTTTACTTTTAATTGGCAGTTAAAATGTAGTTGCTAACTCTGCATGATATCTGCATCGTCTGTTTATTATCATTCATTAAAATTTTTTAGTGTTCTGGGAAGTATGCCTCATACATTAAAAGCACATGATGATGTATCTATTCTTTACAGTATGTGTGAGTCACACTTAGAATACAGGAATTTTCTCTCTAGTTACTCATCAACTGAGTCTTGCTGATATTGGTGAAATTATATCCTTTCTTTAAAAAATCACCTGAAATAGATTTCAGATGACAGAAAGATTGCAGGTTTTGTTTTCTTTAATGTGTGGGAATGGTCAGTCATGATACTGTGTCTCTGTCATCCACACCACTGTTGAGTGGCTCATTCCACAATGTTTTCAGCTGCTTTGAAATCTCAGTGATGGAGAAGGGAAGAAATCTACTGTGGAAGAACAAATTCTTACCCTCAAAATTCAGCCTTCAGAAATGAAGACTGTCTGAAAATATATGTAGTTAGGAAGGAGGAAACAGGATTGATATCTATTGGGTATAACCATGTCAAGGCTGCCGTTGCAAGTGCTGGATATATAGTCTCTTTTTTGTGTGTTTTGTCATGTGCCTATTAGCAAGACATTATTAGTTTCTTCATTTTACATTTGAGGAAACTAAGAAGTGAGATGTGAAGCAACTTACCTACCAGTCGCTGCTGGTGAGAACCAAATCCACAGATGAGCACCCCTTAGTGGTTCTGACCAGTACAAGGTCAGTGGGGTGAAATCAGCTGCTGTCACACAGAGGCCATTGAACTTGTTCTTCTGAAATCTTTCTATGGATGCATGGTGTAATTTGATTAAGCCAGATGATTCTAAGGCTGGTCCTAGCAGCAATTTTAGATGGCAGTCCTAAGAACGGGGGAATGCTTTACTTTTGAGCCTGGAGCCAAGACTTCATCCTGAGACTCCTGTAAAACCTGGTCCATATCTACTAAGAATCCTGTATTTTTCTCCATTCCATTGTTTTGATGTAATTTTTTCCCTTTAACTTTTATTGAACCTATCTATTTTCCATGACAATAGAAATAAATGCATTACAGGGCCAGGATGCAGCTCCATTGTTGAGCACATACCTAACAAGCAGGAAGATCTTCAATCAATTCACAGATTTAACATAGGCAGTTTCTGACGACACATGACTATACATACAGAGGTGAAGGCAGGAGTGTAGGTCATGCTCAGCTACTCAATGTAGCAAGTTAATGTTAGCCTGGACTACGTGCAAGAGATATTGTTTCAAAAACCTAAAAGGTCCCCAAAGTAATAGGTGTTTGAAAACCAGTATCTCCAATATCAATAAATGAAAAATGAGATCATTTCTAGTGTGTTGAATCTTCAGATATCTAGTGGAGATGAGGAAGGAGATGTAGACCAACTTACACTGGGAGTTAGTGTGTGAGAAAAGATTTCATTTCTAAAATAACCCAAATTCTTCAATTTTAAGTTATAGTAGGACAGTAGTACTTTCTGCTATCGCTCATAGATCCTCAGTGCTGGGCCTGGTTTGGGTTCTGTTGTATAATAATAGCCTCTTGATAAATATTTATCTAAGGTAAGCAAATGAGTATTTGAACAATACAGGTAGTTAAAAATAGTAAACAAATAATTTTTATACTGAAATAATTTATGCATAATTTTAATGGCTATGAAAGTTATTACTTTTACATTTTGGCCTCCTTTTTCCCACTTTTCTTATGGAAAAAATGCAAGGCTAGTTTCCAATGCACACTTCTCAACCTATCTCTTTGTGTAGAAAACTCATATTCCATTATTTAACTTTAATGCTTGCTTTTAGATAATGCTTACTGAAAATAATTTATGAGTGCTACTTGCAATTCCCAGGAAGGAATGTAAATTCTGTAGAAAAATGAGTGTCATATCTCTAAATTCCCCAAATAATTCATTGATGGCACTGACAGCATTTGGATAGCTTGGCTAGAATCCATATTTTAGGTTGTATCTGGCCTTGGTCTTTTATTTTTTTCTATAACAAAATACCTAAGACTGTATAATTTATGATAAAAATCCCTTTGCCTCTTATCTCTAGGGGTTGGGAATCCATCACTGTGGTCCTGGTCTCTAGTTGAGCAGTTTACTAACCTACCATAGAGGGCAAATTGTTAAGAAATTGGGAAGGAAGCAAGCAAGGTGAGACTCATAGTCACTTGAATGGAGCCTGTTCTTGTAACAAAATAAGAGGTTCCCTGAGATAAGGACATGAACTCATTCAAAAGTACATCCCTTCCTGACATGATCAGTTCTTACTTCCAACATCCTTTCAATGTTAACCTAATAATAGTGAGCATCTTTTCTGGAACTTGCACTGTTGGCTAGTAGACCCTTAGAGATGAACTTTCAGTACACATTTAAACCGCAGTATGCCATTCCCCACACAGCTCTGTAGTCACTAAAGAATAACTGCTGGATTTCTCACAGCAAAAGGCAGATGACACAAAATTGCTGCTCTTAGCTTAATTGTTTCCACCTTTGAACACTGAATATAACCTAAGACCAATTGATAGAATTTGAGACTAGGCATTTACTAAAATGCATAGACTGTAGATTTTGGCACCCTGGAGGAATGATCTATCATATTTCACTGTGATGATACATGGAGCCCAGCAGTTTGACTTTTCCATAGCCTTTTATTCCCACATCCATAAAATCACCACACTCTTAGAAAGCTGTCTGTATTTTAAATGCCATGCTTTCAGAAAGATATATGGTTAAAGTTGTGGTACCTTTTTCTTGCAAGGATATTTTATTTCATACCAGATTTTAGGTACTGGATCTGACAATTTGTTTAAAAAAATTGAGCCCCCTACAACACAGAAAAACACAAAAACAGAAGGATATGAAATTTATGTGTCCACTTTTGAACATTCCTTCCATTTTTTTAAAGTTATTTCCTCTACAGAACAAAGGAGACTAAGCCTCAGTAAAGGTTATAAAAAAAGGCGATTTGGTGACTGTACTAGCAGAAAGTGCACTAGTGGAACAACTATCGCCCTGGAAGAACTGAAATCAGTGCGTGCAGACTTGCCACAGCACTTGTCATGGCCTACTTATTGGGAACAAGATTATTCATTCATCAGGGTGATTTTGTACTAATGAGACTATTCAAGTCTAATAGTGGCTAAGGGTGGTGGATAGGAAGTAAAACCACAGGAGTAACATAGAAGTAAGGCACTTGCTTTCCTGGGGAGACAGTGAGAGCACTAAATACAGGTACATGGAACCCAGCACACAAGAATGTACATACAGAATGGAGCTTCTGTCTTTACCCTCATGTTCTTCTTTGGCATTATCCATGCAAAATATTAGTAAAAACTGGATCCTAGGAATATTACTAACATACACAGATTTTTCAGTGTTCTTCAAAATTCCACTAGTATGTCTTCATATAAAGGATTCACTGTTGCATGAGACATCTTCCACAAACTCATATACTTCCTTACATGCCTAGAACACATAGCAAAGACACCTCCACAAAGTAAATGTGAGAATGCAATCATTTTGGCTGCCATGCATCAAGCCCATTTTAATTTCTACACTTTTTGTCTGAAAAACTACTTAAACAAGGACAGGACATACGCAGTCTATAAGGAACACTTTAGTGGTTTATAATATCCAAGTTTGCACATTCTAGCTTAAGTTTAGGTATGTTATCTTATAGGAAAACATGATTTTGTTTTTGTTTTTCTTTGTCTTTTCCTTTCTTCTTTTTTTTGTGATTACTAAACGGTATATTCTGACAGAGTTGAAAGGACAAAAGTGCTATTACTGAAGAGGTGCAGGTGCCAAAAGTGCAGCATAGTCTTCCAATACAGGCTTCTTGGGAAGTGAAGTATGAGAAATGCTTCATTAGCTAGTCCCGCTAGTCCTTGCACTAGTTTGCAATCTTTCAATTTGCACTTGTCTGAGGGTACATCAAGTGGAATGGGCTCTACTCAGCAAGCCCTCCCCTCTCTTGGTTAGTTTTCACATGGTCAAGGACAGACTAAATGTGTTCTTGGGAGGATTTTCTCTTTCAATCACTGTGCCAATAATCATTTAGAATACAAGTGGAATCTTTTCATTTAGAACAGCCAGGTGGCTGAAGAGAGTCGGTTAATAAGCAATCAGCAAAATCAAAAGCAATAATGAAGCTCTTCAAGGCTTTGTGCAGCCATGGCTGAAACAGTCTCTGTTTTGCAAGCGAGTGTATGGTATACCTCATAGCTGAATGACTTTGCTGATGCCACATTCCTCCCTTTTTGAGTTTATTCAGCTTTGAAGTTCTCTTAGGGCCAGCAGAGATCTAACATCTGTTTGAAGACTACCTTCCAATAGAGAGACTCCACTGTGGCAGAGCTGGTTTTCCACTAATGCTACAGTTTTCAGTATTGGATATCAATATCTTTTATCTACAGAAAGAAGCAAAAAATGTTAAGTATAAAAAGTCTATTGAACTTCTTCATCAAATTTGGTTATATATGTAATTAGAGCTTTGATCTCAAAGCTATGTTGGAACTTGTGATGTTAGCTTACATGATTTTTCTTCCTCACCCCAATCTACTTTGAACAAAAAAAGATTATATTCTGCATTACTTTTCATAGATTGGAACATTGCTTTTCCAAGTATGGAAGTCTATATTTTTTTTAATTTTATTTCCTTTTCATGCTGTAACAAATGTCAATCTGAATGAAATTCAAAGTTTAAGTCAGAAAAGATTTTTATAAGCCTTGAAACAACTTCTATTCCTGGATTGTATTTTAGATAATTTTGTTTCATTAGACTATGAATTGCATCCTAGATTGGAAAACAGTTAATCCTTAATGGAAGAGTTACAAGGGCCATAGGACCAGGATGAAATTTTAAGTAGTAAAAGCCATTCTTCTGCTGATTCTTATTTATCCTGCTCCCTTTAAAGTGCCCCAAATCCATCAAAAACAGAAAAAAAATCTGCATTTTTATTTTGACCTTGTAATTTCAGAGTTCTAAATATGTTTTGTTGATGTGAATTCTAGGTCACAGAAACCTCTTAAATGGCTGCATGCTTCTTATAATTCATTTAGTAGCATAGACTCCCACTTTTGTTCGTCCAGAACTTTTGTATTTATTTGAAGATGCCCAAAGATCAAGCTCCTAAAGCCACAAGCAGGAGGAAAGAAAGACACATGAAGCTGACACACAAAACTTGTGTGGTTACTGATTTTTATAACCATCTTTCTATTGTTTCCACTAATATTTTTACTGCTAATATGAGACAAAAAATAGCACTTATTGGCTAATAAATCTAAATTTTCAAATGTAAAACTCTCTTTCTTCTAGAAACATCTTTAAAAGAATGTTAAATATGCTAGAAATTAGTGAAAGTTTATTGCATATTTGGGAATGGATTTATATTCTAAATGTTTAAAGGGCTCTCAATCTCAACATGAGAAATAAGAAGTATTAAAAAGAAAAGCAAAATATTTCAACAAGTGTGTTGTGTGGATAATGAGCACATGAGATGTGTGCAAGTGTCTTAATCATTATCAAAAAGAGGCTAAAACTCATTATGAGTTTCAGCTGTGGACCTGTTACAATGGGAAATTTTAAAAAACTAATGGAGCCCTTTTGTTGATTTCTACAAATGATGTTAAATAGCTGAGCACTTCTTTCTTGCAGGTAGAAGTGTGAAACGGTGTGATTCACGAACATTTGACATTTTCTTAACAAGTTAAACTATACTTACAGTATAACTTAGAATTATGTGCAACAGCCTTTTTCTTTTGGGCCACCAGCCAGCTCCCAAATCATGACACAGAGACTCATTAGTTCTGAAACCTTGGCCTAGCTTAGGCTCATTTCTGGCTAGCTCTTTTAACTTAAACTAACTTGTTTCTCTTTATCTACCTTTGACCTTGGAGATTTTTTATGTGTTCTTCCATTCTGTATATCTTCCTTTCACTGCTTCTTGTGTCTGTCTGTCTGGTGGCTGGCTGGCTTCTGCCCTGGCATGTCCTTCTCTTTCTCTCCTGTTCCTTTGTTCTTCTTTTTTCTCTAGTCTGGATTTCTCCTAATTATTCTCACTGCCCACCAATCTTGCCTATCCTTCCTCTGCCTAGCTATTGGCCATTCAGCTCTTTATTAGACCAATCAGGTACCTTTGGCAGGCAAGGTGAAACAAATGCAACACATCTTCAGATAATTATAAAAAAATGCAACATAAACAAAAGCAAAACACTTTTACACAGTTAAAGTAATGTTCTGCAGCATAAACAAATGTAACACATCTTTGCTAAGTTAATATAATATTCCACGACAAATATGTTTTCTCATTCAGTCATGAGAAATAACCATTTTCCCATGCCTAAGCATACATGGGAATGTTTATAACAGCTTTGGTCATATTAACAACAGCAGTCTGTCAGAGAGCTGCTGACCACACAACACTGACTACTTTTTTGATTTAGAATGAAATCCTTGGTCTTTACTGATACTCACTTCTGATTTATTACATGCCCAACTTTGGTAACTTCTGTTGCTTTACATTCAAAACTCCATGTATTTCCTCCAGCCATATCTAGTTTATGCCCCATTCATCTCCCATCTAGTCAAAGGACAACAATATTGTTAATGGCATTTGTAGACAAAACATAAGAGGACACATACTTGCTCACTGACCATGTATCTTATTATGTAAAACATTGTAAAAGTGGTTAAAGCATGACAGCAAAGAGTGAGACAGAGTTCTGCCTCACTCAAATGGCAATCTATCACCTGCATTCCTTACTTTCTACCTCATCCAGATGACTTCATGCATATGGAATATTATGTAAATACATGCAGCTAATAGATTACTCATGTTTGAACATCTGTTGTGTAAATCTTAAGTTAATAACTATTGTGGTTCCTGAGAAAACATCCACTGTGAAACCAAATACTGTCTTTCATGGGAAATGACAAGCTGCACCCATATTGCTTTTGTAATAAATGGGCAGATCTTTCACCATAGTAAATAACATGACTTTTCTGATACCATCCCTTTCCTGCATCTTTCCTTTCTTAACTCTCTGTGTCCCTTTCTCACATTCACATTTCCTACTGTTTTAAATATTTATTCTATCTCTGTCTCTGTCTCTCTGTCTCTCTCTGTCTTTCTCTTCTCTCTCTCTCTCTCTCTCTCTCTCTCTCTCTCTGTGTGTGTGTGTGTGTGTGTGTACTATATATTGGGAGTAAAGAAAGAAAGCATAAGATGCTCTTGAACTGAATTTGCATGTAGCTGTGAATCTCATGTAGGTTCTGGAATCCAAATTGGGTCCTCTGGAAGGTTAACATGCACTCTTAACCATTGAACCATCTCTTCAATCACATGACCTCACTGTAGCTGAAAGTTTTCCTGTGTCCTGCCTGGTCTGCAGCTGCTCAGACCCAGTAAACACACAGAGGCTTATATTAATTAAAACTGCTAAGTCATTAGCTCAGGCTTCCTACTGACTAGCTCTTGCCTTTAAACTCAGCCCATTTCTGTTAATCTATATGTCACCATGTGTTCCATGGCTTTACCTGTGTGCCATTACATGCTGCTCCCTGGATGGTGGGCTGGCATCTCCTGACTCAGCCTTCCTCTTCCCAGAATTCTCCTTGTCTGCTTATCCCACCTATACTTCCTGCCTGGCTATTGGCCAATCAGCATTTTATTAAACCAGTGTACAAAAGCATTATCCCACAGCACCTCACTACATACCACCCTTTTCTATACACACTTAGTTGCATTTATAGTATAGTAATTTATCTGAAAGTAACTCCAGCAATGTGGAAGAATAACAAATGTTCCTATAATACTGTCTACCCCAGTGTAAACTCCTCAGCTAATTAACACTGAAGAGTAGTGGAACCGTATGGCCTCAGGTGGGAAGGAAACAGCTTTAAACACAGTAAGATGGTACTTAAACTAGTAATAAGGACAGTCATGTTCATCTTGAAGATTAAAGCCATACCTTTTTGAAGATTATCACTTTTTCATGTCAGGCACTTCAGTTTGTACTCGTGTGCTTGGGGACTCATGGTTGATTAATAGAAGTAACTAAAATTGGGCATATTTCCAACTGTATTGTTTGTGATTTTGCTCTACCACATTCTATTTTTTAATTTGAAGATGTGTAGTAACTGAAACATATTTTTATATTTGATCAGGAATCCTAGACAAAACAGCTGGTAACATGTCATTCATTTGAAGCACACATTAGATGTTTATAAGTCACTTAACTTTTAAAAGTAATATCAAATATTATCTCAATTTCAAGTTTTTATGCTGTCAGATTTTTTTTTAATTGGGACTTAGTTTGATAAATATCCTTGCATAATAAATAGATTCTCTGTTCTGTGTAGCCAAGAGCAGCTTGTTCCCTTTGAATTAAATTTTTATTGTGTGATGGAAATAATTTCCCATTTCTTATAATTTATGATATTATTAGCACAGCCTGCTACAAAAACTGAGGATGAGCAGGAGGGCTCCTGCTGCTCCAATATGCTCTCAGAAACTTTGAGTGTGTGTTCCCCAACTCTTGTCTACAACTAAGGCTGAAAGACATGGATACCTTATCACAAAATTTGCTGGATGGTGTTAATTCTTGGTTTTAATAGGTACTAAAATATATAACGTTGTTTGTGGAACTCAACTTATAAATAGGCAAAGCTCTCTGGGTAAGAACTACAGGGTTTAAGATTCATTTCTGCCTGTCAGGCTTCTTTGTTTCTTATTATTGGCTTTTATTTCCTCCTTACATGTAAATAAATTCAACAAGAATTGTGGTCGCCCACAGTCAATATGATATAGAATTCAACTTCAATTATAAATGTGTGCAGCCTGTTCATAATCACTTTATAATTTTGAAAACTGTATCTAATTGAAAGAACACAAGGTTTTAGTGCGTACAAATAGGCCCCAAGCTCATGTTTCCTCAGGCATTAGAAGGCTGTGACCTGTTGAATAATTTACACTGTCAAAAGACAAAATTGCAACGAATTTAGCTCGAAGATGTAATTGGCCTTTATTAGCAATTCTGGAGTTGGGCTGCATCTCATCTGCTAAACAAGACAAAAGATCCCAGGAGCTGGGAGGGTTAGATTTTTACAATCAGAAAGACACTGAAGGCAGTGGAACCAAGGAGGGGAGGCTTCAATTATTACAATCAGAAAGACACCAAAGGCAGTGGAACCAAGGAACCCAAAATAGACTGCTCAGCTCAGGGTCTTTCATCGTAGGCTTAAACAGATGGGAGACCTCTTTACATCCAAGAAACAGCTCTCATCTCAAAGGGAATATGTAAGAGTTTTTCAGGAGCCAAATATGAACAACAATAGCATAGTCTATATTCCAATATGTGGTAACCATTTCATAAAACGTCTATAAGATAAGAAAGAAAGTCATAAATAAAAAAAAAGTACTTTTGAGTACATTTGTGGGGATATCAGATAGGTTAATACATCAAAAGTGAGAACCTCTACTAGAGGCTTTAGACTTGATCTGACAGCATTCTTGACTTTGGAGTAGCTGGAAGCTTGGGGTTTGTTCATACATTTCCAAAAGATGTACCTAATATTCACATGACACTTGAAAAGATGCTACTTCACACACAGAAGTGGTTAACAAAAAAAGATTGCTACTAGGCACTAGTGATGGTCCAGGATAATTTAGCTGTGAGTTTGCAACATTCTAACTTCTTCACATCATTGAAGTTCTGTCAGAAAATCAGCTTTGTAGGTGGTTCAATGTAACATGCAACATCTCTCCAGGGACATTCATTCAGCTTTTCTGTGCAAAGTGATGGAAATGGGTCTTTTGGGAGGCAGGAAACTGGGAATGTCTTGGTTATTTGAAATACTGGTCCATTTCAATATTTACTTTGATTCTCTGGCAAGTTGTAAATATTCTTGCATTCTAGTTTCATCTGATCTGACATGACTTACATCAGACAACCCGATCCAAAATAAAAATCCTCCTGTACATTTTGTTTTAAAAAATTTTTTTATTGTATCTGGGCCAGTCTAGGTCCATATCACATTGAAGTTTGGCTTTACTTAAGTCTCTTGTAGAGAAATTCCAACCCCTATTTTCAGTTAGCTGTGACATATTAAGAGTTGGGCCATGCCGGGCGGTGGTGGCGCACGCCTTTAATCCCAGCACTCGGGAGGCAGAGCCAGGCGGATCTCTGTGAGTTCGAGGCCAGCCTGGGCTACCAAGTGAGCTCCAGGAAAGGCGCAAAGCTACGCAGAGAAACCCTGTCTCGAAAAAAAAAAAAAAACAAAAAAAAAAAAAAAAAAAAAAAAGAGTTGGGCCATGTGAATAGTCCACAAGATAATTCATCAAGTGTGTCCAACCTGTAGCCCTGCAGCATCATCTATCCCAAGATAGCTACAAATGTGACCCTATGCATATGGACCACAATGTCATCTCAAATATCTGTATGTTTATTAACTCTATTTGCATCTGCAAAGTCCCTCATGCTGTGTTACAAATGCATTCACCAGTTCAGGAAGCAGATTCTTAGGTTATATTTAGGAGATCTTAATTCTGCATCCCTAGAGGGCATATCAGCCTTGTGTTGTAACAATCAAAACAGCCAGAATCTTGGACTGACACTTGAGACAAGTCAATCCAGTGTATTGCTCCAGGCTGGAATCTGGTGGCTGATGTAAGGAAGCAGAGGTCAGAAGCACCCTCTATGGAAGGGCATGATGCAGAAAGCTTCAGCTCTAGGCTGCAAAGAAACAGAACTAGTTCATTGTTACAGTTAATGTTTTTGTGCCCAGGATAGTCATGTTATGGTCATACTAAATGTCACTTGCACATTGGTTGAAAACTCATAGTATCAATGAAGAGGACTTGTTAAATGGTTTTCAGAGTGCCAGTACACCATAGGCAAATATACCTGAATATCAACATGTGTGTGCCTGTGTGTGTGTGTGTGTGTGTGTGTATGCATGCATGCATGTGCGTGTAAATGTGAATATATAAATATAGCTTTGAGAGTCAATTTAGTGTCACCATATGTATGTGTTTAGGGTGGACAAATTGGTATTAGATGAACAATCAGGGGCCATTCTTGGAGAAGGCATATTTTCTATCTCTCAGCAAACATTGTCTATGGCTCTTCATCCATGGATGAGACCCTGTGGGATTACCCATTTTGTACGCTGGCATGTGAACTGACATTGTCATTGTGCTGGCTTCTTTTTTTACGTGACCATGTTATTTAAATTTCATGGATGCAGCTTTCCTGTCACATATAGAAGACAATATCTCAACAAAGTCTTGGTTCTCTGGCTCTTTCCATAGAGGAGACTCTACTACTCTGCCTCTTTCCCATTCTAAATATTCATCCCATAAGTAGCTCAATGAAACTTTCACCCCTCATCAAAGAAGCTTGTTTTTGCAGCAGATGGAGATCATCACAGAAATCCTTAATGGGTCAAAAACATAACTGCAGAAAACAGCTGAATATGAGGTGATCAAACCCAGATAATTCATCTACAACACAACCTCTCCACCTACGGCTCTGGGAGCATGGTGGAAAAGAGGTGATCAAACCCGGATAATTCATCTACAACACAACCTCTCCACCTACGGCTCTGGGAGCATGGTGGAAAAGAGGTGATCAAACCCGGATAATTCATCTACAACACAACCTCTCCACCTAAGGCTCTGGGAGCATGGTGGAAAAGAGGGCAGAAAGATTACAAAGCTATTCTTTAGGAGGCTATAATTAGTTCACTAAGAAGTATGGGAGGGGCTTGGACCTGCTTCTACTGAGTATACCAGGCTCTGCTGATTCCCCGTGGGAGGCCTTACCTTTTTGAAGGAGGGAATGGAGGATGGGTTTAGGGGGGAGCCTGGCGGTGTGGGAGGAGGAAAGAGAGGAAGATCTGTCATTTTATTCATAAAATGAATAAAAATTTCTTAATAACTATTGTGTTCCCCAAAATATTGTATACCCTAATAAACCAGACGGCAGTGGCGCATGTCTTTAATCCCAGCACCTGGGAGGCTGAGCCAGGCAGATCTCTGTAAGTTTGAGGCCAGCCTGTTGTACACAGCAAGATCCAGGACAGGCACCAAAACTAAACAGAGAAACCTTGTCTTGATAAAAAAAATTTTTTTATTTATTTATTTTATTTTACAATACTATTCAGTTCTACATAACAGCCACAGATTCCCTTGTTCTCCCCCTTTCTGCCCCCCTCCCCTTCCTCCCAGCCCACCCCCCATTCTCACCTCCTCCAGAGCAAATGAACTTTTAAGACTAATATTTTTCTTGTTTTTCATTTGCTTTTATACATAAATTTGTTAAGGAATCTATACAAGCAGTGATGAGAATAAGCAAAAAATTATGATAATCTCTATTAAATGTTTCTTCCCTATTTTTTATGCTAAGGATTGAATTTAAACATAGGCTAAGCAAACTTTCCCCCACTGAGATACAAATCAAACCAATGTCCATTATTTGAAGTTACCATGGTTTCTCAAGATCTTGGGTGCTTACATGTGAATCTGATGGTATACAAACATCTTTTCACGTATTCAATAACTATATAAAGTGGGGAGGGTAGTAGTAAAATTCAGAGAGAATCCACAACCAGAACAGGCAGTCACCACTGATGGCCAGCAGAATAAACTCCAGCGTCGGTGACAGACCAGAGAATCAAGCAGTGGCTATACAAGGTGAGATATTTGTGTGGAGTCATTGGAGAAGAATGCAGTGAAGTCAATGTGTTTGAGATCACATGATCAGAGGTTGGTGAGTGGGGACCAGAAGAGAGATGAACTGTAAGAGGCCAGATTTTGGGCTAGAGAGGGGCTCAAAGAGAGACACTGGGAAGGAGAGCAGAGATTCTGTAAGCTTTCATAGTCAGATTAAATGTAGTTTATTGAAGAGAAACTTGAGAGTATCTAAGCATTTGAGAAAGTTCAAAGGGACTTTTATTTCTAGAATGCCTTTACATCAAAGGGAAAAATACACGTACTTATTTTTCGTTTCTTTTCTTTCTTTCTTCCTTCCTTCCTTTCTTCCTTCCTTTCTTCCTTCTTCTTCCTTTCTTTCTTTCTTTCTTTCTTTCTTTCTTTCTTTCTTTTTTTAAGTTTAGCTCCATCATCTCATGAGTCTCTTTTGCCAGCAGCAGTAGTTATAGAGAGGAACCTGAATGCATGCAAATGTATTTCAAGTGGTGATATTTAATTTTATTACACTATGTTACTTTCAGAGTGCCCTGGAGGTGGGATAGAGTTGCTCCAGAGCTGACCAGTTGAAAGCTAACCTGACCCCAGACATGCTCTTGGATCGTGTTATTCTTAGACACTATGGAGAGCATACAGTGGCACTAAGGAGATCTCTTATGTTACCATGGAAACAACTGATAGAGGAATCATTTTTCCCCACATAGGAGAAGTTAATCTCTGTTCATAAATATTGAGGAAGAGAACACTCAAGTCATGTACTAATGATCTAGTTTCCTCTTTCTAGTCCTTGTCATTTGACACTTGTTTAGTGTGATGGTCCCAAAATTGACTTAATTAATGTTTTATGTGTATAAAATATTGCACATTATCTTTATGTTTACTATCAACAAATAGTCACAGAAGCAATCATGTTAGATAATTAACAGGTACTTTCTGGGTTTCTACTCCACCATATTTGCTAAGTAAAATATGCACAAAATAAAATTTAGTACTTTCTACTGAAAGCTTTTCAAAGCATTAAAAGTCATAATTAGTATCAGTTTTTCCAAAGAATACAAAATGAGAATCCTTGTGTCACTTGTAACAAAAGTAGCATTGCACTGACATCAGTATGTAACTAGCACAGTAGGAAAGAGAACAAGACACCTAGGAAAATTTCATCAAATGTATGTAAACATGGAGTATGGTAGCCAAGCCCTCCGTATTGTTTCTGTGTACTCAAGAACCGTCCTCTTCAGATACACTCTGACCTAGGCTTTAAAGGGTATTTGTCTGTCCATATTCTGTAACAGTTCAATTAGGAAAGTATCTCCTGACCTGGCATATCAGATTCATAGTTTACTGTTGTTCCTTGCTTGCTTTTCTCAAAAGATGATGGAATCCTTCTCTTTGATAGTTAAACCCCATCTAGCACCTTCTACCAAGTGTCATCCCCATTCTCTAGGGTATCTCCACATAGATAACAGAAAGACAAGAAAATTCATTTTCTTAACTATGCAAGAAGATCGGATGGTCACTATTATACTCCTACTCCTTGGGGAGCAATTGTTAGATGAGTTCATAGAGCCCCTGAGAGGTTCAGGGGACAGATCCATAGCAAAAAGACGTCCTCCCTGATGAAATCCTTCTTATAATTCTGTGGACACCATGCAGATTTTGGGGATGTTGTTGTTTTCTCTGAATTCGTTATGATCTATCCTACATTTTCACATAGCCAACTCTTTAGAGAGTGCCCAGGTTTGAGTGATAATATGACCACCATACCTCTTACCACAGTGATCTCATACAACTTCAGAAAGTCTTTAACAAGATTCATCCAAAAACTTCTCTTGACTGGATATTACAATGTGATTTCTGTAAATAACTTCTGAATATTTTCAGTTATATTTTAAAATAACAAGTTTTAAGTGGATATTATTTATGAAAGTATTATGTAGAGTAGTATATATAGATACTTTAGATTCTGGACACAAAACATTTAAAGAAATCTATGTGTGGATTATTGGAAGAGAGTGAAATTTGTCAATATTTTAATATTTAAAGTACTAGTAAATATTTTAAGAACACATTGAAGGATGATTTATACATATTTATACCTAAAATTAACATGGACCTCTGAGGATTTTGTTGCCTATCTGTAAAAGAATTGGGAGGTATTCCTTTAAAGTCCTTTCCAATCTCTTAGCATTATATTTTCCTGCTTCTGCTCCACAAAGGGTAACTTAAATGTACTAAAATGTTTAAAATGATACAAGAAGGCAAGTGGAGATTTAGTAATAGACCTTTTAAGCAGTATGATGCACTATCCTCTGAATGCTAGCACTCTGTGATATCATTTGAGATTTGCATATGAAATCCATCTGAGAAACAAACCTTAATGTGTGTTGAGCTCTCAGGATAACATTCTGTCTTTTGAAGATAATGAAGATACACTTTCTCAAAGAGCAATTGTCAACTCAAGGGGACGATACAGGTCTGTGTCAAAGTAGCACAAACAAATAGAACAGAACACGAATATAAAAATCTTGGGACAGCAGAATGTATATTTAATAGGATGTCTCTTGCTGACTTTTTCAGAATGGAAAATATTAAATATCAATGCATTTGCATTAAAAAAACACATTCAGTTTATTTTCTTCAAAACCGCCTATTTCCTCAGTACCCTGTTTGCCCCTCATCCCCACTCCAGAAGTACAATGAACAAAACTGTCGGACTGCAACATCCAGTGACAATCTTGTAAATGATCAAGATTCTGACCCCAGGAATCACCCTGACAAGTACATTATGAGCAGAAACCTCCTGGATCCTTAAATGCATTGTTCACCAGCACATGCTCTGAAAACAACCTGATGATGGTTTTGGCCATAGGATGGAAAGCAAGAAGAAGCAATGTCCTCATGCTTTCAAGGGAAAAGGCCAGGCTTTGCTGGGCTTGGATGTCTTGCTAAACTGAAGCACACATTTCCAATGCCATATCTTTAGGTATTATTACCCATTGTACAATGAGGTTATTTGTTGTCCTTCCTAATCCAAAGACACTGATTAAAAAATTATTAATTTCTTTAAACATTTGCATACTCCTATGTAAAGGTATATAAGAGAGATGATTTTAGCAATCTCTAGAAGAGCCTTCAGCATAACCAATATACATATTAGCTTTTTCTGTTGATTGTTTCTTTTCTTTCTGAGATTATAACATAATTATAACATTTCTCACTTTACTTCCCTCCCTCCAAACACTCTCATAGGCACATTCTTGCTCACTTTCAAATTCTTGTTCTCTTTTTTTCATTATTTGTTGTTACACACATACATGCATACATACTCACATACATACATACATACACATATACACATATATTCCTAATAGATAAATACAACCTGTTCGGTCTTTATAGTCGTACATATGTGTTTATATTTTCAGGGATAACTATTTGGCATTGTGTAACCAATTGGTTTGCTCTTTCCTGGAGAAGACTATTTCTCCTGGTCTCAGCATTCTTAGTTGCTTATAGTTCTTTGTGTAGGCTTGAGGCCTCATGAGCTTTCTCTGACCCTGTTGTTGTCCTTGTTTAGTAGATGTCTAAACCAGTCACATTGGTGATTCTTTATGGGTATAACTAGCAGATACAATCTCACCTTAAATTTCCTTATCCTCTTGCAGTGGATATTGCTCTGTTTAAATAAAATGCTGATTGGCTAGTAGCCAGGCAGGAAGTATAGGCAGGACAAGCAGAGAAGAGAATTGTGGGAACAGGAAGGCTGAGAGGAGACATTAGCCTGGAGCAGCATGTAAAGGCAACAGGTAAAGTCATGGAACACATGGCGACATATAGATTAACAGAAATGGGCTGAGTTTAAGTGTAAGAGCTAGTCAGTGGTAGGCCTGAGCTAATGGCTGAGCAGTTTAATTAATATAAGCTTCTGAGTGATTATTTTTAAGTGACTACGGGATCCATGGTGCTGGACAGGACTGGAGAAAACTTTAGCTACAAATGGCGCCAAAACGTGTGGCAACAGTTTCCACCTAAAACCTGAAAAAGCTTTTTTTAAAAAGGATCTAAAATGGAGCTTAAAACAGCTTTCTAGTTGTCTCTCTCAAGTTAGCTCAGCCTGTGTGCTTGAGCTACTCTCTGGCAGATTTGTGGCATACAGGCCTGACCTGCAGCAGGAATGAGGAATCTACAAGCCTCACATTACGCTGCATGGTAGATTTAGCCTTTGCTAGTACAGACTTAGAAAAAATAAAAAGCTTTTTGGGCTACACGCTGCTTTGATAGAGGTATTGACTTACTGCTTCCTACAGTCCGGCGGTGAGCGATAAACTAATTCTGCCATATTAGAAAGCTGAGGTGGGTGGAACTAGCAGCCAAAGCTGCCATTTTAGTCTTGGTAATGCTGCAGTTTAAAGCAAAAGTCTTCAAAATAAGACAAATTCAGATGGAATAGTTTACAATGTGTATAAAAATGTATGTAGGCTTGGAAGAGAGAAAAAGTAATATATACAGTTATATAAAGAACTAGATAGTTTTAAAAAATAAAGTCTTTAAAGAGAAAGTAAATGTAATATAAAAAAAGCCACATAAAGATGGATATCAAACAGAGAATCTTGATTGTATTGTCTTTGAGATTTTTAACTGCAGAAAAACATTTGATTGTAAAGACTGCTCAACTAAAATAATATGTATATTTCAAAGGTATTTTGACTTCAAAATTTGGATTGAATGATATGTTGCTTTGCAAAGGAGGCTCTACTTTTGTCTCCACAGAAAGCAAAAGTCTATGGATTTGTTCCAGATTAAGATATATCAGGTTTGACCAACCAAGACCCCCTGAAAGCTTTGCAATGACACCATGCCCCAGATAATCCAACATCCAGAATGGTTTCAAGGCAACTGGCTCAGACAATACAGCCTCATGGACTATTCTATAAACCTAAAATTTTCTTTATGTCCCCATAAGAATACAGCGCCCTCATCCAGCAAGAAGTAATATGAGAAGCTATGCCCAAATTCCCAAATATACCAAGCTGGCTTTGGAGATGGAATTGGCTCACTCCTTCTCTAAACCCAAGCATATTGCTAAAAGAAAAGGTTGAAAGAGTCTTCTGTCCCATATCAGAAGAGCCCTCTAGTATGGGAAAGAGAAAAACAATATTTTTATTTAAAACAGGTTAATTATAAATACAAAATGTTTCTAAAAGAAGAAAGGGGGATATTATATAGATATATAGGATACAGATATGATAGAGTAAAAGGGTAGATTGTTGAACCTACTTTTAAAGAGCAACAACTTGTTTGAAACATTTTACATTGCTATGGATTTTAGTTTATTGATATAAATTTAAAGTTAATTTTGTTACATTGTGTGTATATTTCTACTCCTGTTGAAGATATTATGTTTGTTCAGTTCATTTAAAATTATAATGAATAATTAAGAAATAGATTAATAATTAGTCATCTATGATAATCACACTTGTAGTCATGTTAGTTAAATTTTATAGATATAATTCAATTAGGTAGGTAGTCTTCAAACACTTCAAAAATCTACAGAATATGGCATTTAAAATGTTCTAAAAATTTAGACTTAATAGACAGTGAGACATGTCTGCTCCTGGCAACACCAATTTACTTCATAGAGGAGGATGGACATCAAAACAGATGCCCCAACTTTACAGAGGAACTTTTGATGACTGTCTAGGCTTCCAGCTGTCTGTCTACTCTCACAAGACTCCCAAAAGTTGCTTGCATCCTTATCCCATTTCTCAGGTAATGATATATCCTTCTGAGGTCTTTAGATGTAGTTGAAGACTAGATAATTATAATTAAGTTAGATATGAAACCTTATACTCACAAATATAGGTAGATAGAATATCTTTTTTAATTTTGCCAAATACAAATAGACTAGATATTGTAAATAGACTAGATATTGTAACTGTAATTCTTACTTGATAATTGTTCTGTTATGTACAATTTTACTATGTTAAAGTTAAAACCTTTATTTTTGAGATAAAAGAAAAGGGGAAGGGCTGTGGATATTGTTCTGTGTAAATAAAATGCTGATTGGCCAGTGGTACTTACATCTTAGTTCTCACCCCTCATCAAGTGAAGTTCTCTTTGCAACAGACAGAAACAATTAAAGAAAACTGCAACAAATCAAAATGTAACGTTGTGGAGCCCAGTCACAATAGATACATCTACAGCTCAGTTTCCACACCTAAGGCTAAAGGAACATTGTGGAAGAGGGATCAGAGAGATTCCAAGTATTCTCTTTTTACATTTGCTAAGGCCCATCTACAGTAACTAGTTTCTCCAAGCCACGCCCACCTTAAATGGTATAACTTCTGCTAGATTTACACCCTGCAAGTATTTATAAATCTTATTTTTGTATATCTAGTACTTAGCATAGTTCACTTGATTTTATCCTCACACCAAACTTGCAAACATGTTAGCAAAATTTTTAACATGTCTGTGGATAAAAGGAAAATACAGGGTAGCTTAAGCCATCTGACTGTTTCTGACAAGTAACATTATATCTATGTTTAAAATACAAATACTGTACAGAAGACCCACTTATTTTCTCTGAGAATGTATAGTCTGCAAGGGGAACAGGCATACTCACATATCCCTAATCCTGTAAAAGTTCTAGACCTGAGGATGGTGAAATTGCTTAGCAGGTATGCAAGAATAAAAACCCAAGTGCAAACTCTGGAATCCACATAAAAACTGAAAGAGGGAGCCAACTTCACAATGCTGTCATCTGACTTCCGCACATATGTTATGACACTAGCACATATGTATACATATCGTAACTTTTTAAAATAAAAAGTAATAGTTCTGAGTGGAGTTTCAATAGCAACAAGGACCCTGGAGGAGGTATTCCCTGAAAATAAGATGATAATATCAACTCTCAATGGTGCTTAACTCTTCAGAATTATATTTCATTATTCACGAGAATCATGGTTTCTAAACTAAATGACTGATGCTTCAAAATACTATTTTATTTAATTCTTAAATTTGTACATTGATTGTATTTAGTTTCTCTTCTGGGACCATGAGGCAAAAGTAATAGAGCTCTTTTTCTCTAGTTAAATAGAAGATCCACCTCAGTTACTTTCTGTAACATTGTAGGGGGTACAGCATTGGTAAATGTATTTTTCTCTCAAATTTATAAACATGACACTGGTTATGTTCTGTATTGCTCAGTGTCTTCTTGCTTAGTTCAGAAATGAAAAAAGTTGTGTGTGTGTGTGTGTGTGTGGTGTGTGTGTGTGTGTGTGTGTGACCTTCACACAATGAACCTGGTATTTCCAACATATTCACGAGGAAAACAATTTGTAAATAAGAAACTCATGTTGAGTACATGTGAGAGGCAGAGTTAATTCACATGATGCTTCCTAAAGTTTAGACCAGGCCCTATGTTCTAGTAGACAGCTGGGCCTGCCGTAGATATCTGTAAGCATTCATCTTCCTAAGTGTCTTTTGGTTCTAAGCTGTCTACAAATCATTTTACATAAATTCAATGATAACTTTGACCTCTTTGCTCTCCATAAAGGACACCTGGGAAGAAAAAGAAATCAATAGGTATTTAGAGAACACAAATGACAGCTACACACAGAAAGAGTAAGTGACTGTCTGTTGTTTCAGCGTAAGCAAAGCCCTCACATCTGTGTGTTCCTAGGCTTGGCTATCAGCCTACTTCAGCAAGCATCAGCCTTGTGTCAGTGTTTGTTACTACATTATCTAATTAGGATTTCTGCTATGATGCATCTGGATGGGACATGGGAATTTACACTATGTGGTGTATAAGTGATGCTAAAACGATATGGTCACTGGCCACTCACACAAAAGGCTTCATTGTGACTCTCAATGTGATTTCATGGAGCAAGTAATAAATGGTCCCCAGTTTTCCTAGTAGCATCTTCTTTATTACACTTGTGGATAATACTGTTGATAATTTCAAAAGTAAAAGTTAAATCCAAACTAAAGCATATTCTCAAATAACAGCTTTTGGGTTAAATTATAGCTAATCTTAATCAGATACATCAGAATGTGAACCCTCATCTCCAAAACTGAACACATTTTGTCCTTTACTGATCCACTTGGGTATTGTTGAGAAAAGATATTATTAGCACTCAAAATGCTGTTTTAGATGAAACCCATGTGATAAGAAATAATTGTTAAATTATATAAATAAGCATTCAAAAACAAAGAAATTTTGTGGTTGGTGTGACTATCTATAAAAAAATAATTTTAAATACTGGGAATTCCAAGTTTCAGGAGCTTAATTATTTGAAATTAAATTAGAAATTAAGCACATCCAAATTCAGTCTGAATAAGAAATTAAAGTTAGAATAGCTTGTTAAATCAATATATGAAGATAACAAAGCAAATAGAGCTTATCCTTGCATGATGAACCATGCAAGCAATGTTCCAAGGACCTCTGCCCTTTACTGATGAATTCCTCTCATAGGCCAGCATAGTGTGAACCTTCAGAAAGTCTTCTCCATCTGTCAGACAAAAGATTTGCAACACTGGGAAGGTTTCTTATGCATGCATTATATCTTTGATCTGGCAATAAAAAAGCTACTATCATAAGTCATTTTCAACATGTTATACACATGTGTGCACATGCTACATTAGTACTGTACATATTTTGATTCATATAATCAAATTTATGAACTTGAATCTATTGTGATAGTCATATGTATTTTAGATAAATAGATAGTCATATGTAGATAAATATCATGAAGAACTGATTAATTGAGTTTATGTAAGTAATAAATCTAGTGTTAAGTTCCAGGGAGAGAGACTCTGACAATTACAGCATAACTGCATGTTGAAGTTTACATAAAAGAAGCCATCATGTTTGAAATGAAGTGAATAAGTATAAGAAATACCATTGGAGGATGCAGTAAAGCCTAAGTATGCATGACTATGTCCTAAACAATGTTGGACACCATTGTTTTTATTTGTATTTAAATACTAGTAAGAAAGAACCCAAGTAACATTTTGAGAAAACACTGAATACAACTTATTCACTCACAATATTATTTGATGCAAGAAGGATGTCTATTTTCAGTGTCCCATCGAATCTTTCTCTCCTAGACATTTTGCAATGATTAAACTTTTCACTGGATTTGAAGAACTGTCACATGGAAAAAGGTGAGAGCAAAACAGAAAGCAAATGCAGAGCTTTGCTGCCTCTGGTCTGGGTGTGCCTTCACAAGTGCTAGAGCTTTCAGAAGCTCTTGTCTTTCCATCGTCTGTCTTCACTCCCTTTGTCTTCAAAGATCTTCTGCAAAGTTTCACAGTTTGCAATCACTGATAGCAGTTCTACTTTTTAAAATTGTCTCACTTAAAATCTTCTGTGAGTTTCTAACCCTCATAAAAAAAATGTTAGTTTTTTTGTATCTTCTCTTGCTTTATATGATTTTTTTAAATTTTTTAAAAATTTCAGCTATAACTATTCTTTCTCTTCAGGATTTTACAGGAGCATGGCACAAACCAAAATGTGTATTTAGAGGTTAATATGCACGTGGTTAATTCATAATGCTTCACCCCCATGTGAGAAATGTAGGATGACCATCATGAATTCAGTCTTTCCTTTGCTCTTTTTTCATCTCTCACCACCTCAAGCCCTGCAGAAAAAGTTAAACACTGTCCTCAGTTCTAAGGATAGGAATGTTTCTTTGAAATAATTATATCTATAAATATAGACATGTAAGTACAAACACATAAAATATACATAGATATAAATGTATAAATAATTTATATTTTTGAAATATATAAAGAATATATGTGCATATAAATACTTTTGGGACTGGCGAGGTAGCCCAGTGGGAGGAAGTACTTGTTGCCAAGCATGATGCAATGGTTTTGATCTCCATGGTGGAAGAAGAGGACCATTTCCTGGGAGTGTTCCTCTCACCTCCCCATGCACACAGGACATGTGTATACCTTCATTCATAAGCACAAGTACATGCACACATATCACAGATGAAAAATATAATTTAATTAAATAAATCATTTGAAATATTTGTACATGGCTTTGATCCTTTTTTAACAAGTCACTTGACTACATTCAATGTGTCTGTGTGGCCTCTCATTCTGTTAAGTGTGCTTGTGAAATAGTCAGGTAACAAGCTTTCTGTCAGGGTTCAGTTCTGCTGAATTATACACCATGATGCCAGGAACATTCTAGAATGGGACTTTGTATGAGCACTAGGATGAATTGTTAAAACAAACTTACCAGGTCACAGAGTCTTTACAAACTTGTTTCTACAAGAAACTCTCTCAGTTTTCCACTAATAAGTTAGGAGTCATTTGTTCCAAAACACTGGGTGTTTCTGCTCACATCTCCTTTCAAAAGCATTGTGTACATAGCTTTATGTGGACAAGGGGTGTCATTCTAACTACTCGCTGTTGACAGAGAAAAGCAAACTAGTCATGTGTGATATTTGTCAACCTGAATGGTGACATCACAGTCTTTTAGGCAGAAGAAATTTCCTTAGTAATTATTGATTCTTTCTTCTATATCACCTGGTACAGTAACAGGTACATAGTAAGAGAGAACCAGTGATGCAGTAGCATTCCCTGAGTGGGGACTGGATGTGAACAGAGTCTTCTCACAATAACTGTATTTTTCTTTTCCTAAGTCTGTGGGACAAGAGATTATTTCTAGAACAGTGGATTTCCAACCTATTCAATCTCCAAGGTAACTGATATCTCTCTATTGAGTCCACCTGCATTTATAGTTGCTTCTCATGACTCTCAAAACAATAAGTTCAGTTGTGTCATGTCATTCTCCTCACACTCTCCAATACCTTCCCATCATATTTGTGTAGGAAGCTATCTGAGTCAGGGAATGTTGCTGTAACAAATAGCATAGGCTGCACATTTACTTTTCAGTAAACATATATTTCGCATAGTGCTGAAGCCAGTAAGTCCTGGGCCAAGGCTTTAACTAGCACAGCACCTACTGAAGGTTTTCTTGCTGGCTTGCAGGTGGCCATCTACATGCCCTGTCCTTATACTGTTGCAAGACATCACAGTCTTTTCTTCTTTACCATCCCAGAATGTCAGTGCTATTTTACAATTCCTATTATGCCCTAACTATTTGCCAATGCATGCACCTCCCTACAAATACCACTAAACAGCACCAAGGGATATTTGTTCAAAAATTTTGGAACAAAAACATTGAGTTCACAGGAAGGCAGCCACATAGTGTAACTTTCTGAGGTACCCTTTTTTCATCGTATGTTGTTCATCTTGGTTCAGCCGTTTGTGGTTCTTACTGTTGCTTAAACATTTCCCTTTTGCACATTTGGTATGTGTCCATCCTATACCAGGAAATGTGATCATGTGGATACTCTCATTCAATTCTTTCTCTGCTCCCAAGTCACTTCCTTATTTCTCTATTATCTTATCACTTCATGAGTCCCCAATACTATGAAGCTACTTTTGTCAGTTGGGTTTATCTTTTGTGCAAACTGAATATAAGCTTGTTCAGTGTGCAGTTTGTGTTTGTTTTTCTTGTGGGCCCCAGCACCTCCAGGCTAGAATATTTAATTGTTTGGTAAGTACTTGTTAGAGGAGATAATGAATATTTATTATTACATATATTATAACATCAACATTTTATTGTGCTATAGTTGTCTTGCATATTTGCAAAATAATATTAATTCAATGATATAGAAAATGAAATCAAGAAGTTAAAAACATCGCTCATGGCTACACTAAAAATTAATACTAGTCATGATAATTAGCAAGTTTGAGCTTCACACCAGGGTCTTTTCTTTTCAAAAACTCAACTATTTTCCTTTGTATCATGCTGAGATATGAATGGAATGAGAATAATTTAACAATTTTCTAACAATTTTACAATCAAAATTGATGTTAGCTTATGGTCTGCATTTGTCTTTGGAATAAAGAAGTAATCCTCTGGCTAAAACTCTTTAAACTTACACAATACTTTATAGTAAAAGATTTTTCTGTTTGTTTAATTCAGGGACTAAACATTTCTTCGTAACTGAGTCTGATTTTCTGCTGCATTGAGGTACTAATACCTTACTACCATGAAACTGTTATACTTTTGAATTTTCAGGTGGCCTCCACCTTGATATTTGACCTGCAGCAATGCAGAAGACTTGGTGTTTGAAGATACATGTTTTGAAGCTTGTTTGCTGTTTCTTTCATTAATGCCTGTACTGAATGGATCAGTCCAACTCTGCAGTGTTAGAGTTCGCTGGAAATAGTTCTGAAGTGAGGTTGAGAGTTCATGACCAGTGTAAGTTGCTTTCCTCTGACGAGTCTCCTCTTGTCTCCTCTCCCTCTCTCTCTCTCTCTCTCTCTCTCTCTCTCTCTCTCTCTCTCTCTCTGTCTCTTCTCTCTCTCTCTCTCTCTCTTCTCTCTCTCTCTCTCTCTCTCTTCTCTCTCTCTCTCTCTCTCTCTTCTCTCTCTCTCTCTCTCTCTCTCTCTCTCTCTCTCTCTCTCTCTCTCCTAGAGATAACTACTAAATCATAGCTTAGTGCTGAACCCAGTTTCTAAGTTCTTTATTTTCTCATCAATTGACTGAAAATGGTTTAAGAGAAGAGAGGGAGATGATTCCATGGGTAAAGATGCTCCTTGCTAGCATGAGGACCTGAGTTTAGATCTCCAGATCCTGGGTAAAGCCAGATACAGTAGTGTGCACCTGTGATCCCAGCACATCCACAGTGAACTGAGAGTCGAGGACGGAAGACTCCCTAGAGCTCCTGTGTCAGCTAGCCTAGCCCATGCAGTATACAACCACAGAGCCTTGTCTAAACAAGGTGGGAGGGAAGCACCAGTATACACACACACCAGATTCAAGGAAGAGATATTTTTCTCTCCTTAGATGATGATGTCATTAGTGAGTGACCTGTGGTGTTGTACCTTTCACTTACTATGAGAACAGTTAAGGATTGTTGTTGATCCACCATGTTTTTGTAAGTACGTGCATGATGTCAAATGTGTCTTGATTTCAAATTCAAAACTATTATTATAGGTCCTTATTAATACATGCCAAGCATTTGTAAGCTGCTCTTAGAATTACCTGGTGTTGGAAAAAGGTGAAACCATTACACCTTATTGCAATGACAGAATACTTAGCCAGAACATTTAACAACTGGAAGTTTATTTGAGCTGACAATGTTGGGGTACAGCCCATCATGGCTGGGAAGGCATGGAAGCTGGGAAGAAGCAGGTGGTTACATGTGTGTGTGATGAGGACAGGTAAAGCCTGAGTGCTGTGCTCACAGACTTTCTTTATATTTAACAGGGGACCCATTACCCACATATCCACTCACTGCCAGGGTGAGTATTTCTTAATCAGTTAAAGCTTCCTGGAAACATTCTTAAAATATGTCAGATGTGTCCAGAGCTTTGTTTCCATGGTGATCTAAACCCTGTGAAGTTGACAGTGAAGGTTAACAATTACAAGAGGAAAGAAAAATTGAGTTATCCATGCAAGATTCAAATGAGAGCCTCATTTCCATTTGCATTTATGCTGAAACTAATGAAAACCAAAATCACTGATAGAGTTTTGTAGTAAATGTAAAAGAAAAAAAAAAAAAGGCAAAACTGTTCTATAGCTCTAGGTTTGGGAGTCTAACTTTCTGTAAAATTTTAATATCTATCAATAAATTCATATAATTAATATTTATCTAGAAGAATTTTAAGCTTGGAGCTCAAAGATGAGAGCTCAGTTTGACAATGATGAAGTGCAAAATTTTATCTTGAATTGCTATTAAAACTGTATTTCCTCAAAGTGTTTCTGTATCTTTTCACTGAGATTATCTTCTCAATTGATTCCATAACCTCTAGGGGAGGGGCTGAGCATTGGGAAAGCAAAGTGAACAGCTCAATCACTGCTCTGTTAATTCAGATTCAATTTGACATTAATCCGCAAATGAATTTTTTCTTTCAGTTTGAGATTTGATTAACTATTTTTTTTCATGTTCTGTGTCACCATATTCATTTTTTACTCTTCACAAAACACATTCAGAAAAGTTAGTGGAGCTGAGGTTGTCTCCAGGAAGCCAACCTCTGATTCTGTGAGTGTGTGTGTGTGTGTGTGTGTGTGTGTGTGTGTGTGTGTGTGTGTGTAATATTTAGCTTTCAAAAAAGGGAACAGAGAAGAGTTTTATAAGAAGTAAAAGTGTAGCTAGAGTTTTTCTGGTCGTGCCTGGCCCATAGTCAGGACAAATCTCTCTCACCCGCCAGTTCCGCAGCAGCTCAGACCCAACCAAGTAAACACAGAGACTTATATTGCTTACAAACTCTATGGCTGTAGCAGGCTTCTTGCTAACTGTTCTTATAGCTTAAATTAATCCATTTCTATAAATCTATACCTTGTCACATGGCTCGTGGCTTACCGGCATCTTCACATGCTGCTTGTCATGGCGGCAGCTGGCAGTGTCTCCCTCTGTCTTCCTGTTCCCTGCTTTATCCTCTCTGTTAGTCCTGCCTATACTTCCTGCCTGGCCACTGGCCTATCAGTGTTTTATTTATTGACCAATCAGAGCAATTTGACATACAGACCATCCCACATCATAAAAGTACCCACTAAACATTGTGGAACACACCTTTAATCCTGGCACTCAGGAGACAGAGGCAAGTGGACTTCTGTGAGCTCCAGATGAGTGGGCTTATATAGTATGGAATTTTCATATATATATATATATATATATATATATATATATATATATATATATATATACACACACACATTATTTTCATGGATAGAAGATAATATTTGAACATTTACGCAGCTCTAATCATTAGGAGGAGCCATGATTAAAAACTTTCTAAAAATAATTATTTATTTTTATTTTATGTGTCTGAATGCTTTGCTTACACCTATGTACATATTTGATGTATGTGCCTGGTACACACAGAGACCAGAAGAAAGCATCAGATCCCTTGAAATTGGAGTAACAAATATGGGTGCTGGAAACAGAACTCAAGTCCTCTACAATAGAGTAATATGCTCTCAGACACTGATTTGTCTGTTTATTTTAAAAATTTAAAAATAGTTTCATCTATTCAGAGTTGAGGTATTAATTAGTGATGAAATATCAAGGGTCAGAAGAATGAACTATGGAAGCAAAATTAATTTACAGACACAGCCAATGATGACTGACTGTAAAATAGCTGGATTAATCTATCTATCATTTATGCATCCAATCATCTACCCATTCACTCAAAAGTGTCTTATTAAATACAATTAATTCAGGAATGGTGTTTTAAAGTCTCAACACCATGCGTTGAGAGTCAGCCTGGTCTTTGGAGTGAAGTTTTTTCTGTCAAACAAGCCCTTCCCTCAAAACAACAGAGTAACTTGTGAGACAAGGACCATGGTTAATCTTCTATGAACAGCTCTTCTCAGAATACACCATGTTCCTGAAGCTCAGCAGTGTAACAACTCAATTGATGTCCTGCAGTAGACAAACAAGACCCTCAAAGGAGCCTGGGACTCTGTAGGAGTATATAGTGAGCACAGTCACTCTAGATGGCTAATACAAGGTTATTCTGTCATTGATTACACAGGTTTTGTATCCATTAGAGTCTATTTTCTTTAATGAAAAGTAGACTTGCCGTCCCATGAACTTGGAAAACCCTAAGAAACACCTGCTTGGGAATCATTATCTTTTTTTTTTTTTTTTCTGAATGACACTGGAAAGCACTGTGATTGTCTATGAAGATTAGTAACATGTGATTCCTGTTCCAGACCAAAGTCTACTAGGGAAATACATGTAAGGTATTACTGAATTGAGTGTGATAGATTTAATTTCAGAAGCCTGAGATCAAAGTTCTTTGAATAGATGGAAGAACTTCTAGAAGAGAGTTTCAAATACATTTCTCTGTTCATTCTATTCTACTTTTAATTTGCAATTAATTTGATGGGACAAGATTGTATTGTGTCATTTATTCAATAAAAATTGATTGACTGTCTACCATTACAGAAACCCTGTTTTATTCAGTAGAGCCATAACAAGAAAAGACAGACTGTAGCCTAAAATACTAGTACTGCAGTGAGCTCAGAAAAGAAATAAATCAATTCACAATGAGCTATATCATTTTAAAGTAATACATTTAAACTATAATGTATTTATAGTTAAGAAAGTATTTGAGACCTCACATGTGTTACAGGGTCAGCATGTAGGAAAAATTATAAAATAAACACAGACATGTTGCATGTGCCTCAGCTTATGTTGTAATCAAATGAAACAATGAACAGCCAGGAACATTGATCACAGAATTTCCCATTACATGGTGGTGAAAATATCATAGAAGCATTCATGAGTTGCTAAGGAATCAGTAACACTAATTGGTTAGAACTATCCTCATTGACTCAATTTCCTCACATCAAGTAGTGATGTGGTAAGGGGATGATAAAGTCCTGGGCTTTCATGGAAAGTAGAGAAGTATCTGCAAGATTCCTAAAGCCATGCTTGCTGAAAGCAGCACCATGCCTTGCTTTCCCCAAGGATTACCAATGAAGGCTATGGGGCAACTGAGGATACATATAGAGGAAGTGGTATGAACAGGCACCGAATTATTGACACAGCAAGGGTCTGTGAAAGGGGCCCAGATCAGACATTCCCCATCATGAAATCATGACACATAGGATTCTTTGACAGTGTACAATTTCAGGAAAAAATAAGTAGGAGTTTTAATTGACTGACTGTGCAAAGAAGACTGAGTACCTGAAGTTTTTGAAAGAACATGTAGCTGACAATGATCACTTATTGTTATTGAATGAAATGAAATCAAACATACATTGAAGCCAATGTTCTCAGGTTTCAACTAAAGTACCTGCGTAGGTCAAGTTCTTTCTAATTATTAAATATGAGTCTGGGTAAGATGAATACAATTATGAGGAAATATATTAAGGATTACAGGGTAAATAATAAGTTAGAGATAAAAAGGGAATGCTATCATATAGTACTGTTAAGAAGTATATTCAGAGATGAGATATTCATCAAATCTGAGTACATCCATGTAGTTCATACAAGACTGAAGTATTTGTGGCATGTGAAAACTAATAAATGCCAAAACTATTAGAAAGAAACTAAAATTTTATCGTGTGGGTCAACAATGAGATTGTTGTGATTTTGGCTAGTATTTCTCTTGTAATTAAAGTCACTTATCTCTTTGGTCAGCTTTGCTCATGATCATATTCTCATCGCTGAAAGGCCCTTTAGTCTTTTGTTCCTTTGGATTCTTTTCGATACTGAAATTGCTTTACTATATCTCTGATTCTTTTTTCCTTATAGGAGATGCATTTTTGAAGAGTTTTTTGCTCTCTTTAAAGAGGGTTCAGAAGTTACCAGGTCACAATGATAGGAAAACTTCTTTGCCTAAGTCAATGATGGGAATGTATGAGTTACTTTGCATCTTACCCTGGACTGTCAAAAAGTGAAAGGGTTTGTTTTGGTTCCGAGTTTCACAGGGCTCAGCTCATGTTTCCCTGGATCCACTGCTTGGGCTTCAGTGAAATGCAGTGTTACAATTTTAGATCATGTCAGATGAGGCTACTCTCCTGATATACAACAGGAAGCATAGTGAGGAGAGTGCTAGAGACATGATACTCCTTTACACGACCTACCTCCACCTCCATCTCAGGTCTGAAATCTTTTAATAATGTCATCAAACTGAAGATGCATCAGTGAATTCAGACCGGTTCCATCAGAGCCCTTAGGACTACAAAACCTCTCAAAAGTGGCAACAGAAGGAATCAAGTCTTCAACTCTTCAACACTGGAGAATTAGGGGAGACATCATATTGCAATGACACCCAATTCACTAGCTGTAAATGAAAGATTATCTTGTTTTATTCTGCTTATATATATTTAAAATTTCCATTATGGACAATATTTGATCTACATTTAAATCTAGACCAGACAATTGCCCTTACCTCAATGCAAATAAACAGCATTAAAATACCATGGCTCATGTGTCTGTTTTTACTGTTTATTTGACTATACAAACTAAGAAGTCAAGCGCATGTAAAACTTCTGTCTGCACCTTGTACACTTTAAAAACAAATATTTTTATCTAGATCAATAATACTATGATATGTATTTCTACAGAATTTTTATTACAAAAATATAATAAAACGCTAAGAAAGCTAACAATTGGTAAAAATATTTCTTGTGCTTTTATAGAAAAATAGAAATATATGAATTATGTATCTGCCTGGATTTAAAATTTACACACCACATGTTCTTATCACTTTGAACATTTATGATTAATTATGAACTGAACACATCAAAGTTGAGGACTGAACACTATGTATAATTTCTGGCCAAGTTTTTGTTTTTATTTTAAGTTTCTCATTGAATGGCATTTCATCTCTCTATATTGCATTTGAATGAGGGATTAGCCATTCAGAACTTTATCTTTGATTTTTAGGAGAGAGACGGAAGAAAATATACCCACCCTACAGCTGTGTGAGACAGGTTTTCACCCATTTAAAAAGAAGATAAGATTTAAAAGGATCAATTGCTTGCCCCCAAACACAGTAAGTTCAGAACTTAAACCACTTATCTATTAAATTTATAACATTTTATAGCACTTTAGTGTTATCTATATTAGCAAAATGCATTATCTGAAGATAGGTTTCAATACATATTTCACCTAAAAATTAGTTTATAAAACATACCTGGCAAGCAAAGGCAAAGGCAAAGGCTGGAACTCCACTTGAGTACAACCTGTTCTCTGTCAACAGGTATGGGCTTCCTACAAAGCAAATTGTCTGGAGCAGGAAAGCAACCTTACCTTTGTTTCAGAATTCTCTCCTCCTGGGTAGTGGATGGTCTCATTCATGTTTCCTTAAAATAACCATGTGTGCATTAGGTGCACACATTGATAGTTTGTTCGTGATTGCTAATGAATGAATAAGTGATTTTAGGGAGTGAAGGGAAAGGAAGATTCACTTTGTGCAGAAGAGAGATTGGTGACAAAGTTACTTGTTTTACAAAAAAATCTACAAAAGATGCAGCTAATTCTTGACAAAATCTTAACGAGCATCACTAATTGCAGCATGAACATTCCATAAAACTCAAAGGGTAGAACTTAGCAAGCAGGAGGAAGTGAGGGCACCTGCTCTGTCCCCAGACGTTCTCCCTGTGTTCTCCACCTGTGTTCTCCAGGGTTCAGGCCACCCTGTGCCCCACCGCCTTCTCCCTGTGTTCTCCAGGGTTCAGGCCACCCTGTGCCCCACCGCCTTCTCCCTGTGTTCTCCAGGGTTCAGGCCGCCCTGTGCTCCACCGCCTTCTCCCTGTGTTCTCTAGGTTCAGGCCGCCCTGTGCCCCACCGCCTTCTCCCTGTGCCTGTCATGTTGCTGTAGAGCCGAGGCTCCAGGCTGGCCTGGCTTGACTTCCTGTCCCACTGACCTTCTTGTAAGTCTCTGTTCAGAGACAGCACTTCAGTGACAAGATGGTGTGAAAGGCATGGTTTCAGGCTACATTCCCACACCATTCTCTGCTTGATCTCTGTGTTTTGCCAGTAGTAACATCCAACTTTCTGACTTGTAGGTCATCATATGAGATATAAAGAAGTAGAAATTTCCAAGTTACTACTGAAATTTTGAAAGAAAAAAAAAACATGCAATGCTTCCATGAGGTTTTGCTTATTAATTAATGCACGCATGGATAGATAAAAATACCAATACAGATGACTCTGTCATTGAAGACACAGGTCCTATAGAAATAGGTGATTTGAAGATTCAACATAGACAGTATACATGCTGATAAATTATGTCTAGAGAGTGTAGATGGTATGGATAAGAGACTACACAGAGACACTACAAATGTTAATATTGATATAACAGGTAATATAGGTTAGATGGTATAAATATATAAATATAAAAGATTATAGGTGGAAAATATAGAGCTATACCTAGAGATGCAGACACATGATGGAGACAGAGAGAGATACAGTGAGAACAGAGAGAATTGGCAGCTAACATAACGGTAGATAAAATTTCTGAGTGTTTAGGAATGGTGGTATAAGCATACCCATACACAAACATGAATACAAATAAGTAAATTTATTGGTAATAATGAAACAATGTTCAAACTACTGTAAGTTACCTTTTCAGTCCACTTAAAATATCTTTAAAATAGACATTGGATATTTACAAATAAGTTAACACAGAAATTGAGCTAAAGGAATCTAATTGAGCTAATGATATCAGGACCTGATAGTGCTCTACATGTTGGACTTGGTATTTAGTATACACTGTCACAGGCAGTATGGGAAGGAAGACAGGGCTAAAAATTTGGTGTTAATTAAGGGGAAAAATGAGCCTTTAAAAATTAAATAACTTAACTAATTATATTTTTGGAGTTAATGTTCAAGGCTCTGAATTATGCTTGTAGAGTTTGCAACTTTTGTACATCAAGTTTTACATTTATTTCTGTGTGTTAAAAATGACAGTCTTTGCCAGCCTGGGCTACCAAGTGAGCTCCAGGAAAGGCACAAAGCTACACAGAGAAACCCTGTCTCGAAAAACCAAAAAAAAAAAAAAAAAAAAAAAGACAGTCTTTGTAAGGTTTAAATAAAAATGAAGCCACATTTTGATTTGAATTCATTATTTTTTTTGAATATAGGCCTGGCTCTGCCTCCCGAGTGCTGGGATTAAAAGGCGTGCGCCACCACCGCCCGGCTCTGAATTCATTATTAAATGATTGTTTGCATGGTTACTACATTTTAGGGACATTTAAAAACTAACTATGTTTCATTCAATTTTATCTTACAAAGATTTCCAAGCAATGAGAATCAGCGCCCACCTCTTTTTAAGTATCAATAGCTGAGAAAAGCTGATAAAACAATGAAGACAAACTTCTCCAGCTCAATATCCTCTTGTTTTTGAAAATTCATCTAGTGTATGGCTGGAAGAGATTTCATTTAATTTAACATGGGCTTTTTATGTTTGCAGGTATTTCATTCATCTTCTATCATAGCTGGCAGGCTAGTGTCTCTCCTCGACATGCCTCCTTTGCATATTACAGGATGCTAGTGACCTTGTGCATTTAATCTATCTGATATAGTATATTTCTTCTCGATTTTCTCACTTAATATAGTTCAAATAAATTCTAGCTCGTGTGAGTGAAACCATTATTGGCTTACAAAATCCTTACATAGATACTAGTAAAAAAGACAAATGAGACTATGAAAAGAAATAAAGCAAACTCATTTGCAATGCCAAGTCAATAGCTTGCTGTTTTGTTACATAATATGGAAGTGGACCCGTTTTGACTGAATAACTCATCTCAAAAGGAACATTCAACTTGTTTATAGAACACACAATGAAGAATAGTTAAAAGACAAAAGGTTAATGAAATCTGGCTGCCAAGGAAATCAAATGTTTCTCTCCTTGAAAAAGAAGAATAGACAAAAAGATACTCTTGTCCAATCATCCTTCTATTTTTTAATTAATGAGTTGTGGAAATAAGGCAGGAAAATCTAGAATTCAGGAAATCAAAAATACAATTAGGAGTACATATGGTTATGCTGCTGAATGGCAATACATCTGTCATAAAAAAATGGTCTTTAGGGTCTTTACTCATTCACATACAATTAAACAAATTGTAACTGAGGCAAAACCTGCCTCTGAAGTAGAAGCCTTCTGAAACTCCTGAAGTTTGTTGCATCTACACTCACACATGCACACATATGCACATGTATACATGAATGCATATGTACAAATGCACACATGTACAAAAACACACTTAGGCTCATACTTGCACTTACACACAAACATTTGCCTGGAGGTGCAATATTAAACTCTATTGAAGGCTATGTCTGAGTGAACTTTAGCTTCATGTGGTCTTTGCTGCAGGTAAAGGTCACTGAGTTGGTTACAACAGAATTTTTAGCGTTTCTAGCCAATGTAGCATCAGCAACAGTGAAAGGAAAACCTAGACACACCAGAGGGTTCCAATATCCAAAGTTCAATGATGTAACTTCAAAGAGGCAGCTGTGAGTTCCAGAGAGGCACCAAGAGGTAAGCATCACAGAAACCAGAGCTTTAAGCAATAATACCAAGAGGCAGATGAAGAGTCCCAAACAGCAAGCAAGGACAGATCTGCTGTGGGATGTTCTGTATGGCAAACGTGTTGCTCTGATTGGTTAGTAAATAAAACACTGATTGGCCAGTAGTCAGGCAGGAGGAAGTATAGGTGGGACAAGGAGGAGAAGAATTCTGGGAAGTGGAAGGCTGAGTCAGAGACACTGCCAGCCACCACCATAACAAGCTGCATGTAAAGATGCCGGTAAGCCATGAGCTACGTGGCAAGGTATAGATTTATAGAAATGGGTTAATTTAAGATATAAGAACAGTTAGCAAGAAGCCTGCCACGGCCATACAGTTTGAAAGCAATATAAGTCTCTGTGTTTACTTGGTTGGGTCTGAGCGGCTGTGGGACTGGCGGGTGAGAGAGATTTGTCCTGAATGTGGACCAGGCAGGAAAACTCTAGCTACACAGATCTGCAAGACGCTAAGGATACAAGACTCCCCACACCCTTAGCTAAAATCTTCCTCTGATGGTTGTTGACACTCTAAGCCATGGGCTGACTTTGTGGTAGTTGGAATGTAATTGGGCCCCATAATCTCAAAGTGAGTGGTACTATTAGGAGGTGTGACTTTGTTGGAATGGTAATGGTCTTGTTGGAGGAAGTATGTCACTGTGGGTATGGGCTTTGAGGTTTCCTATGCTCTCAAAATACCACTCAATGTGTTTCAGTTGACTTCCTGTTGCCTGAAAGATGAAGAGCTCTCAGCTACCTTTGTACAACCATATCTGCCTGCACACTGCTGTGGTGGTATTGTGTTCCCCAAAATATTGTGTACCCTAATAAACTTATCTGGGGTCAGAGAACAGAAAAGCCACTAGATACTTAGGATAAGCAGTGTAGCACATGCCTTTAATCCTAGCATTCCAGAGGCAGAAATCCATGTGTTCAAGGATACAGACAAGCATGGTGACTCACACCTTTAATCCCAGAAAGTGAGCCTTTAATCCCAGAAAGCAGAAAGGTATATAAGGTGTGAGGACCAGAAACTAGAAGCATTTGGCTGATTAAGAATTTGGCTGGTTAAGCTTTTAGCTGGTTAAGCTTCAGTTCAGCTGAGAGCCATTGGGATGAGGACACAGAAGCTTCCAGTCTGAGGAAACAACACCAGCTGAGAAGTTGGCCAGATGAGGTTAGCTGTGGCTTGTTCTGTCTCTCTGATTTTCCAGCGTTCACCCCAATACCTGGCTCTGGATTTGTTTTTATTAATAAGAACTTTAAAGATTTGTGCTACACACTGCCATGTTCCATCATGATGACAATGGACTGAACCTCTAAGACTATAAGTGAGCCACCCAATTAAATGTTTCCTTTATAAGCATCACTGTGGTTATGATGTCTCTTCACAGCAATAGAAACCCTAACTAAGACAGAAATTGGTTCCAGGGACTCGGGTATTGTGATAGGCCAGACAATGTTTTTGTTTGGAGTAATATGGACTTTGGGAGTTTGTGTTAGGAAAGTGGGCCAATGCTTTAAGCATTGTCCAATTGGTTGTACTAGTAGGAACATGGAAGACAGTGGTACTGAGTGTGATTTGATAAACTGTGGGGCTATATCAAAAAGTTTTAGAGGAGAATTTTAGCATGTTGCCTAGAGATCATTCTTGTGATATTTTGGTGAAGCAAGTGGCTGTATTTAGCTCTTGTCTGAAGAGTCTGCCTGAGTGTGGCGGAAGGAGAGTTTTGGATTAAGTCCTTTGGCAGAAGAAATCTAAAAATAGCCTAGTATAGAGTCTGTTGTGTGGTTATTAGTGGTAACTCTATCAAAGATTTATAGTGAAAAAAGAACTAGCTGAGCAGGGTAAATTACAAAATGTCAAATTTAAGGAGAAAAGAAACATCAAAAAGTGGAATGGAACTAAGTCCTGTGCTCAAGGAGATAAATGGATTAAGAGATGGAATATGAGCAGTGGTGACCTCATAGCAAGTTGTGAAAAGGAACTTAAAGAAAAGCTCAGAGCCAGGTATGGTGGGGTACAACTTTAATCCCTGCTGTGGATATCACTCTATATAAATAAAACACTGATGGCCATTGACCAGATAGGAAGTATAGGCGGGACAAAGAGAGAGGAAAATTGGGGAAACAGGAAGAAGGAGAGGGAGAGACACTGCAGCCACCACCAGGATAAGCAGCATGTAAAGATACCAGTAAGCCACCAGCCACGTGGCAAGGTATAGATTTATAGAAATTGGTTAATTTAAGATATAAGAACAGTTAGCAAGAAGCCTGCCACGGCCATACAGTTTATAAGTGATATAAGCATCTGAGTGATTATTTTATAAGTGGATTGTGGGACTGCGGGGCTTGGTGGAACCTGGAGAGAAGCCCTCCAGCAACAATCCCAATACTGGGAAGGCAGAGGCTGACAGATCTCTGAGTTTGAGGCTAGCCTTGTCTAGAGATCCAGTTTCAGGACAGCCAAGCTCAGGCAGTGAAAGACAGAAGCTGGGGAACGTGTAATTGAATGAGAGCCCATGTTCCAGCCCCAGGAAGCAGCAGAACTTGGCAGCTGTGTCCACTTGGATCTGACTTTAAAGTTAAGGGTTAGAAGAAATGGGTTATGGAATTTGCCTCCAAGGCAAAGGAAAGTCACTGAGTCCAGGCGTATGTCAGGGGTGTCCCTAAATGGAGGCCTAGAGAGGTCATTTTGTGAAGCTGTGAAGTTGAAGCCTGAATTTCCTTGGAGACTCCAAGACGTTAGAGATGCCAGAGTCATGGGATACCTACTGAGGAAAGCTGCTAACAGGGAGCTTACAGGGAGAACCAGCCCAAAAGAAAGAAGTGTGTTGCAATCAACAAAGCTAAAATGAGTTGGAGATCTGAAGTGTGCTTTGACATCAGACATGGTGATGCAGTTTGGAGTTTGCTCAGCTGGTTTTCTTGCTTTGTCCAGTATTTCCTCACTATGCTCCCTTCCCTACATTTTGTAATGGTAATGTATATCCTGTGCCATTATATGTTGAAAGTATGTGATCTGTTTTTTTTTTTTCTTTTTTTCTTTTTTTGATTTTATGGGGATTACAGTTAAGAGATTGTATGAGTCTCAAAGGAGACTTTGAACTTCAGGCTTTTATAATGGACTGACTTTTAAACATTCTTGAGACTGTGATAGAATATGGGGACTATTGAAGTTGGGCTAAATTTATTTCGTATTGCAATATTGTTACAAGCTTTTGTGGGCTGGGGATCAGAATGTACTAGTTTGGATGTAATTGATCCCCATAATCTCATAGAGGGTGGCACTATGAGGAGGCATGGCTTTGTTGGAGTGAGTACAGCCTTGTTGGAGGAAGTGTGTCATTGTGAGCTTTAAGGTTTTCTGTGGTGTGCACACTGCCTAGTATCTCAGTCGATTTCCTGTTGTCTGCAAGATGTAGAACTCTCGGCTACTCTTCCAGCACCACATCTGCCTTCATGTCGCCGTGCTCCCAGCCATGACAATAATGGACTGAACTTCTGAGACTACTGCCTCACCTAAATATTTTCCTTAATAAGAGTTGCTTAACAAGGTCATAGTGTCTTTTCACAGCAATAGAAACACTAACTGACAGCCTTGAACTTGCACCACGCTGAATTCCAATTTCAAAAGCTTACAGCTGCAAGTCATTGGTTCTCATGACATAGAGATAAGATGTCCTGTGCTTGAAAGCCCGGTGTGTGAGCTTCTGGAATGCACAGCTCTCCGCAGGAAAGGAGCTTTCCCAGTTTACTTCCTAGTTACTATGATAAAACCCTCTCACCCTGTCATGCTGCTCCCATTCTCACTGCTCACTGCTTGCTTACTCTCTGCCTTGACTTTCTTTCTAGCTGTTGTATCCACCCCAGGTCCGCATGAATGAGGAATCACTAGCTTATATATTATTTCAATTATTTGCTTGAATATTTTACTTTCCTATCTAAAGGATAATTGTTTGATTGAGGTGAAATCCTGAAAATGTTTATTGCCACATTAGTCCTTATTAAAAGTTAATAACTATGTACTGCATGTAAGAAATGCACTCCCTACATAGCTGTGCCTGTCAGACAAACTCTGAATATCATCATCAAAAGAGAAGAGCTGAGACTTCTGACTTCATTTATTTAAGACATGTTCACTCAGTTCTGTGAATTCCTTCAATTGTATGCAATATCTAAGAAATGCAAGCAGACTGTGATCATACTGACTTCTTACACTGATACTGATTTTAGTTATCTGCGTTAGGCTCACTATTAAACACAGATGCAACTTATGGTTGCTCCACAAAACTATGGAATGAAAAATTTTGAACTTGAATTTATATCTGATAACGCTGAATATAACATTACAAATATAAGCATTCAATAATTAAGGCATACATATGTGAAATAAGTATCTAATGAGAAATTTGGAAGAATAGTGTAAAACTTAAAGCAGGAATAGCATAAAAGGAGGCTAGTTCCAGCAGTAGAAAGATTCAAACACAAAAGAAGAACAGTTTCAGATCATTCAGATAAAAGTCAGAGCAAAGCCTGTATCTTTCTTCATCTGCTTCCACTCAGGTGTGCTAGGTGCAGTTTACTAGGAATAGAACTGAATGGAAAGGTCACAGTAAGTACACTTCACTCCCAGGAGCTGATGTCAGATAGCCTTCAGTAAATAAAAACACAGATCCTTCAAGAAATGCCTAGCTCTGTGGCTGAGACAGAAAATGTGCATGATGAACTGAGAACATTTCAGAATGCCAGAAATTAAGAGTCTGTGCAAGGCAAACAGATGTACCACGGATGTAAGAGGTTGAATTGAGATTTTAGATTTGCAAGCGCTAAGGAACAGACCTCTGAGGAGAAGAGAGGACACAATGTGAGAGAAAAAAATGAAGCACTGGATTATAAGCAAAATGTCTCTTAACTAAACGGTAGTGTAGTAAATATCTCTGAATCCACATTGCTATAATTAAACTATCTAGCTTATAAAATTGAGCAAAGAAGCAATTTTTATATTCAGAAGAATTCCAAAGAATGTCATGAATTTGTTATACTAAGCCTGAGAATGTAAGGGTGTAACTCCTAACTGCCTGAGTGTGATTGTAACAACTCTCTTTCAAAGAGGAGAAGGAGGGATATGACTACATTTAAAGGTCGGAAACATGAACCACGATATGTACAACAGTTGATCAAGTTCATCATACCCACACACATACACACATACACACACACACACACACACACACACACTGTGTCACCTTGATATGTAAATACTTGGGCTATGAAATGGTTAAATGGTGCTTTGCATCTCGAATATGATGCTCAGAAAACTCATAACTCCAAACTGATAACAAACACATTTGGTAGATCAGTGCATTTGATATTTCAGCGACACACTCAAAAGGTCAAATTTATCAACAACAAGGGTAAGGAAAGCTGCCAGAGTTTGGAAGAGGATATGAAGACATGACAACTAAATGAAGCATGCTCTCTTCCAGTTGGATTCTAGAACAAAAGACTATCCAGGCAAGCAAAACTCCAGAATTCCTAATGGAGCAAAAGTGCAATCTTAGTTCATTTTCATTACAAATGCACCACATTGGTAAAAAGATGCCAATAACAAGTACAGTGTACATGTACTCTGTTCACTCATTTCTAAATTCAGTGTAAATCAGAAACATTAGGAAACAGAATCTTTCCAGTTCAAAAGAGTGGACAAGTCCCTATTTCCATTTCTTTTCCTTGGTCCCTATAACACTAGAACACTGTTTTCTCCTTATACTGTAAGTCAGGACTACAAACCTTGTTATATAATATACATAATTTTCATAAGGCAGGAAGGAAATATCTCATAGGAAATATTTTGTAGTCTCCTAGATGCTCTTCTTAAAGTAGCAGTTACCCAGGATTCTAACTCAGGGAACTTTCTTGGTAGAAAAGAGGCAATGAAATGAGTCTGTAGTTCATCTAACTGTCTCATTAACAGGAAAGGGGAATGTCTACATTTTTATCAGGGAAAATCCTATTAAGGAGATGAAAATAAAACCGTCTGTGCTAGCAGAAGTTTTACCCATGTGACAAAATCTCAGAAAACAACTGAAGGACAAAAATATTTAATCATCTCCTGTTTCCAGTGTTGCAAGTATCATTATGGTAGAGAGGGTGGCATGGCATGGCCTTTATTATTAACCAGAGGTAAAGAGTATTTCTGTATCCCGCCTTCCCTTTTATTATATCTCCACACATCCAGACAGTTATTTCACGAACTTCACAGGTGCACAGTTTAAGATTAAGATTAAATATCTTATATCTAGGTCTAGCCATTGTCAGTTTGGTTCTCCGGAGAATCTTCTTAAAGCATCATCTCACCACATTCTCTAAAGACTGGGCCTATTTCATAGTGTGAAATTCATTTATCCCACGTATTAGTCTCCTTTATTTACTGATGTGACAAAAACTACTCATCAGAAGTACCTTAGGGAAGAGAGATTGCTTTTGTGTACTGTTTCAGCTACATCCAGTGATCAGAAAAGGCATAGTGGTGGCAGGTTGAAGTTGCTCCTCACATCTTAGAAGACCAAAAAGCAAAGAACAGAACTAGCCTCAGTTCTTAGATTTTACCTCAAAGTGGCCCATTCCCAAGTCAGGTCCAGTCAAGTTTTCAAAATCAGGAGCTGGTAAGGAACCTTTTAAATCAAACCAAATAGTACAGATACAGGAAGCCCTATGATCATCACAACCCCAACATTGTTCCAAATTTCAAATTCCATGTGTTCTCTTGGACACTTGTAGAATTCTCTTAAATTTATAACAAGTTTTATGTGCCACTGTATTTATTATGTTGTATTTGAGGGGAAGATATTAAAGAATGTCAATTTGCTACAGTTAAAACTCCAACTGACCACAGAAACAATCCCATTCAAGTCTAACTTGATAAATCAATGAGGTTTTTTTGGATTATTCTCAGGCCCATTGGTTATTTATGCACACACATACATCCCAAAACAAATTTATTCCAAAACAGTCCCCAGTGTTGCTGATGACTCAGGGAAGATACATATTAAAGTCTCAAATATAGACAGCTGTCCATCCCTTCTATACTCCACTACTCACCCAAGACCATATGCATCTAGGGATGACAGACATGGTGACTGGAATTTCATGCCACACACTCCTCTAATCAGGAAATAATAATAGCTTCTTTATCCTCACAATATAACTAACTAATGCCTTGTAACTATTATTACTACTTTCCCACAACTGAAAGGTAAGGTATACAATCATTCACCATAACCACCAGTGCTCCAGGATGGTTGGGTGTCTCATGAGGCTTGAGGAAACAGTTTCCCAGCAACAACAATGGCACAAAGTAAAAAGTTCTATTCAAAACAGGAGGAAGAGTTGTAGAGAAAAGAAGAATGGGACCAAAGTGACATCAAAAGTGGCAGCATAAATCATAAATACACAACCAGCACCCAGAGGGTGTGGTGTCCAGACAGAAGTCCCAACAGCCTCTACTGCTTGGGCCTTGATGCCAGTTGCCCACAAAGCCTGTCCTTGGAACTAGCTACATGAGATGCTGATGTCTTTCCTTGGCAGACAGTCCAGACACTTTGGACTTTCTTCTCTCTCACAGTTTTCCATGTCTCCTTCTCAAGGTCTCACAAAGAGACTCTAACCATGCTTCACCTTGTCCTGACTCCCACATTTTCCATTGAATCAGGGGAAAAAGCAGCTGTGACTTCTATATTCTTGTGTTCAATGTGCCTTGAAAACAGCATCACACGGATGATTTCAGGGTCTGGAAGAAGCTTGAGTGACAGCAAGGTCCCCACACACTACAGCTGCAGCAGCCTCTGAGTGCCAGATTGCTGAAAGCAGAGGGACAAACTGCAGATATCCATAGCTCTCTTGCTTTTCAAAGTAGTCTTTGAAGTGAGTTGAAGTCTGTTATTAGGCTCCAATCTGGACTTTTCTTGCCAGGCTTTGAAAGCACCTGTGTTACTTCACCTTAAAAATTCTGACTTCCTTATAATTGTTATTAAACTCTCCAAAATCAGACCTTCCTCATCTCCACTTTCCAGACTTTTCTGATCCTAACTGCAATTTTTCTTGTTTTCTTCCCCATGTCTAAGTCTCATTATAGCAGTGGCTAAAAGTCACCATTGTTAACCAAGGCACTTCAATATGACCCCCAGAAAAATATGTCTACCTTAAAAGTCAACTTCGTGTAAATTCTGAGGACACAGATAAAATATAAGCAGATTCTGTGCTATACTAGAACAGGAATTGACCCTAGTCTAATTACAAGTAGACTTCTTACCCATGTGAAATCACATGAGCAAGGTCTTTTGTCTTTTCTTATTATTTACACTCTACATTGTACATACATACCATTAAACTCTGCTTACATCATTGTATCCTATTTCTGATCCTCTTCTCCACTTTTTTCTTCCCTTAGACATCTCCCAAGGGTTTAGTAACAAATATCAAGGTTTAGTCAAAATAATGGTCACACTCCTGGACTAATTTTTGTGTTAGAGAGATTATCATTGTATTCAAAGTGTAAATAAATCAACAAAGTTTAGCCCATGGCAATAGGAAAGACATGGAAAAACAGTTAACATCACAAAGGGAATGAAGCATAGAGAAACAATATTTGTCCTCTAAGACTTTCTTTTTTTCTTCTTTATTCTATGAATGTCTGTGAAATGATATAACCTACATTCAGTATGTTCACCTTTCCTTAGTTAATCTCTCCTGTATATGCCTTATAGATATACTCAGAGATGTCACTCATCTCCAAGACAGGTGTAATGTTAAATAGATAGATAGACAGAGACAAATATAGACAGGTAGAAAGATAGATGATAGATGAGTAATAGATATATAGCTAAATGATTGATTGATTATAGGTAGATAAATAGATAAGATAGATAGATGATTGATAGGTAGATAATGATGAAGAAAGAAAGAAAGAAAGGTAGATAGATAGATAGATAGATAGATAGATAGATAGATAGATAGATAGATGGATGGATGGATGGATGGATGGATGGATGGATGGATGGATGGATAGATAGATAGATAGATAGATAGATAGATAGATAGATAGATAGATAGATAGATAGACATAGAGAGACTGAGTGATAGAGAAAACATGGACAGGTGGGTAGTACTCAAGGTATATGGAATATCTGTCACTAGTCAATGTGCCTGATGCACAGAGTGGGAAGATAAGTCTGATAGGGTGTCACCAAGACACTACATACATTTAACAAAATATAATGGGAAGCTAAGTTGGTATAAATAAGGCATATAAAACATATTAGCTTTATTAAGCCAAAAAATCCTAAAAGCATATGGTCTAAGTATGTCTTTTTTGAGGTGCTCAAAGCTTTCAATGTTGGTGTATATTGGAAGACCATTAAGTTATGGGGCTCTGCACAAACAATGGATTAATTCCATTCTGTGGAATGGATTAGTCTGTCTTCCTGTGTGCCACTACCATTGCACAATCAACTTCCTTGAAGCTAGAGTCAAGCAACTGTTGGTGCCATGTGTTTCAATCTCTGCAACTTTGTGATAAATGAATTGTCCAGTCACAGGAATTTTGTTTTAGCAACAGAATCAGATTCAGGCATTATCATCTAAGAATGTTTCAACTAGAGTTGATGATGAAATGATAAAGAAATGGTATGCTTGCATTTGGTATGCACATGATTCTCATATGGCGATGAAGAAACTTACCATATTCCTGTACTTATATGAAATCACACTGAGCAGAAATTATTTCTACAATTGTCCCTTCCCTTGGGTCATTTAAATGGTTTAAATTCCATTTAGATATTGGTCCTTCAGAAGCACCATAATTACCGAAGATAAATGCCTCATCTACTTTCAAATCTTCATTAAAATTAGCTTTGTTATTTTTGTGGTGCCCAATAGCATAGCTATTAGAGTTAAGAGTCTGTCAGCATTTCCATTTACTAACTCTGGGGTTTTTTTAGGGTTCATTATCTTTTCTGTTTTGAATTGCATTAGCCTGAAAATTAGCTGTCAGCATGAATATGTATTATATTACCCAAACTCCATGCACGAATCAGTTAGGCAATAGAGAAGGTAGAGATCGGTCACCTCTTCCCTCCTTCTTCATGAAATTCTAAAGGTGTGTTGACTGCTTCATTATCTCACAGCAGCCACAGGCTGAGCGTTTTAATCATGGACTTTCTCAGAGAATTGGTCTTGAGCCTGACCTAATCATTTTGATATTTAAAAATGTATGAAGAAGCCAAATTGAAAATGTACTGTACTTGGTTTTCAATATACAATACATTTTAAAACTTCTGAACAAAATTATAATTAGAGATCTAGAAGAAAAAAATAGAGACCTCTGGTTTGTGCCATTTCAACCAAAGAAGAAAAGCAGAATGAACCACAGTGAGTGTCTTTTGTTTGTTTTACCAGAACCATTTCTGCACATGCAAGTGGGTGACAGGAGGTGACACACACACAGATCACAGCAGGAGAAGGTGTGTGGCACTGTGTAAAAGCATTCAGAAACTGGTCACACCATGTCCCCTGCTGTCCAGCGTAGAAGTCATGGAGGCAATGGTTTATTATTTTCTCAATCACTGACAAATTCACTCCACTTTTATTTATTTCTGTTGCAATACTAAGCATCTTCTCATTCCTCCATGCTTACTAGAAAACAATCTCAATCCTCCAGTCTGGGCTTTTTTTTTAACTTGCAGTGGGAAGAGAGGGAAGGGGAGGTTTTACTTAGAGACATGGTCCTTTCCTCTTTATAAATAGAATTGAGTTATGTGCATGGTCTTTTAGAAATAAATTATACTCTGACCTGAGCAGCATGGCCATGCACAAGTGATTCTAACAGGAGGAGATGCTGTCTGGAGACAAGGATTCAGTAATGAAGCTGCCACCTCACCTCTTTGTAAGACAAATGAGAATTATGGACAGACAGAAAGGGATATTGGAGTTTTTTCTTTCTTTTTTTAATCTACATATTTGCATGTCTAGGTTAGCATCAAAGATAAGCAGTAGCTAAAATTATCATTTTTACTACTTTAGACCTGAAAAGCTTAAACAATATAAACTATGTTTGTGGCATAATAGGTCATTATAAACAGAATCACTGCTGAAAATACATATGCAAATTCTAATATCTTATTAAAATATTAAAATTAAAGATCAAATTCCATCACTTAAATTATTAAGCTTCCCCAGTAGGACTCAGAGCCCTCATGAGGTGATTTTCCTTCTGGCAGACGCTGACAAGTACTTATCCTAGGATGATCTAATCCACGATGAATGTTGAGGTCTTTATTATCTTAATCTCCTCTCTTGCATTAGACAGTTACAAGATAATCCAAATGGCTTCTAATATATGTTCCATCTTTTCTCACATTGAAATGAACAGCTTTCAGTTGGTAAATAGTTCAAGCTAATACACGCATTTATTAAATCATCAATTTAAATGCTGAGCCCTATAAATCTATTTTCCCATCTGTACTCTCAAGACTCAGAGTAAAAAGATGGAAACTGTTGATATGAAAGAACAATACATATTATCAATTATCTGTAGCTGGAAGATTTCCAGTGTCCTGCCCGGTCCTGCAAAGTCCAGACAAATCCCTCTCAACCAAAGTCCTGTAGCCACTTATAAAATAATCACTCAGAAGCTTATATTAATTATAACTGTTTGGCCATTGGCTCAGGCTTATTACTGACTAGCTCCTACACTTAAATTAACCCATAATTTTTATCTATGTTTAGCCACATGGCTTAGTACCTTTTCTCAGTTTTGTCTTGTCATCTTGCTTCCTCTGTGTCTGGCTGATGACTTCTGACTCAGCCTTCCTCTTCACAGAATTCTTGTCCTCTTACCCCACCTATACTTCCTGCCTGGCTACTGTCCAATCAGTGTTTTATTTATCATCCATCAGAGCAACATGTATTCACAGCATACAGAATGATATTCCACAGCAATTATCAGCCTTATAACCCATATCTCTGCTTAGAGGGTTCTTATCCCTATCTGAAACCCTGGTTTACTTAGGCAATTCTGCAACCATGGATTTTTTTAAGGAAAAATATATTAATTTTTAATGATATACTTTTTTAGTAATTTTAGGTATTATGCTAACATTAGTGTAGTCCACACTTCTAATGGTCTTTGATAGAATAAATGATTCTTTAAACCTTTCATGAAATGGTATTTTTGCTAAAATAAGAACATTCTTTCAAAGCCTGAACGGCCTTTTTCAGGAGCTCTTTGTTGTTGTCCTTATCAGCATCATTCCAGGAGCATCACCTCCCAAAAACCTCTGCACAGACACTAAACCACAGTTTTGAATTGTTCAGTGTGTGCACATAGCCTGACATTTATGGGACTTTCTACTACTTAGATATCCTATAATCAATTCTTAATTGATATATTAACTTCGTGTCACTTAATCTGTAATATGATCCTATTTTGCCCCAGGCTGTTAGGTGTTTATCAGACTTTGGCACCTTCACATGTCCCGATTACATTTGATAAAAACTAAGAGCATGGCAGGTCAGTTGAATTTTAAATCCACAAACATTTGAAAGTAAGATGAAAACTACCATGTCATTATTTATATGTGCTCCTTAACACATTCAGTACATGGACCTGATATCTGCTTATTTACCAACAAAAATACCCAACAGACAAATTGGTGGAGAGAAGGAAAAAAGAGAGGACGCAGGATGTGAGTACATGGGCAGTGTGATTAACTTTCAAAGTCCTTTTTACAATACGTGTGTTATAAAAATACTGACTACTTAGGATGGCTCCATTCCTGCCATCTGCCATAGTCAGATGTGGTCACAAGATTAGGGAATCACCATTGTTCTGTTGACCTTCCTTAGAAGATGACTGAAGGCCAGCCAAGGTGGCTCCTCATTTGTCCTCTTCTGAAATGGACATCTGGCAGCCTGATGCTGCTGCCATCTGAGACACAGGAGAATCTTGGAAATTAAATCCGAGCACTGAAGAACTGAGTGACTGTGGAGCAGCCCTGGGGGACTCAGCATTTGTGACCCACTGAATGAGACAGAAATTCATGTCAATTGATTTAATCTAATATAATTTTTGTAGTGCTTGGTAACAAGCCCACAATCTGCACAAGCTAGGCAAGAGCTCTGCAGCTAAGTAACATTGAGGCCATCATCCAATATGGTTTAACTCACATCTAACCTACAGGAACATGGTTTTTGTTTTGTTTTGCTTTGCTTTTAACAGAGGAATAAAAGAGATTTATCAATGGGAGTGCTTGACTTTAAACTGAGATCATCTGAAAAGCAGAATGCTACATAATTTTAAGAGGTTTGTTTAATAAATAATATGCCTGTAGTCACCAATAAAAAAAATTCAGGTACAGAAGAGAATTTTGACAAGAAAGTCAACTTCCAATATGCCTGACATAACATGTTTTCCTTGTCCTAGGTTACAGCCATACTGTTTTTTAAACAGTGATATTTGTCTATATTCACCCATAAAGACCTGGAAAAATAACACATGAATCATTCTTTTAAAAATCTATGCTATAATATCAGTTCCATAGAAAGTTTGCAATAAAGAATAAATATATTAACACCTTTCATAAAGTTTATCTCTTTTCCTTGTCAAATATTATTCAGCCATCCCAAGATAAACAGAGGGGAAAAGCCAGATCAAAGTAATTTTTTTCTTAAATATCCAAATCAGTCAGTCCAATGTAAGTGTGCTCATGAACCAACCATATGACAATTCATTTTGTCCCTGTTCTTATTGTCACTCCTGTGCTCTTGTCATGGGTGCTACTGATTTCTTAGTCACTTTGCTGAATGTGTTGGTCCATCATTTCCTCTCAGGTCTCATCAATCACCCTCATGAGGAGCATCCAAGAAGTCAAAGTGATGGCAGTGCACTAAAGGCTGTCCAGTCCCCGAGGAAGAGAACAGATGTGTGTGTGTGTGTGTGTGTGTGTGTGTGGTGTGTGTGTGTGTGTGTGTGACAGAGTGTGTGTTTGGGGAAGGTTACGATCACTGCTTCCCACCCACAACCAACATCACATTGAGATTTTTATTCTCAATCAAATGAAAATCTCTCAGCATGTGTATTTCCATTTTTCAGAGTGAATCTTTCAGGAAAGAGTGTGTAGTACCTGTTCATACCTAGCATGTATTTTGAACTTCAAGATATGCCAGTGAGAAAGCATTTGTTTCCTCCCTTTGGTAAATGACATTAAAACCTTGAGTCAAGTTTGAACTGTAATCATGGTACAGCTATCTTTGTACTTCCTAAAAAATTATGCTGCCTGAATTTTTCTCTAAATTACTTTTAATAAGGAATGAGTCATATGCTTGCACTATTGCTGTCAAAATGGGTTTGCATAAAAAGAATGCATATTAATATTACATGGAAAGACCTTAGGGATACAAAGGAAGTGGTTAGAGTGTTTATGAAAAGAAGAACTCTCCGAGTTTAAAAAAAAAAAAGTAGAAGTGGTTTAATATCCCCCAACTTTCTTTTATTCAATAATAACTTACTAAAAATTTTAAATTAGACAGACCAGATGACTTGGGGATAAAAGGCATTTGCCTCCAAGCCTGACAGTCTGGATTTGATTCTTCTGCAATGTGCATGGTGGAAGGTGAGTACCGCCTCCTGAAAGTTGTCTTTTAACTTCTGCACACTCACCATGGCACACACAAAATTGATAGAACTGAGGAAACTCCAAAAGGAAAATAAAGGTTACACAGATCCCCTCTGTTCAAAGTGAGCCCCCATTCTCCATCTCTTCCTCCCTCTTTTCTTCTTCTGTGTCAAATGTGGAACCAGCCTCCTTTGGACTTTCCCAGTCTTTTGTGGAAATTCTCCCTCACATGGGAGAATCAACACTGCACCCCAGTGAAAGATCAGACAAGATTCCAGATCACATGATCTGTTGTCCTCATTGCATTCTTGTGGCAACCTTCTCAAGCTTTACAAACTTCAGATCCTCTAATGTAAAATTACTCGCAGTTACATCATTGCTATGAAAATGGGATTCATGGGCCTGGAGAGATGGCTCAGCGGTTAAGAGCACTGGCTGTTCTTCCAGAGGTCCTGAGTTCAATTCCCAGCAACCACATGGTGGCTCACAACCACCCATAATGAGATCTGGTGCCCTCTTCTGGCCTGTAGGCATACATGCAGGCAGAATACTGTATACATAATAAATAAATAAATCTTAAAAAAAAAAAAGAAAAGAAAATGGGATTCATTCACACATCTGAAATAATATGTACAAGAATCATCAATGAGACAGACACTTCTGAGCAGGGAACTTCGGGGAAGTTTTGCCAAATTCTCACTGGAAATCTGAGAAGAAGTCCTGTGGGTGTAACATAGGATAAAGAAGATGAGCTTCATGTGTGAGACCTGGTTCACATCCCAGAACCAACAAAAAGATGAGGAAGAAGGAAAAGTAAAAGGATGAGAAAGAAGAGTGGCAAGATAGAGGAGGGAGAGATTGAGGATGAGGAGGAGGGAAGAGAATGATATTCAGTGCTAAAAATAAACATTTTATCCAGTTGTCTGAAACTCTATAGCTAAGTGGTGTCACAGATATGGCAGAGAGATATTCTAAGAACTAGTCCCTCTGAGAGTGATGTCTGTGTTGGAAAACTAAAAAATGGGACACTGGCAGCACTCAATAGCAAGCTTGATGCAGGAAGAGACTGACACTCATGAGCAGTCAAAAGCAGCCAGAATAGATGGCTAGGGACAGGCGCTTGTAAGGTGATGGTGAGCTTATTCATTTGCCAGTGAGCCACCTAAATGCTCCCACAGGGTAAGCATCCATCAAACTAGACTGAAGGAGTCCCAAGTGACCTTTGCCATCAGAGTTCACAGAGCAGTACACATTTTTGTTTGTTTGTTTTGCCTTTAAACTGGGCCTCAGGGTTGGAGTAATTTCTATGAGGCCATATGAGGGGAGAGATTCCAGTGACCATGCACAGCAAGCAACACAGGTTCTCAAAGCATAACCTGCAACCCCCCCTCCTGTTTTCTTGTCTGTCTGTCTGTTTGCTCATTTGTGGACCACTGCATTTAATAAGCTGCCTACATGTCACAGGTGGAAAATTCTTTATTTGAACAAAGACAAATTTTCAGTGACTCCAACACTAAGGACTACGGCTCCTTCCTCCATCAGTTATTAACTACCTCTATCTCCCCAGGGGTTCAGGGATGGGGAAAAGATAATGAATGATACAGGGAGAATATGATCACAGTACATTCTATAGAGAGAAGAAAGAAGAAAAATGAAGATGAAATATAGAGAAAATGTGTGCAGAGAGATTTAACATTAGTTTTCCCATGAGAAAATATTTCTAAATTGTAAATTTAATACTAAACACTTAACAATATATGTGAGTCATTGTTAATTATGTGGTATTATGTGATATTATTAGCACTATACTCAAAAATATTCTTCAAGAATATAAAAATTAATATATTAGAAGAAAATATGCATATGTTAATGTAAATTTTTAATTTGAGAACACATCAACATCCCTATAATTATCTGAAATTCATTCATAAACACATATGTTTATGTGCAAACAAAAAGATAAAATGCACACATACAAACTATTTCTAATCAGTGAAACTAGAAATAGATTGCATTTTGCTTTATCATTATGTATTTTAAAACATTTTATAATGAACCTTTATAGCTTCCCTGAAGAGAAAATAATAATTAAGCTATGTAAGCATGGACTTAAGCACAGGTTTGTTTCATCCAGTAATGGTAATATAGGTTGTGTCTGACATTTGCTCCTGTCAATGGACATTAAAATTTATAAACGAAACTATTAAAAATATTTTGTGGAAGTTTTTGCAGAAAGAAAAATAGTGGGCAGAAATCCAATAGCTGCAAATCAGAGAGAAAGGGGAGGAACTTACAAGACTGAGTCTCTGCCTGGTATATTTGAAAACTATATAGTACACAAACTGCAAGGTTTGTTTTGAATTTTGAAGACCTGAGAATAATTTAGAAACAAAGAGCAAAGTCTGTAAGTTAACAACCAAGAACAAGAGCCCCTAATATGCATAAGAATGACCCATCCTTCACACAGCAGTGAATCATGCCAAGGTCAAAGAAACCATACATGAGCAAAGTTTTGAAGTCTAGCTGGAGCTGTCAGCCATTTGGAATTAGACCCACTCGATTGTAAAGGGTTAGAACGCTGAGTTTCTAACTTCTTTTTATATCATTCTTTTTATTTTATAATTTAATTTAATTTTACATATCAACCGTGGATTCCCCTGTCCTCCCCCCCCCCACCGCCTTACCCCCAGCTCACCTCCAGTCCCATCTCTTCAAGGGCAAGGACTCCCCTGGGGATTCAGCTCAGCCTTGTAGATTCAGTTCAGGCAGGTCCAGTCTCCTCCTCCCTACACCAAGGCTGAGCAAAGTGTCCCAGCATAGGCCCCAGGCTCCAAACAGCCAGCTCGTGCACTAAGGACAGGTCCTGGTCCCACTGCCTGGGAACTTCCCAAACAGTTCAAGTTAATCAACTTTCTCACTTTATCCAGAGGGCCTGATCCAGTTGGGGGCTCCTCAGCTATTGGTTCATAGTTCATGTGTTTCCACTAGTTTGGCTATTTGTCCCTGTGCTTTTTCCAATCATGGTCTCAATATCTCTCGCTCATACAATCCCTCCTCTTTCTCACCGACTGGACTCCTGGAGCTCCACCTGGGGCCTGGCCATGGATCTCTGCACCTGCTTCCATCAGTCACTGGATGAGAGTTCTATCATGACAGTTAGGGTGTTTGGCCATCCTATCACCAGAGTAGGTTAGTTTGGGCTTTCTCTTGACAATTGCCAGTAGTCTGTTGTGGAGGTATCTTTGTGGATTTCTGGGGACCTCTCTAGCACTTTGCTTCTTCCTATTTCCATGGGGTCTTCATCAATCATGGTCTCTTTTACCTTGTTCTCCCTCTCTGTTCTTGATTCAGCTGGAATCTCCCGCTCCCCTAAGCTCTCTTTCCCTCGACCCTTGCTCTTCATTACTCCCACTCGTGTCCAGTTTGCTCATGTAGATCTCATCCATTTCTCTGTTGTTGGGGGATCCCTGTGTCTTTCATAGAGTCCTCTTTTCTAGGTAGCTTCCCTGGAGTTGTAAGTAGCAGTCCAGTCACCCTTGTTCCACATCTAGTATCCTCCTATGAGTGAGTATATACCATGTTTGTCCTTCTGAGTCTGGGTTACCTCACTCAGGATGATTTTTTTCTAGATCCATCCATTTTCCTGCAAACCTCATGATGTCATTGTTTTTCTCTGACGAGTAGTACTCCATTGTGTATATGTACCACATTTTACTTATCCATTTTCAATTGAAGGGCATCTAGGTTGTTTCCAGGTTCTGGCTATTACAAATAATGCCGCTATGAACATAGCTGAGGATGTGCCCTTGAGGTATGATTGAGAATTCCTTGGAAATATGCCCAAGAGTGGTATAGCTGGGTCTTGGGGGAGATTGATTCCCAGTTTTCTAAGAAAGAGCCATATTGATTTCCAAAGTGGCTATACAAGCAATGGGCTTACAAACATCTTGATTATTAGGACATTCTTGCTAAAATATGCAAAGTTTAAAAGTGCTTTAAATTTCTTTCATGTGATTAATAGTTTTGTTGATCATCACTACTAATGACATTTAAGGCCCATTCTTTCGTAGTGTATAAATATGTGCACTCTCTCATGTTTTGCCAGTGTTTGTGCTCACCAGTCACAGGCCATCATACAAGCTGTATTCATCTCAGTTTCTTAAAATAGTTGTAATTATTTTTGTCGGTCTACTTTTGAGGAATTATTTGTTCCATTTAGAATTTGCTTTTAAGAAAGTGCCATATTGATTTCCAAAGTGGTTGTACAAGCTTGCATTCCCACCAGCAGTGGAGGAGAGTTCCCTGAGTTCCACATCCTCTCCAGCATAAAGTGTCCTCAGTGTTTTTGATCTTAGCCATTCTGACAGGCATAAGGTGGTATCTCAGAGTTGTTTTGATTTGCATTTCCCTGATGATTAGGGATGTTGAGCAATTCCTTAAATGTCTTTCAGCCATTTGAGTTTCCTCTGTTGAGAATTCTCTGTTTAGTTCTATAGCCCATTTCTTAATTGGACTGTTGGTCGTTTTGATGTCTAATTTCTTGAGTTCCTTATATATTCTGGATATCAGTCCTCTGTCACATGTGGGATTGGTGAATATCTTTTCCCCATTGTGTAGGCTGTCACTTTGTCTTGTTGACCGTGTCCTTTGTTCTACAAAAGCTTCTCAGTTTCAAGAGGTCCCATTGATTGAATGTTTCTCTCAGTGTCTGTGCTACTGGTGTTACACATTCAATGCAATCCCCATCAAAATACCAACACAATTCTTCACAGACCTGGAAAGAATAATACTCAACTTCATATGGAAAAACAAAAAACCCAGGATAGCCAAAAGAATGCTGTACAATAAAACAACCCCTGGAAGCATCACGATTCCTGACCTCAAGCTCTGCTATAGAGCTACAGTAATAAAAACAGCTTGGTACTGGCATAAAAATCGACATGTGGACCAATGGAATAGAACTGAAAACCCTGACAGTAACCCGCACACCTATGAACGTATAATTTTTGACAAAGAAGCCAAAACAGTATAATGGAAAAAGAAAGCATCTTCAACAAATGGTGCTGGCATAACTGGAGGTCAACATGTAGAAGGCTGCAAATAGATCCATATCTGTCACAGTGTACAAAACTTAAGTCCAAGTGGATCAAAGACCTCAACATAAATCCAGTTACTCTGAACCTCATAGAAGAGAAAGTAGGAAGTAGTCTTGAACGAGTTGGCACAGGAGATCACTTCCTATATATAACACCAGTGGCACAGACACTGAGAGAAACAATTAATCAATGGGTTTCTAACTTAATCCCCAGGCTTCTACCTCCATAGTGAGAATTAAGTCCTGGGCTGAAATCTGAACCATGTCTAAGAAACTAAAGAGAATTTCAGCACCACAAACCAACCCAGATCCAGAAAGCTTAAGCAAACACAAGAAGTGATGATTAAAATGAAAACCAGACTCGGGCATAATTTCAAGCACATTGTAACAGTTTAGAAATGAATGCCACAATTTCAGGAGCAGCAGTTAAAAGTAAGCAGCAGCTGAGCAGTGGTGGCACATGCCTTTAATCCCAGCACTTGGGAGGCAGAGGCAGGCGGATCTTTGGGAGTTTGAGGCCAGCCTGGTCTACAGAGCGAGATCCAGGAAAGGCGCAAAGCTACACAGAGAAACCCTGTCTCGAAGAACCAAAAAAAAAAAAAAAGTAAGCAGCAACAGCTATGGGTGGCTTCATAACCGAAGGGAGAACGGCACAGAAAACCAAAACGGCACAGAAAACCAAAATTGCACAAGTCAAGACAGAACACCGGAAGCAAGGAACACAGATGACAAAAGTAAATGTAGAAATGGGCGAGGTATGGGCATGAGGTACACACAGCACTCTGGTTTACATGAGGTGTGTCCAAGCTGGCAAAGTGGGAGACAAGCAAGTGAAGACAAGAATGAGGAAAGATACAAACGCTAAGCAGCATGTTCAAGTGTCCACTCCGGCTTCCCATTAGACACCTGGAGGCTAGGGCTACCTCAGGGGGTAAAATGCTTCCTGTTCAGAAATGAGGAGCTGAGTTCTTATGGCCAGAATCCATGGAAAAGCTATGTCTGGGTAGTATGTCCCTGCACTGAGGGTATGGAAGTGAGACTAAAAGACAGGTTAATCCTGAGCCTCCCTGGAGTACATGTTAACTGAAACAAAGTGGCAAGTGGAAGGTTTGGATGTCCTGTCCCAAAAACAGAAGGTGGAGAACAACCAAGATAAACACCCAGAGGTGCCCTTTGGTGTCTGCACCTGTGTTTACAGGCCAGCACCTCCCATAAGTGTGTACACACAGCACACACACACACACACACACACACACACACACACACACACACACACAGTTATATAACTCTGAGGAAAGGAAAGGGTTAACACAATAGTAAATGTCATCTGGGAATGACAGTTGGGTATATGTATGATGAAAATCCAACAATCTTAAATATATGGAAAAGATGATTGAAATGTAAGACATATGGAACATATAGTCATGCTGACACTCAAAACTGCACATTGTACCAGACTGTAGCCCTTTTATTGAATAGGCATACAATCATAAAGAAAAAAATTAGTAAATATTTGGAAGATTTGAGCTGTTCTAGTATTAAATGAACTGACAGAGAAGTGAACACCATATCTAACTGCCCAATTAAAAGAAGATGTGCATGGAACCTCCACTTGAAATCCTACTCCAGGCCATTAAATGAGCCTCAAAAGTTATGTAGTTTGAAGATGTACAAAATAAGTTTTGTAAGCACAGCATGGTTAGACTGAAAATTAGCCACAGGTAACTTTAAAAGTGGTTAGTAACACCCTTCTGAACACTCTTCAACATGAGGAGAATCAGACATTGTATGTCTCTGCAGGTGTGGCTGACTGGGCTATGTGTCCCGGGGAGTATATGATTTATACCAATGATAATGAAAACAGTCATCAGGATATGTGGTATTCAGCCAAAGGAGTGCTTAGAAGTGAAGGCATGCTGTTAATTGCCAAATTAAAAAAAAAAAGTCTTAAAATCAATAATCTAAGAAGACATAAATGAATGTTGAGCCATAATGTGATTATAGATGGGCAGTTTCACTATTAAGGGAGCTATTTTACCCAAATTAACCTATAAATTTAATTTAGTATCCATCAAATATATACACTTTTTTTCTGTAAAAATTAACAAATTGATTCTGAAATTCATGTGGAAAATCAATGTACATAATATAATCAAATTTATTTTTGAAAGAGAACAAAGGAATTTTTCTAATTTAGAGACTCACTGTGAAGCCATACTCTCAAATTTTTGTTTTCAGGGCAAAAAATGCACAGAAAAATGAGAAGGAGTGCAGGATAATGTGTACAAACACATTCATGGGTGTGCATGCAACTACCCTGGTAATACAGAAAGGAACTTTAGTCCTTTCAGCAAATGGTATCTTATGCAACAGTATGACTCCAGCTTTTGATATTTGACAGCCAAGAACTTTGCTTTACTCCTGACTTTTCACTCTGCTGACATCTGACCATGGTATGGAGAATTTCTAGAGTTTTCTCCCTCATGAGCAAGACCTTTTACTCTTGCTTCATTCCTTGACTCCCAAACTCCAAATCCCTTACCTTCCCCTATCTCAGAAGACCTTTTAAGACACAGCAGGAACATGGTTCATTTCTACCTGGAAATTCCCAGGAAGGTAGTAATAAAGAGTTTTACAACCTCCTGGTAGACGATCTTATCAGTGTTAATGTCTGTCCTAGTCAGCTTCATAACTAACTCAGCACAGCCTAGACTCACCTGAGAAAAGCCTAAATTGAGGTACTGTGCAGGATAGACTGTCCTGTGGACATGTCAGTGAGAGTGCGTCCTGACTATTAATCCATGTAAGAGTCCAGTCCACTGTAGGTGGCACCACCCATGGACAAGTGAGCCTGAGCTGCATAAGAAATCCAGCTAAGCACAAAGCTGTCCCAGCAAGCAGGATCCCTGCATGGTGATGGCTTTAAGTTCATGCTCCAGCTCCCACTCTGACTTCCCTCAACAGTGGGTTGTCACTAAATAAATTGTTTCCTCCTCAAGATGCTTTTGGCTACTTTGTTTGTCACAGTGACAGAATGAAATTAGAATACCACTTTGTGGTGTTATTTTACTTGTGCTTTAATAAAGTTTGCCTGGAGATCAGCGGAAATAGCAAGCCATTTTAAGTAAACACAGAAATCAGGCAGCTGTAGCACCTGCCCTTAATCACTTAGCAGGCAGGGTCTCTGTGTGTCCAAGGCCACACTAGGGAACAGAGCCAAGTGTGGGGACACACACCTTTAATCCCAGTACCAACCAGAGAATTCTGGAGGCCTGTACAGACAGGAAGTGACAAAGCTGGCTAGGAAAAGGAAGTGATGTAGCTAGACAGAGAGCAAATCAGATGGTGGAACAGCAAGGCAGATAAGCCTGGGTAGACAGGAAGTAACTTGTATTTGGAAGCTGCAGAGTTGATGAGGTAAGGTTGGCTGGTGCCTTTCCCTATTTTCCTGATCTCTATGGCTTTCATCCCTATATTTGGCTCTGTGTTTTTTATTTATTAAGAACATTTAGAAATTCATCTATAATTGGTGCCCAGACGTGGTGGCAACAGTTCCCACCTAAAACTCTCTCTTTGTCCCGCCTTTACTTCCTGCCTGGTCACTGGCCATCAGTGTTTTATTTATATAGAGTGATATCCACAGCACTTCCCCTTTTCTTCTTTTTTTAAAAAGGAAGGTTTTAACTTTAACATGGTAAAATTACATATAACAAAACAATTATTGAGCAAGAATTACAGTTACAATATTAAAGAAGATGTCCTATCTATCTTATATTTGTGAGTTTAAGGTTTTATATCTAACTTACCTTTTATCATAACTGAGGAAATTACAACTATCTAGTCTTTAGCCACATCAAAGACCTCAGAAGGATATAATACTACCTGAGAAATGGGAGAAGGATGTATGTAACTTTTGGGAGTCTTGCAGGATAGACAGAGACAGCTGACAGCCTGGACAGTCACCTAATGTTCCTTTGTAAAGTTGGGGCATCTGTCTTTAGCTCACAGGGCTAGAGTCTCTCCATCATTTTTTTCAGTGTCCTGTAGAATGTCTGGCAGTTTTCTCTGTGAAGCAGGAACCTGAAGGACCATCTTGTCAAGCAAACTTCAGTGGTCATCCTTCCATGGGTCCTGCATGTCCAGGTGAACAAGAAGTCCAGGCAAGAACAGTTTCTTGCCCAAATGACTATCTTTGTCAAGGTGTAGATAAACTCCATATGGAGTGTCTTCGATGCCCATTCTCCTTTCCGATGTAAATCCAGTGCTGTCAGGAGAAGACGTCTGACTGTCCAGAATGTCTAAATTTTTAAAACATTTTAAATGCCATATTCTGTAGGTCTTTGAAGTGTTTAAAGACTACCTATCTATCTGAAATATATCTATGTATACCTAGAAGACTTAACTAACATGGCTATAAATATGATTATCATAGATGACTAATTACTAATCTATTTCTTAATTATTCATTACAATTTTAAAAGAGTTACATAAACATAATACCTCAAACAAGAATAAAAATATATATACAGTATAACAAAATTAATTTCAAGTTTGTATCAATAAACTAAAATTTATACCAATGTAAAACATTTTAAACATAAACTAAAATCTATACCAATGTAAAACATTTTAAACAAGTTGTTCTTTAAAAGTAGATTCATTAATCTACACTTTTATCTTATCATCTCTATATCCTATATATCTATATCATATCCCCTTTTCTTTTTTAGAAAGAGATCACATTTATAATCAACCTGTTTTAAATAAAAATATTGGTTTTTCTCTGTCCCACACCAGAGGGCTCTTCTGATTTGGGACACAAGAATCTCTTAACCATTTTTTTAAAGCAATATGTCTGGGTTTAGAGGGGGAGTGAGCCAATTCCATCTCCAAAGCCAGCTTGGTATATTTGGGAATTTAAGCATAGCATCTCTTACTACTTCCTGCTGGAGGGGGGCGCTGTATCTTATGGGGATGCAAAGAAAATTTTAGGCCTATGGGGTAGTCCGTGAGGCTGTATTGTGTGAGTCAGTTGCCTTGAAACCATTCTGGATGTTAGATTATCTGGGCCATGGTGTCATTGGAGACCTTTCAGGGGGTCTTGGCTGGTGAAACCTGATGTACCTTAATCTGGAACAAATCCATAGCCTCTGGCTTTCTTTGGAAACAAAAGCAGAACCTCTTTTCCAAAGCAACATATCCTTAAATCCAAATTTTGAAGGCAAGGTACCTTTAAAATATACATATTGGTTTAATTCACCATCTTTTTCAATCAAATTTTTTTTGCAGTTAAAAATCCCAAAGACAACACAATCCATATTCTCTGTGTAATATTCATCTTTATGTGGCTTTTTTATATTAATTTATCTTTTTTTTGTCTCTTTCAAGCCTACGTATATTTTACACATATTGTAAACTATTTTATCTGAATCAGTCTTATTGTGAGCCTATTGCTTTAAACTGTAGCATCCTAAGACTGAAACTGTGCTGTGGCTGCTGGTCCCGCCCACTTCAGCTTCCCAACATGGCCATGGTATGTTTTCCGCCAGTTCTGTAAGCCATCAAGTCTCAGAAATAGTGGGTCTACACTTTTAGCAAAGCAGTGTGTAGCCCAAAAACCTCTTTTTTTAAAATACTAGTAAAGACTAAATCTACCACACAGTGTAATGTGCCGCTGGCAGACACCTCATTCCCACCATACTGTAGGTCAAAATCACATGCCAGGAACCTGCCAGTGTTCAAACCTGTGTTTTGTGGCATCTAGCTGCCGGTGTGAGACATGAAGCAAAACCTGATTTTGGCTCTGTTTAGAATTGGTTATTAACTATTCTCAGGTTTAAGGTGGAAACTTGAGCTGTTGGGTGCCATTTGTTGCTGGAGAGCTTCTCTCCAGGTTCCACCAAGCCCTGCAGTCCCACAATCCAAGTAAAAAATAATCACTCTGATGCTTATATTACTTAGAAACTGTATGGCCGTGGCAGGCTTCTTGCTAACTGTTCTTATATCTTAAATTAACCCATTTCTATAAATCTATACCTTGCCACATGGCTTGTGGCTTACCAGTGTCTTTACATGCTCCTTGTCCTGGCAGTGGCTGCAGTGTCTCTCCCTCCTTCTTCCTGTTTCCCCAATTCTCCTCTCTCCTTGTCCCGCCTATACTTCCTGCCTGGTCACTGGCCATCAGTATTTTATTTATATAGAGTGATATCCACAGCACCAACCAAGACCCCCTGAAAGTTCTCCAATGACACCATTGCCCAGATGATGCAACATCCAAAATGGTTTCAAGGTAACTGGCTCAGACAATGCAGCCTCACAGACTATTCCAGTCAGGACTTGACCATAATTCTTAATTTTCTCAGAATCCCCATAAGAATACAACACCCTTTATTAGCAGGAAGTAACCTAGAAAACTACACACACATCACCAAAAAATGGATTATGGATGTCTGTCTTTGTTTAGGTTGTTGGTTACAAATTATTATTGGTCATAGTCAATATTTTTCTAAAAAAAAGGGGGGGTATGATATGGAAATATAAGATATAGATATGTTAGGATATAAGGGTGGATTGTTGAACCTACTTTTAAAGAGCAATTTGTTTAAAATGTTTTACATTGGTATAGATTTTAGTTTATTGATACAAATTTAAAGTTAATTTTGTTATACTGTATGTATATTTCTACTATTATTTAAGGTATTATGTTTGTGCAGCTCATTTAAATTGTAAGGGATAATTATGAAATGCATTTCGATAACTAGTTTTCTATGATAGTAAAATGTAAAGTTATATTAAGTTTTTTAGATATACATAGATATATTTCAATTAGGTGGGTAATCTTCAAATATTTCAAAGACCTACAAAATATGGCATTTAAAATATTTGAAGAATTTTGACTTTTTGGACATTGAGACAAGTCTACTCCTGGCAACGCCAGTTTACTTCAGAGAAGATAATGGGCATTGAAGAAACTCATTATGGAGTTTGCTTTCTTTGTGGAAAAAAGTTAGCCATTGGGCAAAAAAGTGCCCTTGCATTGACTGATTGACAGTATGCTGTATAAACTGGACATGCAGGACCCATAGCAAGGTGACCACTGAACTTTGCAAGGCAAGATGATCCTTCAGAATCCTGCTTTGCAGAAGAAACTGTCAGACATTCTATAGGACACAGGAAGATGCCACTGAGAGACTCTAGGCCTGTGGGCTGAAGATGGATGCCTCAACTTTGCAGAGGAACTTTGGATGACTGTAGCACAAATCTTAAAAGGTCTTATTAATAAAAACAAACTCAGAGCCAGGTATGGGGTGAATGCTGAAAGATCAGAGAGACAGAACCAGCCACAGCTACCTCACCTTGCCAATTCCTCAGCTAATCTCATTTCCTAACATTGGAAGCCTCTGTGTCCTTATCCAACTGTATTTTAGCTGAAATGCTGCTAAAAGCCTAAAAGTTTAACCAGGCTCTAGTTCCTGGTCCTCATGCCTTAAATACCTTTCTGCCTCCTGCCATCACTTCCTGGGGTTAAAGGCATGTGTCACCATGCCTGGCTGTTTCCAGTGTGGCTTTGAACTCACAGAAACCCAGATGGATCTCTGCCTCTGGAATGCTAGGATTAAAGGCGTGTGTGCTACCATTGTCTATCCTCTATGTTTAATATCATGGCTGTTCTGTTCTCTAACCCCAGATAAGTTTATTAAGGTGCATAATATATTGGAGGACACAATATCACCACAGATGACTGTCCAGGCAGACAGCTCTCTCTGTCATTCTAGATTTTTGGAAGTTGCTTACAATGCTCTTCCCATTTACTTAGGTAATGTTATATCCTTCTGAGGTTTTTGATGTAGTTGATGACAAGAGAGTTATAATTTTACTTGGTTACGATAAAAGATAAATTAGATATGAAACTTTAAACTCATAAATATAGGATAGATAGAATATTTTCTTTAATTTTACAAAATACAAATAGACTAGATATTGTAACTGCAATTCTTGCTTGATATATATAATTTTACTAGGTTAAAGTTAAAACCTTCCTTTTGTTTAACAGAAAAGGCAAAGTGATGGGGGAATGTCTTTCTGTATGCTGTGAAAAATATGTTGCTCTTATTGGTTGATAAATAAAGCCATTTGGCCTATGGCAAGGCAGCTTAGAGGCGGGTGGAAAATCTAAACAGATAGACAGGAAGAGAAAAGAGAGGCAAAGCAGATGCCTCTGAAGCAGATGCCTGCCACAGAAGGAACAATGTGCCAGCAGACTGGTAACCACAGCCACATGGCAACTTACAGATTAATAGAAATGGGGTAATTTAAGATATAAGAACTAGCTACCAACAAGCTTGAGCCATAGGTGATGGCCATGCAATTTGTAATTGATATAAGTCTTTGTGTGTTTACTTGGGTCTTAGCGGTTGCAGGACCAGGCAGGACACAGGAATTTCATAAATTGGCTGTTGCACCTTGGTGCCAGGCAAGACCAGGAAATCTTATAGCTACACCACTTGAATTTAGGATCCTGTGCAAGTGTGTTGTGCTTCTGTGTGAAGGCTGTAACAGAATATGAACAGATGTTCACACAAAAATATAAATATGAGCATACATCCAATACTCAATCAATCTGAAAAGAATCTGAGTATATAATAAAAATCATAAAGTCTCTATAATAAAATTTGATATAAACATCTTTCCTTATAAAATAGAAAAACAGTATGAATTTAAAATTTAATATACATTTTTTAAAATAAATAATAATTAAATATAGAGAGTGGGAAGAAATATTCAACAATGATCCTTTAGATGAATACATAAACTTTACAAATAAATTTAAAAGACAAGCAAAACTTAAATGACAATAAAAGTTGAATATAAACCTCATAAAAGGATATGTAAATGAAATTCACAACTGATGGAGCATCTTTTAATGTATATTAAAGTAACCAACACTTCAGAACTTCACAAAGTCCTATGTTGAGACTGTAGACTGACATAACCCAGGGAAGACAGAGCTCTTCTAAGCACACTTCATCCAAAGCCCGTGGAGGTAAATATAATTCACCTTAGGACCACACTTCTAGATGTTTATCAAAGAGTAATTAAAATTGAAATCCAAAAATCATTTGTTCTCAAATATTGACAACAGCTATATCATGGAAGTAAAAACTGAATTTAAATAAGTAATCAGTAAGTCAAATGATAAACCTTCTTCTGTTCAGACATTATTGATACAAAGCATAGTTAAACCTAGACTTTGCATGCCCACTGTGGGCATCCTATTTGCTGTATGAACTTGGTGTTTTAACTTCTGTGGATACAGAAAGGAGGAAAAGTGAAATTCTGGGGGCAGAAATCACAAATGAGTTACCACTTTGTGAAGCAGAAAGAATCAACAACAGAAGAGGCATTACCATGTTTTCTAGGGTGATGGATAGAAAGAGATAATAGCAAGCATAAAATAAAAAAAAATTAAAATGTGTGCCCACTATTTATGTAAAGATATTCCCATGAAACTTAAAACTGAAAATAACCTTAAGGGAAAATGAAGAATAACAATTTGGAAATGAATGTGCTATGGTTTTATAGAATTTCCACTTAAAATATGTTGGGATCTAAAACACAATTTTTACAGTCAAGACTCATGGAAAAAAATCACAGAATAGGGGGTGGAGAGATTCTAAAAGCAGAAGGACCAGGACATTTGATATAAGGTAGTGTCTTCTAAACAAAATGGGGAAACCATACATATAAAATTTCAACCATATAGTTGCCTAAATAGACCAATGGACACAGCAATGAACTTTCAGGGAATTTCACAGAATCCTACCTTTACATGATGAGCTATAGACAATCAATTGCTGTTGAGAAAGCAGTTCACTTTTCTCTAAGGATGAGACCCCTGATGGGCTATACATTCCCAAGTGGTCCACCTTAAACACACACACACACACACACACACACACACACACACACACACACACACACACGAGCAACATTATATATATGAGCTGAACATATACATTTTCTTTAGGGTTAATTCCACAATACTGTATTTATAAGACATTTATGCTTGGAAACACAAGAGCAGTTAGAAGGAGAGATGGGAGAAGTGAAAATAGTGTAAAAAAACTCACATGGGAACATCTCACAGCAAAGAAAATAAACTTTAAAAATACATTGGTGATGCAGTTCAAGATGTGAAGTCTTCAGGTGAGTGCAGAATGTGTGAGCTCTGAATTTTCTACCCAGAATCTTAGGTAGAAAGTTCATCATCTACCTGCATAGATGGATTCCACAGTCACCACTGAGCACAACACATGCAGCACTTTCTCATCATATTTCAATGTCCTCTGTCTTCATCAACTACCTACTTTACACAAAGCCATCTGTAGGCATACTAATATTCCCTAGCTTAAGCATCCACTGGCAGGCAGGTATAAAATGACATAATAGTCTTTTTGTTTTGTATGGTGGTATTCTATTTGTACTGAAATGTGATTTTAATTGTATGTTAATAAATAAAGTTGCCCAGGGGTCAGAGCTATTAGAGCCATAGAAAGAGCATGGTGGTGGTGGCGCACGCCTTTAATCCCATAGATCTCTGTGTGTTCAGGGATACAGCCAGCATTGGAGACAGACCTATAGGGCTGTACTTACAGGCAGTGACAAGGCAGTCATGTGTTTGGGTTTACAACCAATGAGAAGCCAGAACAGAAAGACTATTTACAGACATACACACAGGAAATAGGTCTCTTTCAGAAAGCTAGGAACACTGCAGGAGGAAGGGTAAGATTTTAGCTCTGAGCTCTGACCTCTCGGCTTTCTCTTTTACATTGGTTCTGTGTTTCTTATTTAATAAGGTGGTTGGTTACATCTACAGTTTTGTTTTTTGGTTTTTTGGTTTTTTGAGACAGGGTTTCTCTGTGTAGCTTTGCGCCTTTCCTGGAACTCACTTGGTAGTCCAGGCTGGCCTCAAACTGACAGAGATCTGCCTGGCTCTGCCTGCCGAGTGCTGAGATTAAAGGCATGCACCACCACCACCTGCCATAATAGTCTTCCAAGCATGATCTGAGAGACCCCAGGTTCCTGAATCTGCATCTACACCACAGAAAGGACAGCTGAGGTACAACCTCTTGGGATATTTAAATCCCCTTTTTAGAAATACACTCCTTGTATCTGTGCAATACTCAGTTTCCTGAATTTTGGGTGGAAAGCAAAATTTTATGTTCAAGAATGGTACCTGTTCACATTCAGAAAAAAAAAAAAAGTCTTTGATTTCCATAGCAGGCGTGAGAGACCCATGGATTTACTCCACTACTCTCCTGTAACTGCAGCATGTGTACTCATCAACTAGATCTCATACCTACCATTGGTAAGCTACTGTTAGGGGCTCATGTATCTTCTCTCGCTTTTATCATTGTTGAAGTGTACTATTTCTGCTTATTTAAAAACAACTCGAAGATCGTATGCCATATCATGTTGCCATCAGCCTCAGGCATCTCATTTGTCTCTATTGTGTCTTTTGTTTAAAGCATTTTCTCTTGGGTGCCATTGAATAACAGAATGAAGTATCTGTTACTGCCCTAGAAGCCATAGTCTATACCATGGAGCCTGGGAGTGTAGGCCTGTGATGCTCACACAATGATGAAATTGAACACATAATGGATATGAATCAACTTCTAGTACAGCCTCTTTATTATTACCAAATAATAAACTAAATAGATTCTTATGACAACTTTCAAATACAGAAATTTAATGAAAGTGCACAAATAAATTGAAATTAATAGGACATTTGCTTTGACTGCTAAATATATTGTATATGAGGAAAAGAAAATTTCACCAGGAGTGGTGGCTTGCACCTTTAATACCAGCACTGTAATCCTACTGGAGATTGGAGGATGAGGAGCTCAGGTCATTCTTAGAGCATAGGTAGTTTGATGCCAGCTTAGGCAACATGAAGCCTTTTATTCAAGAAACAAATATACATACAGGTTTAATCAGAAGAATAATTATTGTATACAACCATATAATTGTATCGATAAAATAAAGAAATCCTGAAGTAAGGAAAGCTAAGAGCATTATTTTAAACTTCTAACAGTATCCTGGCAAACTGCAAAGCGTTCTAGTTTATTTTATCATCTCATTTTCTTCCTACATTGACCTCGCTAATCTAAAGTCCTACAAAGCCATGTGAAGTGACTCAAATATACATCACATTAACTGATAGCTTGAACAGAAATTATTTAACTTTGAAATAACTTAGGAAATTAGTTGGCTCATAGAATTTAGGGTAGCATTGTTAAGAGGGACATCATTCTACTTTGATATTAAATTGGAATTGGACCTAGCAGGAGTCATTCATTTTGTTATGAAGGGCTACTAGAAAAATGAAGAGAAGTTTTATTATATTTATGTCAAAGCACTTCTGCATTCAAAGATTAATGGGCAGTCATCTGAAGGAAGAGGAATATCCATATAGGTTTGACTAGTATAATATTTGCTGTATGAAATATTGCATTAGTGTAGACTTTGGTAGTGGGGCCAGCAACTATAGCAAAAGTACTACATTTAAATAGATGACTTGTTTATGTTATGGAAAAAATATAATCCAATTGGGCTTTTATTTCTTTCTATATTTTAATGGAATTTGATTTTTAAAAAGGGATAGTCACTGGTGAATGTGATGTTAGTCTCCACTATCCTGAAGTCCCACATTTACTGTTTTTACTTTTAAGGTTTGAAAATCATGATTTATGTGAACACACACTTTAAATAGAGGGGCAGGTGTGGTGGTTGAATTTAAATTTCCTTTATTTGACACCACAAAATAAGACTAAAAAGGACTTATAGGCACTTTACTAGTTAATTACCTAAAAGGAAAGAAACATCTCATCCTCTGGAACCACTGACAGCATTTTATTATAAAAGTTCACATAAATAATGTATATTTCCAAATTGTATTCCTCTCTGCTAATCTTGTCCACAAAATGAAATTCATTAGGTCTAGCATTGCCATAATGCAGACTGATGTCTGCTTTTTACTAAAAAGTGAGTGTGCAAAGTCAATCCATAATTCCCCCTTCAGTAGACTTCTTTTTGATTTGGTAGTGTAGACACAGCAATTTTTTCCTCTGACTTTACTGATGAATATTCTAAACACACTTTTAGCAAAGGCAGAAGTCTTTCAAAGTGTGGCTTCAATACACTCCACATTCTCTTGTTTCCCCAAGTATGCTCACTCTCAGCCCCATCCTGAATGTTAACACAGCACTCTTCGCCCTGTATTACTGTAGAAAAGATCATAGCACATGCTTTAGAATTCTTTAGGAGAGATATTTTATAAACATTTTTTAAAAGAGCTTTGATGTGTCCTGCTTCCTTGTAGGCCAGCTTTTAGTTGTATTTGTAAATTATTTTTGCAGATAGAATAACAATATAATTACATAAATGAAACTCTCTCTTTGATAAACTTACAGCAATACTTGGTGTGACCTCTCTTTCATATGATTATGCTTTCCCATGGTTTAGAAACTGGATTATGTATAATAGAGCATATGGAAAAGCACATAGAATCAGCAGTTTCCATACTAAATCCCCTATGGCTTTATGAAAACACAAGCAGTTACCATAGTGGCTACTAGCAACTTAAGTTTTCTGCAGGATGAAGTATGTGAAGATGCTTCATGGGGCCCAGTGGTGTAGGAGCCTTGAGCATACCCAAGGCTGGTTCAGCTGTCTCTGCTGATGAAGCCAGCTATTCATGGGCTTTCCCAGGTCTCAGCTTCAGAGATGGGAATCAACATGCAGTGTCTTCACAAGAGAATGCTCTTGGGATCAGGGCCCATGGACAGGGCAGGAAGGAAGCAGGCCAAGCAGAGTGAAGTGAGCCTAAGTAACAATGGTATCAAAGCATCATGGAAACCTCATGATGTTTTCAGTTTTCTAAGTTAGAGTGGAGGTTTTGGTTTTTTACAAGTTCAGGCTGACTAATCATCAAACAAAAATTCCTTGGGAGAAGAAGCTGTTTGACCAAATGTAATTCTCAAAGAGGCTTGATAGCTGATGGCTGTCTCTGTTTGCATGTCTGTCACTCTTGGAAATGGTCCTGAGCTGTGTATAACCAAAAGAAAACAGGAAATTAATGGAATAATTATAAATGGAAGAGGATATTTATGGTGCATCCTGCTGGCTAGAAGATGAAAACTCTTTGCTGCATACTTTTTATTCTTTTGGAAACAGAAGGGAGGAGTTTCCATTGGGTAGACAGTGGCAAGCAGTCCTCCACTCTTCACAGTGTCCTCACTCCTCCTTCCCTTCCTTTCCCACACTCAACTGATACCTATTACACTATATAAGAACAACAGCGGCCCTTGTTCATGGAATAAAACTCTCTAGGCAGCTCTGTAAATTAAACCACAGAATTTTATGATGGATGGTGTCTGAGAGAAAGTCAGCTCAGAATTCTAAGTAACCACTGATCTCCACTTGCTGCAAGAAAAAAAATTATCATATGAAAAGTGTTATGTGTGAGACTCATCATAGACATTTGTCAGACGTTTGAACTTTGGCAAATTATTGTACATCTTTAGATCTCGATTTCCTTCTTCATAGTCAAGAACTATAACATCAAAATACTAATTTGTAGTATGGAAAAATTCTCATACTTCAATTACAAGCATTAATAACTCAATAAAATTAGTTATCTTACATGAATGAACTTGCAAAGGTCTTCAGTTACTGCACTATAATAGTGCAAATTTCAGAAGAAAGTTCATAAAAATATATTTAGAGGATATTAACACATCTGTTTAAATGTCATCCTAAATGTGCCCTTTGTTTCCCTTAGCTGATATTTTCAGAATCTTCTGCAACAGCCACTTAGAGCTAGAGATTCAGAATTGTGGACCTCTAGCCCGTGATTGTACTTTTATGTATGTGTATCCATATGCACCTGAAACAACCTTGTTGGAGTCTCCTGGAGACCCTGTGTCAGGCAGCTCTCCTGAGCAATCAGTCTCAGGAGATCTGTGTTGTCCTCAAGTCCTTGCTCAAATGCAGGATTACTTGAGGGGACATGGAGAAGGGACATGGCAAAAAAGTGCAGAGAGGATCGACAAGAGGAACAAATTTTATTTATAAAATCCTATAACTAATCTAATTTTTTAAGTTTTATTTAAAAATGTAAGCTCAATTTAAAACAAGTAGGATTTAGCTATGTCATCATTTTAAAATGATAACAAAACAATTTTAAACTTGTTATTTTAAGATAGCATTTAAAAAGATCTATTCAAATATGACCATATTGGTTTTAGGATTAATGTTCTTCATTCTGTAGTACCACCTGCATTATGGTAAGCAGCTGCCTAAGTGGGTAGAGGGGCATTCTCACTGTCTAACTCTCTGTCATTCACTGGTCTCACTTACATTGTCTGTCTATCCTTTACAATGTAATTTCCAAGACAAATCTTCACTCACACTGTGCTCTGCCTGGATTATCTTCCCTTCCTCATGTATAAGTAACTGCTTTTCTGTCATAGACCCCCATACTGAATACAACGTTGGCTATGAATCTAGAAGTCTAAAAACATTTTTATAAATCCATTTCTGTTTGTTACTATCATAAATTCTTAAACATATTAGTTATGTCTTCTGCTTGAAACTATAATAATAATAATAATAATAATAATAAGAAGAAGAAGAAGAAGAAGAAGAAGAAGAAGAAGAAGAAGAAGAATCATGGTATTTTTATTCCCATGCTATAACTCAAACTATTTCAGCCTAATTTCTGGGGTAAATTATTAATCTATTTATTTGAGTCCACTTAAAACTTGAGAAAGATTATATTTGAAAGACAACTAATTATTGCAAGTGTTAAACTTTTATTCTTAGAAAAATCTAAGTAGCATAAAAAATGAAAAAAGACACTAGATCTAGCTGTGTATGTATATAAGTTGTTCATCATGGCAGGCACACATAAGTGATTACTTCAGTCAATAACTCACCACTCTCCCACACAGCACCTTTGTGTGTACTGTAAGAACACATAACTCCAGATATTAACATGTTTCCAGGATATAACACAGTATCTTACCCCTGCCTCCTGTCCAATGGCATATCTGCACATGTCCTTACAAAATTCTACCTTCCTATCCTTTAGCATACATCCCCCTGGCAAGGCCCTCTTTGCCTCTGCTCATGCCTGTTTCTATTCATTCTTCTGTGGACTTGAACTGGTGAATATTTTAGATTACCCATAAAAGAGGTCTACATATTCATCTCAAATACCCTATACTTATTAAATCTCAGGAGAGAGCACATAGTCATTTGTGTGCTTAAAGCATTACCTATCCAATCACCTTTCAAAGGCACACTTCATTAACTGCTTTGTCAGAAAAACTATTTGTGTGCACTTTAAATTATTTTAATTTTCATTTAAGTTCCTTTCTTATAAGAACATACAATATGTGGAAATCAAATAAAGTGCCCACATAGGGGACTCAATTTCCTCCTCTTTTATCAATAAAACTAAATCCCTTTAGACTCAGAGTCAATAAGTTATATTGTACACAAAATCATATCTTGAAAGAAAATGAAAAACACTATCACCTCTGTCATAAATCCACTTCTCCGGAATTGTCATGGAAAATGAAGTAATTTGCTAAATACAAATTGAAAAAAAAGATTATAGTCCTGGTACATCTAAAGATAACTGAGATTTTGGCATAATTGTGAAATGATTTCACAGCTAAATGTTAAGGACTTTTAATAATCTAAGATCTCAAGTGCTCTTCAAAACAATGCTATCATCAAGTTAACAACAAAGGTGTTTGGCTCCCAATCTCACATTCATACTACAATGATAAATGGGGTGGGAAGCATTACATATGGGACAAAAAGGCCCAAGATATTAAGCTTCTTCCTAGATCTCATTTAATCAAGCTTCAATAATATTACTAAGTTTGACTTATATAGTACATAGTTTTAGTTTTATATTGTGCATATGAGTGTTTTTGCCTGCATGCATTTCTGTGCACTACTTGCATGCCTGGTGCCCATGGAGGCCAGAATAGGGCATGGGATCACCTAGAATTTGAGTTACAGACAATTAGGAACCACCATGTGGGTGCTGAGAATCAAGCCCAGGTCCTCTGGAAGAACAGCCACTTTTCTTAATCATGGAGACATCACTCCATCCCCATTTAAATAATATTGTTAAGATTCTCACATTAGAAGTTTGTGTCAAAGGCAAAAAACCAGTATGTCAGTGCCAGCATATGACTGAAATGCATCAGTTTACAGCCTCAGCATTGGCTTTGCTGGACAGATCACTAATGGTTCAAGTAAACACTTCATTTTTCTGTGACTCCCTGTAAGAGTCCTCAATGGCCCCATCTGCCTACATCAGGCAGCAGGTCACAGAGATCAATGGCTCACTTCCTGATCTCTTTCTAAGGTTAGGTAACAGAAGAAGAAAGATGGTGAAATTGTGAACTACTACCTCTGAATTGTGTACTTTTCCTGAAGGCTCTAACCTACTCATAAATCTTGTTAGACAAGCAGTTTGGTTAAGGAAACCCAGGAAAGATTACAAAGTGTCTCTCTTTATGATATTCTCTTATTGAGTTTCCCTTCTATATTTACCATAAGTGTTCAGATGGTCTCATCTCATGAATCACCTTTAATTTGTCAGTACAGAGGAAGAAGGACCACAGCACTCCTCACATCCAACTTTATGGCACTAATGCTGAAGCCTACAAATTATAATGAAGAGTGTTGGACACATCAGTTTGAACTCAACAATCAGACTCTGGCTCTAAGGTGTCATGTAAACCACAGTTAACAGGAAAAGGAGAGTGATACTTAAAGATGTAATATGTGGAATGAGAAATTTTAAGAAGTCCAGCTAATAGCATTTATACAGCCCATGTGAAAGTGTTTGCTAAGCCAGTGAAAATGTAATTCTGTGAATGTAATTATTCATCTCTTTTGTACAAGTGTATGTTTTTTTTTTAGTGTCTCTACCCTTCCATTTTTTAAAAGTTTTTGAAACAAGGTATCTCTGTAGCTTTAGAGCTTGTCCTGGAACTTGCTCTGTAGACCAGGCTGACCTCAAACTCACAGAGATCCACTTGCCTCTGACTCCTGAGTGCTGGGATTAAAGGCATGGTCCACCGCCACCCAGTCTTCTTTTTCTCTTCTTTTCTTTCTTTCTTTCTTTCTTTCTTTCTTTCTTTCTTTCTTTCTTTCTTTCTTTCTTTTTTTCTTTCTTTCTTTTTGCAGGGAAGTTGGGAGATAAATTACAACCTAAGTGCTCATTAAATGAGAATCTCCAGAAATCCATTCACACTGTGATTACCTTCCAATAACGCAGAACCCTGGCCAGGAGGGTCTCTCTGTCATCCAACACTGGATAATTACAAATCCTCATCTTTGCTCTCAGTAGTTTATAGGACTTCAATAATGTAATGGTCAATATTTCTTTTTGTCTTAGGTGAATACAAATATTTATGCTTTTCTTCCAGCATACTCATCTGGAATTTGTAAGAAAAACCCAAATTAGGAGGTCACAGTAAGCTCACTTTACTAAGTGCCATTACATGAAGCTATACTAAAACATTAACAAAACTTCATCAAGAATACAATACTATCTGACTAAAATCCACGTATGATCATGTATTATAGGTGTTTAGAAATATAAAAATATCTTCACTTACACATTTTTAAAATTAAAGTTCTGAGTGTAATCATTTGTCTATGGCAAGAATAGAGGAAATAATGGTCCTTTTTTGTCTTTTGAATTTTTCTTCAAGATGGCCCTATATTCCTGTGTTTTGTCTTTGAAGACTTCTTCTCTTGAAATCAATGATCTGTGTGCTGATTCTACTTTACAGCTGTTGTAAGAGAGGACACAGGGACATAAAGACATAATTTCTGTTCTCCTTTGAAGGACTTGCCACTAATTATTTTGAAACTTCATATCCATGCAAATGTGTGAGTCATTTTATATAGACTGTGTGATTTCATATATCTCCAGGATATGTTTGAATTATATTCATCTGATGGAGATGCTCACATTTGACAAGCAATGCTTATTTAGATGTTGGAGACAGAGAGACAAGCCAGACAGACAGCAAGCTCATCTTTGTATCCAAGCAGCTTGAAAAAAGAATGAACTAAAGAATGTTACACAGTACACCAGTGGATTGCTGTGTGGTAAACAGGAAAAAATGATTGGAAGAGTGATCATTGAACATGTAAAAAGAGACTTTTTCATGCACCTCGACCACCTGACTACTAATTATGATTCATTATATATTTAATTAAACAAACTTTGTAAGTAGTCTCTAGAAACAGGCTGCTTATTAAACACTCTCACTTCCACTCGATTCTTAAGACATTCTCATCACAAAGAAAGCCATCAATAAATGTTAGTTTCATCAGTTTTATCACTTTAATTATGATTAGGCAATGCTTTCTGGTTTCAGAAATAATGAGAATGTGCATTAAGTTGGAATATATCCCACGAGATAATTACTCAGCCAGCTACATTTACATTTTCCTACATTTATATAATTATCCTGTATGTTTTTGCTTATATTTCTCTATGCATATATTTAAATCATGCATGAATTCTTTCATCCACTAATAATTCATGTTTTTTATTTATTAAGCCATTGTAAACATCATTACACAATGATTAATATTCGTCAATATAACTTTACTTGATGGTTCAGGATATTATGTTGACTAAGTGGCCTGTTATTTTCCAAGCTAATCCTCCATTATAGGACACTTATGTTGATCATTTTCTTCATTCACACATAAAATGCTATGATGAATGTCTTTGTAATTCAATTTTCATATGGTTAACTATTGCCTTAGGATTCTTCCCTAGAATCTGGAATTACTGTCAAATATGCATTGCGCCTTTACAAAGCAGAGAAATATAAAACTCAGCTACAAATGAAACTCTACTATAAAAAACGTTGAAATCCCAGGACTAAAAGGTTGTTAGAATGATTACCTGAGACCTTAAGTTGCTGAAGATAGAGTACGTAAATATTTTTTCACATTTGTCACATAGATATCCACTATACACTACAGGCAAAACATGTAGAAAAATCACAAAAGTACAAAACTAATTTCTTTCCTATGTAAAGCAAGTACATGTGAATAAAGCCATGTTGTTCTACATGTATTTCTGTGTACAGTTTGAACTTGAGGTGTTCTGATGGGAGTTTGATGGAACCAAGGGTGTACAGGGCCTTTCTAAATTGATGAGAGAAGCACACTTTAATCTCTGGTGGAAGTGAGGACAGATGTCTTGGTTTCTTCTCTTTTGAATAGAACGAAACAAAATTGTCATTTCCCATTTTATTGATTTTTTACATCAAGGGCTGTACACATAAAATAAATGTGAAAATCCTTAAGATGAGGTTATATATTTTAATGTGGTTTCTACCTATAATATTTGGGTTGCTTTTGTGAATATAGTCAGTGGATGTCTGAAGAATGACACTATTTCAAAGAAATGAAACCTAGAGTGACACCCCCTCTCTGGAATGCTGGAAACTACACCGAGTCCTGTTTCCCTTCCAATGCTGTGTGCATCCTAGCTCTGTCTGGAAACCAGATTAGTGGACTGGTCTTGGGGAAGCATCATAGACCCACAGCACGCCCTCTTGTAAGACCAACCCCTTGCACTCAACCAGGACCTTGCACAGTGGTTGGAAGCTACATGCATTTACTCTCACAACAGCTCTTAATTACAGGCATTATCTCTATTTTTCATATCACAAAAACAAGGATTAGAGAACTAAGCTGGAATTGGGGCATTTTGTGTCTTAAAATGACAGACTATATTTCTCCTTCTTCTGCTACTTCTCCTGTTCTTTCACTTGGTTCCAAACTGTTTTTTCAGAGATTAGCGCTGTCAGGCACACAAATCCTGGGTCAACAATATCTACATCCTATGCTTATGCAGCTCATGAAATCAGCCCACTCCCTTTGGACTTGATATCATTTACATAGTCATGGCCATTCAACTTTAATTTCAGATCTAAAGAATTAAATATCCTTTGCAGCATATTAATATCCAGGTATTTACAGTTTTCCATATATTATCATAAACTTTTATTTCCAAAATATACAATCAAATATATTTAAATAAAGGTTTTTATTTTGTTTTTTATTGTGGAAAAATTCTAAAGAGTAAGATAGATACCTGGTCCAACAATGTCATGTGCTTTAATAGTTACTTCAGTATTAGGGCCTTGCAAAATGCAGCAATTCCACTGCTCAAATAATTTACAATGGTATGAATTTGAATTGCTTTTGAAACTAGAAATGTTTAGCTTTTTAAAAGTTCAAACTTGATGAGCAAACTTCTTCCTTTAGGTTTGAATTTTTGTTCATAGTTAAGCAGGACTCTTTCATTTGACTTTTGAGGATATGTGTTCTGTTTTAATGAACAGAAAATCTCATTTTTATATTCTTTGTAACTACGTTTTCACAAGTGTTTGTCTTTCTTTCATTTGTACATTTACCAGGCAAACTTAAATTTAATGTGTGGGTCAGCAATTGTGCCACTTTTTTTCTAATGGTTTACAGATATTTTGTCCTGTTTATAACAACATCTCCTAGAAATGTAACTGAAATATTCTGTGTTTATTTTATATTCTCACTGCTGATGTTTTAACTGTCAAATGCAATCACTATACTGCTCACACTGTAGAAGACAGATTTTAGTCACACCTAATTATAATACATCTCTGATTTAAATATCCCCTTGTTCTTGTTTGGATCTAGAATGTTCTATAAAAGACTATGTATTAAGACTTTAACACTCAGCATCCAGCAACTTGGATAAGATAGAACCTTAAGAAATTAGGCTTACTGGAATGTCTTCCATTCATTAGGTGCATGTCATACAGTGTGACTTTGGGCACCTCATCTTTTGTCCCCAGCCATGAAGGAGGCCATCTTCTCTCTACTATGCTGTCTGGTGACAATCTGCTGTCCTGTTACAAGCACCCAATCCTGGACAGAAATCTCCAATATTGTCACCTAAAACTAAGTAAACCTTCCTATTGTTAACTTTTTTGGCTTAGGATATTCTAAATCAAGAATACAAAACTGACGATTTCTGTCTGGGACACCACTCTTCTAGAACATGGTTTCCAAGATATCTTTGTTTCCATCACTATAATCTCATTATTTATACTTTAATAATTATAATCATGTGAGCTACTGATTCAGCTGTGTCAAGTCATTGTCTATCAGCTGTAATACAACAGCATGTCAGGTGAGAATCGTGACAGAGAACAAATGTGTCATCTTATTCTCCTGTTGCCTAAGGAAGGGTATGTTTTAGGAATCCACAGACACAAGTCCAGTTTATATGTTTTAATTTATCTCTAGGAAATTCTCTTTACCTCTAAATAACAGCATATCTTAATGCCTGCCTTTACCCACTTTGTTCCAGCACTGTCTGTCCAGATTAGTTTTAAGAGCTTCTATGGACTGTAAATTATCTTCTCCTTTCTTTTCTACCCCAGGTTATCATTATGGTGCCCATCTTTCTCAAAGATATTTCTCCTAGACTAACATCGCTGTCTCCTTCAAGTCCCCTGTTCTTCATGGCCTGTCATCCTGATCCTTTTAGCATTGGTTGTTGATGGTTTTTCTTTCTCTTTAGTTTTATTTATTAAGGCAAGTCTCATTAATTTCTTCAGTCTTTCAAGACTGTTTGCTGACACATAAAAATAGGCACTTCTCTCTTCCCTGGATTTGTGATAGGATGTCTGTCTTAATTTTTTATGATCTCTACCAATTGCAGCCCTTTTGCTATGGATGAGGGGTGAGGCATGAGGAAGCTGTCACCAGCCAGATATGGAAGTTTTTATAGATTCAAGACTTTAGCACACAAGCCATGTCTTAAGAGACATGCAGGTGCAAAATGAAAGGGGGTCACACTAAGGAGCAATAGAGAGGATCCAGACCTGCAGGAGACAGGAGATTTGAAGGGGGCAGGAAAGACAAGGTGAGGGCTTCATCTAGAGATGGGGGAGATAAACATGGAAGAAGCAGGGCAAAAGTAAGAGTAAGGATGTCTGAAAATGTCATCAGGCATCATGTTGTTATCTACCTACCAGAAATTACATGGAATATATACATATAAGACATATGTATGCATATGTAATTTAAATGAAAATTTCCCATCTTAAATTTAAACTTTTCTTCCAAGAGACAAAAACCATCTAACAAAAACCCCAAACATGAGGCCTGTAAAGCCGCTTTTTGAGTTCTTGATTAGGGTTGGCCTAGGGGATTCCCAAACATTACAGGCTATTGCTATTTCACTTGGATATATCCCAGAAGTCAAAGTTAAGTTCCCATTGCTGAAAACACCATGTACTTCAGACACATGACCCAGATGGCTTGAGCTGGGTCTGACCTGTAAGCTTCTTCCTTGATGACTAGTTTACATGGTACCAGAAGGTGCCATACAATCTTCCAAGAGACGGAAGCAGCCAATAAATAGTCCTATCCAGCTATAATACCTATGAACCACAACAAAGACCAGCATGTCATGATAACTAAGGGTGTAACAATGACATGCCTGCCTTAAGAGTATCCAACAGTTCCTTAATCAGACTTGAGGCCCACTCCGAGAGTAGAACCTTGCCAGTGGAGTCATGGATTTGGAGAACCTACAACTATCACTTTAGTAAACTAGCATAATTCTTAACTATATTCTAATATTTTTTATACCCACAGATAAGTATAACTCTTATCCACTCTTCAAGGAAACTTCTCTTTGCAACAGATAGAGACCATTTTTGAAAACCATACCAATCAAAAGGCAGAGAGCAGATCATATGGTGCCCAATTCCAACTGATTCATCTGCAACATAATTCCTGCACCTAAGGCTCTGGGATCATGGAGGAGAGAGTCCACCATATTATAAGACCCAGATGAACAGGATATTTGCTGTGAAATTGTGCCTCCTAGAAATGACAGAGAAACTGCATTCATAAAGTCTCACTAACATGGCTGCTTAAAGAAGACTGGAACAATGACAGCACCAATGGACATACATGGAATAGAGGAAATTCATGGGGAATCAATGTTCAACAAAATTCTACAGCCCAGTGTAGAATGTCAAGGCTATCTCTCAGTGGGGCAAAGGGAAGAAAAAAGGTGGGAAAGTAAGCAGATCTCATATGACAGCAGAATATGAACTTGTACAAGCTGTTCGGACTGACTAGAAACTAGAGATCCCTGAGCAAGGTAGTTGATCTTCAGAGCAGATTAAGGAAAGTTCCTGGTGGATTAAGGGAGGTTCCTTTTAAATAAAAACTGTTCTATGAGATCCAGTTTTCTGGCAAACAAAAATGTACCTTTAAGCTTCTGTTTGCCCTCGTAAAAGTCTTACTGTTTATGACATTGTCATCAGCACTGCCTTTGGTGGGGGGCACTCTGAACCAAAAAATTATGCCATAATTTTAAAAGTTAAGATTATTATAAAAATTAGTGTTTTAAACAAACATTGTCAAGATCTAGAAAAGATATAGCATATACCTCTGAGATTAAAAAAAATCATTTTCTTCTGTGTGAGAAGAAATATGTTTTTCTTTCTTTAGCACCATAGATGTATAGGCAGAAAGGAAGGAATTAAAACAAATGATAGAGGAGGCTGGCTTGGTCACAATTCTGTAATCATACAACATGTGTTAGAAAGAAGGATATTATCTCCAGTATTGCTGTAGATATATTTGAATTTGAAACAACTACCAGAATTTATTCAGCATTTACTTCATGCCCACCACATTTACATTTATAACTCTTAATTGGAGCAATCATCCTAAATGGTAGATGCTATAGAAGATTCGCTACTGTTGAAAATGAACAGGAAGATACAGGAAGTCTCTTTCATGAAAGATACAAATAGTAAAAGTGAAATCAGGATTGAAAGTGAAGCAGATTGACTCCAGAATCGAACATCAATCAGAGAGAGTACAAGTATCTTTCAAAGATTGAATCTTACCCCCCCCAAAAAAAAAAAAAAAAGCAGAGAGGTGTGGGCTGTAGAGTCTCACCTGTAAGGACTGTGTGATCACAGAGTGTGAGCAGCCTATTTATTGTCATCCTTTCTGTTATGAACTGGCTAACTACACTTTTATGTCGGTTTCTCTGCTTCTCCCCTTGTACTTTTCTCTGTTCCATAATAGAAACACATGCTTTCACTGGATATGTGGTTTTACAATTACATGAAACCAGTGACATGATAGCAGATACAGCATGTACAGTGTTTACTCTAAGGAGAAATGGCTGACTTTATCAGCTGGAGACTGGCTTTATCTGCTAAAGGCTGCCCAATGTAATGGAATTTGTTCCTTTCTCCTGGAATCTGACCTAATGTCCTTGATGCTGAAGTTATCTGCTGGAGGTTGGCCTTGTCTCTTAGAGTCTGACCTGGTCCGTAAGACCTAATCTGCTAGGGGCTGCCCATGTCGGACAGAGTTTGCCCCAATCTTCTGGAGTCTGCTGTTATCTGCTGGAGGCTGACCTCATCTCTAGGACCCTGCTCCTATCCTGAGGCCTTTGACCTAACCTTCAAGGTAATGAACATATCTGATAGACGCTGCCTTTCTCTTCTGGAGGCCTCGTCTGTTGAAGCATGCCTTTATCCCCCAGTCACTGACCTTATCCTCCTAGGTCGACCTTATTTTCTGGAGTCTGTCTTTATCTCCAGCTGGATGTCCTTAGTCCTAGAAGCTAATCATATCTCCTAGAGGTTGACTTTATTTTCTGGAGACTGGCCTTTTCTGCCATGGAAGGTGACCTTATGTCCTAGATCCCGATTTTCCCTTTTGAATTCAAGAAGATCAGCTTGATGCTGTTGAAGCAGCTTCAGTGGAAAGAATAGAAACGATGAAATAGCAGAGATAGTATAAGATGGCAACATTGTTAATGCAAAAAAAAAAAAAGGAATATCTAAGCCTCAGGTGACCCTGTAGAGAGGAGGTGTCTACTCACTGTGAATCATCTGACTCTGGTTGAAAGGAAACTTCATCTCAGTGCACTTTTAATGTGGATGACACTCTCTGACAAACTATTCTTTATCTAAAGGATGCATTCCTTTATAATTCATCCCCTGAAGAGTGGACAGAGTAAGTTCTCAAATGCCTCTCTGCTTGGCTAATATCTCATATTCTCTACTTGGTTAATATCTCACACAAGCTTTCAAAGTACTTGGTTTGAAATGCATCACATGTATTTTCTGAAGACAAAGCTTTTCAGAATTGGAAGGCCTTCCTTTTCGGCCTCTTTCCCTTCTCTCTCCTGTACCTCTGGGCACAGTAACATTTTCACTGATCCGTGAACAGCTTGTCTTTGCCTTTGGTGCTTAATAATCAGTGCACACTTTGGTTAAGGGCTTGTTTCCTGACATTCCTTGAGGAGTACAATTGTATCCCTTGATTTGATCAATGAAATTATTCCCATAGTCACTCAGCATGTGATACTGCTAAGATTTATGATTTATTCCAATATGTATATATTTCTGTAAATATTCTTTTTTCTCCTTTTTTTATTAAGAAAAAATTTTCATTCATTTTACACATCAAAGATCCTCCTCTTCCCTCCTCCCATCCCCAGCTCCCCAACCCACCCTCCACTTCCACCCACAAGAAGGCAAGGACTCCCATGGGGAGGCACATTCAGTAGAGGCAAGTCCCAGCCCTTCCCCCTGCCTCAAGGCTGCACGAGGTATCCCATCATAGGTAGTGGGCTCCACAAAGCCTACTCATGCACCAGATGAATTATGATCCTACTGCCAGGGGATCTCCCAAGCATATCAAGCTACACAACTGTCTCACCACGCATAGGGCCTAGTCCAGTCCCATGTGGGCTCCACAGCCATTGATTCAACTTTCATGAGTTCCCTCTAGTTTGGTTTGGTCTTCCCTGCTTGTTTCCCCATCATGATCCTGAGGCACTTGCTCATAGAATCCCTCTTCTCTCTCTTTGATTGGACTCCTGGAACTCTGTCTAGCGATAGGTTATGGATCTCTGCATCTGCTTCCATCAGTCATTGGAGAAAAGCTCTGTGAGACAGGGTATTCACCAGTCTGATCTCTGAGGCAAGCCAGTTCAGTTCAGGCAACCTCTCCACTATTTCTAGTAGTCCAGGCTGGGGTCATCATTGGGGATTCCTGGGAACTTCCCTAGCACCAGGTTTCTCTCTATCCCCATGATCTCTCTCTCTATCATGGTATCTCTTTTAATGCTTTCCCCCTCCCTCTCTGTTCCAGCTTGACCATCCCATTCCCTTATGTTCTCATCCCCTACCCCCTACCCTCCATTGCCCACCCCTCATCCCCAGTTTACTCATGGAGATCTCATCTATTTCCCCTTCCCAGGGCAGTCTATGCATTCCTCTTTGGGTCTTCCCTGTTAGTTAGCTTCTCTGGAGTTGTGGGTTATTGCCTTATTACCCTTTGTTTTACATCTAGTATCCACATGTACATACCATGTCTGTCCTGAGTCTGGTTACCTCACTCAGGATGATATTTTCTAGTTCCATCCATTTGCCTGTAAATTTCATAATGTCATTGTTTTTCTCTGCTGAGTGTATATGTACCACATTTTCTTAATCCACTCTTCAGTTGAGGGGCATCTAGGTTTTTTTCCAGGTTCTGGCTATTACAAATAATGCTGCTATGAACATAGTTGAACATGTGTCCTGTGGTATGATTGAGTATTCCTTGTGTATATGCCCAAGAGTGGTATAGCTGGGTCTCGAGATAGATTGATTCCCAATTTTCTGAGAAACTGCTATTCTGATTTCCAAAGTGGCTGTACCAGTTTGCACCCCACCAGCAGTGGAGGAGTGTTCCCCTTGCTCTACATCCTCTCCAACATAAGCTGTCTGCAGTGGTTTTGATCTTAGCCATTCTGACAGGTATAAGATGGTATCTCAGAGTTGTTTTGATTTTCATCGTCTTGATAATTAAGAATGCTGAGCAATTCCTTAAATGTCTTTTGGCCATTTGAAATTCTTCCTTTGAGAAATTCCTTCCATTTTTAATTGAATTATTCATTATTTTGATGTCTAGTTTCTTGAATTCTTTATATATTTTGGTGATCAGCCATCTGTCAGATGTAGGGTTGGTGAAAATCTTTTCCCATTCTGTAGGCTGACGTTTGTCTTATTTACTGTGTCCTTTGCCTTACAGAAGCTTCTAACTTTCAGGAGGTCCCATTTATTAATTGTTGTTCTCAGTGTCTGTGTTACTAGTGTTATATTTAGGAAGTGGTCTCCTGTGCCAATACGTTCAAAACTATTTCTTATTTTCTTTTCTATCAGGTTCAGTGTAACTGGTTTTGTATTGAGGTCTTCGATCCACTTGGACTTGAGTTTTGTGCATAGCAATAGATATGGATCTATTTGCAGTCTTCTACATGTTGATGTCCAGTTATGCCAGCACCATTTATTGAAGAAGCTTTCTTTTTCCATTGTACTGTTTGGCTTCTTGTCAAAAATCAGGTGTTCATAGGTGTGTGGATCAATGTCAGGGTCTTCAATTTTATGCCATTGGTCCACATGTCGGTTTTTATGCCAGTACCAAGCTGTTTTTATTACTATAGCTCTATAGTAGAGCTTGAGGTCAGGGATCATGATGCCTCCAGAGGTATTTTTGTTGTACAGGATTCTTTTGGCTATCCTGGGTTTTTTGTTTTTCCAAATGAAGTTGAGTATTGTTCTTTCCGGGTCTGTGAAGAATTGTGTTGGTATTTTGATGGGTATTGCACTGAATCTGTAGATTCCTTTTGGTAAGATTGCCATTGTACTATGTTAATCCTTCCTATCTATGAGAATGGTAGATCTTTCCATTTTCTGACATCTTCAATTTCTTTCTTCAGAGACTTAAAGTTCTTGTCATACAGATCTTTCGCTTGCTTAGTTAGAGTTACCCCAAGGTATTTTATATTATTTGTGGCAATTGTAAACGGTAATATTTCTCTGATTTCTTTCTCAGCCCATTTAGTATTTGTATACAGGAGGGTTACTGATTTTTTTTTTTTTTTAGTTAATCTTGTATCCTGCCATATTACTGAAGGTGTTTATCAGCTGTAGGAGTTCCTTGGTAGAACTTATGGGGTCATTTATGTATACTATCATATAATCTGCAAATAGTGAAAGTTTGACTTCTCCCTTTTCAATTTGCATCCCCTTGATCTCCTTTTGCTGTCTTTTTGCTCTAGGTAGAACTTCAAGTATTATATTGAATGAATATGGGGAGAGTGGACAGCCTTGTCTTGTTCCTGATTTTAGTGGAATCACTTTGAGTTTCCCTCCATTTAATTTGATATTCACTGTTGGCTTGCTTCAAGGCTAGCCTGGGCTCTGTAAATATTCTATGTTCTTATTAGATGGAAATTTACTTTCTTAGCCACTGAAAAGGCAAGGATCTCTGATTCTGTGCTCATTTTTTACGTGAACAACAACAGTGCCTGTCTTCTTTTAAACACTCAGTAAAAATTCTTAAGTCTCTACAGTAAAACAAGTCAATAGATGAGAAATGTATGTGTCACCATGGGGGCTATTTTATGTTTGTCTATCCTGTCTCATTTTCCACTTTTTATGTCTCTTTGTTAGGATTGTACAGTTTATTTTTTTTATTTTTTTTTATTTATTTATTTTTTTTTTTTGGTTTTTCGAGACAGGGTTTCTCTGTGTAGCTTTGTGCCTCTCCTGGGACTCACTAGGTAGTCCAGGCTGGCCTCGAACTCACAGAGATCCACCTGGCTCTGCCTCCAGAGTGCTGGGATTAAAGGCGTGCGCCACCACCACCGGGCTGTACAGTTTATTTTTAAAAAGGACTGTAATACATAGTACCAATTAGATATACTTAAAATACATGGCAAACTCATTGCAAAGTGAGTTTCAAATATTTAAAACCTGATTCTAATTGTCTATTCAGTAGATACACATTTATAAAGAAATTTAATTTTGCTGATGCAATCAGAATCCTACTTTCTTGTAATTTAGGAAATAGAAGTATTCAATTATGTCATTGAAGTAAAAATGCAGATGTTTACTTGAAGAGTTTGGGGAATTGACATTTGTCCCTGAGACTATAGGACTCGGGGTCATGTAGTCTTGATGGTGTTAGCTTGGACTGGTAGACAGAACTACAGGCTCAAGGGAAACAAAGTATTGTCCTGTTCTGGTGGACTAAGCCAGTTCTGAGAGCTCATCCATTTGTTGTTCTTTGCTCATTGGAGGTCCTTCCTAAGTCTGTGCACTTTTACCAGATCCATCAACCAATCAGCATCCCAATGTACATTCATATTAACTAATCAAGTTCATCTCAAATCAATGTCTCTTTTAAGTGTGTCACTAGCTTATCAGTGTCATTCCCATTCCAAAACAAAACAAAACAAAAAAACCAAAAGACAACAACAACAACAAAAAGGAAGCCCTCTATCTTCTTGTATCCTTCTATCCCTAGTGCTGTGATACTACTTGGTATTTCAGAGCCCTGTCTGCTCCAGGTAGCTGCTTCTCTACCTTGCAACAAACCATGCTCACCTCTTCTTCTACTCTTACCTGTCTTTCAAGCTCAAGAGGCAGCTAACTCGGGAACACCTGAATCAGGGTGGCTTTGACAGCCATGGAATTTCCAAAAGCTTAGGTCTCCTATATGAGCACCCCAAGACTGGAGGTTAGGTCTCCCATATGAGCACCCCAAGACTGGAGGTGTGCTCCCCTGCTTGTAGAACAGAGTGGCTGTCTTTGGTCTCTGCTTTCTTCTTCTTCTTCTTCTTCTTCTTCTTCTTCTTCTTCTTCTTCTTCTTCTTCTTCTTCTTCTTCTTTTAAAATATTTACATAAAAATATTCAATAACTGTGTATGCCATTCATTTTTCTTTTCAAGAAAGAACATTTCTTTTGCTTTAAAGACATTAACCTACATTTCCTCAGTTCTACAGAATAAATGATACATCATATTCTTTTTAAAGTTTTTTTTCACTTATATTTCATTCTTTTTTCATTAACATATTTTTAGAGATTCTTTGGGAATTTTACATCATGTACCCCAATCCCACTCATTTCCTAGTCTTTCCATGTCCACCCTCCACCCTGAGCCTCCCCTCCCCAAATAAAAACAAAACAAAACAAAAAAATCACATGGCTCTTCTGTCTTTCCCATCTCTCCAACACATACTCATTTGTCACGGTGATCTTGAGAGCTGAGGTATGTCATGTAGTATACCTTTTGCCCAAACAAAATGTTCATTGCAGTGAAGTGTTGGTCTGGTTCATGGCCTCTGGCTTCTAGTATACCATCAATACTGGACCCGCACTGAAATCTCTCTGGGATATCCTGCTGTTGCCCCTAGTCATGGTGATCCTTTGGCTATGGTTCCACAGGACTGGTCCCATCATGTGCTCCATCAGGTCGAAGATGGGGTTGATGTTGGAGTGGGCCAGTTCAAAGCCCTGGATATGGGCCTGGGTGGTAGCTGAGTTGGCCAGCCCAGGCCTCCAACAGCAACACCCCATCAGCTCTCCTGCTGGGCAGCCAGCAAGCGGCAGGGGGAGCTCTCTAGTGCCCAGACCATCATGGCAAGCTCTCTCATCGCTTCCAGTAGTAACACGGGCCACAGACATCACCACAAACCCGGTCAGCAATAGGGCCATGGCCATCAGCTGCAGTTTGGACCCAGACTTCATCATGGCTCTGGGTGGCAGAGCACAACACTCAGATTGGCATGGTCTGGGTTAGCAGGCTCTCTGGCACCAATGTGGCTCAGGTGGCAACCCAGACCACGAGGATCTGAATGGCCCTCGGTGGCAACAGGGGCCATAGACATCAACACAGACCCCAGCTGTGATAGGGCCATTGTACCAGACATGGCTCTTGGCAGCAGCATAGGCCTGAACATCACATGGCCCCAGGTAACAGCATAGGCCACCCATATCAGCCTGCTCCTCACATCGTGTCTTCAGTTCTGCTTCTCCTTCTCTCCCATTTCTCTGCCACATACCTGTTCATCATAGTGGTGCGCACTTGCTTGCCTGGGCCAGGACACCAGTTGTGTCTGTGGCTGGCTTCTGCCCACCTGGCACCTGGTGGCCCAGGAGGGGATCTCAAGAAAGAACTTTTACCAATAAGTGCTCCAATGAGATTACTAATCTGTGTTGGAAACTGTTTATTTAAGAAGGTAGAAATTCCACATATGTCTTTTGCCAAAAGAAATGAACGAAATTTAAGAACAAATGTAGCAGAACAATGAAAGGAGATTCATTCAAACTCTCTAGATCATTTGAGAGCTACAAAGTTGAAATTACAAACACTGTACTCTGATATTAATTGGGCAGGATTTTTAGACAAAATAAATTTCTTTATTCCTATCTAGAAATATAACAGCCTTTGGATGGCTCCACCGGGGCTGTGGAACAATGGTGCATAGTGTTTCATCGTGTTTCCATCACATCCTCAAGCATTATAATCTTTTACTTCTCCAGTCCCACATATTTGTCCTTTATAGCACTTATAGGAAGTTTTGCACACAGTGAGTGCTAAAACTTTTGCTTGAATAGATAGCCATCAAGAAATACAGACTACAGCTATATAATATTTTTCAGGGTCCCTACACAAGAAAGAAAACATCCTATCTGAAAACGTCTAAAAGTCTACCTTGCCAATCCCAGGTCTCCAACTCAATAACAGCTATCATTGCTGTGAAATTATGAGAAGTGTGTGTGTGTGTGTGTGTGTGTGTGTGTGTGTGTGTGTGTATGAATGCACATTTGTTAAATGTGTTGAATTCATATGACTTTAATTTTGGTGAATTATATTAAAGAAAATCAGAAAAGGAAACCATGCTTGAAGCAAATATTATAAATTCATACATCTAATATTTCAGATGTTTAATTAGTTATCCCAGCATGATCCCTCCCAGGTAAAAGATTGCTTAATTTTCTGGTTACATACAGCTTTATTCTTTTCTCTTTATGACATTAAGATTTTTATTGAAAGATTTGAAGCTTTTTCCTGAAAGAAACTAAAGAAAGGGTCAAAAGAGTCTTTGAATGTCTTTCCCAACATTTTAGAGGAAAAAGACAAAATTTACATTTAAATTTTTTTTTGAGTCACAGTCTGTGCTTGGAAGAGGCTAGTTTGATGTTTTATTTTAATGATAATGAATACAAATGTACAAACTGTGTTAGGTTGCTTTCCTGTACCCTTGAGACAAGTGAATATATGGGCCCATAATGTAGTTTCTGGAGTTCCATGTCCAGAGGATTCATATCCAAAATAAACCAAGTGGACTAATGTACAGAAAAGCCTCAAAAATGTATCAAGAGATACACTAGATGTAGCCTTAGAGACTGGGTCCCCCATACCTGGGACTGTGCAATGCCCAGTGATGTTGGGACAAAACATAGTACTGTAATTGAGGAAATACCACATGCTGTAGTTGGGCAAGGACGAAAGGAGAGCTAGCATCTCCCAGGATGCAATGCTCTTCCAGAAATTCAAAGAAAAACATTCCATTTCAAATGCAAAATACCACAGTTTCATTCACACACATCACATCAAACCACAAGAAAATCTCTAAATGGGAAGCATGAAAGACAAAAGAGACAGAGAAAATAATTAGCTGGGTATAGTTTATCCTATAGACCTTCTACACATTGATTCCTGCCTCTTCATAATGCCATATTTAAGGTGAATCACACAGAGTGTGTAAGAGAGAATTTGTTAATAAACAGTACCTTTTGAGATCCCATCTAGTTAAGATGAAGCAGTTAGCTTGGGTTTGCCCCCTGACAACTTTACAGTTCTCTGGTCTCCTGAGCATTGCATGCCCAAGGTACACATAAACTCACACAGGAACAGAAATGTAAAAAAAAAATTAAATAAGTCTCTTAGGAAAAGAGCAGCAGACATGATGGAGGACACACAGAAGGGAAAAGCTATAACTTCTCCGGAAGAAATTCTCTGACATTTACCAGCATTCTTGGATGTTCTTCCTTAACTATTCATTGCAGGTTGCATGTGCTTGGAATCTCAGTAATACCCTATGATTACTTCTCACCAAATGGTAGTATAAATAACTCCCAACCACATCTTCGACGGGACTCAGAAACTCTCAGCTCATCTTTCTTCTCCAGAAGGATGCAGAGACTTTAGACAGTTGTCCTGTTGAGACACAATATTCTCAGTCCAAGAACAACTTTGTGAAGTTGCTTGCCAACACCCAACACTGTAAATTATATCTTTTCTGTAATTCAGTGTTTGGTTATTATGATTCTGGAGATATTTGTTGTACTAATTTGTCTAAAACAATGTAACACCCTTTTATATGTTTTTAATAAAGAACTATGATATAAAATAGGTAGAACTGAAGACCATATTATTAGTAAAATCTTTCTAGAATAAAAAAAAAAACATGTATTAACTTTATATGTAGAGCCTAGATTTTGTGTATATGGGTATGCTGGATAGTTTTATGCCAAGTTGACACAAGCTAATCACCCGAGAGGAAGAAAACTGCAATTTAAAAAAAAAAAAATGCCTATTACAACTGCAATTCTTGATTGATAATTGTTCTGTTATATATAATTTTACTATGTTAAAGTTAAAATTTTTCATTTTAATTTAACAGAAAAAGAGAAATGCTGTGGAATAATGCTTTTGTACACTGGTTTAATAAAATGTTGATTTGCCAGTAGCCAGGCAGTAAGTATAGGCAGGATAAGCAGAAAAGGAGAATTCTGAGAAGAGGAAGGCTGAGTGAGGAGACACCAGCCTGCTGTCCAAGGAGCAGCATGTAAAAGCACACAGGTAAAGCCACAGAACATGTGGTGACATACAGATTAACAGAAATGGGCTAAGTTTAAGTGTAACAGCTAGTAAGTAGTTAGCCTGAGCTAATGACCGAGCAGTTTTAATTAATATAAATCTCTGTGGGTCTACTTAGGTCTGAGTGGCTGCGGACTGGGCAGGACACAGGAGAAAACTTTCAGCTACAAATGCCTCCATAAGACCAGGCTGTAGGCAGGCCTGTAGGACATTTTCTTAATTACTGATTGATGTAAATAGGCCCAGCCCATTGTGGGTAGGACCATCCATAAGATGATGGTCCTGCCACCTTAAAGAATGAGAAAGCCAAGGAGAGAAGGTTGAGCACACCATGCGGAGCAAGCCAGTAAGGAGCACCCCTCTATGGCCTCTACATCAGCTCCTGCCTCCAGGCTTCTGCTCTGTTTGAGTTCCTGTCATGACTTCTTCAATGATGGACTACAGTATGAAAATATAAGCCAAATACACATTTTCCTTCCCAAAATTGTCTTTTGGTCATAGTATTTCATTACAGCAACAGAAACCCTAATAAAGACAAGCTGGTACCAGAAGTGGGAAATTGCTGTGACAGATTTGATCATGTTGTTTTGGGAAGGATTTGCTGTGGGATGTCTTTCTATATGCTGTGAATATGTGTTGCTCTGATTGGTTGATAAATAAAGCTGTTTGGCTAATGGTGGGGCAGAATAAGGTTAAGTAGTACATCCCAGCTGGGGAGACAGGAAAGAGAAAGGCAGGATGGGGGAGATGGGAGCCTGTCACCAAAGGAGCAGCAAAGATGCTGCAGACTGGTAATGTCACAGCCATGTGGCAACATATAGATTAATAGGAATGGGTTAATGTAAGATGAAAGAGCTAGCTAGCAAGAATCCTGAGACATTAGGCCATACAGTTCATAAGTGATATAAGCCTCTGTGTGTTTACTTGGATCCGAGTGACTGTGGGACTGACCAGCTGGGACACTTGAAGATTTCTGACTATGAGGATCGTGGAAGGACTTTGGAACTTTGGACTAGAAAGCCATTGAGTGTTGTCAGTTTTGTAGGGGCTTTGAAGATAAGAATGTTGAGGGCAGTGCAGATGATGGAGGCCTGGCTAATGAAGTTTCAAAGGTAATTTTAAATATTTTATCATGACAATTTGTTATTTTTAATTAAGAATCTGTGGTTCTGGTAGGATGAGGCTGAGTAATCAGATATGAGTAGCAAAACACAATAACTACTAAGTTGAAAATTCTGCTATGCTGTGAGACTCCATGCTGGTCAGCTAGAGCTGAGAAATTAGTGGCAATTATAAAGAGACCAGGTTATTAAGGTGAAATATTTGGAACAGTGTTTCCTGAGATTCAGCGCATAGAAGCTATGTTCCAGATATGGCCAAGGTTGAACCTTGTGCTTTTAGATAAACTTGGTAGTTTAGGAGCCACTCAGATGGTACCAGTTTTGAAGGCATGAAGGGCTCATTGACAGCAACTGAGGCTTGGCACTGTGAGAGGTCAGGAGAGTCTATTGATGAATGTGTAGCCTCAGTAGTAGTTGAATGCCCTGAATTGAAGGGATCTTACAGAGGAGCTGAGGCTTGGCATGATGAAGAGAGATTTCCTTTGTCAATGGAATGAATCTAAAACTCTTCTTTTTACCCTCAGGCAGATTCTTTGGACAAGGGCAAAAAAAGTCACTTTCTTCACCAAACTATCACTGGAACCATCTCTAGACAACATACTATGATTCTTCTTTGAAACCTCTTGAGCCAGGTGGTCATACCCATTGAGCCATCATCTCAGATCATATCATGGACTATGTGTGTGTGTGTGTGTGTGTGTGTGTGTGTGTGTGTGTGTGTGTGTGTGTGTGTGAAAGTAGAAATGTGATGACATAGGGAGGAAAGGGAACCTGGGGAGTGGAAAGGAGAAGTGGGAGGAGAAGAAGAATGACTATTCAGGCTCTGTATCCCCCTTACTAGGAGTCCTTGTTAAGGTCACCCTCATAAATTCCAGAGAATTTCCACTGTACTAGGTTTCCACATAACCCCTCAAGTGCCCCCCATTTTCAGTAATCTCTCTGCATTCTCTCTTCCTCCATATTCCCCTGACTTGATTGCCCCTGAATTTGTTTGGCCTGCAAGATGTGTTGGGGTAATGGTGGTGCAAAACTGTGAGAGTGGCCAAATGATGACTGGTCTAATTTGAGGCCCACACAAGGAGAGGGAGCCCATGCTCAACACAGCCTGGATGAACAGTGTTGTGGTTTGAAAGAAAATGGCCCCCAAAAAGAGTGACAGTATTAGGAGGTGTGGCCTTGTTGGAGGAAGTGTGTCACTGTGGAGACAGGCTTTGGGGTCTCATATATGCTCAATGCATGCTTAGTGTGACACTCAGTCTACTTCCTGTTGCCTACATAACAATATGTAGCAACTCCTTCTCCAGCACCATATCTGCCTGTACATTACCATGATCAACTCCATGATGATAATGTACTAAACCTCTGAAACTATAAGCCACCACCTCAATTAAATGTTTTCTTTTATAAGGGTCATGATGTCTCTTCATAGCAATATAAATCCTAAGACAGCCTGGAACAAGAGGCTGGTTGGCTGAGAGACTTAGGATAGAACCAAACACTATTGGCAAAAAGAAATCAGTGGGATGATTCCCAATGCTATTCTTCTATATTCATAGATTAGTGCCTAGCCCAATCATCATCAGAGAGACTTCATCCACCAGCTGTTGGGAGCAGATGTAGAGCCTTACAGTCAAACATTATTCAGAGGTCAGGGAACTTCACATAAGAGGAGTAGGACAAATTGTAGGAGCCAGAGAGGTGAAGGACATCAGAAGAGCATGGCCCACAGCATCCACTAAGTAGGGTTCATAGGGCTCAAAGAGACTGAAATGACCAGTAAGCATGGGTCTGAGCTAGGTCCTCTGCTTATATGTTATGGTTTTGTAGTTTGATGTTCTTGTGGGAATCCTAACAATGGGAGTCTGGGGTGTCCTTACTTCTTTTGCCTGCTTTTGAGACCCTTTTCCTCCTACTATGTTGCCTTGTCCAGCCTTAATATGAGGGATGTGCCTAGTCTTATTGTACCTTATTATGCCATATCAGCTGATATTCCTGAGAGGCTTGCTATTTTCTGAAAGGAAATGGAGAATGAGTGGAGCTGGGGGAGGCAGAGACTGGTAGGAGTAGAGGGAGGAGAAACTGCAGCTGGGATGTATTGTGGGAGACAAGAATGGAAACATCAAAAGAGGAGTGAATGTAACTAAAGTGCCTGGTACCATTGAATGAAAATATTTCTATGGGATACTTCATCGTGTACAGTTAAGACAATCAGCAATGTCTTCAGATGTTACCTTCAGACCTGCTTTCCTCTGTGTTCTTCTCTTTCTTCTCCACGAAGGAAAATGATTCTTGAGATCACCATTAATTTCTTATGTGAAAAGACTTAGTGTCTGGAAGTTAGCAAAACACTGCTGAAGCAGGTCATAACTGTATGGAATGAGAATTTGGCCTTGATAAAATCATTTTTTCTATTTATTTTAAAAGAAGTAGAACAAGTAACCCACTGGAGGCTGTATGAAGCTTCAAATGTTTTCACTTCTTGATCCTCAATGGGCTTTTTGAACATGCCCCACTTCCTACTCAGGGAACACTCATTCTTCACCAAATGCCCTAGAAAACCAATCGTTACTTCAAAACACTTGACAATTATTCCATTCTTCATCTGTATGAAAGCACCATTGTGTCTAAGTTTCAGATGCTGCAAGCATGGGAACTTCACACAACTAGCAAGATGAAGACGTCTGAGGCTTCCAGGATTTAGACATCCTGCAGAGCTCTGAAAAGCTGCAATTTTATCTTAGAAAGACAGTCTCAGTTGGGAGCACAAATGCATTGTTTTCTTATATTATTTGGGAGAAAAAATACCACAGTTAGTTCATAGAGGCTTGCATGAATATCAAGGATGATGATTTTAAGATCTGTGTCCTCAGCAGAACATAGTCCCTGTTCCACTGAGATGATGTTTCTGAGTGAGGTTGTTAGGCGGGATATTGGAATAGTGCACATGACCCTGAATGTTGAGAATAATACTAAATATATATTTACCACTCCGTATTCCTTCCCCTGTTCTATACAGACATACAAACTCATGTAATCATAACCTAGTAAAGACCTCAGTAGTAGATAAGTGAATAAAAAAAAGGAAGGTTTGATAATATCCTGAAATCATGTGGCCAACATATTAGTCCATGGTCCCAGAGATGCAGAAACCAGATGTTTATTTTAAGAAATTAGCTTATACAATTAAGGAGTTTGAACCATTGGCATCCATCAGACAGGCAGATAGACTGGAGAACCAGGGATGCCATTGTCTATAGCTTAAATACTAAGCTATTCTGGAGTCAAATTAATTCCTACAAAGGCCTCTGTCATTGAATTTTTACCTGATTGGATTAAGTTCCATAACAATATAGGATGTAATGTGTCTTAGGGCCCTGGAAAAGGCTAAGCAGTTAAAACTACTTGCCGAATAAACCAGGAGACTCAAGTCTTATCACCAGAACACAAGATGGAGAGAGATGACTTCTGAAACTTTTCTAATTTGTACACATAATTGTGGTATGCACATACATATACCACCCCATACCACACACACTCACACCACAATAAAAATAATACTTTAAAAAAAAAAGGGTAGCATGCTTTACTAAAGTCTCTGATCTGAGCACTAATATCACATAAAATTACCATCATGGAGACATCCAGACTGACTTTGGGGTACTGTGGCCAATTCAAATAGATGCAATTTGAAAGAGCTAATTCTCACAACCATTAAAGAGTTGTCAAGATACAAAGCCAAACAATGTTCATTCAAACTTGAAAAGCTCTATTTCAGAAGCTAGACAAGACTATTTTCTAGTTCTTCTTGATCATAGATTTTCCTCCTTTCTTGATGTATAAACACATAATTGTCAATAAAAGGGAATAAAAAGATAAATTTATAGTGAGAGTAAAATCCTAAATGAGGTTCCATGGCTTCAGAATGACCATTCTAACTGTATAGAATTTCCCCAAGTTGTAAAGTCAGGGAATGGTCAAGAGTTTGAATCACTTCCTTAAACTAGATGTGTAATGTTTTCACTTGTGAGTTAATTAGAATAAAAATATATTGTTAAGGGAAATGAAAAGAAAAAGGAATTTGTAAGAAGAAAAACCATTTGCTCAAAGAAAAATCTGTGAAATGGTTACAGGGTGAATTTTATTTCCTTCTCTTAATTCACTCTTGAAGTATCTTGTCTTATCTTTCCTGGTAGAGTTGGTCTACCCCCAACATTCACTGGTAATACATGAAGATCCAACACTAAAGAATGCTTGAATATGATACATGCCATCTATCTATCCAAATCCTTATACTGTATAAGGCAGGAATGAATCCTAACATAAATTACAGACTGTGGGGATGACAATGTGTTTCTATAAGTCCCTTTTGAATTTAAAACATGCTTCCCTAGATCTGGGGATGGCTTGGTTGGTAAAATGCCTGTGGTATTATCATGGAGATTGAAGTTTGGATCTACAACACCCAGGTAAAAAGCCACATTGGTGACATGTACCCATAACCTATGTGTCTAGATGAACCACTAAGCTCTGTTTCTATCAAGAGAACCTGTGTCACAAATTATAGTGGAGAGTGGCTGAAGCGGCCTTTGTACTTACACATACACACACAAGGAACTATTCTGATGGAAGATTCAGATAGCAGCAGTGTCTGTGTATGTGGGGAGACATACTTAGAACCTAACACTTCTGACAAATACAAATTTATGAATAAAAATTTGTCTTTATGTGTGGGTTTGAAATTCCTCTTTATTTCTAATCTGTGTGGCCCAAAATTAACAGAATTTGTGTACGATGTTGGGATAGGTGCAATTGTATCTTGGATTTTTTTCTAATGTATTAACTTTATAATAATAACTGCCTGAAAATAAATTTAATTTAATTGAAAAAATCCAATAATATATCCAATTGAATACAAGACATACAAACAGGCAATCAGAAAAAGCTATGCTAGTTTTCTTTGGCATATACATTACTGCCAAGATTATTCCAAAACTCAAAAAAGTAATTTACATTGGAATTTATAATGACAAAGGTCTGGAGAGATTTTTGAAGAAGAAATGTCTACTTTTACAATCCTTTCTCAGAACACCAATTTATCAATCTCTATATCAGATTATTTGTCTTAATTACATTATCTACTAGAAAAGGAAAATTAATTATCTTCATACAGTGCAGATATTATGTATATAACACTGTGTAAGGAAAATGAATATATATGTATATATAGATTATTACATATATGTGTTATATTATATGTGTATTATGTAATATATTGCCATATATTATATATATGTATATACAATATTTTATTTGGCAATTCAACACATATTTATTATCTATCAAGAATACTAAGCATCCATAGTTAGTAACCATATAGCTTACATCAAAAGCGGAATAAATGCTTTATCTATATGGAACAGACAGTGCCTAGTGAAGATGGTCCATGCACTCCAGTGACTTTACTTCCTCACTGCAGCTCCTATTGGCAGTGAGTCAATGTGCATTGACCTAGGCACAGAGCAAAGACTCCAAGACAGCTACTGACAGCAGAACTCATGGTCTGGTTGGTCCCCACACAGACTGTCTCGTGGTTTGTTTGCTTCATGGTGATCATTATAATGATAATACTGTTCAAACTGCCTGGCTCCTAGAATCCAAATCATATTCTGAACACAGATTGAGCTCATGTTCAGCAGCTTCACTGCTTAGATAAGAGTGGGATAATTGTTGTTACCTTGTGTACTAGCCATGAAACTAATTAAATAAAACCTCCCAGTGGTCAAGACGTAATACTAAATAATTCACAGTTAATCAAATGGGTCACATTCGGCAGTTTTTTCTCCCCAGTCTTAAAAAAAAAAGAAGATCCTGCCAGAATTTATGCATTTCTATATTCCATTTTATGAAAACTTGTTTTAGCTAATCAAATCTTCTACAAAATTAATTAATTAGAACCTAGAGAAAACATATTCTTTTTTGTATAAGTGACATATGAGTGAATAAGTAAACTCTAAGTTTATTTCTGACTGCCTACCATACTTAGAATCTAGAACAGAACACAGTTCAGACTGATTGCTGTTGGCTGTGAGGCTAAAGTTAGATTCTCAGTGGACTTAAGTCATGTAATTTGCCAGTAGTATCCACATATGTTGACTAACAGGTAGGTAAACTAAGTTATGTGGATAATAAACACAAGAATCTTGTTCTGTTGTGGGTATTTTTCAAAACTGCCCTGTGAGGGAATTCTCTGAATCATGACTGACCGAGTATGTAGTATATATACAGTATGGCATGCACTAGGCAACAGAATGTGAATGTATAAGAAATGTCCCCAACAGTATGAGGTATTTGACTTGGTTCCAGTTGGTAGAGCTGTTTGGAGACGTGTAAGTGGTACTGCCTTGATGTAGGAAGCACATCACTAGGGTTGGGGGTGGGCTTTCAGATTATGCTGCACCATTTCTAGTTCACTCTGTCTGGCTCAAACTTGCAGTTGAAAAAGGGAGATCTCAGCTGGCCTGATATTCAAGGCCATGTTTCTCTGCATGACAGACCCTAAGCCAAAATAAATCCTTTCTTCCACAAGTTGTCTTCCTCATTTTATTTCAGCAACAGGGAAGTAACTACTCAAACAATCTTCTTAGAGTTTCAAAGAAAATCCCGTAGAAGATAAACTATAAATGTTAGCAACTACTGGGAAGAAGATCATGAAAAGGAGAAAAGGTGGTGACATGTGAGTTATTCCAGTGCAGAGATCAGCTACATGGTGAACAAGCAGCCTATGGCAGGAATGCCCAAGGAACTAAGAAAAGACTTAGATTTCTAAATGTTTCAAAGTAGCCCTTCCTGACTTGGCATCTGTGTGGTGATATATTGTGTACCTTAATAAACTTGCCTGAGGATCAGAGAACAGAGCTAACCACTAGCTTAGATATAGAGGTCAGGCAGTGGTAGCACACACCCTTATTCCTATCACTTGGGAGTCAGAGATCCATCAGGATCTCTGTGAGTTAAAGGTCACACTAGAAACAGAGCCAGGCAGTGGTGGCACTCACCTTTAATCCCAGAACTGGGAAGAACACGTGACTTTAATCCCAGAAAGTGATGGCTAGGCGGAGAAAGTATGCAAGGTGTGAGGAAACAGGACCTAAGGCCATTCAGCTGAAAACATTTCAGGTGAGGACTCAGAGGTTTTCAGTCAGAGGATTCATGGAGTTGTTGAGATGAGGTTGGCTGTGGCTTTCTCTGCTTCTCTGATCTTTCAGCTTTAACCCCAAAATCTGGCTCTGGGGTTTTGGGTTTTGTTTTTGTTTTTGTTTTTTTATTAAAATACGATCTAAGATTCAAACAACACATCTGTGTCTCTCCAGATTCATTCTTTCTCTCCCGGGTTCCCACTGGAGAGACTTATCGTATTGGTGAAACTTTGTCTCTCTCCAACACAGGAATATCTACCATTTTTCTATTTTTGTGTGGTACATTAACCCTATCTGGATTATATTTCTTGCTTGTCTTCATCTAGACAAACCTTTTAACTTCAGTAGCTGGTTAAATATCATATTCTCTGTTTTCTCTACATCAGTCCTTAAGTTCAGATCTTTTGAACAGTGAAATGTGATGTTAATCATCAGAAAATCCTTAGGGTCTCCAAAAATATCTCAGGAGGTGAAGTGCATGGTACGGAAGTATAAGGACCGGAGTTGTATTTGCCAACCATTCTATCAATCCCTGTAAGTTGTATACATCTGTCTAGTCCATCATTTAAAATAAATATTGGAATAAATTTTCTATTATTAAATATTAGTATCATGGTCCAAAATTTCAAAATCCCAAACCTCTTATGGAACATTTATCACCATATCTTCAAAAAAACAATAATTACTGTATCTCAGAAGGAAAGTCCCCTTTAAACATTATTACTGTTTTGAGAAAGAAAATTACTTCTGAATTGAAAATTACATAGGTGTCTTGTCTTCTCCAAATCCTGTATTTTCAGCAAAATATATTAGACTGGATGTCTCTTAAGGAGAGTGTTTAGTGTCTAATGGAGGAGGAAGAGCAATATCAAGGTGTCCACAGGCTCTGTGCCTGGTGATGGCCATGGTGCATTTCATCAAGTGCCCCATAGGAGACAGGATTGATTGTTGTTTTGCCAAGTTTTTCTAAAGAGCTTTAACCCATGATTCTGTCTTAAGGGAATACTCACTTCTCAAAGCCCCCACTTACTATATTGTTGGATTCAGAGTTACCACCCGTTACGTGAATTTAAGGAAGACACACATAGAGACTACATGTGTGTCATGGAACATATACTATTGCTTCTGGGCCTTCATAAAGCATGCTCAGCACTGGAATACATAGAATCAGGTTTTTTTTTTTTTGATTAATTATTCTTTTTTATAATCTCCTCTCACAATGTGGCACTCCTACAGAAATGGAAGACTAACTGACCAAGTAACACATCAGCTGTAATTATATTAAAACAAGGAATAAATTAATAAAAATTTAGTTTAACAATTACTGAATGCCCACCACATATTTTCGGTGGTCTATACTACTGTTGTGGGCAATTTGTTGTAAACAACAGATAATAGCCACAAACATTTGTACAATGAGGGCTGGTAGGAAGCTACTAACAGTGATAGCCACCAGGCCTGATGACTTGAGTTTGATCCCCCAGATACACATGATTGAGGGAAAGAACCAGTTCCTGCAAGTTGTCCTCTGACATCCAATATGTGGCATGGCACACACAGCACCAGGACACACACAATGGATAAAATAAAGTAGTACAGTGAATAAACGAATGAATGAGCCATTCATATAAAAGTTTCTGGGAATTTGAAAAGAAGGTAGCCATTGTTAAAAGAGGCCCCTTTTAATAAAACTATGAGAGAACTTTGAGGATCTTTTTTGAAAAGAAGATACAGTTGTGAGATGAATATTCATAAATATTAATTCAATTCTTTGAACCAAATTAAAAATGTAAATATTAAAAAAATCAGACATGAAAAGACAGCATTCAGTAGATGGAAGCAGAAGGTTCAGGGGTTCATGGCCAGAGAAACATCAAGCTATAGTCCAGCCTTGGTCTTTTGTTTTTTTATTGAAAAATATTATCACAAAAGATTGGGAATTCCAAAGAAAATTAGTTAGATAAAATATAATCAATTTTTCTATATTCTTTAAAATGAATTTCTCTTTTAAAAGATGTGAGTTAGTATAAACCATGAAGTGATAGAAAAAAATTCAAAACACAAAACCCATAATTACACAATGATCTAGAAGTAACTTCTTTTGGCAAAATTCAGAATTTGTAATTAGTAGACTAGACGTTACATTTGCTCTGGGCAAATGAGGGAATAAGCTTTGCCGATTAAGTTCAGATGCTGATTCAGTGTCTGCAGTGAGGCCACAGGTCTTAGATGTGTTTGGAATGCTCACACCTGACAAGCTGCAAATGAGTGCCCTTGGGTGCCTCACAAGCTGATCCTTCCCAAATGTCACCCTGCACGTTGTACAGGAAGTTTGAAGGCCATGCTGCCACTGGACCTGAGTGCTGGCATTTTGGTGGGTACTCCCTACAGTGGTACTCTGTAACTCAGCTACCTTGAATGACAGGCTGGGTATCCTCTCTAGACTCGTCATAATTCAAAATATATTTTATTTATCATTATAAAAAACCAAAGTAATGAAGATAAAATATGTGACTCTTTAATCGTCATTTTTACTTTTTGAGATAGGACCTCACACAGTGGCCCAGGTTTGCTTGGAGCACATAAGATTGCAGGTGTGCACCTTCACATCCTGCTTTTGTTTGTTTGTTTGATATTTCTTTATGTTCTCAAATATTTCTTGAAAGTATGTAAGAGGGTCCCAATATTATTTGATCCATTTATGCTAATGCAGTTTAACATATAAACACTACTGTTTTATTTGACTTTCTAATTTGATAGAAAAATATTTGTATAAAATGAACAGTCCTGGTTTATTGAGAAAGTGTAAGAATGAAATAATGTTCACATTTTAAGTACAGTGATGTTCACTGACACACTGTGAGAAACAGAAACACTGAAGAATGTATCCTTTAGACTGTTACCTGTTCTCGTGCTCTCTCCCTTTCTGTTATGTGTATGTGTTGTTTGCTTTCCAGATGTACTAAGAACACAACACAAAGACAACTTGGTGACAGTGCAGATTTGAGCTAGAAGAGCCACACAACCTAGGGTTGAGAAGATAAAGCAAAATTCTGGGTACACGTTGCCTCTGTATCCCTCTTCCTTAAGGGAAAGGATTTCCCTTTTCTGATTTGAAAAAAATAAGTTTTCATTTTTATTTTAAAATACAGTATATTTTCACTGTTGAGGCTTATATTGCTTGGTACTTATGGACAATTAATTTTAAAATGATCTTCTGTGCCCATTTTTCACTTATTTTTCTTTCTGTTTTGCCATGCCAATGTGTTGCTGATTCCTGAGACCTTTTGTATGATGGATATTCTGTTTGTTACAAACATCTAACTTTAATTATTTATTTATATCCCGTCCTCAGTTTACCCTCCCTCCTCTCCTCTCATTCCCACCTTCCACCTCTCCTCCATCAACCCACTCCTCTGTTTCTGTTCAGAAAGGGAAGGCTCCCATGGGTATCAGCAAAGCCTGGCATATCAAGCTGAGATAGAACTAAGCTCCTCCCCTCATATTAAGTCTGGGCAAGGCAACCCAATATGAGGAATAGGTTCTAGAATCCAGTCAAAGTATTAGGGACAGGCCCTGCTCCCACCAGTAGGAGTCTCACTAGATTAAACTATACAACTGCCATACATATGTAAAGGGCTTAGGTCAGTAACCCTGCAGGCTCCCTGGCTGTCAGTCAAGAGTCTATGAGCACCTATGAGCCTGGGTTGTTTCTATGGGTTCCCTTGTGATGATGACCTTGATCCCCCTGGCTTGTACTATCCCTCTTCTCTTTCTTCAACAGGATTCCGAGAGCTCAGCCCAGTGCTTGGCTGTGGATCACTGCATCTATTTCCATAAGTCACTGGATGGAGGTGATGACAATTGGAGTAGTTACCAATCAGATGACAGGAGAGGGCCAGTTCAGGCTACCTACCCATTATTGCCAGGAGTCTTATCTGGGGTCATCCTTGGAGACTTGTAGGAGTTTTCCTTGTACGGGGTTTCTATCTGACCCCAAAATGCCATTGCATCAATACCTCTCCTTCATTACTCTCCCCTATCAGCCACCCCCCAATCCAATCCCTCATGTTCCCATCCCTGCTGACCTTCAGTTTACCCAGGAGATCATTCATTTGTTCTATTTTGTTGTTTTTTTTTTTTTTAATTCTTCTCTCATTTATTACATCCTGGTCACAGAAAAGAACAGACCTCTCAGGGAAATCAACCAATCAGAACATAACAAGCTACAATAAGATCATGCACATAGCATTATATCAAGGCTGGCCAAGGAAACACAGTAGGAGGAAAAGGGTCCCATAAGCAGGCAAAAGAGTCATAGATAGCCCCACTCTCAATATTAAGAATTCCATAAGAACCCCAAGCCACTCAGCTGTAACATATATGTAACATATATGCAGAGTACCTAAGTCACCCCCTACAGGTTCCGTGATCTCTGTGAGCCTCCATGAGTCCTGGTCAGTTGATTCTGTGGGCTATGTTCTTATGGTGTCTCTGACCCATCTAGTTCCTCCAATCTTTCTCTACAGGACTCTGCGAGCTCCACCTAATGCTTGGCTGTAAGACTCCATATCTGCTCCCATTGCTTTCTCTGGTCTTCTTGAGGATTCTGCTAGATTCTGGTCCCAGAATACTCTGCAGACAGGAAAAGCTATATGTTGAAAGTTTCGTGACTGGGTTGGTGTCCTAATCCCTCCATGTGAGGCCTTATCTGAATATAGAAAATGGCTGGTTCAGACTCTGTGTCCCCCCATTACTAGGAGTCTTTGCTAGGGTTATTCTCATAGAGTCCATGGAGTTTCCACTGCACTAGGTTTCCACCTCACCTCTGAAATGCCCCCCAATTCCAGTCATTTCTCCCAGTTTTTCTCCCTCATTCACAGTGACCTGATCTTTCCTTTTCACAGCACCACCTTCTGCTGTAGGATGGTCTGTATGTCAAATTGCTCTGATTGGTCAATAAATAAAACACTGATTGGCCAGTGGCTAGGCAGGAAGTATAGGTGGGACTAACAGAGAGGAGAAAAGAAAGAACAAGAAGGCGGAGGGAGTCACTACCAGCTGCCACCACGACAAACAGCATGTGAAGATGCCAGTAAGCCATGAGCCATGTAGCAAGGTATAGAAATTGATTGTTTTAAGCTATAAGAACAGTTAGCAAGAAACCTGTCAGGTTATATATTGCTGTGGGATGGTCTGTATGTCAAATGTGTGCTCTGATTGGTCAATAAATAAAACACTGATTGGCCAGTGGCTAGGCAGGAAGTATAGGCGGGACTAACAGAGAGGAGAATTCTGGGAAGTGGAAGGCTGAAGAGGACACTGCCAGCCACCACCAGGACAAGCAGCATGTGAAGACGCCGGTAAACAATGAGCCACGTGGCAAGGTATAGATTTATGGAATGGATTAATTTAAGCTATAAGAACAGTTAGCAAGAAGCCTGCCATGGCCATACAGTTTGTAAGCAATATAAGTCTCTGTGTTTACTTGGTTGGGTCTGAATGGCTGTGGGACTGGCGGGTGACAGAGATTTGTACTGACTGTGGGCAAGGCAGGAAAACTCTAGATCCAACCTTCCCTTAGTCCACCCAAGAAATCTATTCTATATCCCCTTCCTAGGGAGAATCTAAATCCTAAAGCCTTCCTTGTTACTTATCCTCTCTGGGTCCGGGGACTATAGCATGATTATCTTTTAAATTACAACTAATATCCACTTATGAGTGAGTATATGCCATGTTTGTCTTTTTGGGTCCAGTTACCTAACTCAGAATGAATGACTTTTTCTAGTTCCATCCATTTGCCTTCAAATTTCATCATGTCATTGTTTTTAACAGCAGAGCATCAGCAACAAAGTGTTCCCCTTGCTCCACATTCTTGACAACATGGGCTGTCACTTTGTTTTGATCTTAGATATTCTGACAGGTGTAAGATAGAATCTCAATGCAATTTTGAATTGCATTTCCCTGATGGCTAAGGATGTTGAACATTTCTTTATGTGTGTCTCAGTCATTTTGCTTTCCTCTGTTGGGTTACCCCATTTTTAATTGGGTTATTTAGTTTGTCAATGTCTAGTTTCTTGACATATATATATATATATATATATATATATATATATATATATATATATATATATTAGGTATTAGTCTTCTGCAAGATGTGGAGCTGGTAAAAATATTTTCCTATTCTGTAGACTGCCATTTTGTCCTAATGATAATGTCCTTTTTCTTACAGAAGCTTTTCAGCTCCATGAAATCTCATTTATCAATTGTTGATGTTAGTGTGTGCACTGTTGGTGCTCTGTTTAGGAAGTTGTCTGCTGTGCTAATGTGTTCAAGGATATTCCCCACTTTCTCTTCTATCAGGTTCAGTGTATCTGGATTTTTGTTGAGGTCTTTGATCCACTTGGACTTGAATTTTGTGCAGGGTGATAGATATGGATCTATTTGCATTCTTCTACATGCAGACATCCAGTTATGCCAGCAGCATTTGTTGAAGGTGCTTTCTATTTTACACTGTGTGTTTCTGGCTTCTTCACCAAAAATTAGGTGTCTATAGACATGTGGATATATGCCTGGTATGGTGATGTATTGTGTACCCTAATAAATTTGCCTGAAGGTCAGAGAACAGAACAAGCCACTAGATTAAACATAGAAGCCAAGCAGTGGTGGCACACACCTTTAATCCTAGCACTCAATGGATCTCTGAGTTCAAAGCCACCCTGGACTACAAGAAATTGACTCAGTCTAGGAGAGAAACAGAGCCAGGCAGTGGTGGCACACACCTTTAATGATAATACTTGGAGTCATTCACTTTTAATCACAGCACTAGGAAAGTTGAGACAGGAAATGATATGGGTGGGCAGAGAAAGGTATAAGGCATGAGGAGACAAGAACTAAACTCTTTCAGCTGAGGAAGCTTTTCAGGCTGGAGTCCTAGAGGTGAGAGGTGGTGTGTTCTTTTGTGTCTCTGATCTTTCAGTATTTACCCCAATTTCTGGCTCTGGGTTTTCATTTTATTAAAGAACAGTTAGCGATTTGTGTTACAGTCTGGGTCTTTGATTTGATTCCATTGATCAAGTGTCTGCTTTTATGCTAAAATCATATGGTTTTTATTACTATGGCTCTGTAGTACAGCTTGAAAACAGGGTGGTCATACCTCTGGAAGTTCTTTTATTGTATAGAATTGTTTGAGCTACCCTGAGATTTTTGTTTTTCCATTTGAAGTTGAATATTGTTCTTTCAAGATCTGTAAAGAATTGGGTGCTATTGGATGTCTTTCTGTATGTTGTGAATATGTGTGGCTCCCAATGGATAATAACTAAAACTGTTTTGGCCTATGGAAAGAAAGCTTACAGCCAGGTGGGAAATTCAGTCAGAGATACATAGAGAAGAGGGTGGAGTAGAAAGGGACACCAGCCCGCCACCCAAGAAGCAACAAGATGCCAGCAGATCAGTAACACCATGGCCACGTGGCAACATATAGATTCATAGGAATGGGTTAAACTAAGATGAAAGAGCTAGCTAGAAAAAGCTGAAGCCATAGGCCATACAGTTTGTAATTAATATTAAGCCTCTAAGTAATTATTTTATAAGTGGTAGAGAAATTTGTCCAGGCCTCAGGGCCAGGCCAGACTGAAAAAACTTCCCACTACAATTATGTTGGAATTTTAATGGAGATTGCACTGAATCTGTACATTGCTTTTGGTACAATGGTAATTTTTACTATCTTAATCTTACCAATCCATGAGCATGGGAGATCATTCCATCTTTTGATATTTTCTTCAATTTCCTTCTTCAAAGATTTGAAGATTTTTCATGCAGATCTTTTACTTGCTTTGTTAGAGTTACGTCAACATATTTCAGATTATGTGTGGCTATTGTGAAGGGTATTGTTTTCATAATTTCTTTCTAAGTCAGTTTGTCATTTGTATATAAGAGACCTACTGATGTTTTTAGTTAATCTTGTATACAGTTGTATTGCTGAAGGTATTTGCCAGCTGCAGGAGTTTCCTGAAAGAATCTTTGGGGTTGCTTATGTATATTATCATATAATCTCCAAATAACAGTACTTTGACTTCTTCCTTTCCAAACTGTATCATCTTTATCTCCTTTAGTTGTCTTATTGCTCTAGCTAGAGCTCCAAGTATTATATTGAATAGATATGTAGAGAGTGGACAGCCTTGTCTTATTCCTGCTTTATTAGAATTGCTTTCAGTTTCTCTCCATTTAAATTGATGTTGGCTAGAGAGTTGTTGTATATTGCCTTTATTGTGTTGAGGTATGTCCCTTGTATCCCTGATCTCACCAAGATTTTATCATGAAAGGGTATTGGATTTTGTCAAAAGATTTTTCATCATCTAATGAGATGATCATGTGGTTTTTTCCTTTCAGTTTGTTTATATAGTGGAATACATTAACAGATTTTCATGTATTAAATCATCCCCACATCCCGGGAATAAAGCCTATTTAATTATGGTAGATAATCTTTTTTATGTATACTTGGATTCAATTTAGCAGTATTTGATTTAGTAATTTTACATCGATATTTGTGAGAGAAATTGGTCTGTAATTCTCTTTATTCGTTCAATATTTGTGTGGTTTGGGTATCAGGGTGACTGTGGCCACATTTAATGAATTTGGCAATGTTCATTCTGTTTGAATTTTGTGGAATAATTTGAGTAGTATTAGAGTTAGCTCTTCTTTCAAAGTCTGGTAGAATTCTGTGCTAAAACAATCAGGCCCTTATTGATACAAATTCAAAACTATATTTGCCATGTTGTATATATGTTCCTACTCCTGTTTAAATTTTTTTTGTGTATTGATACAAATATAAAATTATATTATGTTATATGCTGTATGTTTGTTCTACCTCTATTTAGGATATTTTGTATATTGATACATATTAAGAATAGTGTTATCATATTGCACTATACATTTCTACCTCTGATTGAAATGTTTTGTATATTGTCACAAACTCGAGGTCATTGTCTCTATACTGTGCATCTGTTTGCAGATTGTTTATTTTTATAATGTGAAGCTTTAGTCTTTAAGCTATTTAGGTTGATAATAATTATAGGCTAATAGTCACCCATGCTTGTTATACTTAGTTAGATTAGTTAGTTTTCCTAGATATACAGAAATATATGTCAGATGGATAAGTACTCGAGAAATATTTCATAGACCTAGAGAATATAGAATTTAAATATTTTAATAACTTAGAATTCTATTGATGTGAGACATGACTGATCTTGGCAGCACTGATCTACTCCTGAAAGGATGATGGCCATCTAAGATATTCCATATAGAATTTTTCTTCTTCTTGGCAAATATGTCTTGTTGGGCATAGAGTTGCCCTTGCCTTGACTGCTGACAATAAGCATGCTGTCCAATCAGGAAGAGCAGGACACAAGGAAAAATGACTGCTGAACCTTACCAAGATGGGGTAGGACAGTCTTTCAAAAATTTCCTGCTTCTGAAAATGGTCTGTCAGATATTCTAGGCCTGTAGCCAAAAGTGGATGCCACAACATTGCAGAGAAACCTTGGGTGAATGTCCAGGCAGCCAGCTGTTTCTGTCATTCTTGTATTTTTTGGAAGTCATTTGCTTGCACTTCCTGCTTACTCATGTAATATTATTTTTCCTCTCAAGTCTTTGATGTGGTTGAAGACTAGAATGTAAGAGGTTACAATCCTCTTGTATCTTAGCTAAGAACATAGCAGGTACTAGGTTTAGATTCTTCAGAATGGGACAGCTATTGGAGTAATCTCTGTATTTTACCATCTACCTATATTCTGGACAACTATTATGTGTTTCTAGTTTGATGTTGTTCTTGGTTGTAGTTCCATTTTTCTTTATGTTTTACCCTTTCTTTCTCCTGGATATTATTTGATAATCATTCTTATTGTATATGGTTTTGTATTGTGTTTACAACCTTCTTATTTAGACAAAAAGAGGAAGTGCATGGTGATATTTTATTTGTACTGAAATGTGGTTTTATTTGTATGTTAATAAATAAAGTTGCCTAGGGGTCAGAGCTAATAGCAAGCCATAGCAGAAGCTGAGCGGTGGTGGTGCCTAGCTTTAATCCCAGTACTTGGGAGGCAGAGCTAGGCGGATCTCTGTGTGTTCAAGAATACAGCCAGCATGGACACACACGCCTTTAATCTCAATACCAACCATAGAAGACCTAGAGATCTCTACAGACAGGCAGTGACAAGGAGGTCATGTGGTTGGGTTTACAACCAATGAGAAGGCAAAACAGAAAGTCAATAAAAAGACAAACAGACAGGAAGTAGGTCTCTTGCGGAGAGGTAGGACAGCAGCAGCAGTGAAGGGTAAGGTTTTTAGCTCTTAGCTATTGCTCTGACCTCTTGGGCTTTTAACTCTGCATTTGGCTCTGTGTTTCCTATTTAATAAGACCGTTCATCTACAGAAATGTAGTGAAAATTAATTCCACCAATTCACTTTGAGGTATAAGCCTTAGGGTGTGGTTTCTGATCCATGTATGTGATCACTTAAAAGAAGAGACAGAGGGGGTCTCACCTCTCCTCCTCCTCCTCTTCCTCCTCCTCCTTCTTCTTGGGGTGGATTCAGACCACTGGATCAATTCACTCCTGGGTAGAATGGACAGTGGCTGTTCACTTGGATCTGTGTTCATGAGTATATCTTCCCCTTTATTGCTTTAATAAATCCTTGTTACCCTCTTAAGCAGACTCATGTGGATTTCTCATAATAGGTCATGGGCTTTTTTTGTTTTTGTTTTATCTTTTTTTTTTCCATGGGAGATTTTTAATGACTGCTTCTATTTCCTTGTAAGGTATAGGGCTATTTAAATTGTTTATCTGGTTTTGATTTAACTTTGGTAAATGGTATCTATTGGGAAAATTGTTCATTTATTTCAGATTTTCCAATTTTGTGGAGTACAGGTCTTTGAAGTTTAACCTAATGATTCTTTGGATTTTCTTGGTGTCTGTTGTTATTTCCTCCTTTTCCTTTTTGATTTTGTTAATTTCAATATTGTCTGTCTGTCTGTCTTTTAATTAGTTTAGCTAAGGGTTTGTCTATCTTGTTGATTTTCTGAAAGAACCAACTCTGTTTAATTGATTCTTTGTATTGTTTTCTTTGTTTCTGTTTTACTCATTTCAGCCCTCAGTTTGAGTATTTCACCCATGTACTACTCTTGGGTGTGTTTGCTTCATTTTGTTCTAGAACTTTCAGGTATGCTGTTAAGTAGCTAAAATGAGAAATCCTCAAATTCTTTATGAAGGCACTTAGTGCTATGAAAGCTATCACTGCTTTCATTGTGTCCCATAAATTTGGGTATGTTGTGCATTCATTTTAATTGAATTCTAAGAAGTCTTTAATTTCTTTATTTCTTCCTTGACCCAAAGGTAGTTCAGTTGAGAACTGTTCAGTTCTCATGAATTTGTAGGCTTTCTGTTGTTGAAATCAAGCTTTAATCCATGGTGATCTGATAAGATACAGGGGGTTATTTCAATTTTCTTATATCTGTTGAGACTTGCTTTGTGACTGAGTATGCAGTTAATTTTGGAGGAAATTCTATTATGTGCTAAGAAGAAGGTAAATTCTTTTGTGTTTGGGTAAAATGTTTTGTAGATATCTGTTAGGTCCATTTGATTCTTAAGATATATTGGTTCCATTATTTCTCTATTTAGTTTCTGTTGAGATAACCTCTCAATTGGTGAGAGTAACTTAATGAAGTCTCGCACTATAGATGTGTGGGGTTTGATATGTGACTTAAGCTTTAGTAATGCTTTACAAATGTAAGTGCCCTTGTATTTGGGGCATAGATGTTCAGAATTGAAGCATCATCTTGGTGAAATTTTCCTTTGATGAGTATGAGATGTCCTTCTCCATCTCTTTTGATTAATTTTGGTTTTAAGTCTGTCTTTTTAGAGATTAGAATAGTTATGCCAGCTTGCTTCAGAGGTCCAATTGCCTGGAAAATCTTTTTCAAACTTTTTACTCTGAGGTAATTTCTATCTTTGATGTTGAGATGTGTTTCTTGTATGCAGCAGAAGGAATGTATCTTATTTTCTTAGCTATTCTATTAGCCTATGTCTTTCATTTAGTAATTGAGTCTGGTAATACTGAGAGATACTAATGACCAAAGATTGCTAATTCCTGTTATTTTGTTGTGCATGTGCTTGCATGCATATACACATGTATGTGTTTTTCCCTTCTTTGAATTTTGCTAGTGTAAGACTATTTAGTGTTTGTATTTTCATGAGTGTGGTTAACCTCCTAACCTCCTTTGGTTGGAACTTTCTTTCTAATACCTTCTGTAGTGCTGGATTTATGATTAGATATTATTTAAATTTGACTTTGTCATGAAATATCTTGTTGTCTTGATCTATAGTGATTGAAAGTTTTGCTGGACACAGTTCTCTGGCCTAGCATCCATGCTCTCTTAGAGTCTGCAAGGCATCTCTCCAGGACGTTCTGTCTTTTAGAGTCTCCATTGAAAAGCTAAGTATAATTCTAGTAGGTCTGCCTTTATATGTTAATTGGCCTTTTTCCCTTGCAGCTTTTAATATTCTTTCTTTGTTCTGTATGTTTAATGTTTTGATTATGGTGTGGCAAGAGGAATTCCTTTTCTGGTTCAAACTATATGGTGTTTAGTAACCATATGCTTTATAAGCATCTTCGTCTTTAGGTTAGGAAAATTTTCTTCTATTTTTTTTTTTTTTTTTGTTGTTGTTGTTAAATACATTTTCTGTGTTTTTGAGCTGGGATTCTTCTTATTCATGTTATTCTTTGGTTTGCTCTTTTCATAGTGTCCCAGATTTCCTGGATGTTTTCTGTTAGAATTTTTTAGATATAACATTTTCTTTGACCAAGGAATCTATTTCTTTTGTATCTCCAATGCCTGAGATTCTTTCTGTCTTGATTCTGCTGGTGATCCTTGCATCTGTATCCCATTCACTTACCTAGATTTTCCATTTCCATTTCCTTTTTCAGTTCTTAAAGTTTCCTCACCTATCAGTTTTTTTCTTGGCCATCTCAGCATTCTTTTTTTTATTAAGAATTTTTTTATTCATTTTACACACCAATCACAGATCCCCCTCTTCCCTCCTCCTACCCCTCCAGCCTCCCCCACCCCCCATTCCCTCCTACAAGAAGTCAAGGCCTCCCATGGGGAGTCAGCAGAGTTTGGCACATTCAGTAGAGGCAGGTCCAAGCCCCTTCCCCTTCCCCAAGGCTGTGCAAGGCATCCCACCATAGGCAGTGGGATCCAAAATGCCAGTTCATGTGCCAGGAATGAATCCTGATCCGACTGCCAGGGGGCCCCTCAAGCAAATCAAGCCACACAACTGTCTCACTTATGCAGAGGGCCTAGTCCAGTCTCACGCAGGCTCCATAGCTGTCAGTCTAAAGTCCATGAGTTCCCACTAATTTGGTTTGGTTGTCTCTGTAGGTTTCCCCATCATGATCTTGATGCCCCTTGCTCATAGAATCCCTCTTCTCTCTTTTCAAATGGACTCCTAGCTCAGCCTGGTGTTTGGCTGTGGATCTCTGCATCTGCTTCAATCAGTTACTGGAGAAAGACTCTATGATGACAGTTAGGGCATTCATTCTTGGGATATTCATGTCTTGCTGTCAAAGGGTAGCTGGGCTCTGGGGTTACCATATTGCCCTGGCTATTGTTGATTGTATTCCCATACTGGCATTTAGACATCTTTGGTTGGTAGGATTACAGGTCTAGGTGCTCATTTCTGAGTTTATCTTTGTTGGATAGGTGTTTTGTTCCTTGCTTTCTGTTTCCTCTTTGATTTTCTGGTCTTTGTGTTCTGGATTTCTTTTGGCCAGCATGACCTCTGATCTAACAGGGAGTCTGTCAAAGATGGGAGCTGGACTTTTGAAGCCTAGCTTGGCTTTTGATGCAGGAGGGGGTGCTGTGGGATGGTCTGTACGTCAAATTGCTCTGATTGGTAAATAAATAAAACAGTGATTGGCCAGTGGTCAGGCAGGAAGTAGGTGGGACAAGGAGAGAGGAGAATTGTGGGAAGCAGAAGGCTGAGGCGGGGAGACACTGCAGCCACCGCCAGGAGAGGCAGCATGTGAAGATGCCTGTAAGCCACCAGCCATGTGGCAAGGTATAGATTTATAGAAATGGGTTAATTTAAGATAAAAGAACAATTAGCAAGAAGCCTGCCACGGCCATACAGTTTATAAGTGATATAAGCGTCTGAGTGATTATTTTATAAGTGGATTGTGGAACTGCAGGGCTTGGGGAACCTGGAGAGAAGCCCTCCAGCAACAAATAGCGCCCAACGTGGGGCAAAAGTTTCTACCTAAAACCCGAGAAAAGATTCTAAAACGGAGCTAAAAACAGCTTCCTAATTGTCTCTCTCAAATGAGCGGAAGTCTGCCGGTTTGAGCTACTGGCTGATTCCTAGCTTGAGAGCTCGGTCTGCAGTATGGCGGGAATGAGGCCTCTGCAAGTGACACATTAAGCTGCGTGGTGGATTTAGCCTTTGCTAGTACAAAACAAAAAGAGGTTTCTGGGCTACATGCTGCTTGGATAAAAGCACAGACCCACAATGGCTCCCAGAGCTGGCAGAAAACGTACCACCGCCATGTTGGGAAGCTGAAGTGGGTGGAGCCAGCAGCCACAGCACCATTTCAGGCTTAAAAGGCTGCAGTTTAAAGCAATAGGCTCAAGGTAATATAAAACATAAGCCACATAAAGATGGCTACCACACAGAGAATCTGGATTATGTTCTCTTTGATATTCGTAACTGAAGAGAAACATTTGATTGCAAAAGCTGTTGAGTTATGCCAAAATGTGTGTTTTAAAGGTACCTTAACTTCAAAATTTGGGTGTAAGGATATGTTGCTTTGGAAAGGAGGCTCTGCTTTTGTTTCCACAGAAAGCCAGAGGCTGTGGATTTGTTCCAGATTAAGATACATCAGGTTTGACCAGCCAAGACCACCTGAAAGGTCTTCCAAGGTCTCTGATGACACCATGGCCCAGATGACCCAACATCCAGAATCGTTTCAAGGCAACTGGCTCAGATGATACAGTCTCACGGACTACTCCATGATCCTAAAATTTTGTTTGTGTCCCCATAAGATACAGCGCCCCCCTCCATATTGGGGAAAATTATAAAGGCTACTCCACGTAGTTAAAAGGAAGGTTTATTTAGTGGATGACTTACAAATGAAGGAATGGATAGGTTGCGGGGGTCTGGGGAAGGTGTATCGCAATCCAGCCGTGTTCTCTGGAGCTCTGCACAGTCAATCTCCACCATCCAGGGTCCAGGCACAGAGAGAGCGCCCAGAGAGAGCGCTCGTCCATCCAGCTCTCGGGTTTCCAGCACCTCCCCTCGCCCCGCCTCCTAGGCGTGACAGTTGCCAGAGTCTCAATGGGGGTTGGAACTTTCAGATCCAAGCCGGAATGGCTACCCACTACAAGGGGGTCTGTGCTGGGGTTGGGAGTCAGATATGATAATGAGGATGGAAGTGGGGTTTGGGGACACTGAGTGAGTGGAGGAGGTCTGCTGGTAGGCTGCCTATCTGTGTTTCTCTGTCTGAGTTCGCCTATCTGTTTTTTGTTGTAGAATATTATTTCAAAGTGTGTTACTTTTGTTTATGCTCTGAAATGTTTGTGTAACGATGCAAAGATGTGTTTGATTAAATAAAATTCACCTGCGGTCAGGAGGGAGTAAGCAACTAGCTGACAAGAAGTGGTAGGAAGGAACCAGGTGAAAAAAGGTTTATAAAGAGGGGTGAGAAGACTTTATGGAGGACGTGAGCAAGAAGAGGAGATGAGTTACTTGCTATTCAGCCTCTCTGAAGAGCAGGATTCCACGTTAACCTTTGAATCTTGAGTTCTTTAGAGGGAGAGGACAACAGTTCTTTCTGGCTTGCTTAGCCTGCACCTGTTCTTGTAACTGGTGTGGCCTGCTCCTGGACATCAAAAGTCTGCCAGAATTGGAGCTGGGGGCACAGCAGCAGGAGAGGACAGCATTGGGGTGGGACACAGGGTTGGGCGGCATGGGTCTTTGGGAACTGAATCTAGGGAGTGCAGCATCCAGCAGGGAGGCATGTTACTCACCCGTTCTTCTGATTCAAACATCTAACTTTAAATGGCCAATTATTTAAGCATGTATTTACCATATTGAGGTACACGCATGTGCGCATGAGTACACACACACACACACACACACACACACACACACACACACACACCACAATGGGAAATCCCTAAGAAATGAATTGAATGCTGAAGATGTATGACTGTATTATCCAGGTAAATATCCAGATGAACAGTCCATTGTAAAAAGCTTATTCATAAGGCTGAAATGCCATACTGTGGGCACAGGAGTCACTTCCATTCTTCATTGGCTCTGATGGGGTGAGTCAAAACTCACAGTCACTGCCCCATGAAGGATGCTGTACAACTGCAGAGGAGGTTCCAGGGCAGATACTTTGGTCTTACACTAATGTGCACTGGAATTCTAAAAACTAGACATATTTTAACTTGTTTTTATACCAATGTAATCATGAAGTTTTATACTTATTTTTAACAGAGGAAAGCCCATGAAGACCAATTAGCTCAGAGTTCACCAAAGTCACAGTATGGCTTCAGGATAAACAAGACCCCACAGCCAGAAAGCCTTCAGGCAGTAAGTTCAGATTCCAGAGAATAGGGCAATACTGTGTCTGGCACAAGAACTTGTGACAGTTAAAACATTTGTTCCTTGTAACATAACGTCTGTGTGGAATTGGCCCCACCAGCCACCCATCATGGACCCCACAGTGCACACAGGCAGACCACAAGTGTCCTTGGAGGCTTTTCAATGTCAGCTTCAAAATAATGATATATTTTCCTGATGATCATGTCATATTTAGACACTTTTTTTCATTTTAAAAAGATTTCCCTTTGTTTTTATTAAGACACAATATTTATACATCTTTACAGAGAACATTATGATAACCCAAGACAGGTGTGAAATGCATACTAATCAAATAAGGATAGTACAAATTTGCATCTTGCAACTACTAATTATCGTATGTGTTTGAAATTTTATACTCTTTCAGTCACTTTGACACACACTAAAAGTATATGTACTGATAGGAACCTTACCCCACTGAAGAACAGCTAACCGCCCTCTATATGCAGCTTGGGACCCTTAACTGTGCCCTTCCATTGCTTGTCTATAACATTTTCACTCGTTTCTCGGGTACTTGGGAATGCTGGTACGTGTCTTTCTATGTTTGACTTACTTTGCTTAAGAACCGCCTACAACATTCATGTTACTGAAAATGACAAGATTTACCAATTTGGAAATATACATTTAATTAATGTCTATTTTACTAAAACAATTCAGTGTGATATTTCAGAACACACATAGGTCTTGCAGGGATCAATTAAGTTATTTAGTATTTGTGTGTCCTTTTTATTTCTTTGTTTGAAGATTTCAGGCTCATTTCTTCTAGAGGTTTCTAAGATATGTGATAGGCAGCCATAACCCTGCCACTGGACTTGGGAGTCCAGAACTCCTTCCCTTTTTTCAATCTCTCTTTATGCACTCACTCACTTTTCCCACTATGCTGGTCAGGAGTCTACATTTAGTCTGATATCATGGAGCCGTTATCTCATTTTGTACCTAAATTATTTCACACTTAAATTCCATCAATTTTGCTTCAAATGTCAGGATTCATTCTTTGCCATGGCTCAATAATGTTACACACACACACACACACACACACACACACACACACACACACACTCGGATGCATGCCCATATCTAGATTTGCACACACACACTCAAATGTTAACAGGTGTCTTTACTAATTTTAAACCTTGGGTTTGTAGATAACATCACAGAAGGAAATTTCTGGCATCTATAATTCCCCTTCCTATTCATAATCTTTGACAGTAGTTGATCACATAAATCTTTTCTCTGCTTTCAAGGAACACCTCTACTCTTTCCATAATGGCCAAGCTGATTCTCATCTGTCACCAACACTGTGTAATAGCATCCACTTGCTACTAGCAGGTTTTTCATATTGCCATTCTAACTAGTAAGAAAGCTGTCTCGTTGTGATTTTTATATAATGTGTGGTTCCCTGTTTCTCCATTAGCTTTCCTCACTGGGCTCTCTCACTGTGCCTGTGTATCTCCTCCCATTAGACTTTACATCCTATGAAGTATGACCCATTTTTGTATGTTTTGCACCCTGTAAACACAGGAAATAGCACCCAGTGGGTAGTCAAGTAGTCACTGAATAAGTGAGTCTGAGTGTTGGTCATAAACTTATTCATGAACTGGTGAACTGTACAAGAAGAAATCAGGTTGTATGCCAGGCACTGGTGGTGCACACCTCTAATCCCAGCACTCAGGAGGCAGAGCCAGGCAGATCTCTGTGAGTTCGAGGCCAGCCTGGTCTACAGAGTGAGATCCAGGACAGACACCAAAACTGCATGGAGAAACCCTGTCTCGAAAGACCTAAAATAAAAATTAAAAAACAAAAACAAAAAAAAAAAAATCAGGTTGTGTAAAGAGAACATATTATGTCAGGGTGGCTAAGTCTGGCACCATGTGTTTCTTCTGCAGCCTACCACTGTGCCTGCTGGGAATTAGTCATGTGGCTGTGAAGGCTCACTGTGTGCTTGCAACAAAGGAGCATTTTTCTAAAGAGATGGGAATTTTAATAGGCTTCCCTGGCAGGTTCCTTTCAACATCCCTGTTTGAGGAATTTTAGAAGTGACTTTTGGGGCTGTGGAGATGACTCATTGGTTGACAGCATTTGCTGCTCTTGCAGAGATCCAGGTGCGGTTCCCAGACCCCACATCAAATTCACAGCCACTTGTAAGAACCATTTCAGGGGGTCCAACTCCCTCTTCTGGCCAGGCAGGCACCTACACATACTTACACATACACATAAACAAAATAAAATCTTTAAGACTGACTTTTCACTCAGAATGCTTCTGTGGAATTTTCTGATTTACTCAAGAAAAAGAGCAGGAACTGATGTGGCCATGATGGGTTCTCTCAGGCTTCATCTCAGTCCTCTGACAGTCTGTTCAATATTTCCCTTTGTGTTGGAGCTTAGCCACGCTGCACATGATTTGCCTAGTCAGAACCTCACAGGATAGTTCTTGGCAGGGTGTGGTGATTCGAAGTATTTAGCCATCTCTTCTGCTGTCAGTCAGAGTTTCATGACTCAAGGTTTTTACCCTTCGCCTTTTACATCCAAATAAACTACTATTCATCCTTGTTTTGTTTTGTTTTTTCACTTGGTCACTTTTTACCTCCAAAATTTTCATGGTATAAATTACTCTTTTCATAAGGCTTGGGAAACATGAAAGGTGTTCTCCACAGTATTCTAGAACCCTTCATTTTATTTAAGGCAGCAAAGAGGTACAGAGCTATCATGTTTCCAAAACTTTGCTTTATCTTGGCTTCAACTTCAATTTGCATAGACCTTCAAGTTCAAAAATTCATGATCACAAAATCATCTTTTTTTGCACTCTTAGGTCCAGAAAACAAACAAAAAAAGCAGAGAATGAGAAAGAGGGGGGGGAGAGAGAGAGGGAGAAAGAGGAAGGGAAAGAGAGGGAGGGAGGGGAGAAGGGAGGGAGGGAGGGAGGGAGGAAGGGAGGGAGATTACTTGGTTTTAAATATCACTTTTTTGTAACCGGGATGGTGTAAGGAGAAAAGTTTCAAAGAAAATTCAGAGATTCCATATTTGATGGGTGAATATCTAAACAGCTGAACTCTGCCTTTCCATTAGGCTAAAATGATCAGATAAGGTTACTATATTACTGTGACCAAAAAGTCACAGATCTAATCCAAAATGCAAGGAATAATAAATTCACAGGTTGAGATCAATGTGACAAATGCCATCTGTTTGAACCCTGCAGGCACATGTACTTTATCCTCAGTAATAGTTGCTTTTGCTCATGAAAACAACAAACATCTAGCATGACCATCACCTGTAGACAGATGATCCTGTCCACACATCAAGTCTCACTGGAGGTTAGAACTATCAGCTGTAGACAGAGGATCCTGTCCACACTGCAGCCCTCATGGGAAGTTAGAATCCAGCAACTAGAGTCAAATAAAATTAAGAGCTCTGCATGTGTGAGGTGTGAGGAGATGTGTCAGGACTCACATGCATGTGAGGTCTGTCCTAACGAGTTCCTGGCTTAGTTTATACAAGAGGAAGGATGCCTGTTCTCTTACCAGGGTTTCAATTCTATGGCTCAGCTCTGCACAATGTCCTGTCAGCAGGTTGATTCAGCCAGCTCTTTGCCCTTTGTTTCTCCTATTACATGCATTCTTGTAAACTTTACTGCAAAATAAGGTCCATTAATGTTTATTTTTATTTTAAGAAATATTATTATGATATAAAACATCTTGTTTTTTACTTAAATTTGTTCTTTGACAAATCTAGGATACTGCCACTCTCAGTATTTCTGCTCTGCCTTCCAGCCCTGTCTATACCACTCCCACTTCCTAGAAATCTCATCTCTGTCTACTTAAGTTTAACTATTTCCATCTGTGTGACTAATAGGTTTGGAGTGACCTGTCGGAGCCTGGTGGGATCAGCAGTGGGTACACAGCTAAGACAATGACTTCCCCCAGAAGCTATCAACAGCTTTAAAAAAAATCTATTTTTAATTATGTGTATGCCTATGAAGGGGTAGAGCATGCAATGCAGGTGCTAATGCCAGAGGCATTGAATCTCCCTGGAGCTGGAGATATTGTTGTTATGCACATGATATAGGCACTAAAAACCCATCCAAGCCCTCTGCAAAACCAGTACATGATATTAACCATCATGCTATCTCTACTCCAGACAGATCCGGCATCATGCAGGCCCAGTGCATGAAAGGACGACTGTGGTAAGTCCACGCCGTTCTTAGAAGCTCGAAATTTGACGCTTTTCTCCCTATTTTCTGGCTCTCAAACCCCTTCCCTTCTCTCTTCCTCAGTGTTCCCTGAGAGATAGAGGAGATGGCATAAATGTCTTGTGTAGGGCTGAGGACTTAACCATCACTTATTCTCAGCACCTTGTGTAGCCACCAGTGTTTGAATTCACCAACCTTTACCATGAAGAGAAGTTTCTCTGACAAAGGCTGAATAGATTTTTTATGTGTATAAACAGAGATACTTAGAAGTCAGTTTTCATTTCAAGTAATCTCCTGAAAAATCATACTTGAGAGTTAGCATGATGGCTTGGGAGTAAATTGTTTGCCCCATAAGCAAACAAACTACAGTTTTGATACTTCAAACTCACATAAGAGAAATGTGGGCTGGGTGGTGGTAGCACACACCTTTAATCCCAGCACTCAGGAGACAGAACCAGGTGGATCACTGTGAGTTCAAGGCCAGCCTGGTCTACAGAGCAAGATCCAGGACAGGCACCAAAACTACACAAAGAAACCTTGTCTCAGAAAAAAAAAAAAAATGTGAGTGATGATGTGTGGCATGCCTATGATATAATTCAGGGAATCCCTGAATGTCCAGTCTCAAAGAGAGATCCTACCTCAATTTAGAAGTTGGAGAGAGAAGAATGAAGACACTTGGAATCATTCCCAGGCCTCCAACCCATGTGCCAGATACATAGTCATATGCTCACAGACAAATGTGATTCATGTATAAAATGTGCACATGTATAAAATCACACTTTTCCCAAACCCTAGCATTTAAAGTATTATTTTAATTGACACATGAAATCATACATTGTAATAAGTTCTCATGCCATACTTTGATGTGGTATATATTGTATATTCTTCAAATCATGAGAATGTGTTCTTAAATACTCCTGTAAAATTACTGATTTTTCCAATAATATTTGAGAGAATTGGGCCATTCCCCAACCTAGAAATAAGCCTACCTTCTACCTATACATAATATCAATAATACAGAATGGGAAACATATGCAAGATCATAAATGGAAATGTACAGTAATGACATTTTGTTTCAACCAAAAATATTACAAACAATGTTATTGTGCTCTGACAGAGATGCTTTGCTTTTGTTTTAAACCAAATTATATTCAACAGCCATCAGTATACTACGCTCAAGGCGCATGTTCTAAATGAAGTGCTTCTGCATTTCTTGACAAGCAAAGAGACTTTCTATTATCCACAAAAAACCACTGTATGTGGAAGGCATCATAAAGTAAAAACTAAAGAGCCATTTACCAATGGAAGACATCACTAGATATAAAGAAGTGTGACGAGCATTGTATATAAAAGCTATTAGGCCCACACTCCTGTTCACAGTTGCTAGCTGTTTTTCTTGGGCTGGTCATTTAATCTTCCCACACATGACACCTCATCAAAAAGGCAGAACAAAAGAAAACAGTATTTAATATAAACTTTGAAATTTCTGGGAGTATTTATTTTTTTTAATCCTCACAAACAATATCTTATCCATTTCAACTATTTCCTCTGTTACAGAGAAGAAAACAAAGTTTGTATCAGTTTAGTGTTTAGCTTCAAAGACACAAAAAAATTTAGAAGGGGAGTGAGGTTAAGGGTTATCTGTGCAGAACAACCTCATCTTCTTGACAGACCCAATGACTTAAGATAGAAAGTCAGTTTTCTTGTGCTGTGGTACCCATTAGCTGCCACATGCCCAGCCCACCAGTCCTATGAACATCAGGTTTACTTTGTGCTGACAGTTGAAAGTAGGGTCCTAGAGTCACTGAGCTGATGTTGTCTACACACGGGTCCTCCAGGTTCTGCTGTGAAACAATGTCTCCACACATCACTTCACCTACACATTGAGGAGAAGCTGCCAAGATACCTTGTAAGGGAGAGCTGTCAGGGAATAAAAGTTTGGTGACTCCAATCACCAAGAGAAATTTGAGGAGCTCAGCTACTGTGTTGTCTATAAAGCCACTACATCAAATTAATTTTTGTGTAATTCTACCTGTCCCACTCACTATGGACTATATTTGGTGTTGTAAAGTGGAAAGAAATCAATGACTTATTTTCGTTAGCAATATTCCTAATGTGCTCTAAGACTATGTGCATAGGACCTCAAGGTTAATGCCTTTTACTTACATTTTTTACGTTTGTCCACCAGCTGAAAGCATCTTCTGTGTCTAAAACAAAGAATGAGAACACCACGTATTCCACTGTTGCTTTGGCTTGTGCTACAACTCCAACTCTAGAAATTCCCCGCTTATAACTCTGACCTAGTGAGAATGATTGTTACTGTTACTGTCTTGGGGGTGGGTGTTCCAGGTTCTTGGCCTCTTATCCAAAGAACTGAAAATAAGGACTCACACAGATTATTTGGAAAAGGATCAAGATAACTTTGCTTTGAACAAAGAGATTGTAAAGATTGAAAGGGGGTACACTGTCAAGATTGACAACTGGCCACTAGTGAGAGTATTCGGTGCTGCCACACTACATACAGCCTGGGATCTCTCTTTATGACATCTATGAGAAGGAGTGGTTGGATTCTGAGGGCTATAGTTTGGGTAGTTTTGATTGATAGTCGGTTATAAAATCATTTATTCTACTGCACATGTCCCTCCCCATATTGCATCTGATTTCAATCATATACATGCCCAGTTATGCAAAGGAATGGGGTGATGGATAGGGGATCCTTCTATAGGGTCTCTGGAGGATTCAGTTTTATCTGCCCTTGCAGAGATGTCTGTCAGCCTGATTTTGATAGATTAGCCTATCTGGTCTTCATACTCAGATACTTTAGGAAAACACTTGAATGGACACTGTCAAAATTGTGTCATTACCAGTGGTGGGAAACTCATGCCATGGTTTAGAGCTGGGGGTACATTTAATCTGATATCGGTGAGGGTGAAAGGGATCTAAGGTTGCTAGTTGCTTTGTTTGGTGATGAGTATGTGTACATATGCATAAGTGAAAGAACTAGGCTTCCAGGAGTGTGCATAATCCAAAACAAATTGGGGATACTGGGACACTAAGCCATCCCTATTAATGGCAGCCTCATAATGTTATACTATTTGAGTTGACAACAAAAGGAATAACAACAAAGTGATATAAATTAGTCCCTTCAGTTGGTTGTAAATATAAAATAGTATCACATATTACAAATGTTTAACATGAAGGTGGAAAGGTAGTAAGTTCTTATATCTATGACAGTTTTTTATTGTACCCAGGGAACACTTAAATAAATATAAGCATTTCATAGTAAGTGAGCCAAAAAGAATTCTATTTCTCTTTAATGGAATTTGATTTGTATTTTGAGGAAGTTAAAGTTGTTGGTTTATATTTCACAGGTAGTTTATTTCAATAAGTGCATGGGGCTCCTCCTTTTCCATACAGGCTAAGGTATGACTAAACAGTCAAACTGTGATAACCCAAGTGACATAGAGAATCCATGTTGTATGACCCTACAAACTGAATCCTATGAAGATGAAAGCCTGGACTGTCCTTATTGGGGTTCCTGATAGTCAGGCCTAAGGTTGTTAACTTTTACAAGTGACTTCATGATAACATAAAAACTTGGAAAAGGAAGATGTTTCCCGGGTTCCAGAGAGAATTAAAGACATAGTAGAATGAAGGAGGGAGGGAGGAAAAGAGACATTAAAGTTATAAGCAAAAGTCCAGGCCAGGAAAAGCCTTGTGCTTGGGCTTGTGGTTTCAGCAGATGGTGGTATTGCTGCCATCACCCAAGGCTGGAGACCACCCTGTTCCAAGCTTGCTAGACACCGCTGGGCATGGTAGTAAATAGAGTTAAAGTTTCCTCAAATGAGGTAATAGTTTAGGAAATAAAAATAATTTTCATTCAAATTATGAAAAAAATGTTTTTTTCTCTCTTTGATTTTCTCACTTAGATTTGCATCAGATAACGTGTGAATTGAGCAAAGTGATGAATTGTTTTCAGTTAAAAAAAGAAAATCATAGCTTTTGTACTAGATATGAAAATCTTCACTACTAACCTCTTATAAATTAGTTTAAAGAATCATTCTCATTAGATAATTATGTTGTGAGCATAACTGGTCATGCACAAAATTAAACACTGTAGATTACTTCCATGTGTGACTCCCTGACAGTTTATGTTAAGTTTAAACCTATGTTTTGAGATAGGTTTATGGAATTTTCAGAAAATACAATACTAAAACAGAGCCAGTGAGCATCAGTCACAGAGATACTGATCGCTCATGCATACGTTATCCAGGCTTTGGGGGCCTACAGAGATCTTCCTGGCAGTTGTTCAAAACCCCATTTTCAGATATGAAGGACATCAATATTCACTTCTAATGAGTTTTCATTTGTCCCGGTGCAGCCTGGGACCAAATATCTCAAAACAATTGGGCCACTGCGACTTAATATATCATTTTCTCTTGTTCTCCAAGTAGCTCAGGGTTGAGTTTACAGACTACCCTGTCAGACTTCATAAATCAACCTTTAAGAAAGAGGATAAACAGTAACATACCAGAAACCATGTGAACAAATGCTTGAGCGCACAGTCATGGCTCACTGCGCATCTTTCCCTCTCTACCTCTGCTCCTGCCAAGCTTGCTATGAGCGCCGCACTTCTCCGCACTCAGAAGACACTCAGGGCTGATGGCACACAGACACACTTTCAGAAGCAAATTAATGAGCTCTGCTCCTGTAGAGTTGTTCCCCTCCTCCCTCTGGCAACAGATGATAAAGAATCCAGTGCCTCATGATAAGAGTGGCAAGCCCAAGTCACGTGGGATTTACATAGCTCACCAAACAGAACGAAATGTGAATTTTATAAACTGGTGTGATGTGTTCTTTGGTAGAGTATTGCAAAAACAAAAACACTCTCCCCATTCCTTGAAGAATTGAAATTTTGGAAGAAACTGAGTGCTAGTATATTTGGTGGTGGGCTTTTGTTGTCTGCATGGATAAAAGGGTGTGCTGCACTGAAGGATCCATGTCTTTGCACCTGTGGGATATTCTCAGAGAAAGTCAGCATGCAAGGTGTTAACTGGGAGAAAAAGACCTGCTAGAATGTGCAGAAGTATCTGAAAATGCAGGACTGTGTGAGGAAGGGTGCTAGAGATGGGGAGAGGAAGGGGTGCAGGAGAGAAGTTCTGGGGAGAGAACATCAGAGGGGAATGAGATTTGGTAGGGAGTGAGCAGGGAGGTAGCTGGGTAGAAGGCAGTGGTGGGGAAGCCAGACACATTTGTCTTTCTGAGGGGTTGTGTGTGGATGCTGGCATTGGTTTCTGCCATGGCCCCAACTATCAGACTGAAGGATTATCCAGGAAGCTAGCCTCTCTTTTAATAAGAAGGTGAAAAAAATCAACTCCTTCAGATAACAAGACCAGGGAACTTATTGTTAATAAGATGTGTGTGTCCTGGGAGCAAGGGCTCAAAAGGACCAAACTGAAAAGCTGGCTTCACATGGAGACAGACAGGGTAACTGCAGAGGAACCTACATGAGTAAATATACTGAGACGATGGAATGTACAACCTGTGCAACATTTTCTTTTTGTTGTGCAGCGTATTAGCCACTTAATAGAAAGAAGATTTCAATATTGTTTATGTGGTAAGAATTTTGAACAATAAAAGGCAATTTCTTCTTAAATTATGAATCATTACCATTTGCTGAGTAAGTACTCAGTTCTACACTGATGTACATTTTTCTCCAATCTTTTTTAAGTTATTTTGAATTTAATGATACAATTTACTTACTTAATGCAAATGGCAACTCAAAAATAGTAAGTACAAATGTGAAAGTGGATTGTGTATTCCATACATAGATCTTATGCTAGTCTTCCAAGAAAATGAAAGAAATGTGAGTCTGTATAAAAAGGTACAGAAAGGACTAGTATACAAAGTTACTAGTATACAAAGTTACAAAAGGACTAGTGAGCTTGTAGAAAATATTCTGCAATCAGTCATTATTAAAATGCAAGCAAAACTCATATATAACTAGAGTGTCTAAAAACACATAGAGACAGTTACAAGTGTTGGCTAAAATCTAGAGAACTGGGTTCTTTAATATATTGCTTATAAGTAGTAAATTATATGGTCTTTTTGTTCAAAAGTCAGTTTTTTAAAGAACTGAACACACTTTGCAAACAGAAATTCTGCTTCTCAGTATATAAACAGTTGAAATGAAGACATGCACAAACAATCAGCTGGTGCATGCACTGCCTTACATAGTCACAGGGTCTTAACCAATCAGAATCCCAGACAATAGAGAGCAGATGAACAAATGTGGCATGGCTATGCAATGGATTCTTGTTTGGTGGTTTGAATGGAGAAAATCTATCTTGTATACTATAATATTGGTGAGCCTTGAAGCACCATGCTTGTAAAAGAAACTAAACAGAGAATATGACATATTGATTATGCTTATACAGAGGTGTGAACAAGGGAATATAAAGACAAAGAAAGATTAGAGGTCCCTATTGGTTTGAGGAATTAGAGGGACTATGTATGTGTCCTGGGTTCCTTCTGACTTCTCAAACACTAGAATTATATCAGTGTAGTTACATAAACACATCCAAAATCAAGATCTATAATCAAGTGAGTAGGTTTTAGTTCATGTAAAAGACACTGGACTTAAATGTTAACCCCTCCACCCCCACCCAGCAGAGACAACATGGTAACTAACAGTGAAGAAATGGCAGATGTTTCTAGATATTTCATGATGTGTTTGGAAGTTAAAAAAGCACAATGACCAGCCAGAATTTCAAATTCTGGAATTTTCAGCATTATGGAGCAGCTAGTAGAGGTAAATTGTTTAGGCTCACTTGCACAGATGAAGAGTCTATATTTTAAATCACATTTGACAAATGTAGCTAAAGGATCTCAGAATTCTCTGAAATTATTGTATCAGGGTAATTAAATACCTTCCTTTATTCCCTCCCTCCCTCCTTCCCTTCTACCACTTCTCCTTTGCAGACAAAAACAGCTGATAACAACTTAGGCCTGGAGAGCAGAGGCTACAGAGATGACAGGTAAACCCTGCTGAATTGTACTTGTTTACAGTCTTAAATATTATGAAGATAAGCAAAGTCTATTTAAAAATTGGCAGGTAGAGACAATAATTTTATTTATTTATTATTGCTATTGGTATAAACTAGATACCATTTGTTCCACAATTAGTATTATAGGTTTGGTTGTTATATATAAGAAAATATAAATTTATTTTTGAAAAATACACACACACAAGTTGTTTATTAGTGTATGTGTCTCATCTTAAATTATAGATTCAAACAGTTTTAAGGAAAATGAAATTTTTCATATATGTGGCCCATGAGTAAAAATCACAGTCAAATTTCACGGCTTTCTTTTTCCTTTCTTTTTGTTCCTTCCTTATTTTTTAATGGAACAGGTAGACAAGGCAAGCTATAATCTAAATATAAAGGTACTGTAGCAAGGGTCCATATTTTCTGACTATGGTTGTCGTATTATACAAGTGAACTGTATATCACCTACTACCTTCAAATAAAAACCTACCCTAGACTCTAAGGAAGTAATAAAACTTTGATAGTTATAATGAATCCTTGAATCCTGAGTGAGTTACTGAATGGATAGAGGCAATTCAATTACCTCTCCTTCCAAGATGGGGCCAAGTCACTGCCTATGAATTACCTCCTTAGCACCTACAAATTTTCCTCTTTTAGGGCCAAATGAACACATTTCCAAGCCTAAATATATCAACACCTTTCTATTTTTATTTTAAAGCGATGTTTAAATCATTATGTATTTTATTTAAAATACATAAATCCATAATTAAAATATATTTTTTTAAAAAAAGAAACCAGTTGAGAAATGCACCATCGAAGCAGGTGCTGAGAAATATATCATCAAAGCAGCTGTGACTAAAGAGGAAATTTCATTCAAAGAATGCCCATGGGGTGCCTTCCAGAGTGACCCATTTTGCCTTTCTCCCTGACCAGTGAGTTTCTGCTGTTACTAGGGGCATTTTTGTGGAAATCATAACTTTGATATAATATAGCATTCCTCCTCTCCTTCTTAAGCTATTAAGTAAAATATAAAATTTGCTTAAAAGCTCTTTCCCTTACAAAGCACCTAACATAACTATGCAGAATGTGAACATACACAAACTCCAGGTCATGTTTTGGAAATGACATCCAAAATTAAAACATCCAGGTTCTTCTAAGTGTTCCTCTATGTGGAGATAATTTATAATCAAAATTCTCCACTTACTTATCCATCACTTAGCAAATACTTATCTAGCATACAGTGTGTTACCAAACCCATTTTAGGGGTTGAAGATGTTATGAAACAGATGTATGTAACCATGTGCTGATGAGGTTTAAAATCTTGTAGCACTTTCAGATATTGATGAAGAAATTAAATATGATGATCAATATGAAGCAGGATGTCAAGTGACAGTATAATGGAATAGAAACTCTAGGGAGAAAAGAATTTCCTCCAGTCCTGTTTTTCTACAGCAGCTGAATATAAAAGAAGGAGACAAAGAAGGGGTTTTCCGTGTCATTGTTAAGCAGCATTAACTGAAAAAAATGGAAGGACATTTTTGCAACATGGCATACAACAGAAGAGAGAGGAGGGGTGTGGCCGCATGCTGACGCTGAGAACAAGCGCTGCTGGCAAAGACTGTCAGTTGCTGTTTGCAGGTGAGGTTTCTGTGGTGAGCTTAGGTGGTACCTCAGGGCCTAGATAAAAGGAGGATACCCAAACACTCCAGACTGAGGTATGTAAGCATTCTGGACTATTGTCTTAGTCACTGTTCTATTGCTGTGAAGAGCCACCGTGGTCAAGACAACTTTTATAAAAGAAAGCATTTGATTGGGGCCTTGCTTACAGTTTCTGAGGGTCAGTGCATTAACATCATGGCAGGGAGCGTGGTGGCAAGCATGATGATGGAGCAGTAGCTGAGTGCCATGTCTCGATCTGCAGAGAGAGCAAGAAAGTCCCTGGGCATGATGTGAGCATTTGCAACCTTGAAGTCCACCCCAAGTGACACAATTCCTCCAATAAGGGCTATACTTACTCCAACAAAGCCACACCTACTAATTCTTCAAATCCTCAAATAGTGCCACTATCTGATGACTAAGCATTCAAGTATACAGACCTATGGGGCCATTCTTATTCAAACCACCACAAGGATAGATTACAGTTTGTAGTTATCATCAAGGAAATTGAAATTATGGGAATGGGTAAATTCACTCTGGATGAGTGACCAGAATGTTTTTCTCAGAAATAAGCAAACTCCATCACTTGAGAGACGAAGAGACACCCAAAAGAGCCAGGAGAGACATTGAAGACACTGGAACCTGGAAATCCAGCAACTGTGAGTGGACCCTGGCTGCCTGTGTGGTGCTGGGCAATAGGACTCAATGAGTTGACTGTATCAACACTGCTCTGTTACCAAAGCAGCCAGGTGATAAAGGAGCATGGGAGAGGTTGTTTCCTTCAGGAGAGGAAGGCAGAAGAAACAGGAATCATATGGATTAGAGCAGGCTTTCTGCAGACTGGTACTCAAACACATCTTCTCCTGTGTTCCTACCTTCTACCCACAAAATAAAATGTTATTCTTTATTCTGATTTACCCAAACGCACCCTGCAACACTACTCTGACTTTTTAACCTTGGCATCCCCAAAAAAACATAAACTCTTTACTATGCTAAGGTATTTGAAAGTTATTTGCATTTATTGAAAAATATAAATGTTTCACATTTCTACATTAGAGAGCTTATCTACTTACTGATTTTAATACTATAACATATCTGAACCTAACTCCTCCTCCTCCTCCTCCTCCTCCTCCTCTTCTTCTCCTTCTTCTTCTTCTTTTGGTTTTTTCGAGACAGGGTTTCTCTGTGTAGCTTTGTGCCTTTCCTGGAACTCACTCTGTAGCCCAGGTTGGCCTTGAACTCATAGAGATCCACCTGCCTCTTCCTCCCAAGTGCTGGGATTAAAGGTGTGTGCCACCACCGCCCAACTCTGAGCCTAACTCTGTTATAGATACTTTCATAATTTTCCCACTGTCTGCATTATATTTTCGAGATGTAAAAACATTCAGAAAATTTCAGCCATTGATAGAAAATAGGAGAGAATAACCCTACCTGCTGGGGTCCAATATCAGTTTGGGTTTAGGTCCTGAGACAGGGAAGGAGCGTCGGCACAAAGAAAAATTCTGACCACCAGGTGGATTGCACTCAAGCGGCTCCGGATAGCTTGAGCTGTCTTTATTTATACTTTAACAGAGGTTTTTTTGTTTGTTTGTTTGTTTGTTTGTTTTTTTCTACCAGGCTTACATGAATAATTTTATTATTGGCTCCTATTTTTAACTTTTAAGAAATATATCATATTTTAAGAAATACATCATAATCATTATAAAAGCTCCCATTGTCCATTGTCCCCCTTTATGCTCCCCCAAATACACTTTTTCACCCCTTATATAACCTTATTCTAGAGATAGAGTTCAGCATTTTTACAGGCTTAACTAAATAGTGAGCCAGACACATCCTGCTCTTGGAACACTTATGTGAGCTGGCAGCTACTTGTGGTTACAAAGTTGAAAAGTAATAGACATTGGTACAATGCTTTAAAGACAACAATATTCAAACCCAAATAATTCTTCTGTCTGCAAGATATGCTCTTATACAGTTCCCTTTTCTAAGAGAGAGTCTCATGTCTCAATCTTTCTGTAAAAGGTAGAGTTTGATAAGGTACTCTTTTCCCATCTCACTATACCATACTTCCTCCACCAATATAAGCTCCTGTGTATGAGAATGATGGATCTATCCATTCCATATTTTACATTCCATTTTTCCATTGGATCATACTAGATCCTATCATTGATTGTATATGATTGGTGTCCAGGGAGCTTTCTCTCAACAGTGGCACTATGTGTATTCCTGAGGCTTTTTCCCTATTCTATGTATTCTTGCCATACTCTCCTTTCCAGAACTGTGAGACATAGCTAATGTTCCAAGTGTTGTTTTCCCATATGTACCTAACTGTCTCTATTGAGTTATAAAAGTTCCCAAGATTAGAAGTTGTAGTTAGTAATTCCAGGTAAGAGATTTGAGAAACGCTAGCCCCCTGCTGAATCCTAGGGGAAAATAATCAAGAAAGAACAGAATTTCTAGAAAAAATTACAGCTGTTGCCTGTGTGACTGACAAACAGCCACCTAAAGAATCAACAACACAATGAGAGAGAAAAGAGCCTGCTAGCTGCAAGAATTTTGCAAATTCCTGTTCTGTCCAGTGGTCCTTGCCAAGTGAGAATCCATTTCCATGGGTGCTTTGTCCTGAGGAATCCTGTTGCACAGGTAGTCATGCACTGCTCTGAGACTAGGCTGCATGGCTCCTGACACCTGCCAACATGCCAATATTCCAAGATAATACCATACTCCAAAGATATCAGGAGACCGCTGAGAAGTTAGTCACAGCTGGAAGAAGGTGAGCCTTGACTATGGACTCCCACCATTCAGAGCCTCCCAGCCTCTCAATCCTGCTGCCTTCACTTCCTCAGGACTTGAGGTTTCTCTTTCCAGCCCTTAAAATGAATATTTCTTCAGCTCTTGGGAGGCAGACACAGGTGGGGCTTCATGTGTTGGAGGCCAACATGGTCAATACAGTGAGTTCTAGGCCAGTCACAGCTGTGTAGTGTGTCCCTGTCCCAAAACAACAACAACAAAGTAAATATATGACAAAAATAAAAGTACATGACTAGTTTAAATATCTCCTCTGATGCACGTTTTTTTTTTCTTAAGATCTCTTAGATATTATGTCTGATTATTTTCTTGATTCTCTGCCCTCCCTAAAGAATGAAGTTCTATTAGTGAAGAGTTTGCCATTGTTTACTGAATGAATGAATGAGTAAATAGAAGGAATATCTTTAAATTAAGACAGATTTGAACATTTTCAGTACTGTAGGAAGCACCTTGGATTTGAAGAAAGGTTCAATATGCAGGAAAGAGAAAGGAAAATTGACAGGATAAAATCCTCAGGAGATTTAAAACACAACATTATTCTCTGCAGCAAGCTACACTTTCTATTTCTATAAGTGACTCATACCTGCTCTAAGATGATAATTTCTCCAGCCTTGTGGTTGCAATTTCAAGACAACAATTGCATTTTTTGAAATACACTATTCTTAGGAGAAAAATAATTCAGGGGGAAAAAAGTGCTTGAAAATGATGTCAATAAGAAAGACAGTTTCAGAACCCTTTGTTTGCATAGCACATGCCGATTGGCATGAAGCTATAGGAACTTCAGAGAAAGCCATGTCCACAACTCCTAAAAGATAAAGGATACAGGGTATTTTTTGGTGGTTTTTATGACCTTCTCACATCAAGATATTTGAAAAGTCTCTTTAGATTGCAAAAGCTAAACTGTATTTCTTCAAGACCACAGAAAGACCACATGCCCACACACTAATCTATCAGTGTGTGTCTTTTTATACATATGCCCATCTATTGTCTGTCTACATGCCTTTTACTAATCCATCTATATGTACATATATATGTGTGCATACGAATTATATATGTATATATTACTTATACTATTGTTGTCATGTAAAAAATAAATGCAGCCAGGCATTGTGTTTCTTATCTCCACTTGTAGCAATTGCTAGCAGAAGCAAGAGGACCATGAATTCCAGATTAACCTAGGCTACATAATGAGACTACCGCAAGACAAAAAAAAAAATGAACAAAAGAATGAAGGATATACAGAGGGATGGAAGAAGCTAAAGCAGAGGCCATTTCTTAAAGACAAAGCAACATGAAAATTTGTGTTGGTACACAGGCTATAGCAGAGTTCACGTGGTGATATCGTGTTCCCTAAAATATTGTGTACCCTAATAAACTATCTGGGGTCAGAGAACAGAACAGCTGCTAGATACAGAGGCTAGAAAATGGTGGCACTCATGCCTTTAATCCTAGCATTCCAGTGGTAGAAATCCATCTGGATCTCTCTGAGTTTAAAGCTACACTGGAAACAGCCAGGCATGGTAACACATGCCTTTAATCCCAGGCAGTGATGGCAGAAAGCAGAAAGGTATATAAGGCATGAAAACCAGGAACTAGAGCTGGTTAAGTTTTAGGCTTTTGAGCAACAGTTCAGCTGAGATTCATTCTAGGTGAGGACCCAGAGACTTCCAGTCTGAGGAAACAGGATCAGCTGAGGAACTGGCAAGGTGAGAAAGTTATGGCTTGTTCTGCTTCTCTGATCTTCCAGCATTCACCCCAATACCTGGCTCCAGGTTTGTTTTTTATTGATAATACCTTCTAACAATTCATGCTACAAGTTCACTCATCACAGTTTTACCTATTCATTCCATAAGCCCACAGTTACACTTCTAGAGTAAGAACTGAGTCCATGTTGCAACTCTGTCTATCTCCTTCATAAACATTTCAGCCCTTCAGTGGAGTGAACTTTCCCTGTCCACAGACCCCTTCTTTCTTTCTTCTCAATTTGTCCCAACCTCTTCCCGGCAATCCATCTCAATTTCCATGCATAATAAACTCCCTTATCACATGTGATTCCTATTTTTCTGATTCTAGACTTTAGTTTTCTATCCTGTAACAATTCTGACCCTTACCTATGTATTTGTGGCCTCCTGTCTCCTTCTGTACTAAATCAGCACTGAGATTCTCACCCCCTCAGTGGTCCATTCACACCTGGAATCACCTCCAGCCTGCAGCCATCATGTTTATTGTTGATACTGTTACATTTCCCTGCAAACACAGCCTATTGCAGTCAGTTTTGTAGACTTAGTTCCAAGTGCACTGGGAAGGCACGGAGGCTGACACAGTCCATGTGACTTTCCCAGTGAGCTTGATTGTTCCCATGCCACTGACAAGAAGCCTTGTCACAGAAAGCCCACAGCAAAATTAAATCCTCATTAGATCCCACCCTTGTGTTCACCAAAGGTGGTTTGCAAGTGTCTTACAGGTCTGTGCTTTCTGGTACTTGGAATGTATTGGAACTAGGTGTTAATTGAGCAGTGGGGACTGAGTGTGAGCAACACAATAATGCACAGAGATGTGCGCCAATTTAAAGTTTTTGTTACAACAGCTTTCAAATTCTGTGAACATAATTACACAGACATATCTGGGGTCTCAAATTAGAAGCATGTATATGTTGTCTGCTATGGGATGGTCTGTATGTCAAATTACTCTGATTGGCCAATAAGTAAAACACTGATTGGCCAGTGGCCAGGCAGGAAGTATAGCAGGACTAACAGAGAGGAGAATTGAAAGAACAGGAAGGAGGGAGGAGACACTGCCAGCCACCGTCATGACAAGCAGAATGTGAAGATGCCGGTAAGCCACGACCCACGTGGCAAGGTCTAGATTTATTGAAATGGACTAATTTAAGCTATAAGAACAGTTAGCAAGAAGCCTGCAATGGCCATACAGTTTGTAAGCAATATAAGTCTCTGTGTTTACTTGGTTGGGTCTGAGTGGCTGTGGGACTGTTGGGTGAGAGAGATTTGTCCTGACTGTGGGCCAGGCAGGCAAACTCTAGCTACAGTTGTCCATTTCTTTTGTTTTCTTGTTTAATTGTAACTGGAGATTGAACCCAGTTGGGCATATCAGACAAACATCTGCTAAAAAGGTGCTAATAAAGGTAAATGTTCAACCCTTTGTTCATCTTTCAATTTGTGATAGGTCCTTACTGATTTATGTAGGCTGGGCTTGAACTAAGTTTTATCCCAGGCTTGTCTGGTACTTGTAACCTTCCAGACCCAGCCTCCAGAATGCTAGCATCACAGACCTGTCCTGACTTTAATTAGCTTATGTTTAAAAAGTTATTTTTTAGGCAAATGCTATAGAAAAATAAAGGTATCTGTTCCATCCTGAAATCATTTATTCACTTTCATAGTGATGAATCTGGAAATGCTTCCTTTGTCCTCTCTGAAGCACAGTCCCTTGCACTGTAAGGTCAGGAGCACCATGCTTCCTCTGAGAGGAGGAGGCACAGGCTTGGCAGCAATGTCAGTATGGAGGATCTCCTACAGCCTCAGTGCATGTGCAAGCAGCACTCACCCGACCCCAAGACACTGAAAACTCGTACTTGAACAGTATCCAGGGCATTGCCTCAGTTAGTACAGTAGCTGAGAGCCACAAAATTGACAAAATCAATGTGCATAGGACTGCTCCGAAGCATTGGGTGTTCAACTCGCCGTTAAATATTCAGTGGTCAGTTGATTTTTTTTTTCATTTTTTTCTTAGCTTTCACACACAAAGTAGTAGGTTTCGTTGTTACATTTTCATATACATGAAGCATTTAATGTTGTTCAAATTCCAGCCCCACTCATTACTCTACTCGACCACTTGTCCCTACATTACTGCTCCACCTCTTCTAAACCAGAGGTGCTCTGTTGCCTACATGTTACACACATATGTACAAACACTCATACATACACATATGTGCATGCAGATTACACTTGCACACACATAACCACTGATGTACACACACATACACACAAACACACTCATTAGCACACACATACATGTTCACTCAAATACACACACACACAAATTGCACAGGCACACACATACAGGCATCTACATATTTCAGATGGGCTTCTTTGTGAGAGTTAAAATGTGGTATTTGGGTGCATTCGTTCACATGTCTGTCTATTGTTCCCTCTCCCAGTTCCCTTAGATAACATCCTCTTATATCCCCTTTTCTCACAGTCTTCCTGGCATTTTTATGTCCTACATACACATTTTATAATAAATCTAGATTTCAAATGTCAGAGAAGACATGAGGTATTTTGTTTATAAATTTGGTTTATTTTGTTTGACATGATTATCTCTGCTTACATTTGTTTTTTATATTTTTTTGCAAATGATATACAATGTCAGTCACCTATTTTGACAATCATTCGTGACTCTTATTTGACTCAAAGATTGTTCAAATGGCCACTAAGGTGTTTAAACATGACTCCATCACTCTCTCTGCATTTGTAAAGTAGTATTCTGATACAAAGCATAGCATCTTTTTTTTCTTTTAATGTATCATTCTCTTATACAATATATCCCAACCACAGTTTCCTCCTCCACTCCTCCCAGTGTCCCCACCTACCTCTCTCTCCTCCCCCCCCAGATCCACTCTTTCTCTGTTTCCCTTCAAAAACAAAGCAGGCATCCCAGAAATGTTAACCAAACATGTCATGACAAGATACAGTAAGACTAGGCACAAACGCTCACATCAAGGCTGGATAAGGCAACCCAGTAGGAGGAAAAGGGTCCCTAAAACAGGCAAAAGAGTCAGAGATGCCCACTCCCACTGTTAAGAGTCCTACATGAACCTCAAGCTAAACAACTACAGTATGTATGCAGAGGACCTAGTGCAGACCATGCAGGCTCCCTGATAGTCTCGTCAAGCTCTGTGAGCCCCCATGAACCCTGCTTAGTTGGTTCTGTAGGCCATGTTCTCTTCCTGTCCTCTACCCATCCAGGAGATTCTACCTCCTGAAATCCTTCCTCCCCATCTTCCGAGGGACATCAGAACTCCACCTAATGTTTGACTGTAGGTCTCTGCATCAGCTCCCATCAGCTGCTGGAGGAGGCCTCACTGGTGATGATTAAGCTCTGGTCTATGAGTATAGCAGCATGTCATTAGGAATCATCCTAGCCATGTCTGATCTTGAGAACTAGCATCATCTTCTAACTCATTGTCCTTACTTACTGATATTGATCAGTATGTGTGGTTTGATTACTTTAATTATTCAAAGTGATGTAAACTTTCTTATCATTTTGTATTAAAACTTCCATTTCCCCTGCGTGGCTCAAGTCAACACTCCCACTCTATGTACTATGTACTATGTCTGTTATTGCCTCTGTGTTCAAATCAAAAGAGTTTTGAAATAAAAATACAGCATAAAAGACCTATAAATTTAAGTTAGTTCTAAAGATACCTTTTACTTCCATTTTCTTTTCAGTTAATTTATCTGAATGTTGTGAGCATGTTGGCATATGCAGGTGTGTCTGGCACTTACCACATTTGTGTCATTATTTTCTGTGAAACAGTAATGGGCTAGTTCATAGTAGAACTTTTATTTTTATTTCCTTGATTGTTTTATTTGATGCCTGTGCTCACTTTTTCTAATATAATGGTTTTGTGATTGCTTTTTAAATTTTTGCAACAAAAAGACTTACATTTTTGGGAAGAAATGCAAAATATAATCATAGTAATTTCAGAAGATATTATAAAAAGAATTTAAATGTGTTACAAAGTAATTATCTTTAGCATGCTATGTTCATGTTAGTACTGACTAAAAGAATATCAAATGTTCATTTTAAAATATTGAATATGATGTTTTTATGTGTTTATGAATTTGTTATAATTTCATATTCTATAAGCTCTACACACACTTACGTGTTCCCAAAACCATGTGTATGCATGTATATGTCCATATACATTGTAGAAACTCTATTTGTTTTCCTTAGATTTTCTTGATCATATTTTGTATTCTTACTGTTTGACAGCAGTCATTCACATACACAGAACTTGCATATGCTTCATTCATTGACGGCACTGAAAGGGAGAGACTTTCCTTCCCCCTTCCCCCTCTTCCTCTAGAGGTATTTGCTGACCAGTGGTTTTTGAACTAACCAGAAGTTGAACCTAAGGGAAAGATAAGGCTGGGACAATAAATCTATATATCTTAGACTTGGCAAAACAAGATATGAGGAGTAATAGGCTCAATTGACTAGAAGTTGAACTCAACAGAGGACTGCAAAAATAAATCTGAATGTGTCAACAAAAGCAGGACATAGGGAGTAAAAATTTATGTCTCTAGAGGTACCCTGAATCCTGTTCTCCATTAGTAACATTATGCTTAACTCATCCCTAGCCCCCCTCTCACCTAATCCCGAGATATGTAACATTCTGCACGTGAAACTTCCCTATATAAACCCCTTAAAGTGAGTGCTCGGGACCTTCCCTCTTTTCATATACTGTGAAGTGATATCCAGGAGGTCCCTGCTATAGTTTAGGAGATGGAGAGTGTATACCAGCCAGGAGAGCCTTCTCCTGCCATTCTGATTGGTTTTCAGTGAACACAATAAGATTAAAGGATCTTTTAAAAATGAATGTTCTAGTCTTGTGACACTGAGTTTCCCAGTAGAGAATCAGTAGAAGAAACTTCAGAAGGAAACAGAACATTTAATTGCATTAAGTTCAAGAAATAGCACTAATAACATAACCTACAAAATACAAACAGATAATAATAAGTTCTCATCTAAGCAATTTGCTTAAAACCCAGGCGGAGGTCCAGGAATCCAGCCCAAGAGAGGGAAGAGGTATTATAAGAGCAAGGGAGCAGGTCAAGATCATGATGGAGAAATCTACAGAAACAACTGAACCAAGTTAGTAGGAACTCATGTGTGGTAAGCCACAAGAATGTATCAGAGATTCAGCTGTTTATTAAAGCTATGCTTTGACCAGCCAAGGGTTTGTCAAAAGGTAAGCCATTTATTATGCATATTTCATGCTATCAAGCTTTTAATATTCCAGCTGTCTTCTACTATGAAGACAGAAGTGTGCCCAAATATTTCCAGACCTGCAGAACTTATAGGTAACTAACTCATCCACTGAGCCTAGGAGACAAGCTGGCTGGAGAAACATAGCTTTGCTTCTTGTGCAAATGAAGCTCAGACCATCCTCCTGCCTCCAGGCCTAGAGGCTCTCCAGAGCAATTGACTGAGAACAAAAGATGTTTTTACATATCAAGGAGGAAGGTAGAACAACATTCCTGAGGAGGCAGAGAACTGTGTGGCCAAGGAAAGAAAGGGCAGTCATTTTCTGTAGAGCAGACAGAACAGAAGGGCATGGGCAGAGAGAAGAGAGGAAGATAGAGGTTCTGTAGAGGCTGAGCAGATCTCAAGCAGAGTTTTCTGAGAGCCAAGAGTAGAGAGCAGTAGAGATGGAGAATGAGGAAACAGAGGACGAAGATGAGGCTGGAAACAGAAGAGTTTAGTCATTAACAGGACTATGAGAGCGAACTGGATGGGACTGAAGCTCTGTAGACAGGATTTCATCCCAAAGAAGAATGGATAAAGAGCTTGGTGTATCTAGGTTTATTCTTGTCCTGAATGCCTGACAGAGCTATAACTGTATTGATAGAATTTTATCTTAGATGAATAAAGTTAACAGACATAAGAGCATAGTGTACATAGATTTTTTTCCCTCAGATATTTCATGCCCAACATAGTATAATACACACACACACACACACACACACACACACACACACACACACATATACACCGAGAGCTGTGGAACCTACATGGGACCAGACTAGGCCCTCTGCATACAGGAGAAAGTCGTGTAGCTTGCTCTGTTTGAGGGGCCCCTGGCAGTGAGATCAGGATCCATCCCTGGTGCATGAGCTGTTTTTTGGAGCCCATTGCCTATGGTGGGACACCTTGCTCAGCCTTGATGCAGCAGGGCAGGACTTGGTCCTATTTCAACTGAATGTACTTGCTTTGCTGACTCCCCATTACCCTTTTGGAGGAGGACATGGAGGGTGGGTTAAGGGAAAGCTGGGGGAAGCAGGAGGAGTGATGAGAAAGGGATCTGTAGTTGATATGTGGAATGAGTGGGAAATTATCTTAAATAAAAAAATTTCATTAACATTGGTATTAAAAATAAGATTGTAAAAGAAAACAGGCAAATGACTTAAACGAATGATAATTCTGATCTGGAAATAGTCAACCTCACCACTAATAAGTACAATTATGATCAATTAACAATGCATTTATATATAAATGCAAACTAATAAATTAATTAAATCAATTATCTCTTATTAGCATTAATAACATATAAGGCAACAAATTATGAAATAATGAATTAGTTCTAAGCACCACTTTTATTGGGTGGTTAAAAAGTCTCTCATTTCGAAGAAGGAATGATTTCTAGAATTCCTCAGGTCTTCAAGACCATCTGCAAATCTCATTTCCCAGCTTTGCAAAAACTAGGTTTCTTACACTAGAGTTCTTACAAGCGCTAACTGCTCTACCTAGCTAATAAAACTATGAATAACTTTACATGATATTATACTATGCTAGCTAGTTCAATAAAATAAATATTATTACTAACTGCTAGATTAATTATGAATAGGTATAGTTTTGGAACTACTTATCCAATCCAAGAAAAAATTATAGAATAATGAAAATCTTTCCACTCAATGTCTTCTTCTAAAAGTACCCAAAGATGAACTCTGACGATGATGAAGATTTATGCAAGGTAGACAACTAACTCATAGTTCTATCTGAAGTAGCAAGCACGTTGTAAAGAGATTTGCAGGAGGGAGTAGGCCCAATGACTTGAAAATGAAATACATTCTGTGATTGCCATTCTCTTCAACTGATGAAGTTTAGAGTCAACTAGGCAATGCACCTCTAGTCTTCTCTGCAATGCTTTCCAGACAGGATTTACTGAGAAGGGGAAGGAAGAAATGCCTTTAAAGTAGGGTGTGTCTTCTGATGGACATCAAAGATATAAAGAGGTATAAGGAGAAAGTGTTGCCACCTGCCTGGACTTACTATTTCCTGGGTGAATGGATCTGTCCCCATTGTTTCCACCCTTCACTTACATCAGCTTCTTAAGACTTTCAAAGAGAAATGCATACAAGAGGCTCTTTGTAGCTAGAGTTTTCCTGGTCCTGCCTGGCCCACGGTCAGGAAAAATTTCTCTAACTTGCCAGTCCCACAGCCACTCAGACTCAACCCAGTAAACACACAGAGACTTATATTGCTTATAAACTAACTGTATGGCTGCAACAGGCTTCTTGTTATCTAGTTCTTATATCTTAAATTAACCCATTTCTAGTAATCTATAAGTTGCCACATAGCATGTGGCTCACTGGTATCTTTTACATGTTGCTTGTCATGGCAGCGACTGGCAGCATCTCTCTAACTGAGCCTTCCACTTCCCAGAATTATCCTCTCTCCTTGTCCCGCCTATACTTCCTGTCTGGCTACTGGCCAATCAGTGTTTTATTTATTAACCAATCAGAGCAACACATTTAACATACAGAACACCCCACAGCACTTCCCTTTTTTTTCCAAAAAGGAAGGTTTTTAACTTTCACATAGTAAAATTACAGATAACAAAACAATTATCAAGCAAGAATTACAGTTACAATATCTAGTCTATTTATAATAACTAGTCTATTTGTATTTGGCAAAATTAAAGAAGATATCCTATCTTATATCTGAGAGTCTAAGGTTTCATATCTAACTTATCTCTTATCATAACTAAAGAAAATTGTAACTATCTAGCGTCAACTACATCAAAGACCTCAGAAGGATATACTATTACCTGAGAAATGGGAGAAGGATGCAAGAAACTTTTGAGAGTCTTGCAAGAGTAGACAGAAACAGCTGGCAGCCTGGACAGTCACCTAATGTTTTTCTGTAAAGTTGGGGCATCTGTCTTCAGCCCACAGGGGTAGAGTCTCTCAGTCATTTTTCTCAGTGTCCTGTAAAGTGTCTGGCAGTTTCCTCTGCAAAGCAGGAACCTGAAGGACCATTTTGTCAGGCAAAGGTCAGTGGTCACCTTCCTATGGGTCCTGCATGTCCAGTCGATCAAGCAGTCCAGGCAAGAACAGTTTCTTCCCCAAATGGCTATTTTTTGCCAAGAAGAAGATAAACTCCATATAGAGTGTCTTTGATGCCCATCCTCCTCTCTGAAGTAAATTGGTGCTGCCAGGATCAGACATGTCTCATTGTTCAGAGTCTAAATTTTTTAAAACATTTTAAATGCCATATTCTATAGGTCTTTCAAGTGTTTGAAGATTACCTATGTAATTGAATTATATCTATGCATACCTAGAAAACAACATGACTACAAGTTTGACTATCATAGAAGACTAATTATTAATTTGTATTTCTTAATTATCCATTACAATCTAAATGAGTTACGTAAACATAATACCTCAAATGAGAATACAAATATATGTATAGTATAACAAAATTAAGTTTAAACTTGTATCAAAAAACTAAAATCCATAGCAATGTAAAATATTTTAAACAAGTTGCTCTTTAAAAGTAGCTTCATTACTGAAAAAAAAAAAAAAAAAGAGCCGGGCAGTGGTGGCGCACGCCTTTAATCCCAGCACTCGGGAGGCAGAGGCAGGCGGATCTCTGTGAGTTCGAGGCCAGCCTGGGCTACCAAGTGAGTCCCAGGAAAGGTGCAAAGCTACACAGAGAAACCCTGTCTCAAAAAACCAAAAAAAAAAAAAAAAAAAAAAAAAGTAGCTTCATTAATCTACACTTTCATCCTATTATATCTATATCTATATCATATCCCCTTTTCTTTGGAAAGAGATCACATTAATAATCAACTTGATGTAAATAAAAATATTGGTTTTTCTCTGTCCCACACTAGAGAGCTCTTTTGATATGGGACGAAAGAATCTCTCAACTTTTTTTTTTTTTTTTTTTTTTTTTTTTTTTTTTTTTTTTAGCAATATGTTTGCGTTTAGAAAAGGAGTGAGCCAATTCCATCTCCAAAGCCAGCTTGGTATATTTGGGAATTTGGGCCTAGCTTCTCTTACCACTTCCTGATGGAGGGGGGCGCTGTATCTTATGGGGACACAAAGAAAATTTTAGGATTATAGAGTAGTCCTTGATGGTGTATCCTCTGATCCAGTTGCCTTGAAAGCATTCTGGATGTTGGATCATCTGGGTCATGGTGTCATCGGAGACCTTTCAGGTGGTCTTGGCTGGTCAAACCTGATGTATCTTAATCTGGAACAAATCCATAGCCTCTGGCTTTCTGTGGAAACAAAAGCAGAGCCTCTTTTCCAAAGCAACATATCCTTACATCCAAATTTTGAAGTCAAAATACTGTTGAAATATACATATTGTTTTAGCTGAGCAGTCTTTACAATTAAATGTCTCTCTGTAGTTAAAAATCCCAATGACAACACAATCTAGATTCTCTGTGTAATATCCACCTTTATATGGTTTATTTTTTATACTACCTTTATTGTGTCTTTAAAGACTTTATGTTTAAAAACTATTTCTTTATATAACTGTATGTATTTCTTTTTCTCTCTCTTCCAAGCCTACGTACATTTTTACACACATTGTAAAGCATTTGAAGTCTTGTTCCCTCTGTGTCTTACTGTGAATCTATTGTTTTAAACTGCAGCATTACTAGGGCTAAAATAGCAGCTTTGGCTGGTGGCTCCACCCACCTCAGCTTCCCAATATGGCGGTGGTACGTTTACCACTACCTCTGGGCCACCACTAGCTCTGGGAGCCATCAACTCTTAGAAATGGTGGTTCTATGCTTCTATCAAAGCAGCATGTAGCTCAGAAATCTCTTTTATTTTTGTACTAGCAAAGGCTAAATCTACCACGCAGCATGATGTGCCACTTGTAGATGCCTTATTCTTGCCACACTGCCAGGCAAATTGCATACCAGGAACCCACCATTGTAGCTCAAACCCGCAGGCTGCAGTTAACTTGAGAGAGACAACTAGAAAGCTGTTTTTAGCTCTGTTTTGGAATCTTTTTTCTCAGGTTTTAGGTGGAAACTCTTGCCAACTCCTTGGGCGCCATTTGTAGCTGCAGAGTTTCTCCCCAGCTCCCGCCAAGCCCCAGCAGTGCCGCAGCCACTTATAAAATAAACACACAGACTCTTATATTATCTAAACTGTTTGGCTTTTAGCTATCTTGTTCTTATATCTTAAATTAACCCATTTCTATTAATCTATAAGTTGCCACATAGCTTGTGGCTTACTGGTATCTTTTACATGTTGCTTGTCATAGTAGTGGCTAGCAGCATCTATCTGACTCAGTCTTCCACTTCCCAGAATTATCCTCTCTCCTTGTCCCACCTATATTTCCTGTCTGGCTACTGGCCAATCAGTGTTTTATTTATTAACCAATCAAAGTAACACATTTAACATACAGAACATCTCACAGCAGCTCTTTATGGAACCTCCTGGTATTGACTGATAAGTCATCCAGTTCATGTCCTAGGCATCTACCAGGTTGTCATTCTGCCCACTGCTGTGGATATCGTTCTATATAAATAAAACACTGATGGCCAGTGACAAGACAGGAAGTATAGGCGGGACAAAGAGAGAGGAGAATTGGAGAAACAGGAAGAAGTGGGGAGAGACACTGCAGCCACCGCCAGGACAAGCAGCATGTAAAGATGCTGGTAAGCCACCAGCCATGTGGCAAGGTATAGATTTATAGAAATGGGTTAATTTAAGATAAAAGAATAGTTAGCAAGAAGCCTGCCACGGCCATACAGTTTATAAATAATACAACTGTCTGAGTGATAATTTTATAAGTGGATTGTGGGACTGCGGGGCTTGGGGAACCTGGAGAGAAGCCCTCCAGCAACAAATGGTGCCCAACCACTCGAGTTTCCACCTTAAACCTGAGAATAGTTAATAACCAATTCTAAACAGAGCCAAAAACAGGTTCCTGCTTCATGTAGATTTAGTCTTTACTAGTATTAAAAAAAAAAAAAAAGGTCTCTGGGCTACACACTGCTTTGATAAAAGCTTAGACCCACTATTTCTGAGACTTGATGACTCACAAAACTGGCAGAAAACGCCATGTTGGCAAGCTGAAATGGGCGGAGCCAGCAGCCACAGCGCCATTTCAGTCTTAGAATACTGCAGTTTAAAGCAATAGATTCATAATATGTAGGCTTAAAAGAGACAAAAAAAGATAAATTAATATAAAACAGCCACGTAAAGATGAATATTACACAGACAATCTGGATTGTGTTGTCTTTGGGATTTTTAACTGCAAAAAAACATTTGATCAAAACAGATGTTGAATTAAACCAATATGTATATTTTAAAGGTACCTTGACTTCAAAATTTGGCTATAAGGATATGTTGCTTTGGAAAAGAGGTTCTGCTTTTGTTTCCAAAGAAAGCCAGAGGCTGTGGATTTGTTCCAGATTAAGATACATCAGGTTTGACCAGCCAAGACCCCCTGAAAGGTCTCCGATGACACCATGGCCCAGATAATCTAACATCCAGAGCAGTTTCAAGGCAACTGGTTCACACAATACAGCCTCACGGACTACCCCATAGGCCTAAAATTTTCTTTGTGTCCCCATAAGATACAGCGCCCCTCTCCATCACGAAGTAGTAAGAGATGCTATGCCCAAATTCCCAAATATACCAACCTGGCTTTAGAAGTGGAATTGGCTCACTCCCCCTCTAAACCCAGACATATTGCTTAAAAAAAAAATGGTTAAGAGATTCTTCTGTCCCAAATCAGAAGAGCCCTCTGGTGTGGGACAGAGAAAAACCAATATTTTTATTTAAAACAGGTTGATTATAAATATGATCTCTTTCTAAAAAAGAAAAGGGGATATGATATAGATATATAGGAGGATATGGAGATGATAAGATAAAAGGGTAGATTAATGAACCTACTTTTAAAGAACAACTTGTTTAAAATATTTTACATTGGCATAGATTATAGTTTATGTTTAAAATGTTTTACATTGGTATACATTTTAGTTTATTGATACAAATTTGAAGTTAATTTTTTATACTGTATATATATTTCTATTCTTGTTTGAGGTATTATGTTTATGTAACTCATTTAAAATTGTAATGGATAATTAAAAAATAGATTAATAATTAGTCATCTATGATAATCATATTTGTAGCCATGTTAGTTAAGTCTTCTAGGTATACATAGATATATTTCAGATAGATAGGTAATCTTCAAACACTTCATAGACCTAGAGAATATGGCATTTAAATAACTTAGAATTCTGTTGACGTGAGACACAATTGCTCCTGGCTACACCAATTGATCCCGAGAGAATGTTGGGCTTCTAAGACATTTCCATTTGGAAGTTTGTCTTCTTGGCACAAAATGGCCTACTGGGCAAAGAACTGCCCTTGCCTTGATGGCTGATAGTACGAATACAATGCTGTCCTTTCTGGACAAGCGGGACACAAGGAAAGCGACCACTGTACTCTGCCAAGACAGGGTAAGATGGTCTTTCAGAATTCCTGCTTCTGAAAATGGTCTGTCAGATACTCTAGGCCTGTAGCCAATTTGATTTCACCAACAATGCTGAGAAACATTAGGTGACTGTCCAGGCTGCCAGCTGTCTTGGTCTACTCTTGCAAGATTCCTGAAAGTTGCTTGCATCCATCTACCATTTCTCAGGTACCATTAAGTTCCTTCTCAGGTCTTTGATGTGGTTAAAGACTAGATAGTTGTAATTTCCTCAGTTATGAAAAAAGATAAGTTAGATATAAAACCTTAAACTCACAAATATAAGATAGATAGGACATCTTTAATATTGTAACTGTAATTCTTGCTTGGTAATTGTTTTGTTATATGTAATTTTACCATGTTAAACTTAAAACCTTCCTTTTTAAAAAAAGAAAAAAAAGGGGAAGTGCTGTGGATATCGCTCTATATAAATAAAACACTGATGGCCAGTGACCAGACAGGAAGTATAGGTGGGATAAGGAGAGAGGAGAATTGGGGAAACAGGAAGAAGGGGAGAGAGACACTGCAGCCACCGCCAGGACAAGCAGCATGTAAAGACGCCAGTAAGCCACCAGCCACGTGGCAAGGTATAGATTTATAGAAATGGGTTAATTTTAGATAAAAGAACAGTTAGCAAGAAGCCTGCCATGGCCATACAGTTTATAAATAATATAAGTGTCTGAGTGATTATTTTTATACGGGGCTTGGTGGAGCCTGGAGAGAAGCCCTCCAGCAACAGCCCACTGCGCAGGTAGCCATGGCAGTACTACCCCACCATTCCACTGCTTCCTTTCCTCAAGAGAGTCTTGCCTAATCCACATGAAAATGCAAAGAAAAATCTAGTGGACACTGAACCACCTATGTATGTATGAGCAATGTTATATGTTGTAAAAAATTTTAATAAGACCCAGTAATACTAGAGTCCATTGTGGCCTAACAAGCAGGGTCTTGCATACATGGAGGAAATTTGAGGACATAAGTGAAAGAGGAAAGTGTGGCTGCCTGAGCATGAGATCACATTGTTTCCATTTGCAGACAGAGCAGGGGAACGCTGCAAAGTAAATGGGACTCTAGATAGAAATATGACATCTTGGTGGATGGAAACATTTCCCTACTTAAGTTTTTTATGATATGTTTCTGGTTCATAACTTCTGTATTTACATCGTGTTTTTACATTTCTGTTTGTAAAAATACACACAGACACATTCACATAAAATAACCCAAATTTTATAAGTAACTATCTTTTAGTACTAGTTTAATGGTTATTTTTATAACCTTTGTGGTGCTTGTCTGTATGTCTTCTGAAATATTACAGCAAATATAATTGACTTGTCATTAAAAATAAAAGCTATGTGTTCCCTGGAGACATGGTATTGACAAGAATCTGACCATTTAAAGGAAGAGGGTAAGAGTCTCATGACAGCTGCTGAGGGTATCCTAACTCTACATTAAGAAAATCTGTTCTCACCATGTCAGAGATGGTTCTCTTTCTTTCAAAACAGTCTTCATATGTAGTGTTAAAACTTACTCTGTAAATTAACAAATATAAAATGACAAAATATAATGAATGATTATAGCCTCCAGCCTGTAATTCACCATATAGGAGGAAGAAGGAAGAGGAATGATTAGAAGTTCAGTGCAGGCCTATACTAAGTGATACCCTTCCTCAAAGCTAACCAACCAAACAATCCAGTAACTAGCTTAAAAAAAAAACCCTGGAAATTTTCAATATTAATACTCTAAGCACAAATACACATATTTCTTAATATTGTTGATATTTTGACTCTAGGTCTCATTATGTATTCCTTTTGTTCTTAAACTCCTGTCTTCTGGCTATACAGCCAATGTAACCACTGGCTCATGCAACATTAGATGCCTGCATAAGACCGCAGAATAGTGTTTTCACCAAAAATTAATCATAGATTGAGGTGCTAATGGGTCCCTACCCCTTACTACTGAATGGTTAGCTACTGATAGATAATGGTGAGAAGTCATTGTCTTCAATTTAGTACCCACTGAAGAACCCACTAACAAGGACAAAATGACAAGAACATAGAAAAGAGACTCATAGAAATAGGGATAATAGGGATAGGAATGGAATTAGAGTGGGTGTGGCAGTCATCAGAATATTCTCTATACATGTATGAAATTATCAAAGAACAAGTTAAACAATAACTTTGTATTTTTAAAGAGTTATAATACTAACTTTATCTAGACTGGATTCAGTTGTACAGGAGATCATGAAATCCCTTCTGGTCTATACTATGTCATCATGGGTTCTTGTAGGAAATGCCCAGCCATCTTATCCCAAAGTACCTCCTTTTCTCCCTTATCATCCAGTTTATCCTGATAGGCTTCCTGGGATACCCAAAATCATTTCACTCAAAGAATACAATGTGTTCTCATGGTCTACTTTTGTTTGTGGCAATTTTCAGATTTTTTCTGAGCATAATTTATAGTAGAACTAAAGACCATCCACCCACTCTCCAAGATTTCATTTGCAATGTTGACCTGCTATAAGACATGACAAACAAAGCATACCAGATCATGCTTGTAATGCCAGCATTCCAAATGGCTGAAATGGTGTGTTCACATATTTAAAAGCAGCAGCTTTGGCTATGTAGCAAGACCCTGTCTCTGTAACTATTCACAATAATGGGGTGCCAAGTGATTATTTCATGTGTGTACACACCTGTGATATTTAAAGCAGGTTTAACATATTTTTATGAGGAAATACTTTTAATCCTTCTGAAACACATTGTATACAATTATCATGTGCAGTCATATCAGACAGTGTTACACCTGCTATTTAGTGTCCATTGGTCAACTTTACCAGATCCATCTCACACTCATGTCTTTTATCCTCTGATAACCTCCAGACTATTCTTCCTATGTGATCAATATTATAAGAATCCACATATGAATAACATGTTTCTGTGTCTGGCTTATTTCACTTTACATAATGATGGGAACCTACTGCTCACTATTGAACTATTAGCTCCTGGTGGATTCCATCAAGGTGTCACAAGTGATGGGATTTTGTTTTTTACGTAGCCAAATAATATTCTGCTCTGTATAAGTATTAAGGCTTTTTAATCTGTTGATGGATGGCACTTAGGTTGTTCCCATTGCTTACCCGTTGTGAATGGTACTGCTGTTAACACAAGGATCCAGGTGCTTCTTCAGCAGATGGGTTGCATGTTCTTGGATATATACCATGACTGGAACTGCTGGGTCCTCCATTAGTCCTGTTACTATTATGGTGTTCACAACAGCTCTACCAACAGACATTCCTATCAACGATGCAACAAAGCTCCCTTTTCTGCAACCCTTCCATTCAAGCTATCATCTGTCTTTTAGAATTTGCCACTTAGCTGTTCTTACTGGGGGTAGATAACACCTCATCATGGTTTTGAGTTGCATGGCAAGGCTCCATTTGTTGACCCCTCTAAATATTATCTTCTACATTCCTGAAGGAATAGGAAGCCTATGGAAAACAATAAATGGATATAATGTCCCACTTACCATGAGAATGATATTAGAGCACAGAAAATATGAACCTCACAGTTCTATGTGCATGCTCCATACTTAATTATTGCTTCTCTGTAAGTTATTGGATGCGATAATTTCATTTAAAAGCATAGAGATTGCTTTATAAAATTATCTGTATGATCTATGACAAGAAGTAACTCTATCACAAGCTAGCAGGCAGTGAGATCAGGGACCGCTTCTGGATGGCTTTCAAAGCATAGTCTTACCAGTAGTTCTGCATTGCACCCATGCCAGCTTCTCTGGAAGTTGAAATTGTCTTGTAATTAGTCTTGTTTGAGCTTACAGCCTTCCTGAACTCAGGGGGAACTTCTGGCTTCCTCCTGAATCTACTTGTCACTGCTGTGAAGAGGGATGGCATTAGCTTATTAAAGAAAACTTTGTGCCACAAATCTTCAATTACATCTTTCCTTTGGTTGGTGGACCATTATATGATGCCAGCAGAGTGTATGAGAAAGGTTAGAGGCTGCCAGTGGAGATGAAGGAAGAAATAATTCCAAAAGCTAGGGGCACACATGACAAGCTAGGAAGAACGCTTTCTGAAGAGCACCACAAAACCAGTGAAACATATCAGTTAGCAGGAATGTGCATTAGGTGAGAACTCCATCACCCAATTGACTTGCACAAATAATCCTTGGACCAAAAGAAGCACATCCAGGCACCAAAGCATGGCCACCTAGCCAGGAGCCACAGGATAGATGCTGTCTAAACTGGGGAGGATGTTCAACTGAGAGAATAGCAGTTATAATTGCTGGGAAGCCTGACACAAGCTGTCTTCCACAATATGAATTAGCCACTGATGGGCAAAGACAATTCTGTGTGGATTAGATGAGCCATCTGCAACAATCCAGCCATGCCAAGAAGCATGCAAATCAGCAATTGGCATCAGAGAAAAGGAAACAAAACCTTGGCCCTTCCTTCTTTTCTAGATCACCTTGGGTGAGACATTGTCTGGTTAACAGACTAGCCAAAGCAAGCAAAGTAAGTGGATTTCAGTCACTCATCTCTAAGTCCCCAAGTCCTCTTGGCTAGCACTCAACTGACTTCAGGGAGGCAGAGAAATAGATTTGCTCTGGACGCAAGCAAAGCTACTCAGTGCTTTTGCTTACAGGGTGCTTAGGTGCCTGGAAATAAACATTTGTTTTCTACTAAACATGATAAAGTTTGCAAATTTACAGGGCTTTAGCCATACGTGTTTTCTTACATTTCAGGAAATAAAAAAATCTGAAATGAGTTTCATTTAAATTTTTATTACATTTATTTATCTGTATGAATGTGTAGGTGCGTGTGCATGCGTGTGCGTGTGTGTGTGTTTGTGTGTGTGTATGTGTGTGTTTGTGTGTGTGTGTGTGTGTGTGTGTGTGTGTGTGTGTGTGTGTGAAGCATTTGAAAGTCAGAGGACAGCACAGGGTATTTGCTTCTCTCTTTCCAACATGTGTATTTTGAGGATAAAACTCAGATCATCAGACTTGACTGCAAGCACCTTTACTCTCTGAGCCACTGCTTGGGCACTGACATGAAGTTTGTGGGCTAATATCTAAGTATCAACAAAGTTCTACCTACTGGAGACTGTTGCTAGAGATGCATGCTGCCTTTTCCAGCTGCTGGCGGCAACTCGGTGCTTTCTCTGCAGCTGTTTTTACAGACACTACTCCAAGTCTGGCTTCCATAGCCACTCCTCTGAGTGTCACCCTGCTGACTGCCCCCTAATCGCTCTTCTGGTTACATTGGGGCCATTTGTGTTTCTTAAGTGGACGAGTGTAAAGCCAGTCACAGAAGTTAGGAGGTGAAGGACTGCAACAGTTCAATCTGCTCCAGCTGTGTTTATGCTTAGGTGTGTATAAGCATCATAGATGGACACGTGACCTTCAATTCCCAAGTCCATATAAATGCAGGAAACTAAAAACAAAAACAGACTCATAATTCATACAAAGATAATGTGTACAAACTAGACATGGGCATCCTTTGCCCATGGAAGGACACCAGTAAACTTTTGTAAACTAAAACCGAAGCAATGTGTGCCAACTGAAGATCATCATCAGTGTTTGTTTTAAACAGGATAATGTAGGGCACTCACTGAAGTAAAGCCTGTGAGAATGACCTTGCACTTGTGAATCTCACAAGGCTCATTTGTGAGAGCCACATCAACTACATCCAAACCAGACATAAGGTTAAATATTTAGAATCATATTTAGGTCTCTGCAGGTACTAAGGGAATAATAAGAGGTCATATACCAGAGTGAAGTCTCAAGAGACTGACAAGGAAAATTCATTCCCCTCCCTCTTGAGTTCAAGTCCCACAGTATAACTATCAATTTTCAGAGCAGATTCTGACTCATTCACATTTTCCTCTCTTTGTTCTGAGCCAGTGTCTCTCAGAATGCCTCTCTTCAACTTTTCTGTCTATTCACTTCCACCTTATATTTCAGTTCTCAGATCAAAGTGATGTGCTGGGAAATTCACCTCTGTCCTCTGCAAAGTTTCATCATCCCAGTCCCAGACTCATGGCTTTGCATGCCATCAGTTTAGTCACCTTTGTGCCTCTGTCTCCAGCAAAAAAAAAAAAAAAAAAAAAAAAAAAAAAAAGTTCATATTACCCGCTCCAAATGATATGTGTCATTTAATGAAGGGAGTTTTCCACAGATCAGAAAACTGAATATCTATACCCCAGAACAACCACCTTAAACATTCTGGCTTATGAGAATCACCTGACTGTTTTGTATAAACAGATTTCTGTATTTGAGAATCTAAATCTGGAGAACTTTGATGGGCCCCAGGGTCCCTCACTGTATTATAAACTGTAGGTATGCTTGGTCTATGGTGGGGAGGTTCTAGATGACCCTCCACAATACTTCATCTCAAAAAAAGCAATCTCAGTGACAATCTGTAGTCAAGTAGAGTCATCTGTTAGAAGATAGCTCAGCAAAAGCACTTTCCATTAAGACAGATGAACAGACTTTTATCTCAGGACCCACATAGTGGAAGGGGAGAACCTATTTTTAAGTTGACCTCTGACCTCCATATGCATACCATGACATTGGAATACTCAGGGATATACACATGCACACATACATATGTAACACGAATAGCTAAATGATCCTATTATTAAAAAAACCCAGAGCCAGATATTGGGGTGAATGCTGAGTGATCAGAGGAATAGAACAAGCCAGCCACAAGTTCTTACCATTAGGAAATCCTCAGCCCAAGAGAGCTACTTCCTGTATACTCATGGCTTGTATACCTTTCTGTGCTCTGCCATCTTATTTCCTCTCTCTGCCCAGCTACATCACTTCCTCTTTCAGCCCAGTTCTATCACTTCTTGTCTGTCTGTACAGACCTCCAGAGCTCTATGGTTAACTAGTGCTGGGATTAAAGTTATGTACCTCCACACCTGGCTCTGTTCCCATTATGGTCTTGAACTCACAGAGATTTGGATGAATTTCTGCCTCCCGAATGCTGGGATTAAAGACGTATGCTACTACTGCCTGACCTCTATGTTTAATATAGTGATTGGATTTTTCCTCAGATTCCCAGGCAAGCTTTATTTGTTAGAGTACAAATAAAATATCACCACATAAATATGTAAATGTTAAATAATTATTAAAAGGAGACAAGGAGACATGTATCTTCATTTTGGTGAATGCTTCATGAACACAGTGTTATGTGATCATAAGGTAACCTGACTAAAACAACAATCTTTAAGTCTCTAGTACCACGGAAAAGGAGCATCGAATCCAGAACCAAGTCTTAGTGTCTTTTACCATAATTCATCCTTCCCAGCTCAGGACCTTACCTCTATTTCTCTGCATATATTCTTTTTTCTTTTCTTTTTTTTTTTTTTTTTTTTTTTTTTTTTTTTGGTTTTTCAAGACAGGGTTTCTCTGTGTAGCTTTGCGCCTTTTCCTGGAACTCACTTGGTAGTCCAGGCTAGCCTTGAACTCACAGAGATCCGCCTGGCTCTGCCTCCCGAGTGCTGGGATTAAAGGCGTGCGCCACCACCACCCCGCGCATATATTCTTAAATGTCATACAACTGATACATAATTGTATCACAGTTTTATTTAGTGATAGAAAAGGTGGAAAGAAAACTAAAGATCTGTCCTTTTCTTGTTGTTAAGGCTAATTGGTATTAAATTACAGACTTGGCACTAAGTCTACATTGCCCTTCTTAAGACTGTCAGGGTTGTAGTGAGGGGCTGGGTGAACATAGGGTGATATATATAGTGATGAGTTCCATGGTGATATTTTCTCTGGTGCACATCATCATACCTTGATCTCTCCTCAACTGCCCTGTGTCTCCCACACTCTTCTGCCCACTTGCTGATGCCCTTTGACTCCTAATAAGTCTCTCCCTTTCTTATAATGTCACAAACACTCTAACGCCCTCTCTTGTCCTTCTCCCTGTCACTTTACAATCCCTTCCTCCCACTGGTAGTTTCTTCCTGTAGTTGACTGAGGATTGAAACCCCCAAATTAAGCATGGGTTTGACTATACTAAATGGCAGTGTCGACAGCAATTGCTCCCTGCCCACACAAGTCTTTTCCATGATAAAATAGTGTATCATATATTAAATAAAAATCTGATATTGCTAATGCCATGATGATTCTAACAGCACATTGGTATACAAACAGCAGTACCTCTGACACGCCACAGCAAGCAACTCCCCCTCCTGGGTGATTCATCTTTACTTGTTTTTCTCTGCGTCTGCTTGGTGGAAACAGAAATCCACTGTGTCTTCATTTGGCCCTGCTCTTTCATAACAGCCAAGCAGTAATCTTAAAATAGCACCAGTATTCAGGAGGATGTGGTCACTTGTCAACCCTCTTCCAGATCACAGCATAATTGATCTGAAGCAGTGAGTCTCTTTATGGTGTATTATTGCTATCTGTATGCAGGAGTGAAGTATGTATTTAGATATTTTATGAGTACATTCATATGGAGGAGCAGGAACAAGATGTGCCATAAAAATATTTTATACATGGATCTTAAAAGCTTTACATACAAAGGATGCATAACCATGTGACCTCTAAGTAATACAAGAAGAGTGTGTAGTGTGTCACTAAGCTATTTAATCTTTTCAGAACAAAGTAAAGAAATTTGAAATAGAAACAAAGACTTTAAAACCAAGAAAAACTTCCAGAAGGAAACAGCTGTAAGAATTGAAAATCAAACCATTGAACATCAACAGTGGAGGATAAAATTATGGAAGGAAAACATTTTATTCATCATTAATAATGCAAAACAAGAGATCCCAGAGACTGAAGAAACCGTAGAGTTCACTATGAAGACTTAAATTATGCTTGAGACAAATTCAGAAATTAGGTTAATAGAAAATACTGGTAAGCTGTAGATTGCACGCTATAAAATAGAGAACATATCCCCCAGCTGTTAAAAAAAAAAAAAAGCAGTTTTTGAGTAGAGAATAAATGGTGCTGATGCAATTGTGAATTAGGAAATAGAAATGTATTGTTATATTTTTAAAAATTATCTTCTGGGAAAGACGGACTAAGAAGGATCTTTCCATCTTCAGCCAATAAAGATTATAATGGGTGCATCAAGGAAAACCAACAGCATTGAAAGTCAGATAACTAACAGCCGTGTTCTGTAAGAGACAGCAAACATGATGTTGGTTCTTCTGCTGCCTACTCACTGCCAGAGTAAGCTTCCAGTTATCCATGATCTGAGGAATGGGAATTCTGGAGAAAGCAAAAAGGAAAAAGTAAGTCAGAGTCCTGGACAGGAGAGAGAGATCAATAGGGAAGGAACCCTTGAGCTTTATATGGAATTCCTCTAAAGAATTCATGTCAATATTAATAATTCTTGTCATCTGTGTCAATCCAAAAAAAAAAAAAATCACAAGGGAATGCAGCATAGTAGCCAGCGATCACCTTTGGCCAGGAGGTGCCCTTACAAAGAGCAAGAGAAGAAAAATTTCAGAGTGACTTTGGATGAAGTACTCACAAAATGTTTCCTCAAGATGGAGAAAATTTAATCATGACCTAAGTGGTTCAAGTCTAGCAAAGTGTGTCAAGTAAAATATAAGATGGTTAACTTGGCCTTGGCACTTGGGGTATATATCCTTCATAGTTCCGACTCTATGTTCAAACATGGCCTGCAGATTTGATGTGTTCATAATTGTAGTTAGGACTTGTTATATGGTGAAGGCAAAAGGCATTTTCAGCTATGAAGTTTCAAGTCAGCTGTTTTTTTGTTTAATGAGAAAGACATGGTTGTGAAATGTTTGAGGGATGACTCTGCTCCTTTCAGAAAGTGAGTTTCACACTCTTTTTAGAATACTGAACTACCATCCAGGGAGAGGACTGAGGAGGAGACAGAGGAAGAAACTGCAGAAGTTTCTATAAGTTATGAATGAAATTTGACTTATAGCCAGAAAGGATCCCAACACTGCAAGCACTTAACTGTGGCAACATCCACTCGCCCTTGTGAGAGGAGTCCGAGCCACAGAAATATAGTGATGCCTGTATCATATGGAGATGCAAGAAAGAAGATTTAGCTGGGCAATGCATGGTCACCTCACCTAAAAAACTTGAAGAAAACAACTGTTTCTTATTAACACTGGTGTATTTTTATTCAGTAATAAAAGACTAATATATCTAAAACTTTAGATTTCAAAATAAAAAGCCCAGGACTAGGTGTGAGGTATGTCTTCTGGAGTTGTTTATCTGGCAAAGAAGGCTCAAATGACTCCCACAATAATATAAATATTGCATTTCTCTTGGCTGTCCACCAGAAGATGATGATAAGGCCACACTGATGAAGGCACTATACACTTTGGTTGTAAGATTCAGAGAAATCAAGCCGGTACTGTCTGTCCTGGAAGTTTCTTCCCTTCTAGATATCCTTCATAGCAAAGAACATGATATGTAGACTATTGAGTCAACAGTCTTATATTAGCTGTGAACTCTGTGAAATATAATAATGACCTATGTGGCAAGATGTATCCATGAGTGCAATAGTGGCAGGTTTGTTATTAGATTACCTATCACATTCTGATTTTATATAAGACATTCTACACAGGAGAAAACTCATGTCTGCTACTGTAATCTAGTGATGAACCTACTACTCTTATCTTGCTGAATGGATACAGTATTAAATTTACTTCTAAGTATGTACATATATAAAATATGAGTTATGATCAAGCTCCAAAATACAACAAGTACAATATGTGACTTGACCAATATACCATTTGGATTTTAAGTTCTTCACTTACTGCAGAAGGAAAGAGAAGTGATTTGAGCAAATATAAAACAGAGGAATAACAGAAGTGTGAAAAAACATGGAAAAGAGTGTCACTGACCTACAGATAATTTCAAAGGGCCAAATGCAATATCAGAAAAATAAAAAATTGGAAATAATTGGCAAAACTATTTATTATAATTTTAGGAATATATGACTATGAATTGAATGATAACTAATTTCATTGTCAAAAACATGAATGAAAACAATTTGACTTGAATTGCCAATACACACACAAGATAAAAAGATGCATTATAAAAAGAAACAAAAGCACTACCTCACATTATTGTAAAAGTGCTTAAGATTACTGATTATAATTTAAGAAATCAAATGGCCCTAAATTTTGGTTTTCTCTTCCCATATTCCCTCTTTTGTCCCCCTCTCAACTCCTCCCCCACTTGATCCTCTCATTCCCACCCCAAACCCCATCTATCCATCCATCCAAAAATACCTTGTAACCAGAAGCTTTTCTCCCCTTCTGCCAGTACCCAAATAACTAGTCAGAGGTTAATATTAATTACAAACTGTTTGGTCTATGGCTCAGGCATATTGCTAGCTAGCTATTACATCTTAAATTAACCCATTTCTATTCATCTATATTTTGCCACGTGGCCATGGCATTACTGATTGGCTGACATCTTGCTCCTTGGGTGACTGGATGGCATCTCCCTGACTCTGCCCTTCTCTCTGTCTCTCTGCTTGAATTTCCCACCTGGTTCTTATCCTGCCTTACCATAGGCCAAAGAAGCTTTATTTATTAACCAGTGGGAACAACATATGTTCACAGCATACAGAAAAACCATCCCACAGCAATACCTTTTCTATATCCTTTTCCTAGGGAGATCTATCTGACACTCTTAGTCCCTTTCTCTTTACTGAATTTCTGTGGTTATATGGATTATAGTTTGGTTATCATTGTTTTAGCAGCTAATCTCCACATATTTGTCTTTCTGGGTCTGGGTTACCACACTCACAATGATTTTAAGGACCATTAATGAGTAGTATGAAAAACTAATACAATAGAAGCTTCCTAAAATATAAGCATACATGAGGGTGATCTAAGTGAAATTGCCAAATATTTTGGGAGACAGAATCCCAACTGTGCATCTCTTGTTACCAAAAAAGTTCCCTATTCTGGGGATGGGTTGCATCTAATAAAGCTTTTGGCCAAAGGGGTCCCATGGGAACTCCTAAACAACCCAGGATGTTGCCAAGACTATAGGTTGTTTTCCACAAATTGATGGCAAGACTCCACTGCTGAAGAAAACAACTCACTGAGCATAGAAAAGTTGAGTTGGTTCCTACATAGAGCCTTCACCTCTAGGTATAGCGTCTTTGGTACAGGAAGGTGCTCTACATGATACCAAAGGAGAAACATCTACCCAGCTACAAACTCCTTTGATATATAATGCTGTCCTACCTGCAGGATATGTTAATGCAATTGTGGTACAAACTTGTGAGAGTCATCACTCAATATATGATTTAACTTAAGGTCCAGTCTAAAAGGGAACCAATACACAACACTGCTTGGGTGACTAAGAACCTGAGACTAGATAGGCAAAGGACCAAACATAAAACAAAACATACTGTTCTAGTAAAATGATATGGCAATAAAATGACTCTTAATGACATTCTGCTATACTCATAGATCAGTGCCTTGGTCAGACATCATCAGAGAAACTTCCTGCATTACATGGGTACAAATACAGAGACCTACTGCCAGACAATATATACAGAAAGTAAGAAATTTTGAAATTGAATGTCTCTAAACTGGATATCTCTACCAAATTCTTCCCCTCAGGGCTCAGGGAACCCCAAAGAATGGAGGTGGAAAGAGTGTAAGAGCCAGAAGGACTGGAGGACACCAAAAAAAACCAAGCACCTCTAAATTAACATGATTAAAGCTCCTTTGAACTCATAGAGACTAAGGCTGTGTGCACAGGGCCTGCATGGTTTGCACCAGTAGGGGTCCTAGAGCTGAAAGGAGAAGTGTACGCATGAAAATTGAGCTTACTCCAAGGGAGTCTCGTGGAGGGAAACAAGCTTCTCTTAATGGTATGCTGCTTTTTAAAATTTATTTTATATATAAATAGTGAAATAATATACCACATGAAGTTTAAATACATCACATACTGCACAAGGAAAGATAAGTGAATTGAACAAATGAAGAACATTATATAATTTTAAGCAAAACTTTGCTAATGTTTTAAGAACACAACTATATAACTGATGGTTCAAATAAACCTGGGGTTGTAGTAAAGTGGAACTTTTAGCTGGCTGCTGTTGTTTTACATTTTTAACCAGTGTGATCTTCATAATATAGGCTTTAGTAGAAAGGATTCTCTGTTCTTTTAAAACACATTGAAATATAGATTTCAGTAGTACATAGTTATTGAAGAGACTTGCCAAGGGTGAGTGACATTAAAATCACTATCATATTTGTGGTTTCTTTCTAAACTAAATGTGCATCTATTGTGTGATCCACTGAGCCCACTCTTGGATATAGCATATGTAATTGGAACTATTATTCACATGAACAGTAGCACACAATAATCCATCACAGTTTTATTTTTAAAAGCATAATATTGAAAATAATATTGCAAATGATATAGTCCTTAAAGAATGCATACCTGATTGCAGTTTGTGTTGGATTGTCCATGGATTGTCCATGCAATGGAATACAAGTTAGCAGTCCAAAGCGACTGCTTGTCCTTGAATAAAACAGTTTGAGTGAATGCCATGATCATTATGCTCAGTTAAAAATGTCTTAGAAGTTTACATGGCATGTGAGTTGTTTATGTGTGGCCTTTTTATTGAAACACAGAAGTTATAAACAGGTGAGTCCATTGGGACGACAGAGATCAGTATTGGGAGAAAACTGCTGTGTGGTGATGAGTAGTTCCAGATATCGACAATGATGATGATTACACAAATTTATAATGCAGTGAAGTCATGTTGAACTCCATACAGAAGCAGGTGAAAACTGAATAAGATCCAGTGAACCGGAAAGTATACAACAGAACTCCTGATTTTGATGTGCCATAGTGGCACCTTGAGAACAACTGGGTGAAGAGTACATGGTGGTACATGTTTTTAAGATTTATCTTATTTGTATGTGTGTTTGTGTGTGTGCAAGAGAGAAAGAGAGTATATGCACATGTGTGTGAATGTGTGTGTATCCATGTGTGTGTGTGTGCATGTGTGTGTGCGTGTGTGTGTATGGTGTGTGTATGTGTGTGTATGCACATGTGTATGGAGGTGCCACAAGAGGCCAGAAGTGGGAAGTCAGATCCTTGGAGCTGGAGCTACAGGCATTCACTAGCTACTCATTGTGAGTAGGTAGTGGGATCTGGTCTTTATGCGTGAGCAGCAGCTTCTCTTAACTACTGAGTTATCGCTCCAATTCCAAGTTTTTGAAACTCCTTTTAAATATTTAGTTAATCAAAAGTAATACAGATCTCTGTATTGATATATTTCTGGCTTTTTCAAGACTGTAGTTTTAAGAGAGTGCAGTGTCTCAGTACAATGTTCTAGATTTGCAATAAGTACTGTATATTTCCTGGATGAGGTTCATATGCACTGCTGCATCTGAGATACTGACTTATCCCCAGGAATAGTTTTCCACATGCAATGACAGTATCCATCACATCTCTGTATGCTTAGAGATATTCTACGTTGAATTTGTCCTGTTACCAGTCTAGACTTCAACCTGTGATGTTGGTTTCAACACAAGACTTTTCAAAACCTTTAATATTAAAGGTGATAAGAAACGAGAACTCTACCCTTCCCTAACCATAGCATTACTTCAGCAAGAGCAGTCAATGCTAACTTCTAATCTGGGGCTTTTAATCTGCTTTCCTCTCAGGTTTAAACATCTTCATCTTCACTGTTTATCTATACTATTTTAATTAAATGTTTTTTTTTTTTTTTTTTAAGAAGGGAAAAATATGACAAGATGTAGCAAGAATCTTAAAAGGTCTTATTAATAAAATCAAACCTGATGCTAGTTATTGGGGTGAATGCTGGAATCTTTGGAGCACTTATAGTCCTAGACTTAGCACACTGCGTATGCTGTGGAATTTGCCAAATAGATGATAGATGGTGGATGAATACATCACTGTGTTAATGTTTGCAAACTTGGGTCCATTACTTGTTCCATACCCAAGTCTTTACATAATCAAAATACTGTCTATTAGAATGATCTATTGATATAATTTATTTTAAAAATAGAACAAAGGATTTCATGCTAATGTTACAGTAACTATTTGGTTAATATCTAATGCTCCTTACAAAGAAACCATAATGATATTAAAATTTCTCTAAAGGTAACAATAGATTTTTACCTGGGATCCCATTAATCTAGAGTCCAGCCTACCAGATTACCTTGTTTCACTGATATAAAATTACTATCTCAGAAAAAATAATGAATAAAAATTATAAGTGTCACAGAGTTTTTAGATTAGGAAAAAGAAACTTCTATTTTTAAAGTATAAAAGCCAGGTAGTAACATTTTGATAAACTCAATTTCCTTCTTTTAGTAAGATTGTATTCACTAATAATATTTGTCAAATAATATTGTGTATTTCTAATTTTTCAGTAAAATCATTTGTGTCCAGTAGTAAAATTTGTCCTACAGCAGTGAAATATGTACAGTCAACTACTTTATATGCAAGATGAGATGAGTAGCCAAAGTCAGGAAATCAATAGCAAGATGAGATAGCAAGAGGAAAATAGATCATGGCTTCAATGTATTGTTAGTTTCTAAAATGTACTATTTTACAATAATTGATATGATTACAACAAGACACATCAATTTAAACAAAATTTCATTAATTCAAATATTTGCAAGAAATGTGTGTTGCAGGATGCATAATTTTAAAACATTTACATTAATTCAAATGTTTTTCAACTAATGCATCATGAATATCTACTGACTGAAAATTCATACTTCACATTTTACATTTCTTTCCAGACCTCAAACACGATCACTTGGTAACTGATGAAAACCTGATACTCAGTAAACTGAAGTCAGGCATGCCTGGTGTTCCTGTAACCCCTTCTTCCCAGAGAATACACAGGAGGATCTTGAGAACTTGATGGATAGGAAGTCTAGTCCAAACAATGAGCTTCTGGTGAGAGTCTTTCTCTCCAATCAACAAGGCAGAAAATGATAGTGGAAGATGACCTGTGTCCTGCTCTGGACTCTGCGTGTGCATGCACAGGCATCTGCACCCTAGACACTTGCATGTGGTACATACACACTTACATGCACACCACACAGAAAAACAGGAAAAAATAAATAAATAAATAACAGGAAACTTGCTTAGTGTGGAGGAGCACACTTTTAATCCCAGAACTTGAGAGACAGAGGCAGATGAATCTCTGTGAGTTCAAGGCCATCCTGGTCTACATAGAGAGCACCAGCACAGTCAGGGATACCCAGAGAACTCTGTCTCAAAGACACTAAAAACCCAAAAACAAACAAATGAAAAACAGGGGCTTTACTCACCAATATGCTCAAAATCAACATAATATTGTGAAAGACATTTTGATCTTTCCAATTATATTAAACAATGATCCTACAAAAGCAAAAGTTTACAGAATTTTATACTCTGAGACTTTTTACTAATTAGGCTTAGGGGCCACACAGATACATATGGACAAGAATTGGGTTGAGAGATATATTTGAGTGAAGAGGTAATAGGTGTAGCAAGTGAGGAGAAGATGAAACATTGTATATATGTATGCAAATTTCAAAGAATAAATAAAAATAAGGACTGAAAGTTGATTAAAAACAGAAAAGAAGTATCAAATTTAGCTTTACTTTATCTCTAAATGTACTTTTGGTTTTCCATTATGGTTGTTCACTCATGATAGTAGCATAAAACTTGAAGCTCAGTTCTTCAGCCCCTGACTACATGAAGCTAGGCTGAGTATATATCAGATTTAGATAAGATAAAAGACAGATGCTAATCATCTTACCTGTAAAACAGGTGTGGATGTTTTTCTAGATATCTTACATAGTTGAAAAGCATTGAGACAGAAAACAAAACCACTACTTAACATTGCAAGAACTAAAAGAAAATGTGCAGGCAAAGTGCTTAAAGGGACCAAGGCAGAGTAATAATCCAGCCACCATGCCAGGACTACCAGTTGCCCTATTTTCAAATTATCTTCTTTACTTTCCACATTCTTCCCCTTTCCACATATGTTTTCTATCATTAGTTTTTAACTAAACAGTTAAAAATTGATCTTGAGTTTTGCCTTCCATATTTAAGCATTAATTGATTAGTTTTACTATATTAACATTTTAAAGTAATATTAACAATTTCACTAACCTAGGATGGCAGAAAAATGTACAGTATTGGCCTTTAAATTATTATATTGTATTTTTTGAATCATCAATGTGTAATGTTGATACTTTAGTTTTACTTTATAGAATTAAGTAATACTGATTTGATAAAGGAAATTTTGCCACATGAAGCTTCCCCACCTGACATGTAGAAATGATAGGGATGAGTCAATGAGCATCATCCCTGTTCCATTTTATCATATGGTGCTAAAAGTACAAACAAGAACACATCACAAGCTGTGGCTCTATCAAACAGTATCTCAAAACACAAAGCTTAATACAATAAAGAATTAATAAGCCAAAGGACTTTTATTTGAACTCAATATGTGTGTCTGTGCACATATCAAAAAGAAAGACTTAGTTGTTTTTGATTTTCAGGCTTTAAATAACATCTTTATTTCTATTTTGTTCTAAATATGCTTTCAGGAATATCTTTTCAAATTCATGTTTCAAAAGGAGGTTTTCTAATGATATTTTTTGCCAGTATTATGAAAACAGTACTAATGCTGGTCTCTAAAGAAAAATGAATGATTTAGTTTTCATTCATTACACTAACAAAAAAAAAATCACAAAATGTTACCTATTAACTCTACTCAAATGGCAGTAGAGCGATCCTAAATCTCATCTGGATATTAGCTATTAAGAACAAACCATATGTCACATTTATAAATGTATTAAGTGTACCCATGGGTCTAATTCTTGTAAAAAGATTCTAATTACACATTTAGCTTGTGGAGTCCTGCTCAGGCTTAAAAACTAAAAATTCTGGAAGTATGCATATTGTGCCATATCTTTGGAACTTCAGAGCAATTAAGCAATAACAAGTTTTCCACGTATTTTTTTTGCATCTGGAAGGCTACTTGTTTTCTTAGTCCTGCTGTGGATATCATTCTATATAAATAAAACACTGATTGGCCAGTGACCAGGCAGGAAGTATAGGCGGAACTAACAGAGGAGAATTCTGGGAAGTGGAAGGCTGAGTGGGAGAGATACTGCCAGCCACCGCCATGACAAGCTGCATGTGAAGATGCTGGTAAGCCACGAGCCACGTGGCAAGGTATAGATTTATGGAAATGGGTTAATTTAAGATATAAGAACAGTTAACAAGAATCCTGCCACGGCCATACAGTTTGTAAATTATATAAGTGTCTGTGTGTTTATTTTATAAGTGGGCTGTCGCACTGCCGGGGCTTGGTAGGACCTGGAGAGGAACTCTCCAGCTACAAATGGCACCCAATGTGGGGCAAGAGTTTCAACCTAAAACCTAAGAAAAAAGATTCTAAAATGAGGCTAAAAACAGCTCCTATTTGTCTCTCTCAAGTTAGCGGCAGCCTGCATGTCTGACCTACTATCTACTATGGCAGGTTCTTGGCATGCGTGCCCGACCTGCAGTATGGTGGGAATGAGGCCTCTGCAAATGACACATTAAGCTGTGTGGTGGATTTAGCCTTTGCTAGTACAAAACAAAAAAAGAGGTTTCTGGGCTACACGCTGCTTTGATAACAGCATAGACGCATGATGGCTCCCAGAGCTGGCGGAAAATGTACCACCACCATGTTGGGAAGCTAAATTGGGTGGAGCCATCAGCCACAGTGCCCTTTCAGTTTTAGAAGGTTGCAGTTTAAAGCAATAGGCTCAAGGTAATATAAAAAATAAGTCACGTAAAGATGGTTATCACACAGAGAATCTGGATTATGTTCTCTTTGATATTCGTAACTGAAGAAAAACATTTGATTACAAAAGCTGTTGAGTTATGCTAAAATGTATATTTTAAAGGCTATGGATTTGTTCCAGATTAAGATACATCTCTCCAGCTACATAGTCCCATCTATCCCCTTCCATGGGTTATCAGATAGGTATAAATTAATTCAGCCACGTTTTCAATACACTTCCATCTGGATTGCATAGTGGCAGAGCTTACACTGATATTATTAGTCAGCTTCAAAGTCATGAAGCATAGCTTGTGGACCATTGTTCCTAGGATGACCATCACATAGGTGAGACAGCATGGCAGAGTGTGATGACGCTTGTCCATCTTTAAAATAGCACACAGAAATTAGGCTTCCTTCATGGTTCATGTGTAGCTCCTTGGTGCTGTTATTTATTCGTTTTTCCAATTAGGTTAAAATATGGACTTAAAGCCACAAAATTTTTAACATATTGTTTTAAAATTAATCTGATGCTCACTAAATTACTTCAAATTAAATGTTTGGTATATGTCAAATGTTGTTTGATAAAGGAAAGGGGGAATTGGATATTTAAATCTCTGTTAAAAAAGATGAAAATTTGAAACTCACTCCAGATAATACCTCACCATCATTGAATAAAACTGAAGACTTTGAAAACATTAAAACCTAGCAATTGTATTCTGCCATATGTACCACAGATCAGTGTGTGACAGCAGACACCAGAAGATTGCACAAAACTTTCATATCAGGATTAGCAATGGCAAAAATTGAAAGAGAAAGCTCCAATAATTTATTAAAGAGCAATTTTCATGCCACATACTTACTTGTAATCACTAAATGTAGACATGAAATGTTAACTGTAGCCAAATGTTAAGAAACTGACATAAAACAGTGATCATAATTTAAAGAAGAGAGAGAAAATCAAAAAGGCCTTTCACATGAGCTCAGATCTGCACAGGCCTGCAGACTAGCTGCAGCTCTTTCTGTGTGGTGAAAGAGTTGTGTCTGATTCTGGTCTACAGGTTCCAGCCAGATCCCCAGAATGAGGTCTTTACTCTACATCTACTCTACATTTGTTGAACTTCATCATGGAATTCAGTTTGGTACAACAACCAGCAAAGTTGGGTTAGGGGCTCATGTTACTCTTACCCACTTAGACCAATAAATCCATTATAGAAATACACGTCAGTACACAAACAATCCTCACTCTTCTGCAGCGTAGCAGAGTCTTTGTAACAGAGGTGATGAGGCCTAAAGCATCCACTCTCGCTCTTTACTGCCATTTGCCCATTTCTGTTTCCATTTCACAAACACTGAAGAGACATGGAATGAGGAACAGCTAGATAGAATATTGACAGCTCTGTAAAGAAAAAGAAAGCAGACTTCATGTAGTTTGTCTAAGGAAAAAAAGTGGCCTTAGGAAATGGAAATGAACTAATGTTAAGTTAATGAGCAATGAAAGGACAAAAGAAATGACCTTCAGAGTTGGAACACATTAGATGTAAATTCACAAGGCCACATTTTTTCTTGAAAATCCTGGTGAGTCTACTAAGAGAAATAGTTTGAAAATTAAACAAATTGAGTTGGTAATGTAGCTTGGTAGGTAGATTGCTCTCCTAGTGACAAAGCCTTAGGTTCAGTTTCCCCAATTGCATGGCATGGTCAGGTTCATACATCCAAACACTTGAGAAATACCAGCAGGAAGATCAGATGTTCAAGTCCATCCCCTGTGGAGGTCAGAGAAAAACTCAGACTCACAGAGATTGACTCCCTCTTTCATTGTGTGGGCCTCTGGGTTAAGCCCAGGTCATCGAGATTGGTATCAAGTACCTTTATCCACTAAGCCCTCTCACGAACTTGGACTCTTAATAAAATAGTTTAATGTGACAAACCACAAGAATGTATCAGAGTTTCAGCTGTTTATTAAAGCTATATTTTGACCAGCCAAGGGTCTGTCAAAAGGTAAGCCATTTATTATGAATATTTCATGCTATCAAGCTTTTAATATTTCAGCTGTCTTCTACTATGAAGACAGAAGTGTGCCCAAATATTTCCAGACCTGCAGAACTTATAGGTAACTAACTCCCCCACTGAGCCTAGGAGACAAGCTGGCTGGAGAAACATAGCTTTGCTTCTTGTACAAATGAAGCTCAGACCATCCTCCTGCCTCCAGGCCTAAAGGCTCTCCAGAGCAATTGACTGAGAACAAAAAATGTTTTTACATATCAAGGAGGAAGGTAGAACAACATTCCTGAGGAGGCAGAGAGCTGTGTGGCCAAGGAAAGAAAGGGCAGTCATTTTCTGTAGAGCAGACAGAACAAAAGGGCATGGGCAGAGAGAAGAGAGGAAGACAGAGGTTCTGTAGAGGCTGAGCAGATCTCAAGCAGAGTTTTCTGAGAGCCAGGAGTAGAGAGCAGTAGAGATGGAGAATAAGGAAACAGAGGACGAAGATGAGGCTGGAAACATAAGAGTTTAGTCATTAACAGGACTATGAGAGCGAACTGGATGGGGCTGAAGCTCTGTAGACAGGATTTCATCCCAAAGAAGAATGGATAAAGAGCTTGGTGTATCTAGGTTTATTCTTGTCCTGAATGTCTGACAGAGTTATAGCTGTATTGATAGAATTTTGTCTTAGATGAATAAAGTTAACAGACATAAGAGCATAGTGTACATAGATTTTTTTCCCCTCAGATAGCCCATGCTGGACATAGTGAAATGCCCAGGACCCTGGGTATTTCATAGTTTAACATGCTGTATACTTTCAAACTGGGAACTTAAAAGTCAATAGTACACAAATGTTGGTCAACAAGCTAACCCTCCTGAGGCATTCAGTCAGTATAACGCTGTTGTGTGGACTCAGAGGGTAGATGGAGTAGAATGTACCAATGGAAAGGGTTTAGAGGTTCTCAGGGCTCTGCTGTGAGGAAGCAAGGCCCAAAGATATTCAAAGTTTTAAGCCTTTGCTGAGGTTGGGGAACAATGGCCAATCAAGGAAAGAATCACACTGAAGAACAAAATGTAGCATTTGTAGTGTTAAGAGCATTTGAATTCTGCATCTTTACTATTATGGCTTCTACACTGTGACAATTAAAAGGATGAGAAAGTTTCATATTCATGTCTACATCTTGAGAACAAAAATTTAAATACAGTTTTGGCAACATTGTAAACTGGGAGCAATAGTCAACATCCCTAGGTTATGCTAAAAGGGCAAAGATAATTATGGTCAATTGACACCAAAAGGACATTGAGGGACAAGCAGACCATTTCTTCTTCCTCAGTAGGCTGTAATGAACATAGTGTTAATTTTCCTTAGTGAGAACTCATTCACCTTTTAATGATGTTTTGATTTTTCCATATTCTCTCTAGTGAATGCATATTTTTTCTTTCACATTGACATAACCTTTAACACCATTTTCATTTCTATGTGTCTTCTATAATTGCCACACTATCTTTGAATGAGATGCCCTGCATGTTTCTGGTAAACATTTTTAGAGTTATACTGTTTACAATGCATAGCAAGCGCCTAAGTTATTTAGTACTGTATTCTGTCTGCTCTCCACTCTCACTCTGCAATGACACAAATGAGAATTGAGCTATGGATCATCATAACACAAAGCCAGCAGCAGTTATCAATACTCCCACAATTGTTGAGCAAAATCATAAGCTAAACAGATCTTCCCTTGATCCCTCTCTGCTAACCATCAGCCCATCATTGCACTTCTTCACTAACGGTAGTATCCTTACAGTAAGCTCAGCAAGCATGACCACCATTAGTTATAACTTACCATAAGATTCTCAGCACACCATCAGAGCTTCCATCACCTCCCCACCACTACCACCACCACCATAACATCTCTGCCATCTCACCAACCCCACATATACTTCATAGGACAAACCATGCTAAACTCTTACCAATTTCTGGGTACTAGAATTATCATGCTCAGACAACAAAAAGGCAACATTATTTGTAGGAGAGAATTTATAGCTTAATTTATTTATTTGCTCCATTCTAGGATGAAAGGGGAACATGCTGACTTCCATAGTCCAGTAAACTAATTTCCTAGGCAGTTATCAGATCCCTAAGGGAATAAAAATAGAAAAAGTTACATTTACCATAAAGTATTGAGAGAAAAAATATAAAGAGATACCCTTCTGTTATGTCTGTCCACTAGCATATTAATACAGTTCTAAAATTCTATGGGAGATGACCAAGTAAAGATCACTCTTCTACACTGAACAAAGAGGTCCTTGTGTTTTTAGATTAGCTGATAGAATATCCCACAAGGGGGAAAAGATGACATCCTGTGACAACATTCTCTAAATTAGTATTTTCACTAGAATTTTACAGGATTCATGGGAAATACAATAAGTTTTTGTGCATTGACAGGCACAAAATATAAAATCTGTATTTGGCATAAAATACTATGATATTTATGTGAATTTCCATATAGAAGCAAGTCTAATAGTAAATCTTCATAGAAAGAGGAAAAGTTTGGTAACAATGAGAAAAGAAGAATTCTTATGAGAGTATGATTATCTTCTGGTCTTAGGAGCATTTCAGAATTCTGGAAGTGAAGTGGGTTTTAAAAGTATCTGTCAGTCAGGGAGTCTGCCTGGGTCTGCTCTAGGTCATCTGCACATATGTTGGCTATTAGCTTGGTGTTCTTGTGGGACTCCTAACAATGGGGGGTGGGGGGCGTCTCTGACTCTTTTGCCTGCTCTTGGGACCCTTTTTGTCCTAATGGGTTACCTCACTCAGACTTGATTTGAGGGCTGTGTCTAGTCTTATTGAAATTTGTTATGCCATGATTGATTGATATCCTGGGGAGGCCTGCTCTTAAGAGAAGTGGAAGAGGAATGAATCTAGGAGAAAGGGGAGGTGAGAAGAGAGACGTTGGGGAGAGGAAGGAGGGGAAACTATGGTTGGGATATAATGTACATGAAAAGAATAAAGAAAGAAAAAAGAAAGTTAAGAAAGCTGAGGTGTTTCAATTATATTATCATAAACAATCTCCTTTAATCTATTTCCTTCATTTAGAAGAAGAGCAGCTGCATCTACTAAAGTCTCAGAAGGCACCACAGGCTTGGAAGTGGCTTGTCTGCACTTGATTCTTTGAAGAAGCCCAGAGAGAATTTACATTACTGACACTATTATCTTTGTGAAGAGACTGAATCTTAAAGGGTCTTATTAATAAAATCAAACCTGAAGCCAGGTATTGGGGTGAATGCTGGAAGAGCAGAGAAGCAGAACAAACCACAGCTTCCTCATTGCACCAATTCCTCAGCTGATCCTGTTTCCTCAGAATGAAATTCTCTGAGTCCTCATCCAGAATGGGTTTCAGCTGAACTGCTTCTCGAAAGCCTGCAAGCTTAACCAGGTCTAGTTCCTGGTTTTCACACCTTATATACCTTTCTGCTTTCTGCCATCACTTCCTGGGATTAAAGGCATGGGTCAGGCTTTAAATTCACAGAGATCTGGATAGATCTCTGCCTTCCAAGTGATAGGATTAAAGGCGTATGTGCCACCATTTTCTGGCCTCTATATCTAGTGGCTGTTCTATGACCCCAAATAAGTTTATTAGGGTGCACAATATTTTGGGGAACACAATATCACTACAATTTAGTACAGATGTTTGTTAAAAATATTAATGTGTTAGCCGGGCGTTGGTGGCGCACGCCTTTAATCCCAGCACTCGGGAGGCAGAGCCAGGCGGATCTCTGTGAGTTCGAGGCCAGCCTGGACTACCAAGTGAGTTCCAGGAAAGGCGCAAAGCTACACAGAGAAACCCTGTCTCGAAAAACAAAAAAAAAAAAAAAAAAAAAAAAAAAAAAAAAAAAAAAAAAAAAAATTAATGTGTAATTCTTTGTGTAGGGGTCAGACTCTACAAAAATTTACCTCTTCCACATTAACCTATCCATTGCTGCAGTCTTGTTTATGGAATCATTTCTGAGAGAAACTGTTTCACAGTAGACTTCTGGTATTCTGGCTCTTATAATCTTTCTGCCCCCTATTGAGCAATATTCTTCGAGGTACAGAACTATGATGCAGATATATCTATCAGGGCTGGGATACCAAGATCTGTGGGAGATGCAGCATCTTCCAGGGACAGTGCAGTGCTGTTGTCCATGCAGCATGATCAGTCTTGAATATATATATACACACAGAACAAAATGAGACTCAGATTATAATTACATATATTAGTGCATACACATACACAAATGTAACAACAATAATAAAAAGAGGCTATAAACTTGAGAATTGGGGTAGCTTGGAGGGTTTTTATAAAAAAGAAGGGAGGAAAGTGATGTAATTGCATTTCAATGAAAACATACTAAGATGAATATTAATGTGGTTCTTTTATCAGTCTGGAAAAATGTGGCACAGGAAAAAGTGACCATTTACCTGCCATTTGACTCAATCATCATCAATTCCTGAAGTAAAAAAATTATTTTGGAATTATGATTCTGATGAACTCAGACTTGGTGGTTTCCTTCCAGTGATACAGCATAGAGGCAGGGGTATATAACCTGGGACACATAGAAAGATCTTTCCCAACAACAGCACAAAGACATGTGAATAATTAGTGCTACAACTTCTACCATTTAGTATTTGATGACCAGAATAAGTTTGGACAATCTTAATCTTAAAAAAACAATCTCTCAGTCATTGCAATGTATATTTATTTACTGTATGCCCTTAAGTCATTATTTTAATTTACAAATCTAATGAAAAGTATGTTTTCTCAGTTAAAGATATTTAGGATATGATCAACCCGTCTCACACAGTGTACTTATTCTAGAGGAAAACCAGACACATTTCCACACAAAAACCTAACATGAAGTTCATATGCAGTCTCATCCTTTCATGAAGATTACAAATGAAGAAAAATTACAATAACAAGTCATTTTCCAATAAATGTACAAACAAAGTGTGTTACACACTAAAATAACAGCTAAGGGCGACTGGCTAGGTGTGAGCCCTAAAGACAGCAGATGGTGGCGTCCAGTGGTAACTGCTATTCTTCCCTAGATGTGAGTTCCCTGGATGGAGACAATGCTGCATGGGAAAGCCAGCCTACTTCCCTCAGGTTTCTGCTTGGGCTCCTGCCCAGACTTCCTTCAGTGAAAGACTGAACTGGAGATATGAGCCAAATGCATCCTTCCTCTCCTTGCTGCCCTTGGTCTGAATGGCTTACCACAACAGAGATGAGGCTAGAAGAGCATGGGTCTGGAGAACCCTGCAGTCTCATGGAGAGTACAGCTGTCAGTCAGCGCTTTCCTAGCTTCTGCCCTTTGTTATCCACAGACTCATGTGAACACTGCTCACTTCCTGTTCTGAAGGTTTAGGGATGTTTTAGAACTTGCATGTAAGATCATTTTCTTATCTCTCTGAGCTTGCTTGCTTGACTAAACACAATGCCCTCCAGTCCATCCATGTCATTTCAAGTGGTGAAACTTTCTTCAGTTTGAAGACTACATGGCCTCTAAGGATGCATCCAGCACATTCTCGTTATCCATCCCCACAGAAGCAGACACACTGATTCCTTCTCTTCACTAATATGAATTGTGCTGTAGTGAAGGAGACAGCTCAGGGGTCTCCTATGTGTCCTGATCTCAATTCATCAGTGTGAGAGTGAGAAGAAGTCTTTTTATTTTTTTGGAGAATGCCCTTTTAGGTTGAGGTGAAACAAGAGTGACTAGAGGAATGTGGTTCTGTAGTAACCCTCAAGCTCAGTGTACCTTCGGAAGCATTCTGAGGCCTCCCTAGATGGCACTCTCTATATCAAACAGCTCCAGTGGCTGCATTAATTCTGTAGGCAGAAGACAGACCACAGGGAAGGAACCTGACTGAAATGAGTCATGGCTGCAGGCCAGTCTCAAAGCTGAAGAGCCCCTTGGCTTTGTTTTTTCATTTATCCTAACTAGTGTTCTAGTATTTTTCAAAGTAGACGTTGGGAGTACTGAAACAGACTATATTTCACTCCTCAATTTTCACACATTCACTTAATAAAATGTGAAGTCTAGAGATTACCTCCTCCATCTGTGTCAGAATAATGACTGCCTCAATGATGTTCTAGTAGCCTTGGGTGCTGAGAATGTAACCACTGCCATACCCAGAAGACTGCGTTCCACAACTCTTCCCCGCCCATGGTCTCTTACACTCTTTTCACTCCTCTTTTATGATGTACCCTAAGCTTTCATGGTCAGGGTTGAGGATCATTCTTTCCAGAGACTGTGGCTACTGGTATGTTTCTCATGCTTCAGTGGATGGGCCCATATCCACACACGTATGGAAAGGACTACCTGGGCATCACTGCCTGGACTTAATGCATTACCCAAAAGAGAGATGAGTAAGTTAAGAAAGGATGTGTTAGGGAGGAGGGAGCCAGTTGAGGGGGACAGGAAGTAGATATGATCATATTCCATTACACAGTTTCATGAAATTCTCAAGAATAAAGAAAAAATTGCAAAAGTTAGTAATTCAATTTGTCTTGTGAATTATTGAGAATGTCAAGTGTATATTAGTCCTGCAGGTTACATTTCTTTTTCAGTTTTTGTCTGTATCTCTTCTTCAATTTTTATTTCTATGGCTCAGTCCTCAAGTTTAATGAGAGTCAGAGTCCCAAGTACTGTTAAGTTGACCTAGTAAAAACTTCTTCTTTCTAATACTTTTTACTTTTCATTTGTGGAAATTCCATTTGATCTTTCATGAAATGTCATTTTCTCCCTGAATTTACCAATTACTTCACAAATAGCATCCATCTTTTTCTGAGTTATTTTCCACAGATTACTATTATAAATTAATAGAAGAGAAATAATGAGGGGATAGTCTGTGTTATTGATGTAACAGCTTCACTATGTACAAGGTCATTATATCAGAATGTCCTTATGTAACAGTACCATGTGCAATCAAAACACACAATGAAAATGCTAACACCTGAAAAAAATAGATCATGACTATTATTCATAACCATTTATGTGATTTGTCACTATCAAAAAGAGTAATGGTGTCAATATGGCACCTAAATGTATCAGCCATGGAGTTTTCTTATTGTTCATTTCAGTTTCTAACACTCTACAGTTTTAATTAATCATAAATAAGTTTTGAAATTTTATTGATATTTTCATTTAACTTATGGAGTGACCAGATGGCTTTGGCCTTTAACATTATTTGGCTTCAGTTAATAATGTGAAGCCAGTTTTAATCCTAAATCAGTCCTGAAGTCCTTAAATAAATCCTAGAAACCATTGACACTACTAGACAAATTTGTCCACTTTTTATCTTACAACATTGCCTTACATTTTGTGACTGTAACTGGTCTGTGCTTTCCTTCTGTGACAGGACCATGTCTAATATGGGGACTAGTGTGTCCTGTTATCATTATTGAAATGTGAAAGTATCCTTAACCTGGGGATCTGTATATATTGTGAGAAATGGGAACTTTCTATCTTGTAATACCTTATAGAGTTTGAATTTGTTCTGACTGGTCCTTGTGTACTAGTTTTTACTGCTATTACTTTTAATACTATTAAGAAAAATTAGTAGTTTTTAATAATGCCTAGTTGTAGTAGTGTGGGATGACTCATCCCTAACTAGCTTGAGGGCCAGAAGGCCCAAACAAGTAAAAAAGATACTTTCTGAGAGCCAGCCTGGGTCTGCCTAAGGGTCTTAGCAACAGCAGCTGAAATATGATCTGGAGATGACCCGGACCAATGGGAGATAGCCATGTCACACCAGCAGATGCATATTCATCAGACCTCCCCCAGGTGGAGGGTATATAAGGCTTGCCTCTTCCTGAATAAACTGAGCTTGTTGTTTCAACATTCTCCCTGAGTCTGTGTGGTTTGACTCTGTGCCTACTTGGCTCTCGCCCCCAAAGGGAACAACAGCAAGGACCCTGCTACATACTAGATTGTAATTCTGTAAATTTGTGTCCATTCTTTCTAAATTCCAGAGTGTACTCACATAAAGTTGTTAAAAATCTGTTTTATTTTCTGATTAATCCCTGAAATGTCTTCAAATGTATTCTAATTTTAATATGAACAATTAATGTTTTTATTATTTTTGATTATATTTGCCATTTTTCTATTATATAAGTTTTAAAATGGCCATTTCTGTGTTTCCTCTTTAATTCCTAAGTTTACATTTATATTGCTGAGGTATCTTACATTTTCTTTTCTACTGCAGCAGTAAGAATGGCTGTCCTATTAGTTCAGAAATGCTGTTTCCTAGTCTAAGCACTCACATCCTTTAACAGCCCATCCTCTTACCCCATACTGCTTTCACTGCATTCTAAGAAACAAGTGTAAGGACCTCCCCATCTTGGTTCTGACAACACAGTTCTGACTCTCCAATTTCTCTAGTGACACTGACGCCAGGGGTATCTTGTGTTAGTTAAAGTAGGACCCCGGGCAGTTTTTGTTGATGTATTTGGTCTTACAGGCTGCTGACACATTTTTTTCCGTAATTCCTGAATAATTTCTTAGTGATAAGAGTATGTGTTGTTCTAATATCACTGCTCTGGATGGCTCAGATAAGGAAGTCATAAAACACTTCCAAACTTCCAAAGACACAAGGGCTTGGAAGGGCAGGGCTCCAGACTCTACCAGGACACAGCCTCATGATTAGAACCCATGTAGACCTTTCTCTGTTGCTGTCTTCACTAGATGTCAACCTATACCAAATTCAACATTTCTACAATCATCAGTAATGGATGTGTGCTGTAGGAGTGGGCTTGAGTGCAGCATGGCCGATTCTTACTGCAGTACACAGAAGTTTCTCCAAGCCCTGAAGCATACTGCATGGTGGATTTAGCTTTTACTAGTACAGAAAGTAAGAAAAGATTTCTGGGCTACAGGCTGTTGGATGGAGCCATGGACCTGCTGCTTCCCAAAGTCAGTGGTGAGCATTGCTTCCCCAGAGCTGATGGTAAACTTATCACTGCCATATTGGGAAGCTGAAGTGGGCGGAGTCAGCAGCCAAAGCTTCTGCTTCAGTACTAGCCACTACAGTTTAAAGCAATAGGTTCACAATAAGACAGATTCAGATGAAATAAACCCTGAACAGTTTATAAGATGTGTAAAAATGTATTTAGGCTTGGAAGAGAGAGTAAAATGAATATAGACAGTTATATAAAGAAATAGTTTAAAAATAAAGTCTTTAAAGAGACAGTAACAGTAATATAAAAAACAAGCCATGTAAAGATGGATATTACACAGAGTTTGGATTATATTGTCTTTGGAATTTTTACCTGCAGAAAGACATTTGATTGTAAAGGCTGATAAGTTAAACAAATATGTATATTTTAAAGATATCTTGACTTCAAAATTTGGATCTACGGATATGTTGCTTTGGAAAGGAGGCTCTGTGTTTGTTTCTACAGGAAGCCAGAGGCTATGGATTTGTTACAGGTTAAGATGGATCAGATTTGATTAAGCCAGACCTCCTGAACCTTAACAGATGGTACCTATCAACAAAGGTTATAGCCGGTCTTCCCAGGACTTGACCATTTTCTCAGGATCCACATCAGACTACCAGTGCCCATGATCAGCAGGAAGTGTCCTAGAAAACTACATCCACATTTCCCCCCCAAAAATGGATTATGGATATTTGCCTTTGATTAGAGATTGGTTACAAATAGTTACTGGTCATAGTCAATATCTTTCTAAAGAAAAAAAAAAGGAAGGATATAATATAGATATACAGGATAGAGATAGGATAAAATGGTAGATTATTGAATCTACTTTTAAAGAGTAACAACTTATTTGAAATGTTTTACATTGCTATGGATTTTAGTTTATTGATACAAATTTAAAGCTAATTTTGTTATACTGTATGTATATTTTTACTCTTGTTTAAAGTATTTTGTTTGTGCAACTCATTTGAAATTGTAGTATACAGTTGAGAAATACAGATTAATAATTAGTCCCCATGATAATCAAACCTATAATCACATTAGTTAAATTTTCTAGGTATACATAGATATAATTCAATTAGGTAGGTAATCTTCAAATACTTCAAAGACCTATAAACTATGGCATTTAAAATGCTTTAAAAACAGACTTTTCTGGACAATGAGACATGTCTGCTCCTGGCAGCACCAATTACTTAAAGGAGAATGATGGATATTGAGTAAACTCATTATAGGGTTTGCTTTCTTTATGGCAAAATTTAGCCACTGGGCAAAAAAAAAAAAAAAAAAAAAAAAAAAAAAAAAAAAAAAAAAGCCCTTGTATCGACTGATTAACAATATGCTGTATAAATTGGAATTCAAGACCCATAGGAAGGTGACCACTGAACTTCATAAGGTGAGATGGTCCTTCAGGTTCCTGCTTCACAAAAGAAACTGCCAGACATTCTACAGGACACAGAGAGAAGCAACTGAGAGACTCTAGGCCTATAGGCTGAAGATGGATGCCCCAACATTGCAGAGAAACTTTGGGTGACTGTCCAGGTAGTCAGCTGTCTCTGTCATTCTAGATTTTTGGAAGTTGCTTACAATGCTCGTCCTGTTTACTTAGGTAATATTATATTCTTCTGGGTCTTTGATGTAGTTGAAGACTAGATACTTATAGTTTTGCTTAGTTATGATAAAAGATAAATTAGATATGAAACGTTAGACTTACAAATACAGTATAGCTAGAATATTTTCTTTAATTTTGCCAAATACAAATAGACTAGATATTATAATTGTAACTCTTGCTTGATAACTATTCTATTATATGTAATTTTACTATGTTAAAGTTAAAACCTTCCTTTTTGTTTAGACAGGAAAGGGGAAATACTGTGGGACAATGCTTTTGCACACTGGTTTAAAAAATGCTGAATGGCCAGTAGCCAGGCAGAAAGTATAGGTGGAGCCAGCAGACTAAAGGGATGCTGGGAAGAGGAAGGATGAGTCAGAAGTTGCCAGCCAGACACAGGGGAACCAAGATGACAAGGCAGAACTGAGAAAAGGTACCAAGCCATGTGGCTAAACATAAATAAGAATTATGGGTTAATTCAAGTGTAAGAGCTAGTCAATAATAAGCCTGAGCTAATGGCCAAGCAGTTATAATTAATATAAACTTCTGAGTGATAATTTTATAAGTGGACCATGGGACTGCAGTGCCCAGCAGATGTAGATGTTCCCAAGGTTTGCGAATCCCAAGGTTTCCCAGTTTGATTAGTCATCAAACAAGGGAAGGGTGGTAGGAAGCTTCCATTTTATACTGACTTGCTTAGAAATGCAGACACAGCCTTGGATCCTTATGGGCATCTGACCTGGGGCAAGATCACAGGCCTGGGCTCTTTACTTGTGGAATTGAAGTCCAAGTCCATATTAAGTCATTCTCTCTCTCTTTCTCTCTTTCTCTCTCTCTCTCTCTCTCTCTCTCTCTCTCTCTCTCACACACACACACACACACACACACAAACACAAACACATGTGTACTTACATACACATGAAACCACACATACACACACATCTGAGCACTCACACATGCACTCATACACACACATGAACTCTCACAATAAATGTATACTTATATACAGCACCCTTTATAAACTGGCTTAAAATTTCTATTTTTAAGACATTATGACAGAGCCAATATAATCTAAACCTTTGTTTATTTGTTTAAAAATATCTAGACAATTTATTCAATACTCCTTTTCAAAATTAGATCAAAGTTTTAGCATTTCATAACATTAGGAATTGGTATTCGTAAGATAGGACTATAAACAGCCCCATACAAACAAGTCCACACATATACATAAAACACAGACAACATAAATAAAAATAAAACCTTAAAAATAATTCCTTTCAGTAGATTGATGATTCCTTTGACCTACCTCCTAATTTTAATAACTGGAGGAAGTCAGACCATTTCCTTAGAATACAAAACACAACAACATGAAATGTTAAAGCTTTTTTTCCCTCAGAGATTTTCTATTAAGTATTGTCAGGTTTTATTTTGAGCTGTCATATGTGGTTTAAAATTATTCTAATGAATACCAGGAGAATATTCATTTTCATTGAATTATTCCATGTTAACATAGGTTATCCAAGGCAGACATTACACTGAAAAATATAGAATTTGTTTTCGTAAAACATACCTAGCTGCACTTAATATTGTTCAGTGAATCAGTTGTCACTGAAATAAATACAGAAATGTAAGGTTGTAATGACGGCTAGGCTTGATCTCTTCTGGGATAATTTAATTTCTGAGCATATTTATTTAAGGCACACTAAACTGAAAACAATACAATGCTTGTTTGAAACATTGTGGTATGGTATTAGCCTCTGCACATCTATATGTTTAAGTCAAGGTTTAGGAGCCAAAATGCCAGCGCTTTCCTCCTCTGATAGAGGTAATATTAAATTTACATAAATATATATGTGTTGTGTGTGTGTGTATGTGTTATATGCTTTAAAGTCAAGTAACCAATGCCTTCTAGAAGCTTCCATTCAACATGAATTCATACCTTTTTTTTTTGTTTTTCTTTTAAGTCAGTGACTTCTACTCTAATGCATCCACTAAGATTTCACTTACAATAGGATTTTCTTTCTCCTTCCCTGAACCACAAGCCGTTGGTCGAAGTCCCAACCTTCCAGAACATTACATGCTAATCTTTCATATACTTTAGCTGTCTGAATTGTTCTAGATATTTTTAAATGAATGAACAAAGGTTTAAATTATATTGACTCTGTCTTAATGTTTCCATGTAAGACAATTTATAAAGTATGTTGAGAGTTTTCCAGGGTGAAAAGACCAAAGAAATGGATTCTAACTTTGGTTATAAACTTAATAACAGTGATAATTCTAGGAACAATGCTTCTCTTTTTTTAAAAATAAAGCAAAGTTTGAATATTTAATAACATTAGAAAATGTTCTTATTAAGATGGAACCATAAACAGACTCAAAGAATCACCGTTCATATTGAATGAGAAATTTCAGGAAAAACACTTCATGTCTATCTTTCCCCATATCTCATATGGTTCACTGCAACATGTACAACATTAAAAAATAAAATATGTCTCATAAATGTTTCCATAAAATATTTATCTATGGGCTTTAATGTATCTATCAGATACGTAGTAAGTCAACACCTTTCCTCAATGTTTCTAATTCCTCCAAATAGAGATACTATTCCCTTAATGAGAATTTTGTCAACTATGAGCGCATATCTGTAAAATGTGATTGAGAAGTTACACCACAGTGAATATGTGAAAATATTCCCATACAAAAACTGCAATGAGGCCAAATTTGAAATTTATATAGTTAATTTTATTAGTTTACTAGAAAAATATGTATGTGTATGTCCATTAAAATAGAGGCAAAGCTATAACGTGATCTTCTTGTCATACACTGTCTTTATTAAAAATAACGTGCAAAGAATCTGCTGTTTCTGGGCATTGCTCATCAATGTGGCGCCACTGCAGACTGAGCTTCCTGTCTGCTCATCTGAACGCTAGCATGACTGCCAAGTTGACATAACAGTTACATTAAAAAATTCAGTTTATAAATTTGGAAAAGGTGACAGCAACGTATACAATCTTCCATCCCACCCATATTTTCTCAGCTCTTTGTTCACCCCTTTCTTTGGTATCAGTGTCTTTCACATGTGGCAAAATACAGCTATAGCTCCATGTTTTTTTAGTTTAGGGCTTGAAGATAGAAACACATATTTTTCATGAGTCTACAAACACAGGAAGATGCTGTGATAGTGACACTGAGAAAAGGAAGCAGGAACTGAGTGATCGTTATGATCTGGACTACAGTGCTCACTCTTCAGTGTGGAAGTCTCTTGAGAGCAAAGGATATGATGCTTGAATAGATATGGTGTCTATTCATGCTGCTCTCCTGGGTCACATGACCTTCTACACCCTATACCTGTATCCTCACAGGTGAAAGGCACCATCTCATCAACTGTGTATATACTCCTTAGTTTCTTATACTTGAGATGTCAGTAAGGGCTGATTTATTAAAATATATGCAGTGAATGTGTTTATGTTTTTAAGCATAAATTGCACAGTGGCTTAATTTTATTTGCTACTGTAAAATACCTGTAACATCACTGCAGATATGCAAAGCAAAGGTTAAAATGCACACATCTGATAGATAGCTCAAACAAAAGGTATGTATCCATGACAACTAAGCCACTAAGATCCCATGATTTATTGGTATGTGAATAAGATGCTCCTTGGTGGTATGTACATTTTTTAAGAAACTGACACACAGTTATCCAGATAAAATTTATGTATCTACAAATGTAACTGCATTACAGATTGCTGAACTTGTTTATGATTTAATTTAGGAAAAGTATTAGAATTCTTTATGCCTACAAAATGTACTAGTTGGAATACAGCTTTCTATTCTTTGCATTGATTTTTATGTACGAGGAAGTGGCTTTATTTTATTTATTTTGTTTCCTTAGGCATTTAGCGGAGAAAGTCAAAGGGAAGAGATTCTTTGAATAGATTGTCAAAAATTGTAGAAATTAGGCTATTGTATTCATGATTCAGTAGAGGAGAACAAATTTGAATTTCATTACATATGTAAGAATTGTGCCCTAGTTTTTCTTTTAATTAACTCTTGTATCCTTATTAGTAAAGGTTTCTCCATGCTTAGTTTTTCCAATTTAGCTCTGGGTAACTCTCTGGTTAGCTTTAACACTTACTAATGCCCATTTCCTTCATTTCTTCTCTGTTCCTGTTACTGTTACATGAGAGGACTTCCTTAAGTTCCAAGTGTGTCTCACTAACTTTATGCAGACATTTAGAGCAGATTTATGAAACTCAGGAATTGTTTACAAAAGATTTTAGAACAACAGAAAGGTCCAAACTATTATGCTTTCTGTTTTTGTGATTTATATGAAGTTATTAACTTAACTTATTGGCCTGGGCATTTCTGGCATGATGAGAGACTGTCTTGCCTACAGAGCTCAGGTGCACACTGTCTTGATCTAAAACTCAAGGCCATGCCTTTATTGCCTCAGATTTCTTTCCCTATCTTCTGATTAACAGCCTCAGCTCCATTCAAACTGGATCAATTATTTATGAATCTATCTCCAGGATTCAATACACTAAGGATACATAGTTGGTGATAAATATTAAATAGAGGTATTTACATGTCTGATAGGGCAAGCCCTGGTGTCACAGGGCCTGTTATCATTTTCTAATAAAAGTTTCCTTGTAATTTATTTGAAATTTACCTGCAGGGTCTTCCCCTGGTATCTAGGAGTGTGGTGCTGTTCAGATTAAAATCTGTCAGACTCTCCTGTGGAGTCAATACACATCAGTAAGATGCACAGAAATAGACCTTATATCAGTGTTTCAAGGTTGATAAACACATAAAGCTGAAGATATTTGTAACTAGAGAAATAAACACAAAGCAGCAATATAATAATAAGCACCTTGCACTTTCACTCTGTGAATATAATGCAAGGTGGATCTTTCTGAAGATATGATCAAGATTGTATCATGGGAAAGAGGACATTGAAAGTCAGGGACCAAACTTGCATTTTAAACTCAGAATAACGTATGGCTATTGGAAAGACAGTGCACATGTACACATGTCTAAAACAAACAGCTAGCTTGTATTATACCTAAGGACTCTATCAGGGACTTAATGGTGAATGTGAGAAACATCAGAGACAGTAGGTGATTTTACCTAGTGTGCATTAGAACCAGAAGATTAATAATTACCCAAACTTATAAGAGAGATAAAAATGAAAATGAAATAAGTGGAGGCAGGAATAGAGAGATGGTTCAGCAGTTCAGAGTCTTGGCTACTCTTACAGAGGACACAGGTTCAACTCTCAGCACCCACATGATGGGTCACAACTGTCTGTAACTGCAGTTCCAGGAAATTGGATGTTCTATTTTAAACTCTACAGACATTTCACGCTTGTGGTACATACATACACACACACACACACACACACACACACACACACGTAGGCAAAATACCCATAGGCATAAAATGCAGTGTAATAAAATGATAATAAAAATTAATAGTGAAAATTAACAGTAGAATAATTTCACTGAATTAGGTGCAAGAAATAGATAAAATCCAAGGATGATGTTTGCAAAGTAAAATAGGTGAGATTACAAAGTTAGTAGCAAGATTAAAGCCACTAAATCTTTCTTAATGCTAAAATATACTAAAAATCCATATGGACTAATAAGAAATGATTTGATAAGGTAATAAGAAGTATAGAAGCAAATATAAAAGTATACTCTTTATATAGATTTAGATATTTATATATTATAGGTAATATATTGCTATATATGTACATATATCAGTATATATATATATATATATATATATATATATATATATATACAATTTTTCTGAGTAAAATAAAGGAAAACCAGAAAGCATATGTGTACAAGTATTTTAGAAATATTATGAAGAGGAAGTAGACAGGACAAGGTGTAATTGGACCTTTTCTCTGGGATCACCAGCTCCCCAATAATGACAGGGAGACTAATTATTGATTATAAAATCTTAGCCATAGCTTAGGTTTGTTACTAACTAGCTCTTACAACTTAAATTAACCCATTTCTATTCATCTAAGTATTGCCACATGGCTTGTGGATTTACCTGTCCACCATCATGTCTTGCTCCCTATGAGTCTCCTGGTGCTCTGCCTGGCTCTTCCGTCTAGCTGATAGCCATTTAGCTATTTATTAAATCCACCAGAAGGTACCTTGGCAAAGGCACATCTTCACAGTGTAAAAAAGAGTACTCCACAGCAACAAGGTTTAGTCTGATTGAGGCTGCCTGCTGTATTAATGGAGACCAGTGGGAAGGGGGACAGCGGTGGGAGGGGGCTGCTTTTCTCTATGTGTAAGTTAGAATATGTTACTGGCAACTAGTCTCATGAAATTTGACTGTGAAGAAGAGAGAAATTCATAGTTGAAATAACATGTAGAGTCTACAGAGTTTTATTTTTTATTTATATATTATAGATAATTGTGTAGTTTATACACTAAAGGAAAATGGGCATTTACGCACTGGTAAAGTAGGTCTTAAATAAACAGCTTAATTTGTAGCTTTTGAATTTTTAGATTTTATGTGTGTGTGTGTGTTTATCTGTGTTTTTTGTCACTCAGAATAACTTTGTAGAATACAACCTGTTTGCATATAAATATATGTCCCATATGTGCATACATGAATATATACACACATGAATTACATACATATGTAAAACCTCTAATTTGTCAAAGATTAACAACCTCTTAAAATAACAGCAGTTGGCCACACAATTTTCACAAATAGAATCCAAAACATTAGTTGGGGGCATTTCCATCTTCAAATGCTGTAGGAAAAATTGAGAAAAAAAAATCATACACGGAAATAGAAATGTATATGTGGACATAGCAAAATATTCTTCATTCTATCTAAAACAATTGGCGATTTTTCTTATGAAGTAAATATGAAATATTTTGTGTTAGGCAGATAAAGAGAAATATGAATGCCACAAAAAGCTAATGTTCTGAAAGTAAAAGAACTATATTTCACACTCTCTAACAAGTTTTCCTCAGAGGCTAGATGAATGGGAAAGACAAGCAGGTTTATGCAGTGAGTGCCCCTTGTGGTGGGAATATGGAGGACAGAATGTGGTGCCAGTCAAGGACGACAGTGAACACTTTATTATGTAGAGAACCCTGCTGCCTATGTTTACAGGAAATGGGCTTAAAACAAGAAACTTGTCTGGGGGAGTACTGACACTGCCTAGTTACTTCTTCGTTTCTGTGACAAAACACTTTGGTAAAGGAAATTTAAGGCAAAAGGAATTATTTTGGCTCACTGTTCAAGTGTGCAGCCCCTATGATGTGGAAGTCACAATGGCAGGAGCTTTCATACCATGTTCAACATGAAGCAGACAATGTGGTGTGCTGGGCATGCACAGCTCACTTTCTGTTTGCACAGTCCTGGAATCTAGCCTGGGAACAGTCCCACCCACCCCAATTAACACAGGCTCATCTCCCAAGTGATTCTAAATTCTGCCAAGCTGACAATTGACAGTAACCATAACCACTACTTTTACACAGCCACCACCGATTCATTTATTTATAAAATGAAGGTGGTGTGACTAGATGGGCAGTGTCTCTGATCTGCTTCCTGTGCCTGTAGAAATATTTCTGTCTGGATCCAGGCTCATGTTGTTCTGATAGAGATTCCAATGTCCTTTTGCTAGTACTCTGCCTCCCTCCTTGAGTTCCCTGACTCCTTGGAAGCAGACAACAGCAAACAGAATGCTCCACTCTGCCCACCCCCACTGATCCCTGCTCAAGCTTCCAGCTCCTTTCGAGCTACGATTTTCCTTCTTCCTCTAATTCTTTTCATGTCTAAATGCTCCGAACCATCATCTATGCAGAGCCTACTCTGTTTCCTTAGCCCCATGTCTTTCATGATTTATGTTCTTCATTTTTTTGCAAATATTTACTTTGTTTGTCATCTATGTCAGTGACTAATCTGTGCTCTGGGATTGCAGATGTACGCCCAATAGATTGATTCTATAGTCTTATGAGCCTTACATTTCATTTGGGATTGAGGCAAAAAAGCCAATGATCAAATAAATATTTGCCAGATGTTAGACAATGCTGTGCTGCATGGTAATTACCTGACAGATATTCCAAGCAACTCCCAAAACAATATATGATATTGCGCCTGTCCTTTGTTGCCTCCAGAATTTGAAGGTAAATACCTACTGCTGAAGACACCACAGACACACAGACAGTGCTCAGCAGAATCGAGCTGGGTACAGCCTGGAGCCCTCTGCCCTCAGGACTGGCTCTCATGGTTTTCCATGCTGCTGTGCAAAACTGTCAAAGGCGAAAAGCAATGCCAGATGAAGCAACACAGAGAGTTCCAACTCTATCCCAAGTTTCAAACAATTTCTCACACAGTGAGGCCTCCCTTCACAAGTTCATCCTCTTCCTTACTCATCTTCCATCTCTTCTGCTTCATCGTTTGTGCTTCCATTCAGTGCAGGAAAATTGTTTGGGTCAATCTACTGAAGTATGTTCACTGTCAATGTGCTCCCTGGCTTTTCTTTTATCTGGTGATATATTGATTGTCTTCTTCCAGCCCGTGGGTATTTGCAATGAATAAACCATTTTTACGTTGACAGTTCTTTACTTTTAGCTCTCAAAAGAGGTGGCATTCTTTCTCCTGGTTGCCGTTGGCTTCTGATGTGGTCAGCTGTCATCTATGCTATTTCCCCCTGTAGGTAATACTTTATTTAGTTAAGACAGCTTGAAAAGTTTTGCCAAGTAGTTAGAAGTTTGATAATGCTGTCTCTTGACATCTATTCTTATGTGTTTTCTTAGTTTTTTTCATTTGCAGTTTTTGTCTGTGCCTTAATTTGTTTTTTGAATATGTAGATTATGTTTATCCCCAAATTTTGGAAATACTCAACAACTGTTTCCTCAAATGCGTTTTTAGTAGAAGCTATGCCACATTGCTTTCTATATCCTCTCCTTTTGGGACTCTGATGAAAATGGAATAGACCTCCTATCTCTGTACTGCTGAGGGAAGGTGCATTTTTGGTGATGACATCTGCCCACAGCCTCTTCTTTTCCCTTTTATGTTGAGATGCCTTTGATTTATGTTTGCTGAAGAATTTATGGTTCAAATACTGGACTTTAGATTTTATTGACCCTTCATGTTTTACTATCCCAAACATGTTACATGCAAAAAGAATGGGGACTCTCTCATTACTGTGAGGAGCTTATGATCCTAGCATGGAACCCACTGACACTTAAAGAATGTCCTCTTGGCCAATGCACAGGATGGTATTACTATCTCTCTATGTAGAAATGCAGAAATGAAAAGACTGTTCAATGATGAATAAATTGACAGCAAGATTTTCCCAGGAAATGTTTCACTATACAATGGAGTCCATAACTAATAATAATGACAGGCTGGTTTATCACTCAGCATAGAGTAACACATAGACAAGAATTTCCCATCCTTCTTCTGCCTGTCCATGAAGGTGGCTAGACCCTCATTTGAACTTTGTGGAGCTGCCTGTGAATCTGGCCATGTTTCACTTGTGTATCACTGAGACAGATGTGTTACTGTCAAACATTTTTTGCTTGCTGCATTGGGAAATGTAGAAATGGTTTGTATTTTACTTTTTGGACTGTTGACATTTCCAATTCACCTGCTACTTCAGTGTTAAATCTGGATATCAGAGGAGAAATTCCCTCTCTGTGAACTTATGACCTATTCACTATTCATATTCTCAGGCCTCTGTTAATCTGTAAATCTTCCTGTTTATTCCTCTAACATTTTAACTCTTATATGTGATAATTATCAAGAGAATATATCTATACACATATATGTATACACATATTTTTAGTTGATGTAATACATATACATATGTGATAAATACATATAGATAATTTTCACATAATCTCAGATCATCAGGTGGCATAGGGAAACCAATATCAATCCCATACTCTCAAATACATAAAAATTTTCCATATTTATTTCTTATCATTATGTCATAGTAAGTGATTCTTATGATTTTTGGAACCATCTGAACAAGAGCTTAAAAGTTAAGATGCTGCCGACTGGAGTGAATTCATATCTAATATGCACTTAAGATCTCTGTCCATTATTTTTCATGTATCCATGACAGGTACAAATGAGGCCAACACAAAACAGGAACTTATTTAGAGCACTACAAAATATATTTGTACTCTTTTGTAGGTCACTCGTGCTGTCTGGAGCTTAAATCTTGTAGGTGATCATGTGGTGACAGTTTCACAGTAGTTAACTATTTCGTTCATATGTCCTTACATGATCAGGGTGTGTGTGTGTGTGTGTGTAGAGAGAGAGAGAGAGAGAGAGAGACAGACAGACAGACAGACAGAGACAGAGACAGACAGAGACAGAGAGACAGAGACAGAGACAGACAGACAGACAGACAGAGACAGAGACAGAGAGAGGAGGGAGCCCTGGTGTCTCTTCCTTTCTCATAAGAATGATGTTCCATTTGGATTCTTTCTTCCTCATTTTTTTTGTTGTGATAGGATAGAAAGTAAAGACATATCCTTTGACTTTAATAGTGACTGTTAAACTGTTTTCTGAGTTACTATTGTTAAACTCTTATATTGTGTAATTAATCGGTTAAATTTTATCATAAAGAAGTTCTATTTTCAAATATCCTCACATTATATATTCCGTTTTTGATTTGGTACACACACAGTTTGGCCTATATTCCAGTTTGACCTTCAATTGTTGTTTTTGGGAGAGTGAGGCAGGAAAACTATAAGTCAAAGCCTCCTGGGTCAAGCACTGAGATCAAGGCTAACCTGGACAATCTTGTCTCAAGAGAAGAATTAAGGTCTGAGGTGAAGCTCAATGGAAAAATACTTGCTTAGCACGTATAAGTCCATAGGATAAATCTAGCATTCTTATGAGAAAGGAAGAGACACTAGGGCTCTCCCTACCTCTCCCTCCCTCTCTCTCTCTCTCTCTCTCTCTCTCTCTCTCTCTCTCTCTCTCTCTCTCTCTCTCTCTTCCTCTCTCTCTGTCTCTGTCTCTGTCTCTCTCTCTCTCTCTCTCACACACACACACATACACACACACACACACACACACACACACACACACACACAATGATCCTGTAAGGACATATGAAGGAAGCATATAAACAGTTCTGCAAGAAAACAACCAGAAAACCCAAACATTTGCTGTTTTTGTTCTTAAATAAGTCATTTCTGTACACATATCTGTCAGAAATGCTCTTCTTAAGATCTTTCTTCCTGTCCCAATCTCTATTATTAAGATATCTCTAATATAAAACAAACGAATAAGCATTTCTTTTCTCATTTCTAGAAAAATTACACAGAACTTGTATTTATATATATGTAGGAATTTAATATATATAATTAATTATATGTATTAAATTGTAATATATTTATCTATACATAAATTTAAAAATCATTCATTTTTATTATTATTTATTTTGTGGGGGCAATCCTGTGCCACAGTACATGCGGAGGTCACTAGACAGCATGCAAGAGTGAGGTCTTCCTCCCACCATGTGGGTTCTGGGGGCAGATGCAGGTTTGTCAGGCTTGGGGGTAGAACTGTTATCTACAGTCCCACTGCCCAGGTTTTTTGCTCAGTTTTTTAAAGCCTCTGTTCAGGCAAATGGTATCAATTTATGTCTTGAGTAGCTGAAAGATCTCCATGCTCCTAGGAAGAACTAATTTTGTAAAATTGGCCATCCTACCAGAAGTAACTCAGAGATTCAATGGAACCTAAATCAAAGTTCCAAGCCTTTCTTCAGAGACATTTTAATAAAATCTCAAAAATTATTTAGCAGCACAAAAGTAAAAAATCATCTAAGTAGTAATGAGTAAAATGGATCTATATGAAGAATGGTCTTTCCTGATTTCAGATTACACCACAGTGCCCTAGTGACAGAAATGTCAGGGTACTGGCTGAAGCTCACGTGTGTCGGTCAATGGAATAGAACAGAAGACCCGATACAAGTTAATGCAACTCAGCTACGTGCTTGTTGACAAATATGTCAAAACATATATTAAAGAAATGGCAGTATCTTCAACAGATGGTTTTGAGAAATGTGCATCTCAATAAACAGAAAAACACAGAATTCCACAGCAAATGAATAAAGGGCCCTTACATAAAAGCCCACACTGTGAAGCTACTAGAGAAGTATTCAGGAACCCACTTCAGTTCCTAGGCAGAGGCATGGGCTTTCCAAACAGGACTCTGGAGTACAGAGCAGGAAGGACATCATGAATTCAAAGTTTCTGTGCAATTCCAGCAGCTGACCTGGAGCAAGTCAATGCTATATACAACATAATAAGCTGAATTGCAGCACAGTTCTCACACTCTGGAGCAATGTCAGCAAAAGTTAGTCTTGACTCTTAATGTAAATGGGAGAATTATGAAACGTACAGAAGGAATAATGAAAGCAAATGTGTGTAGCTTTTGATTTAAGACTTAAAACACACAACAGCCAAGTCATGATCTAGGAAACAAAGAACATGTATCATAATATATTAAAATTTTGCTCTGTGAAGGTGTGTTCACAAGAGGATAAAAATATGAGTAACACTTTTAGAAAATATTTATCAATAATGTTTGAAGGAATTATATAAAATTTAAGCCTGTCTAAAGTCAACAGTTAGAAAGTTAACCAGTCATAATAAAATTGGCAATAGATATGAATTTCTTTAAAATATATAGATAAGAATATCAAATATTTTCAAATATTAGTCCTTAGGGAAGATCAATATTATGATGCAATGATAAACACAGAACATCTAATATAAATACTACTACAATAAATAAATAAAAATCATACTATAAATAAATAAAAATCTGTTAAATCTGATGGAAGGATTATAAAAGAAGGACCCTGAGCCCATGGATAGTGATAGGAGTACAAAATGATAAAGGCTCTTTGGCAAAGATGTTCAGAGTGGGTTATTATTAAATATATACTTGCCGAACACCTAGATATTTCTGACAGTGAATCAGTATTTTCTGTTCACACAGAACAGTTAAAGGTTTGTAGTAACCTTATTTATAATGACTGAAGCCTGGGAAACCACAAAATGCATTCATGGAGCAGATTTAAGAGAATGACCTGTTGTTTCAAACATCAACCAGCCTTAATCACACATGGTTACCTTAAAGAAGCCTCACAAATCATTTTGAGGTTATAACAAATTTTTGATAGATATGTTTATTTTTATGTTTTCATGTGTATGGGCATGTTTTTTTTTTTTTTTTTTTTTTTTTTACCTGCATGTATGTCTGTGCATCACATGTGTGCTTGATTCCAGTAGAGGTAAGAAGAGAGCATCAGGTTCCTTGTAACTAGAGCTGCAGATGTCTATGAACCACCACATACATTCTGGTAAATAAGCCCTGGGTCTTTGTAAGAAAAGCAAGTGTTCTTGATCACTGAGGCTGAGCCATCTCTAAAATCCTCATTATTACTTTTATATGAAATTTTGAAAAGTAAAAACACCAGTTTGTAGGAGAAATCAGTGGCTGGTAGTGGTTCCGGGATCATGGCTGAGGGAAAGGAGTTCCTATGAGAGAATTTTCATGTGATGAGACTTCCTGTAGATATGCTTCCTTTGTGTCAATGACTCTGAGTTTTTTTTAACCAAACAGTACAACTCCATGAACGAATTTAATGCAAATTACAAGGAAAATCAAACAAAGTCTCCATCCAAATACGGACTATAAACTGAAACAAAACAATATCTTATTAAACAGTATCCAAAACTTATATAAAATGTGAGTAATGTATATAATTTGGTATTGTCTTTGTGGTGGAAGCCCAGCATAAGGAACATTCACTAGTAGTCCCTGGTGATATATCAAAGAGTAAAGAACAAATAAATCAATAAATTAACAACCAAATAAACAGAAAATCACCACAGTGTAACATTAAATTTGATAAGTTGCTATTCAAATGAGTTAATTTTAGAACTCTGAAAGTAATGTGTATGAATCCTTTATCTGGAATTTGTCTGCATATTGACACTAAGAATTTTCTCATGGTCAGAGAAAAAAGTTTATTTCAAACTTGTAAATAAATAAGACATAAAAATGTCTTGTGATGATAGAATAAAGTAGAATATATTAGTGTGAACACATGTATATTTTAGTATCACACAGTTATACCCAGAATTAAATATAGATGTCTAAGTTTGTAATAAATGTGTTCTACACACACACACACACACACACACACACACACACACACACACACACACGTTTTACTTAGGTCTTATCTACTTGGAGCTCTAATCTGTGACTTCTCACATACATCAAATATAATCAAATTGCAATAGCTCAACATTAATTTTATATGATACAATGGTGAAAAGTTAACAGAACCTAATATAATCTACAATCAAACTGAATTTGCAGCAATATTTGCCTTGAACTGGTGATGAAGGTTGGTTTGGATGATCTCTTGCAAGAGTGGGCAGCGACTGGAAGGGCAAAACTGAAGACAGCCCATTCCACAGTGTAGTATGCTGTTGAGTTATATTGCTCAGTAGGTGTGATGCATTTCTAAATTTCAATATCTTTGATTATCTATGAAGATATCTGGTCCTATCCCCTTCATGAACCAGGATCAGCAGTATAATCAACGAACAATATAAGGACCCAATGAATGTATAGTGACACACGTAACTGATTGAATACAGTTAAGTGTAAAAATAGGAACAAACTTTCTTCACAGAACAACTCACAATAGTAAATGTAGACGAAATGGGTAGAATTAAACATGACATTTAAAATGTTCACCGAGACTGCTGCAAGCACAATGGCCTCAGTGACAGACAAGTAGCCAAAAGAAAAATGCCTCCGTTGTCTCAAGTCTGTCCTACCAAATGTGTCTCAGTTGCTCTGATGTTTAAGTAATTCCCATGAAGAGCTTGACTGTTCCCTTCTCCAAGAGGTGAAACTTAATGCACTTTCTCTGATCTGCATCCTACAATGAATGGCAGGATTCTAAAATATAGAAAATGAAAAGGGAAAGATGTAATTTTGTGGTCAAGACTTCTGTGCTGCCATCTTAATCCCATGTCCAAGGGGTGAAGAGATCAATCAGACACTTTGTGTGAAACAAAGGGAGGGGCTGAGAAGGGCTTTCCCCCTGTATCTACTTCCTTGAAAATCTGATTTTTTAAAAATAAATAATTAAACAAGACCAAAAATGAGTGATGGGAGTAAATACACGCTAGGTGGAATTTTCAGAAGCATCAGTGTAACAACTTAAGACAGAAAAATCCATAGATATAAGGAAAGCAGAAGTGGTAAATAATTGCAACGTGGTATCCGGAGTTGTATCTTAGGACAAATGGAGAGGACACTCATGGCACCCAAAGGGCTCCTGGAATCTGAATGTTGTACACAAGTAAGTTAATAGCATAGCTCAGACATTCTTGTCATGGTTTTGTTCAATGTATCAGTCATGGAAGACTGCAGCTGTAACAATAGCAGCTCTTTACTCAGACATTGCAAATCATTGAGGCCAGTTCAAAATAGAAAGCAAAATAATAAATGACTTCCTCAAACCCCTTTGATTTATCTAAGTATCATCTTGGGGTAAATCATGACTGTGAAACTAGCAGTCTTAGTTCACTGAAAATCTGTTTCATACTCACTGGTAGAGTGCCATCACAAGATGGACTCTGAGGAGTGCTAAGCCTGCAAAGACTTCCCAGGATTTACCAGTAATTCATCTGATATATGGTAATGGGCTGAGTGTGGTGCAGTTTTGACCCATTCTTACATAGGTAATTCTATTATTATTTACAAGACATTTCACTTTCACTAGAAAGCACTGCTTTGTAATTTTACAGAAAAACAACATAATCTATTCACGTCATTAGGAAAAAGTATTAACATATTTGATAATATCTAGAGATTAGTGATGATTTCAAACAATTTGGGTATGGACTAGTTTCATAATTGACACATTTCGTAGTGAAACAAAGTTAACATTGTTCCAAAAGAACACTTATTCTCAGAAATTTTCTTATATTGCTTATAAATAAAATAAAATTTCAGATTTTCTTATCAAACACATGTTTGTAACGTGTATGCTGACTGAGGTGTCTGTACATTGTGATTAAATAATCTGGTTTTACTATTGCATTACGGTATTGCCTCTTCACTGATCTACTTGAAAGCCAAAGATAAACCATTACAGGTTGGGGATTTTGTTTGTTTTCTATTGCAGTGTATGCATTGTCACTGAGTTAACATGCTTACCATTTAAAACAGTCATAATTTCACAGTTTTAATGGGCCGGAATCCAAAAATGATTTGGTTGAGTCATTCTTTCATAATCCAGCATAAAATAGGTTATAGTCTCATCTAGGAGACAGAAATAATCCCTGAGAAACTCAACATGCTAACAGAATGTCTTTCCTTGTTACTTCATGAAGGACAGAGGGCTCCTACTTCCTGCAGGATAAAGGAACACTCAGCTCGCAGAGGTGATTTGCAGTTCCCAGACAGTTTTTAAACTGCTTTATAACCTGGCAATTCCTGAATCAAGCTCACTTCTGCTATCACCTCTGTGGAAGTGGAGTCTTCTATAAAATACCTTAACTATGACTGTTATATCTTCAATTGGTCAACACCAAGCCATAGATCTCACCTATACTCAACAGGGATTGGTGACTAAAAGCCAGAAAAACCAGGGATCTGCACCATTGAGAATCACCATACTTTTAAGCTCATAGCAGTATACAAACATCATCACAAAATGCAGAATTCATTCTTGCATATACTCCAAATCAAAACATGAAATCAAGTTAATTTCTTAAAATCTATTGCCAAACATTAACCTTTATAAATTTCATGATGAAAATATTAGTAAGAATATAATATTTTTATGTATTATGTATTATCAAGCAAAGTTATTGTACTCTGAATGCAACAGAATCTGTCAATCATTTGCTGTATCACATTAGAACATATGGGACCATCAAGACACTCTCCACACTATTCTTCAGGAAACACCACCAAAATCCAGGGGCACAGGTCTCTGAACAGGTTACATAGTATACCTTGCTATCTCTTCAAGGGAAGAATATCATTGGAGACATTTCCTTTGCTTTGATATGCACTAATTTTGTCACCATTTATATAAAATAGAGAATGTAAAAATGCATCAAAATTATTATGTAATCAACCACTCCTTGCTGTTTGATAAAATATTTTAAGTCCAATGGCAGAAGGACAGTTGCATTTGATACAGAACTAAGTCACACAATAGCTTCATCTGAACTGTAAAAATGTGGAGTGACTGGGAAGAATCCAGATGCTTTGACCCTTTCAAGTCAGTGCTATTAAAATGCAGTGTGATTATTGTTACTGCAAAAGATGAATATGAAGGGAGCCCCCAAAGTAAACACTCTTGTTTTAAGGAGGTTTTGGGATGTGGGGTAGACTGTTTACCTTAACTGCTTGGTATAAACACTGGCCTAAATCGATTTGAATACTAAAGAGAGGGCTCATTATAGTTGCATTTCTCTGGCTGAGGACTCAGTGTTTTCTGTGCTAAGCTGCACATTTCAAAGGTTGATAGTCCATCACCTAGAATACACTTTGTTGTCTTTAAATTATTTCTTTTTCCTGGCCCACAAAACCCAAATACACCATTGTATTACATAAGGAAACAGACACAACAGGTATTAAAACATAAATGGAACACTTCAAACATGGTACTATAATGAGAAAGTGAGGTGTCTCCTTTCATACACCTAGGTTACACAAAAAAGAGAGTGATTGCAGTTCCATATTTATGGGATATTTAGGGAGATTGCTGCAAGTTTTAAGGTGTAGTTTTTCATCTTCATTGAACTATTTCAGGTGGGAGGACTAACAGGAAGCATACTTCTTCACTTCGGTAGCTTCCCTTTTAGACAGACTAAAGTCTGTTCCTTTGGGGCACATGTTGACTTATTTATACTACACCCATAGCATTATCAGATGTGATACTTAAATCACATCATTTAAAGACCTCTTTACTTATGCATTCACCCTGTTGAAATTCTATAGTTATAGACAATAAATCTTATCTAACTGTAGCAAAGGAAGAAATATATTATTGCTATTATATTACTGCAATATATGATTGCTATTATAATGGGTTTATATTTGAATAAATTTCAGGAAGGCACATTTCTTTCATCGTTGGTTTTTCCATTAACAACATTCCCTTGAGATTAAGTTAGAGATGAGATAAGGTTCTTATGTGGCATATGCCCCATAGCAAAGCAGAATCCAATATCTGCTGTCTTCTTCTATAGGGTCTTTCCATTTTACATAGAAAACAAAGTGAGAAACCAAATTTAAAATGTAAAACACGGACACTTATCACTTGAGGATATGAATTAAAAGAACAAAATAAAATAGAAGCTGAAATGGCTAGAGGAAGAGGTAGCAGACAGGTAAATTCGCAACTTCACATTCTTTATTCAGGGTCAGGCAGGCTTTGGCACAGCACTAGCATCCTAGAAAAGGGCACACAGATTGTGTAATTGTTCACATCAGTATCCATTTCTACTGTAGGTCAAGGTCCTAACAGCAGCTTTTAATATATATCCAAAGCTTTCTGCATTGTTTCTTTTAAATTAACACAAATCCTGGAAGAGCTAATGCTGGATGATTTGCTTCCCCTGCAGTAGAGAGTGCTGATTTCACTTTGCTCAAAATTTTGTTTATTTGTTCTTTGACATAGGGTGCACTCTGTAGCTTTGTCTAGTCTGGAACTCACTGTTTTTTATGCTGGCTTTGAACTGATGCCTATTCTCCTGCATTAGCCTCTTGATTAGTAAGATTACAAGCATGATTTACGGTGTCCAGCTTATTTATAAATTTGAAAGTGATCAATTAATACTAAAATGCCAGATGTCATTGATGTTGCTGGTTATTGTACTGCTAGCCAGGGAAGGAAGAGAGAAGGAGGAGGAACTGAAATTAGTAGGTATTGAGAGAAGATGAGGGGAGAGCTAGAGAGAGGAATGCATATGATGAAATGTTTTTTTTTTCCTGTACAAAATTATCAAAGAATAAAATTTAAAAAAATCCTTAAATAGCATGCTATTTATACATATCTGTAACTTGTTGCTTTCTCTAATCTTTCCATATAATTCTTCCTGGTTTTGACAGTTTCAGTTGGTTTTGTTAGAAATCACTTTTAAGGTTCCAAGGACAAACAACTCCTGTTGGTAGTTCTTGTTCACCCTCCCTCTTTCTAAGGCTGACTCAACCCTTCAGGAAACCAAACACTAACAGCACTTGACATTCCAGCAGCATGACTCTCAGATAAGCCTTTAGGGGCAATGATAAGCCACTGTGCTCTGACACTTTCTCAGCAGCAGATGTAATTTATGTGATTGAAAAGTAAGAGAATATTTTCTAGTTCTGCAAAAATTATACATTTGAAAAAAATAACTTCTCCATTTCAGGGCATTCTATTTAAAAAGGATGATGTGTCCTGTGTACTTAGCCGTTTGTGTTCCTTGAGGCATCTGGTAAAGAAGTCACAATGTTTTAAGTGATAAGACTGAGATAAGCACAAGGCATATGGAACTAACAAGAAATCCTACCCCAGGAGAAGCCTCGTGGGCAGAGTGAGCTGATGCCACCTGGGTGGGACAGTACCCCAGGCTTCTGGACCTTATCTAAAGAAGGCAATGCCCATGTTTCAGCGGCATACTCTTCCTTTACAACAAATACCACCTTCAGAAGATTCCCAGTGCGTTCAGTTAGTGTGGATGTGGACAGAAACCTAGACAAATTCATATCAGCAGTTTAGGAGACTCAGAAAGTAACCACAGAAGATACTCAGACTAACAGGGATGGACCAAGCATGGTGATTGTCTGTTTAGAGAGAGAATCTTATCTGCCTCTTCTAAACCATTTTTTCTTGACCCTTTACCATTTCGGTTTATCTGGGACCTAGATGTGCTATCTGGAGAAGTCATACAGTCAGTCAAAGGTATCAGGCACCATGCAATATGATCACTCAGATTTTGTTTTCTCAAACTACAACCAAGATCATCATTATGAACCAGGAGTAATGGAAGATCACATGACTCTAGATGCAGCAAATGTTCACTATACCAACACAAGCACTGAATAGGATCAGCAATGGAAACAGCAGGCACATTACAGCAGTGCATGAGTATCTTCAAACGGGAGTGAGCAAATGCCACCAGCAGCAGACAGGTTGGTTGGCTACTACCTGCTCATTACATACTACCCCAAACATTAAGTTTCAGCTATCTGCAGCATAAATGGATGCTCTTTGCCTGGAGATCTCGAAATAACAAACATCCAGGCATTCAAAAAATGGGGCACTGGGCCTGGGAGACATCTCCGTGAGTAAAGGTGCTTGCAGTCACACCTAAAGACCAACCTCATATTCATCTCCAAAGCCCACATTGCAGAAGGAAAGAACCAGTTCCTCTGAGTTGCCCTTACATGAGTGGTCCAGACACATAAAATCCTAGGCAGCGCTACAGTGTGAGTGAGACTAGTAGGAAATATTCCAAAGGAAAGACTGCATAATAACTTAAAATTCGGTGTAAGGAGAAGCCCTAAGAGGTTGGTGATTACAACAGCTCTGAGCAGATTAACCTTTCTGATTAAAGACAAAAGCTCTCAGATTGCAGTGAAGAGCAAAAAATGATTTGGAAACATCTTGTTTTCAGAAGATACACTTGAGAAAAACAATCAAAGAGTAAGAGCAAAGTGATAAAATAACATTACAAATGAATATAAACTGGAAGCAGAGAACTTAATAGCTGAAAATCTAAAAATGATAAAAAATATTAAAAAGGGACTAATATAAAACAAGCTTCTAAAAACAAATGGGAAAAAAGGGAAACTTGAAATAGAGAAAAGCAATATCTTGAGATGCAGATATTTTTGAGAACATCATTAGACAAAGTTGTGAACAAACAATGTGGAATTTAAAAATATTAAAAGATTGTCCCATCAGGAATAATAGGGAAAGGTAACTTTCATCATGAACTAGAAATCACTTGACAAGCAGAGGTGTGAACTTTTCACACAAGTGAGGCACCAGAGGTGACCACAGTGAACCCTAGAAGATCAAGGTTAGAAATGAAAATCCTAGGAAATTACCAAACTGCCAAAGTCATGGTGGCACGTGACAGTCGTAGTGTGTCAAAAGAAATAGAAGGTCAACTATTTTCCCCACTAGAAAGGGGCCCAAGCCTTCCAGAGGAGGGCACTATGCTCATCTTGTTTCCTCCATCTGCAGTTATGTTCCTTTTTCATGTAGATACTATAACCGTAGTGTGATATAAAATCATCACATAGGGAAATAAAGTGCTGTATTTTTAGACACTCAGCAGTGCTGTGGGATGGTCTGTATGTCAAATGTGTTGCTCTGATTGGTCAATAAATAAAACACTGATTGGCCAGTGGCCAGGCAGGAAGTATAGGTGGGACTAACAGAGAGGAGAAAAGAAAGAACAGGAAGGCCAAGGGAAACACTGCCACCCGCCGCCATGACAAGCAGCATGTGAAGATGCCAGTAAGCTACGAGCCACATGGCAAGGTATAGATTTATAGAAATGGATTAATTTAAGATGTAAGAACTGGATAGCTAGAAGCCTGAGCCATTAGGCCAAACAGTTTAGATAATATAAGTCTCTATGTGTTTATTTTATAAGTGGGCTGTCGGACTGCCAGGGCTTGGCAGGGCCAGAGAGAAAACTCCAGCTACACAACAGCACAAAACGAAGGCTCCATGAGAGCCAAGTGCTGGGTCCTGTGCACACGGGAACTCGTGTTCCTCTTGGTGCCATTGCTTATAACATAAGAAAGAGGGCATAGATGTCACTCCGCTTGGGTCCCCTGACTCAGCAGAGATGTACTGCACATTCATAGGTCCTGAGCCAGCTGTATGCCATCAGCCTGCCTTTCCTAACTGAATCCGAGAAAGAAGCCAGCTGCTGGAAACAAGCAGGAAGAATGATGAAGGATCTGACCTGTGGACATTGACCTTATAAAAATGTCTCCAAACTGAAGGAGAACAGAGACAGTAAATGTGTTCCATGGAAGAAATGCTTTGTAGGAAATGAAACCAAACAAATATTTCCAAGAAATTTCAGAGAATAACAGTTTCCAGAAGCTTCCTTTAATCAAGAAGGGACACACTTGAGATCCCAATTGTCTATCCTGAAAATCAATTGCTAGAAATAATACCACATGCAGAAGTGTGCTATGGAGAGATGTTATTACAACAAAAGGTAGCAGAGAACAGTGGAGCAGGAAAGAGCTCAGTTTTCAAAATGCATAAGGAATTCTATGTAGTATACATTGTGAACAGAAAAAGCTGAGTGTTAGAAAGATGATCAGGACACCAAAGAGGGTGAGATGAAAGGACATTCATAGCAGCTATTGAGGAAATATGCAATTAAGGGGAGGGGTGATATGTAAAACCAAACTTAGACTGCTTATTCCAAGGAAGAAAGTAGAATAGAAATTAAGTCCATGGTTTAGACTAGAATCATGGTGGAAAGGAGGTGAGAATGAGGCTGAGAACAATGGTATGGATATTCCTAGTGCTTATGACCAGCAGACACAGCTCCCAAATGCTGCAGAATTATGCAATGTTTAGAGCCAAGCACGCACATTTGCCAACCCAAAGAAGTGAGGAAACAGTCCAACTCTCTAGACCTGGTTGTCAGAAATTAGGTCATAATTTGGACTTACAAATTGAAAAATCATCTGAAAATTATGAGAAGAAACTGAGAAGAACATGTTATATTTTCTATATCACATTACCGGGAACTGGATTCTTTTGTTTCTGACCACAGTAAGTGCCAAAATTTATTGAAAATGTCATATTCACTTTGGAAATTTAAAGCAAAATATCAAAAGAATTAAAAATGAAGTTTCTCTCTAAAATTACCACAGAATCTGATTGGCTTTTTAATTCTGAAGAAAAGAATGATTAATACATAGAAAATGAAAAATAGAAATAATTACTAAAGAAAAGGTAGGGGTTTTTTTAATAAAAAAAATCAACTATGGAAGAAATTATAATTATATCCTTCCTCATTTAAAGAAGGAAAAGGAAATAGTGGCATGGAGATAAAGGATAAGAGGGGAAGCTCTTCTGTCATAGTGAACATGAGCAGAGGCTGGAAGAATTCTGATGTAGGCAGTTGAAAATGTGAACCTCTGCATGTGTCATGGGTTACTGTCATATTCAAGGAAGCCCTCTGGCCTAACCTCTCTGGGAAGAAACACTCACAAGCCTTGGTTTCCTCTGGGGCAGGATAGAGACTGCACATTTTGCCATACCAGGGCACAGAGAGGCTAAAGGAATATAAATCATGTAGACATAGGTATAAACAGCCATTTGAAGATAGGGACAGACAAACAGGCTGACTGACTGATGATTGACTGATTGATGAATAGATGATATGTAAATGGAGAGATAGATAATAGATGGACATATAATGGATTTAGATAAATGGATGTTAGATTTTAATAAAAATTTGGTGTTATTGGTGAAATTATTAAGGCAACTCCATGTAGTTAAAAGGGAGGTTTATTTTGTAGGGTAACTCACAAGTGAAGGGATAGGTAACAGGGTCTGGGAAAGGTGTAGTGCAGTCCAGCAGTGTTCTCTGGAGAACTCTGCTCTGTCTACCTCCAGCATCCAGGGTCCAGGAACCAAGAGAGCTGGAGCATCTGGCTCTTGGGTCTTCAGGGTCCTCTCTTGGCCCTGCCTTGAAGGTGTAACAGTTACTGAAGCCTCAATGAGGGTTGGAACTTCCAGATCAAAGCTGGAATGGCTACCCACTACATGGTGTTTTTTCTTATCATATTATATCTTCTATAACTCATCCCTCAAATTTTAAATGGACAGTTAAATATTCAATCAATGACAAACTTCCTGAAATAAATATTATACCAGGATCCTATAAGTGCACTTGTAGATGTGAAGTGATTTATTAGAATGGTGTAAGTGGAAGCACTACACATAAAACAAGAATCTGAAATGATCTAGAAGAATCTGTCAGTGGGTACTAATTACATCAACAATGATGCTTCTGGGCAAGTAAACCACCAACCTGTTAGATGTCTTCAGAGTGTGACAGGTGGGATTCCAGGAGGAAAATGAGGATTCAGAATTATGTTCCCATGTGTTCTTGAAAATCTGTATATACATGTTTATCCACAGAACATGCCTGAAATTAAATTCTGCCAACTATTGACATTATTTTCTGCTAACCTGATACAACTGGAGTCATGGGCTAGAGGCTGTCTTCTCTACTGAATTGTTCTGTACCATTATATTTCATGTGGCACATTTATTTTCTTATATCTTTTAGAAGTCATCCTGTCTATGAAGCATAGAGTGGTCTACAGATGACTGGGTCAGAAACACTGAAAACCATATTGATATTTTCAACCAACAGGTATATCCATTTGTGCTCAGATTCTGCAACAAGGCTTGACTCTTCCTCCACTGACAGAGGCAGGTGAAAGACATAAGACTTTATGTTTTCTCTGTTATAACCATTACTCATGGTCAAAAGTTCACTTTTGTTTTCAGGAAGAGACTCACAGCTGAGGCTCACCAAAAACTAGTCAATGAATGTGAAATTAGAGGCTGACCATGAAGCCATCTGTAAGTCAAGAAATTGTGGGAAATTGTGGGCAGATATGTATGGTCAGATCAGAGGACTTGCCCAGAGATCCCCACAGTACAGAGTCATAAGAGCATAGCACACCAGGACTCACAGTGTGGAATGTGACCTTGAGTTAAGAGGAGGAGGAGATAATAATAATCCTCTTCAGTATTGTGACTTTCAGTAAAATAAGATAAATTTGTAAAGCAATCCATATAGAATTAGATAGATTCCAGATGCAGAACTTTGCAAAAAAAAAAAAAAAAGAAACAAAACAAAACAAAAGCACATATAAACGTTAAAACATGAATAAGAAACATTTAGGCCTGCAGAAGCCGTACTTGTCAAGGATTCTTGCATTTATAAATCAAGGAGAGAATTGTTGTCAATTCTGTGGCAACCTGATGCCTGGCACACCAGATCTATCTTGTTGAGAAGTATTTAATTAGGTTTGAACAGTGGCCAACCCTCCTTAGACTCTGGACTTAAAATTTTTCTTGAAACTTGTGACTGAGTTCTTTCAAGCGCGATAGAGAAGGATTCCTGGGAGTGGATGATGACGGGATGCACAATGGGAAATGATTGGCTCTGTACCCTGCCTCTCTCTGCTGCACAGTCTAGTGTGCACATGGATTCCCAAGACAGATGTGAAAGCTGCACACCCCCAGGACATTTCACTGCAGAAAGGTGTAAGATCTCCAGGTAGCTGAATACCTTCTGGAACAAAATTGCAGAATGAGAATTGAATTCATACTACATTGCACCCACTGAGCTTGGGGTTATTTTTAATAACAATGCATGCATTATCCTACAGTGTAAACCTTTATTCTAAAACAGGACATGAAACCTCTAACTCAGTGACCATCAATGTCACAGGCAAAATTAGCAGTTGACACCAATGCCTGAGTCCTTTCTCTCACATGTTTTCCAGCATTCTTATCTGGCTGTATTTAACTCAAACTCTTTCTTATTTAATTATAATAAATACTTGTCTCAGGGGTTTCCTGGAAAATGTATGAAATCATATGGTGCCTGTATTACAAATCTCGTAGAGAAGAGGGAATTTACTCTAGCATCAGATACTCATTATGCATAGATGTGGGACACCTCCATCATTAGAGCTCTAAAGGGAGAATTGGAACCAGGTTTGGAAGCTTCTAATCCTGCATCCAACACATCCAGAGTCTTAGCCAGATTCTCCCATGTGTGAAAGCTGAATTTCAAATTCTATTATTTTGTTTAAAACACCTTGTTTTAAACTAGTATAGTTTAAAACTATGTAGGGCTGAGCAGACATGGGAAGGGTAGGGTCCCTGTTTTTCACTCCTCTGGGTTACTTTCCTCAGCCTACTTATGTTAGATGCATTTCTGTTCTGGGAATAGACCAAGCACTTTACTCCGTTTCCATCATGGTTTTGCTAATGTTGTCCTTCCAATATAGATGACATCCTATATGAAACAATATCTTCATGGTTAAGAAAGGAAACAGATCAAACCAAAGGGATGGAGGAAAATCCACATGGATTTAGAACTCTGCTGCGGAAGCAAGGCCAAAAAGCCCTGCCAGTGTATCAGGCATGGGAGAGCAGAACAGAGTGGGATGGTCTGGCTGCTTTTGTCTCCCCCAAGCCCATGTCGGACTTTAATCCCAATGTCCCGTCATTATGAGGTGCATTAGCTGTGTAACCTGTTTGCAAAACTCTTCCTCCAGCTGCCATCACAGTTTAATTTATTAATTACTTGGTTGTCATAGTAACTGCCATTGTCCAGCAGAAGAAATAAACTGTCTCATGTTCCTTCTGCTATACTACCATTCTCTGTCATTCATTACTATTCAAAATCCTTTTTTCCTCAATGTTCCCTGAGCCTTAGGTGTGGGAGATGATTTAAAGATGAATCCACTGATACTGGGCTCCACAACTCTGCATTTTGCTGGGTTGTGATTTTCTATAATTGTCTCCCTCAGTTGCAAAAAGAAGTTTCCTTGATGACAGGTAAGACACACACTTATTTGTGGATGTAAGAACAAATGTTTAGATTGTAGTTAGGGTTTATGCTGTTTTTTTTTTTTTTTTTTTTTTTTTTTTTTTTTTTTTGTTTTTTCGAGACAGGGTTTCTCTGTGTAGCTTTGCGCCTTTCCTGGAACTCACTTGGTAGCCCAGGTTGGCCTCGAACTCACAGAGATCTGCCTGCCTCTGCCTCCCAAGTGCTGGGATTAAAGGCGTGCGCCACCACCGCCCGGCGGTTTATGCTGTTTTAACAACATGGTAGTTGTAAGTTCTCCTCCAAGATCCAGGAGTCCACTAGAACTGTACCAGGCATGACTTCCCTATTGCTGAGTGAGTCTTAAATCCAACTAGAGAACAGGTGGTTACTGCCAAGGCATGCACACCACTGTGGCACCACATGATGACTGTGCCATGCTGTGTGTCAGACCTGGTTAGGACTGTTGGTCACCTCCCTGCATTGGAAGGTTGAATGTATCATCTGTAACTGAAATCTAGTCCTCAGAGAGGAGGTTTTCAGGTCCATTCTAGCCCAGAGACCTATGGACATTTTTTCTAAACTATATGGCATCTTTAGAAATAGGAACTTTTATACTGGATGCCATCTAAATTAGAATAACAACCTTAACAAAACCACAGTGGAGTAAAGAGCTTGGTCTCTTCCCTGAATAGAAAGCCGTCCAGGATAAGTAGGCTGAGGAAAGTGACCCAGAAGAAGAGTAGAAAACAGGGACCCTACCCTTCCCACATCTGCCCAGCCCCAGCTTCAACTGAAGTAAAATTGATGAAGGGGTTCAAAAGCCAGACTACAGAGTACATGCAATGTCAAAACTATCCTAGAGATTTCAGCATCATCAGATGCATATCACAAAATAGACTCCATTTGTTTTCTGAAGATTAAGTCAAAGTAAGTGATACTAAAGTTGAGAACAGAACTTAGAAATTCAGAGGATGTTTTTTCTTTTCTTTCTTTTATTTATTTATTTATTTATTTATTTATTTATTTATTTATTTATTTATTGCTATTTTGGAGGAGATGTAGACACTTGATGCCACTAAGCACATAGATTTATTATAGTTTATTTATCCAGCATAGTTATTTATGAGCAAAGTCAAGGTCAAAATAAAAGTCATACGCACAAACATAATCAGAAGTCATGGATTTTTGTTTGAATATGCTTTGCAGTTAAATGATGTGAGAAGGGTGCCTGGTTGCTGCCTGATAGAAGGGAGGCTCATTTCTGTATGCATAGTGCTTTTATATGTATAAAGTAAACTATAAGAGCTGTACTACTTTAATAAATCTACTGCTAGAACAAGGCTCCATAGCTATTAAAAGACTTTCAGTTCAAGAGTATCCTGCAGGCCTTGTGGCTTAGTCATGCCTCCTTGAACACATGGGAGAATGAATCAGCTCTAAAAGGCAGCTAGGAATATGGCTTTGGAGGTTTTGTAAACATAGCTATGATGTGTTTGCCCTAAAGAGAGAGATCTGCCACTTTGTAAGTTAAGCCTGAATGAACTGCAGGACTTGCAGACAGATATCCAGGAAACAGGTTGGCAAAGTTTGAAAACAAACTCATTACTCTCCACCTTGCTTACAGGGTATACTGAGCAATTGGCTATTTGGGAAGAAAGATGAAAAGTGTGAAGAGAAGTCTCATGCATTGTGTGATCCAGAGTCTGGAAGTGATGGCGTAAAGGTGGCTTTTTAAATGAACAATGAAAATTGAAGCAGCCAGAGGGACTTGGCCAAGGTCAGACACCAAATGGAAGACCCTGGGCTATGGTGCTGGCTCACATTGCACAAAAACGAATGTTTCAGGCTTTTGCTGCACAGAATGGCCAGCAATTAAATAAGTCCACACTGTCACTTGTCTGTGTATCTGCCTACATTCAGGAGTCTATCTTCATCCTGTTTCTCTCCCTCCTTCCCTCTTTCCCTCCCTCCCTCCCTCCCTCCCTCCCTCCCTCCCTCCCTCCCTTCCTTCCTTCTTTCTTCCTACGGAAATAGCCCACTGCTTTTGTGAGGGAGCTTTGACTATTTATAGGTACCACAAGGCTGAAAACACAGAGATGAGTCATTCGTTGTCTAGAGCCTCCAGTAACATGGACTCCAGACAGAACAAAGCCTCACAGAACAGGTATACCGCTATTCCCTAACACCACTCCTCATCCCCCTACTCCTCCACACCTGCACCCACACTACACTATCCTTTATTCCTCCACATCTACCTCACTAGTCCCTGCTCTCTATGCCTTACTCCTCTGCCATCCACCCACCCCTCCTACAACCCCTGTCCTTGATACACCTGCAGTTGAGGGCAATTATCCATGAGATCAAGACTGTATACTAGAGCAGAGAGAATCCTTTTTCATAAACCATGTCGGTTCCCTTAAGTGATGACAATAACTAAAAGGATAACAATGCATGGCTTACCTGGCAGGACGAGAGCTGAGACAAAGGGGAATTGTGCATACCTTTCATCCACTATGGAAAGCTAATACCATTTTCAGTATGCTAAATACCTACTTGAGGTGTGGTTGCTGAACTTCTGTAGGGGAAGAATCCTCTTCCTAATTTGGCTATAATACATACATCTCTCTGTAGCTTTCACTACTGTTGTTCCTTTAATTGACTATCAAGGTAGATGCTGAGTCAGGCTTGCTGAGTTATGGAAGATGATTTGTTTACCATAAACAAACCCAGAGCTTTACTATGAAAAAATATTTTCTGAACATTCTAGAAGTCCTGACTATTGCATCTATTCATTCAGTCACAAAAACATTTTTAAAGCATCTATGAGTTAAATGTGGCAGAATCTGCAAGGAGTTCATGGTCAACCAATTAAGCAATAAAGAAAGGAAGACATTAAATAGGAGATCAGAAAAAATTGTGGTTATAGTTGATTTATTTTAGAAGAACAAGGGAAATTTTCGTAAAACAGAATTAACACACATAAAACAGATTAACACTTATCCCTGTTTTTCAAATTTCAGCAAACACACTACTTAAGATTTTGTTAAATCTTTGGGAAGCACCAGGTGGTAAGTGCTGACACCTTCACATCCATTTCCTAACCTTGATGTCAATGAGGTGAGATAAACCAGAAAACATCCCATTGTGCAGACTTTGATATTCTCATAATCTGAAATGTTCCCAGACCACAAAATCCACAATAATTTTAAGACTCCCCAATCCCAGCTGAAAAATCATGCTATTTCTGCAACTCTCAGCATTCCTTAGTTATCTGTAGTTCTTTGCATAGGGTTGAGGCCTTCAGAGGCCACCCTCCACCCCTCCCCATAATCGTGTCTGTTGTTGACATCCTTGTTTAGCTCACGTTTGGGTAGTCTTGGTGAAACTTTGTAAGTGTAGCTTCTGACCTTCCCAGGAGACACAATCTCATAGTCAACTCCCTGATTCTCTGGCTCTTACAATCTTTCTGCTCCCTTTTTGGCAATATTCCCTGAGTCTTAGGTGTGGGAGTTATATGTAGGTGTATCCTTTGGACTGGGCTCCAAACCTTTGCATTGAGCATTGGCTGTGTTTTTCTGTAATGGTCTTCTCTGTATGTTAGAAAGAGAAGTTTCCTTGACAAGTATAAGGACTATACTTATTTGTGAGAAGTAACTTTCCCAGTGAAGACCAATTGGTAATCCAAAACCAAATGATAATCCCTTAAAACATATCCATAGAAGTAATGTGGTGATATTTTGTTTGTGATCTAACAAATTAAGTTTGCCTGGAGTGTGGAGCTAGTCACTAATTAACCATAGAGGCCAGGCTGTGCTGGTACACACCTTTATCCCTAGTAATTGGGATCACATGCCTTTGACCCCAGCACTTGGGAGGCATGAGCCTTTAATTCCAGCACTAGGGAGGAGGAAACAGGAAGCCATATGGCTGGGTGGAGGGAAGAATATAAAGCAGGAGGAGACAGGAGCTCTGCCCCTCTTTGAAGCTGAGCAATTGACCAGGTAAAAGGTGTTTGTGGTTTAAAGCTCCTTTGTCTCTCTGATCTTTAGCACTTATCGTGATATCTGGCTCCAGGTTTTTATTATTAAGACCAGTTAGGATTGGTGCTACAAAGTAACATGAATGTTAAGACTGAGAGGGTTGTAATTATATATTTAGGGATATATATGTATATACATATATGCATGTACCAGCAATTAATGAAAAATTAGTCCTTAAATTTGAAAGAGAGTAAAGAGAAGTATATGAGAGGGCTTGAAGGAAGAAAAGGGAGGGGAGGAATGATATATTATAATCTGAAAAATAAAATAAATACTTTTTAAAAGTCATACAGTGAAAAACTTGAGCTCCTTAGTCATCTGGGCCATCTGTAGAGCTGTTTGCTCACACTCACCTAGTGTCTCCTAAAGAACTTCTTAAGAACAGCACAGGACTTCCAAGGTGTCTGTAATATCTTTTTCTTCTTATATTTTTCTATTTAAGATGAAGTCACCGTTACTGTTTTCTGAGGATAAGAACATATGTATGTCTATTGGTATATATTGAATACTATATTTAAGTGTATACATTTAATTAAAGTATTGCAGTTCCTTTTCTTGGACACTAGAATGCTCCTCATTACTGTGTCTACCACCTTAGTGAAAGTTTGAGATGCTTCATGCTCTTGGCCTTTAGCATTGCACCAAAGTAAAATAATTCTGCTTGGTCTAAAGTTAGTTTTGGGCATTGACAGTTTTGGTGGTATTGTGTTCCCCAAAATATTGTATACCCTAATAAACTTACCTGGGGTCAGAGAACAGAAAAGCCACTAAATACTTACGATAGGCAGTGGTAGCACACGCCTTTAGTCCTACCATTCCAGAGGCAGAAATCCATCTGTTCAAGGATACAGCCAAGCATGGTGACTCACGCCTTTAATTCCAAGAAGTGAGCCTTTAATCCCATGGAGTGATAGCAGATAGCAGAAAGGTATATAAGGTGTGAAGACCAGGAACTAGAGGCATTTGGCTGGTTAGGCATTTGGCTGGTTAAGAATTTGGCTGGTTAATCTTTTAGGTTTTGAGCAGCACAGTTCAGCTGAGAGCCATTTGGATATGAGGACACAGAGGCTTCCAATCTGAGGAAACAAGATCTGCTGAGAAGTTGGCCAGGTGAGGTTAGCTGTGGCTTGTTCTGCTTCTCTGACCTTCCAGTATTCACCCCAATAACTGGCCCCTTGATTTGATTTTATTAATAAGAAAGACTCTTTGAGATTCCTGCTACAGACAGTAAACTTTTAAAGTTTGGAAACACTGTTGGATGTCTTCTGATGGGAGCAGGAACAAGTGTTTCCCTAAGTGTTGAATGAAACACTCAATGGCTAGGAGCTGAGTTGGAATAAGTGTCAGCTGTTTATCCACAGAAGCTATTCAATTAGCACTGTCAAGGATAAGGCCCTTGTAGCACCTCTCATTCACAAGAGCTCTTGGGGCAGCACTTCTTGGCCTTGCCCAGGTCATCTTGTCTGCTGGAATGATTACCTTTGTTATTCACTGTCTGCCTGTGCAGTGATTGATGTCAACTTGACATAAGCTAGACCCATCTGGGAAGAGGGAACTCCACTGAGAAAAATGCCCACATGAGATTGACTTGTAAGCAAGCTTGTGTTGCATTTTCTTAATTAGTGATTGATTTGGGAGGGCCCACCCAATTCTGGGAGATGCTAGCCCTGGGTATATGGCAATGGAGTGTATAAGAAAGCAAGCTGAGCAAACCATGTTAAGGCCAGTAAGCAGCACTTCTTCATGGCTTCTGTACCAGTTCCTGACTCCAAGTTCCAGCCTTGAGTTATTTCTGATTCCCTGGATGATGGACTACAAGATATAAACTGAAATAAACCTTTTCCTACCCACAATGCTTTTGTCATGATGTTTTATCACAGCAATAGAAATACTAATGAAAACACTGCCTTAGCATTCTGTAGACCTCATTACTATCAAATGAATCTTACAGAGTTTGGAGGACAGTCCACCAGCATAGAAGTACCTAGAAACCCTACTGAAAATAGAGGTCACAAACACCTCCCATCTGAGAGTAGTGCTGTGAAGTCTACATTCTACACCAGAACACTGAGTGGATTTTTTTTCAAGCTAAACCTGGTTGGCTGTTGTAACAGTTGAGAAATCTACTTCATAACTTAGTATGTCATGCCTTTAGCTATAGAATTCAGACTAATGCACATTGAGATTTCATTTTAATGACAAAAGTCCTATTTTCCTTTTCAGATGTAGAAGTAGAAAAATTGGATTAGGGAAAGCTTGAGTTCAATTGTACTTCTGTCTCTTCATCACCAAATCAATACTGCCTCACATGGATTGATTATTGCTTGTGTCCTTTAGGATATAAAACTTCATGAGGGCAGCATTCCATAATATCTAATTTATTCTTCTAGCTAAATACCCTTTATAGCCACTTACATGTAGCAATACACTTAGAATGATTTTGGGGTAGACATTAACTTGATGAGATATGTATATAAAATTATATAATTATAAAGGAGCCTAAAAACTGAATTGTGACTACTTCCTTCAAATGTAAGCATCCTCTCAAAGAGGAAAAAGAGGATGATAAAACTCAGGAAACTAAGGAAACATAACTGACACAGAAAATTTATGAAATTCACAAGACTTACAAGGTGCCTTCTCAAAGTTCTCTTTTCAGTTACCAATAGCTGGGGGATAGCAGAATCTGTTGGAGGTCGTTGAGGTTGGACAAAGATAGCTAAGGAGACAACTGTGCTGTCATCACCCACACTCACCTGACTTTAAGTATCATGCATTCCTGTAAATTGCCCTTTACTGGTGCTTCTCTGAGTAACCCCAGTGAACACATTGGGACACCCAACCCAACTATAGGGGATTTGTTTCTATATGTGGTTGTTAATGCCTTATCTGGGATAAAGAAAAATGATTACATCTCCTCAGAAATCAAATTGGAAATCAATAAATCAACAAATCAAATTGGGAAGCAGATGGTTGAACTTCCTTTTCTTAATGCCATAAAACATGTTTAATGCTGACTGATGCACAACTTCTAGAAGGTCTCCTTAATTTATTATTCTATTCTTACATTTATAAGAAATAACATCCTCTCATACAGTGGTTATATAAAGATAGAATGAAAAATACAGAAAACAACTCTAGTGTATGACCTGATATATGTATGGGCCCTCAGTAATGGTTTCTTGTAGACGAATCTCTAAACAGTCTTATCAAATAAGAAACACAGAGCCAAATACAGGGGTGCAAGCTGTAGAGATCAGAGTGATAGTGATAGCCAACAACTAACCGTAGCTCACCACGCCACCGCCATAGCTTCCCAAGAGAACTGAACCTGTCTAACCTGTGCCTTTATTGCCTTGCTGTTCTGCCTTCTCATTGGCTCTAAGCCCAGTCACCTCACTTCTTTGTCACTGCCTGTCTGTACAAACCTCCAGGTCTCTATGGTTGGTACTGGATTTAAAGGCGTGTGTTACCAAGCATGGCTGTGTCCTTGAACACACAGAGACTCTGCCTGCCATGCGATTGGAGTAAGGGTGTGAGCCAGCACCACCTGACTGCTGTTTATGGCTGGCTGTGACCTCTGATCTCCAGGCAAACTTTATTAACATACAAATAAAATATCACCACAGTTTCTCCATCAATAAACTCTGTGCTTCTCTCATGATCGCAGTGCTAAAACCTTATTGCTTTTTAGATACTATGTAAGGTATAGAGTATAGAAAAGTGGGGTGTAGTTGGGAGTTTTTCTGTGTTCTACCTCGTCCACAGCCACTCAGACTCAAATAAACACACAGAGGCTTATATTATTTTTAAACTATATGACCTAATGGCTCAGACTTCTTGCCAGCTAGCTCTTACATCTTATATTAATCCATTTCTATAAATCTATACTTTGCCATGTGGCTTGTAGCTTACTGGAACTTTCCATCTTGCTTCTTCTGGTGGTGGCTAGCAGTGTCTCCTCTGCTCTGTCTTTCTCCTTCCTCTCTCTCTAGTTAGAATGTCCCACCCAACCTTATTCTGCCTCACCCTTGACCAAACAGCCTTATTTCTCAACCAATCATAGCAACACATATTCACAGCATACAGAACGATATCACACAGCACTTCCCCTTTTCTGTCTAATCAAAAAGGAAGGTTTTTAACTTTAACATAGTAAAATTACATATAGTAGAACAGTTATCAAGCAAGAATTACAGTTACAATATCTAGTTTATTTATATTGGCAAAATTGAAGAAAATATTCTAGCTATCGTATTTTTATGAGTCTACAGTTTCATATCTAATTTATCTTTTATCATAACCAAGGAAAACCATAATTATAACTATCTAGTCTTCAACTACATCAAAGACCCCAGAAAGATATAATATTACCTAAGTAAACAGGAAGAACATTGTAAGCAATTTCTAAAAATCTAGAATGACAGAGACAGCTGGCTAACTGGACAGTTACCCAAAGTTCTTCTGCAGCATTGGGGCATCCACTCTTCAGCCTACAGGCCTAGAGTCTCTCAGGCGCTACTCTCTGTGTCCTGTAGAATGTCTGGCAGTTTCTTCTGTGAAGCAGGAACCTGAAGGACCATCTCTCCTTGCAAAGTTCAGTGGTCACCTTCCTATGGGTCCTACATGTCCAGTTTATTCTAGGTCTTTCCTGTTTAAGACCACGGTGGAGGCATGGGACCTGTGATGGACAGAGAATTGAGGCAGAGGTAGGGAAGGGTCTGGGAAAAATAAAATGCCCAAGAACATGGCTTCAATGACTTGTTCTTCCTGTTGGGTTCTACCTTTTGAAGTTACCAAAAGCTTCCAAACAGCACCGACATCTGGGCACCAAGTCTACAAGGCAAGAGGGCTAAAGGCAAGCACAACAGAAGAGACAGTGTTATTTTAAACAAATGTCCCAGATCAGCACAAAGAAAGCCAATTCTGATGTGAAAGGAAATTGCTGTTATAAAAATCACATACTCAGCTGTGACATCTCTAGGAAAGGATTTTCAAAAGATGTTAAGAGCTTGGAAGCTTATTTCATGAAAGTTTGGATTTTAGAATTTTCTTCAAATTAAATAAAAATTAAAAATTACATATATTACTCTTTTGATTAGAATTTAGAATATTTTCAAAGCAGTGGAAAAGGAGTACATACCTTTCCAGACTAGTTTATTTAAGTTTTTTGTTTGTTTGTTTGTTTTTGCAGGGATAACAATGCCCGGTCAGTGCTCAATGGTATCCTTGAAGAAAACCAACATTCCTCACAAAGTTATGGTGAGTTTCATGAACAGGCTTCATTTGTTATCATCAGTCCACAGGCATCTTAGCAGATGTCTGTATAGATACTTCCTGATTGGAGAAGGCACTGGTTGCTTTCTTAAACACAGGAAGATAGCATTGATACTGGCACATTTTGTTCCATTTTTACTCACTTAATCTCCCATTTTGCACCAAAAATAACAAAAGCAGAATGTTTAGACACTGAAACTACATGCAAATTATTAACCCAAGGCTGTGACAAGATGTAAGATACACTAAAGGGAGGCTTTACATGAAAGGGTCAATACTGTAGGACAGAGTCATATTTAAATGTTCATACAGACATGCATGCATATGTGTGTGTCTGTGTGTGTGTGCCCCCATCTTTACCAGGAAGCAGGTCATACTAAGAGCCGCATACACAATATCTGTTTAAATACTGAGAGTCTAGACCATTATTTCCCAAAATGCATTTTATGAAATACCTAAAAACCTACAGTGAGAAAATGATAAAATTGGAAAACAAGAATAAAATTTATGCTGTGAACCACATTCTATATTTGAAAAAAAATAACAACAACACAAGGAATCTTGCAGTGAGGAGACCTACTGTAAATGATCCTTTGTTTTCCCAATTCAGTTCATCAAGTATTGCTTTGTAACACATCATATGAATTAAATTTCTGTTCCAAATAAGTGACTTTAATGAGAAATAATAACTATATTCTATTTAGTAATCTAGAAAATCAATTAAACTCCATGTCCACAGTGGCTTTGCAGTAGGAAATATGTACTTTTCTAAGTACTGAACTCTTCAGGATGGAGTTCAGATCTCCAAAGTTGAGTGAAAAGTGAGGAGTACCTGCAAGATGAAGCTCAACAGTCTCTTGAACAGTGCCCACACGCATCAGGTGAAGACAATAGATCTTTCTCATCCAGTCAGTTACCTGGGCATCCCTTCACCCTATCAAGTGAAGTGGACATGCAGTTTTAACCTTTACCTTACCATAGGGTCAGTGAACTGATTGCACTCAATTTATTGGCATTTAAACAGAGGATTTTGATTCTATTTATCATAAAATTAGAGGGAGATTTAAAAAATAACATTTTTCAAAGAAAGCTTGCCCCCAAATCATTTTTCCTTCTAGGTCTTTAATTAAGAAAAATAAATGTTAGCGTTAGAGGAGCAAACCTAGCTTGAACCAATGAATCTAGTCAGATGCCCTTCTCAGGTCCTTCATGTCAACCCTGATGAGCCTTTGAAGTCGGCACAGAGGTAGAAATGGTGCTGGGTAGGGAGCACCAGCAACAACAGCTCCAGATGTTCCGACAGGTGGTCTTCAGGAAGGCCTCAGTATCGGGGCAATTAATATGGATGTGACCTTCATCCTGAAACCAGCCGAAGAGTCTTTTTGATATTTTCCACATTTCAGGTCTGAGACTCTTTCACAGCAGGCAGGATCTAATAGAACAAGCCTATTAAGCTTCCTGATTTCAAAGGTGAAGAATTTATTGAGAAGACAAAAGATTTATCAGGGATTTCTGAACCATACACACTTTTCCCTCTGTAAATGAAAAGATTATATGTAGAATCTCCCCTTCCCCGATGCTGCTTCATAGCATGCACACATCCCCACAATTACAAAATGAATGTATGCATACTTGTGTTCTCTTCCTCTACTTTGTTGAGTATACGGATACATTTTATGCACTAGTAATATAGAATTCTACACAGAGGTCTATGGTGAGTTTCATGTCATTCCTCACCTAAGGGCGCTCATTCATTTGTTCACTTTTCTCCGTATGTCCTCATAGTTCAAGTTTAAATTTCACTATTACCAGCATAATCACCTCCCTTTAATTTACTTTAACTGTTTCTTTCCTCAAACACTTGGATTGCTTATGACATTGCATCAAAAATATTTTTGTCTGGAAGTTTAAAGTGGTTGTGTGTGTGTGTGTGTGTGTGTGTGTGTGTGTGTGTGTGTGTTGTTGCTGTTTGTTTGTTTGTTTGTTGGCTTGCTTTAAATAGGGCGAGTACTTGTTCTTGCATTTGCAGAGCTAAATACATTATCTGAGATATACTATATCCCCAATACTCTCAGCAGAACTCATCTTCATCTAAACCTTGGTTGTGGTTAAATTCTAACACTATCTAATCTTTGAGACACTTGTCAAATAAGATATAAAGAATAGACATATAATTCTAATGTTGTGTTTGTGAAGGAGATTTTGGACATTCTGCATTTGAGTAACATATTCAAAGTGTAAACAATAAACAGCATGTTTGCTTAAAGAAGAAAATTTAATGTTTATTACTGTGAAGTACATTGTGTTATGCTTTGCTTTATTTTAGAGAACACATATGTTATTTAACTCTAAAATTTATATTTCAGTGTATATTAATTACTCCTTTGCTCAAACCTTAAGAAGAGTAAGGTGACATGAATACACAATTTATTATTTTTTCATATCTCTGGTCACAACATCTCAATTAAGCTTGCTTACTATGTCCAAACAAATATGACATTTACAAATGGCTTACCCTTGGCTTGCAATCTTTTTTTTTTTAGAATTATGTGTTTTTCTCTTCTTGAGAGACCTCCTTTGTATTTTCTCAGTGGTAATAATTGCTCTCACTGAGGTCTCTTCTCTGGAACAATAAGGTGGCAGCATCCTGTCAACTGTCATCAGAAATATTAATTCCTAACAAAATATTTTATTTTCCATTATGGTTCAACTGTAGACCCCCCAGAAGAACTGATTGGAATGTCATGAAGATAAAAACTGTTCAAATGCTAGCCGAGGGTATTTGTTCACCACATACACTATCTGAAGCTTCTCTGACTAATTTATTTTCATAATACACCATCTGGAGATTTCTACCATCCTGAAGTGTCTCCTCACAGAGGCAACTTAGCTACAAGCTTCCTGATGCTTGCCCAGTCTTGCAAAGCTTTAATCAATACATGCTATGAGCCATCTGCAACTCTACTGGAGATGAATTGCTTAGGCTTCTTCCAGAATTCAAAGTTGCTTCAACTGCCCTTCAAATTGTTGTCAATTGTTTCTCAAAGTGTAAAAGTCCTCACATTTAAGCCCATCATTCATCAATAGTCTTTAAAGAATCACTCATCTGCTTCAGTTTTTCACAGTGGAAACAAAGGTGGGTTTCCATAACCACAGTGACAGATATGGTTGCCAGTGACTTCATGCCACATACCACTGAACTGTGTGCATTTGCTCTCTTCTAGGTAGCAGAGGAGGAGTGCCCAAAGAAAGAGCTATTCCCAGAGAGGAAGTTACCTGCTTCTTCCAGGTAACTGTTGACAATGACTGTCCTATGGTAATTTTAAGCTTGTGCCCCATTGCTCAGAACCAGAGATGATTTTATCCTCTTCTAGTACTTGGCTTACAGACTTTGCCTTCCAATAACAGTAAGCACTGGCCACATTTTTTCAGAATCTCCTTTTTCCTTTTTATGAAGAAAAATATCATAAAATCAAAGGCCATGCTGTAACAAGGACACTTACTGCAATAACTGAAAATGAGGCCACTTTCCCAAGAAATGACAATGGAATTGAAAACAGCCATGTGAGAAGTTAAAACAAGCATTTGCCATTGAAACAAGAACGCATAAAGTCAAAGGCATGAGGAGAATATTCTTCATCTCTTATTGGCTCTCTGATATTTAGAAAGGCTGGCTAACTTTGAAGAATTTGTTTGCTTCATCTACAATATAAATGATAATTATTGGCCTATTTACTGTTGCTAAAACATTAAAAGACTTAAATAACGTGGAATACAAGAAAAAAACTTCCTAAGACATACAACACAGCACAAAGGTAATGCAATATCTTCAATATTTTGGGCAAAAAAAAAAAAAAAAAAAAAAAAAAAAAAAAAAAAAAAAAAAAGAACTAAAAATCTGACAACAGTTTGAATTTTATAAACAAGTAATTGGGAATGTGTTTATTTTTCCTTCTTTGAATATTAAAAGGTAGCATGAAAGATCGAGTCTGGAATATTTGAGATGAGGTACTATTTAAGAGGCTGTGCTTATAGCAAAGTTGCACTTCTCTACTTAATGGACTATAAAACTAAATTTTCCCCACAAATGGAGAAAAAATAATTACTCCTAATAGAGTCTACATAATCATGGGCACATGCTGGACACCTTAATGAGAACAAGAGCAGAACTAGACACTATGATCTAAGTCCTTAGAAGAGAGTTCTCAGGTGATCTGCCTCATTGGCTTCAAGGCAACAGGAGACAAGATGGTTCAGCTACAAGTCTGTGTCCTCTCATCCAGCAAAGATAAACACCCACAGTACCCTGTGTCTAAGTTTAGTGGATGGGTCTAAAGCTTTTGGCTGTTTATCGGGAATGTGGAGGTTTTGTACATTCAGAAGGTACCTGAGTTGGTGAGGGACCTTTGGCACCAAGGCCGAGGGGATGAGTTGGTGATTCTTTGACAATTACTCTTCCAGCCTTATGAAGACAAGATGATGAAATATATTTGATGAAAGTATAGATGACAAAATAGCTGAGATCTTGCTGAATTCTCTCCAATGAGCTAGAGTTGTGTCCTTATAGAACAAAAGAGGGTATGGGCTTTTCCACTTATCCATAGAGTAGGGAGCTGATTTTCCAACTTAGTTACATTTTCAAGTAGTCCTTCAAGTTGCAGAACCACTCATGGTCATGCTAATGATAATTTTGCTGCTTTGCTGGAAGTATTGTAACTAGAGACATAATGCTTCCACTGTCAGTTACAGAACCCAAACTGAACATGCTCATTCCTGCCCGCCTATGTAACTCCTCACTATTCTTTGCTTTCTCAGGATTGTCACTGCCACTTAGGACTATTTAAGTGTCACCACTCATGTTCTCAGTAAAGTTTACTACTGTGAAGACTTGCACACGGTTGACTTGAAATACTAGAAAACTAATGTACTTAAATCTAATAATTATCTGTATGACAATACCATGTCTGTATGCTAGCTGGAAGGAAGCAATAACTCAGACATAATATTCCTAGCCCCAAAGTTTCTGTAATGTTGACTCATAGTGAAAACATCCAAGACACATTTCTTAGGAAATCAGCACTATTATCATCCCAATGTTAACTCTGGATGTAGGAAAAGATATGGTAAATGGAATGAATACACACTGATCTATCCATTTATTAATTACACAGGAACATAGATGAGAATGTCTGACTACTAAGAAATATTCTTTACTAACAGTATTCAAACAGATTGATACACAGAGATATATTTAAATTAATATGTGACATAAAAGCCTATAGTAACCTTGGATATAGAACATACATACCCACATTGTGGACTGTTTTGACTCAATTTAACTTTTTAGACATCAAATGTAGTGTCAGGCACTCTGCTTGGTGTTTACTCAATTATCATTCTTCAAATTACCTCTGGAGCTTATACTTTAGACTATTTAACACTCTGGACTTTAATAAAATCAGGAAAACACAACAATAATAACAAAATAATAAATAGCATTCAGTGAAGTGCACCAGTTTGAATGACAAATGTGTTATGGCCAACAAAAGGCCCATCTTTGAGATGTGAATATGAAATGCTATCCTGAAGGTCACCATAAAGACAGAGAAAAGAAAAAAACATAACAAACAAACAAACAAAAAACCATCTTGCCATGAAACAACACCCCCTCAAAAAAAGAAATAATCTGGAGCAGACATAGACACTTGACTTGGCAGTCCATCTAGTGAAAAGAAAATTGGAAGATCTTGTGTTATATGCAGGAGATCACCAGTATTATGGCCCCAGAAGGCTTCCTAGGGCTCCAGTGCTGAAAAAACGCATGACAGTTGAAAGCTGTCAAGTTCTCACTTTGTGCCCAGCACTAGTCTACACACTTGTACATACTACCTTAGTAATCCTTAGTCATTGGCTATGGTATTTTGGAAAGAAATTATTAGATCCTACTATTTAAATAAATCAATGTTTATTTTCCATTTTGAAAGTGGCAAAGTATGGGTGTGGACACTTTCAACTTGATCTCAATGACCAATGACCAATGTTTAACTATTATTCATCTTAATACACATATGTGCAAACAGTATATTCTAATTTGGAACAAGTCTTTTATTGTAGCCACATTTAATCCATTCACCAAGCATTTCCTAGGGGCAGCTCAGCATAAGTTATCTATTGGCGAATTGGATCCACACAAAATGACCCAAATTCAAATCTGTCAGACCTAGTTTCATCAATAATACCAATATCTATCCTAATGACAGAGACTGTCACACACACAATAAAACCATATTTGATAAGTCACAGACCTCACACAGAACACAAATGTAAAAGTATTAGATAATAAATGAAAGAATGACGTGGTAAGATTTTTGCTGGACATATACAAAGCCACACTGTGTATCTAGCAAATTTTAAAGATACCCCTCACATATGGATAACTTACTAAGGCTTTTCTAGAAGCTTAGTGAATGGTTAAGAAATGAAAATTACACACACACACACACACACACACCAAACAAACATTAGTGGGGATCACATCTGATATGGTCCCGCTGTCTTTACCCATGGTGACACCTTTAGTCTAACTGGTACAGAGATATGTAAGTCCATTGCTCTCTTGATCTTTTCTCCCCTGCCTCTTCCATGTAGTCCCTTGAGCCTTAGATTGAGAGATTGTATGGAGATGTTTTGACACTCCAGTTGCCCTCTGCATTTTGACCAGCTGTGAATTTCTGTAATAATCTTCATCTGCAAAAGGCAGCTTCTTCGATAAATAGTGAGAGCTAAACTTTCCTGTGGGTATAAAGACAAATATTGAGAATGCAGTGGGAATTGCACTGATTTATGAAAGTGAACAGATGAAGAGTGGTAGGCAACTAATGCCAACTAAGAGAGGGAGAATCAGTTTTCTCTAGGGATGAATGTCCTGAAAGGCATAGATTATAGATTATCCAACCCCAATGGTCCTAATTGCAATACTAAGTGGGTTCAGTGGAGTGTGTGTGTGTGCAACAAGAATGATTAAAGAGGTCATGAGTTGGAGGAGTGTGAATGGGAGGTCACAGGAGTAGTTAAAGGGAAGTCAGAGGCTGAAAAGGATGTAAATACAGTAATATATAATACATTATATATCAAATTTGCAAAAATTAAATAATTCATTGCTTTTTATCTTTGATCATTTAGGTGTACATGGACTTTTTAACTAATGTGTGATTTAATAAATATTATTTACTTCAGGTATACTGAATCACAAAAAAATTTCCCACAGTATAGTAATGACAGCATCCCTTTGCTGGTTTGAAAGTCATCCTTTCTCTCTGCGAGATAAAATGATCTCTCTACTAGCTGCTGGTTGTGGTCCCTGCAGTATGCTCCCTATGCCCAGATGTCAGTGAAGGTGACTGTTCCTGCCTTCTGGCACCTCCAGCCACAGCAGTCAATGGAACATAAGATGATTATTTCAACTTTAAATTTTTGGCCTAAAATGTGCCCTTTTCTCCTGGATTTCTAAGATCCTTCTCCATGTGTATTAGGCTTTTGACCTTACGGCAAACAGGCAACTGAAGTGTAAGGAAACAAAGGTTGCTGCCCAGTAGCCAGGGGAGAGAAGTCCAGTTCATTCTAACACGCTTCCCAAGTAGCTCCCAGGGTCCAAACTAAATGGATATAATTTTGTAGCTACTAATTTTCCAAGTGATTCAAAAGAAGTATTGAGGAATAAAATGTAGGTGGCCAAAGAAAAGCCTTTTAATGCATTTTGCAATTTATGCAAATCTCTACCACTGCAGTTTGCCATTTAGGAAATTACCTTAAACCATTTTCCATTCACCCACTGTTAACCTAGCTTGACAAATGTCCACCAACTCCCCTATGGCTAGGGCACTACAAACCACATTTATCCCACCAGCTGGATTTTATTTTACTAAAAGAGTCCTGCCACCCCTGATGGCTGTCAGTTGCCACTTTTGTAGTGGTGAAAAAAAACATTGAAACAAGTGCCCAGAAACAAACCTCTCAGGACTCCTTCTAGCAACTTTCAGGTACTACTGAGAACAAAGCCCATAGATATATATTGTTTTCCTTTCATCACATTCTTTGTTCTCAATGCAAACACAGCTAAAACTGTGTATAGTTTAGGACCAAACGGATAGGAATCTGTGCTGAGGCACAAACCTTCCCAATGATGGAAAGGCTGCTGCCTGTCAGTGTCTTTCTCTCCTTGATGAGTCTACCTGCCAGAGCAAGGATCTGATTTTCTATCATAACTCATTGGCAAACAGAGAATCAGAAAGAAAGCAAAGCAAAACAAAACAAAGCCAAACAAAAACAGGAAGCCCTCTGCAAGAGAGGGGGTCAACTGAGACTACTCTTTCACGTGGTGCCTTGTTCCCAGGGAAACCATTTTTCTCTTGTTTCTGGAGGAACAGAACAGTTTCTGTCATATGTGTAAGTGTATACCTTTGTGATTTTTGCCTGTATGTTCACCCTTTATTCAGGGGAAGGTTCAAATTTGAACTCAAGCATTTGGCAATTGCTTTTGATGTTACCAAAATTTTGACAGTTTGTTATGTCACAGTGAGTCTACCAAGGACAAGAAGGAGCATATAATCACATCATCATCGTCTGAGAGCATGCAGAAACAGTACACAAAAGGAGGCAGCCTTTCAGGGACTCAGAAAAAGAAGCAGCATGATTTTCATAACATACACAAACTGGTAACATTTTCAGAAAAAATGTGGACACTTTCATAGTGTAAGTGCCCCCTACACACTGTACAATATGAAGATAAATGAAAGTCAGATTGTTCTGAATGTAAATCCTCATCTTTCTCTTTTATCTTGAGAAGAAATACCTTTTGTCTTCTATTGACTTTCAAGAGAAATACTGGCTATTTCATGAAGTTTACCTTCTTAGAGCAAGAGAATCAATTTCAAACTGACCCCACCATTTGTGTGTAACCATCAATTTCACACACACACACACACACACACACACACACACACACACACGAGAAGAGAGAGAGAGAGAGAGAGAGAGAGAGAGAGAGAGAGAGAGAGAGAGAGAGAGAGAGAGACTCTCCAGTACCAATGTGTCTTAAAGAAATACTTCTTTTGATTTTTGCAATTCTTTGTTTCTTTCTTTCTGATGTGCAGCCCTATGAATATGACTATAATCAGCTGAGCCATCCAGGCAGCTTGGAACTGTGTTCTTCAATGCAGAGGCCAGCATGAATCAATGCTGGATTTACCTTATAAAATCAGAGGCACTAGTAATCTTAAAGTCATAAGATAATTGAGCAGCTGAAGGATGACCCTCTGCCTTCCCTGTCTGCCTTGACTAGCTAGCTACATGCAGGAAATAATTACCTCATTGTATTTTTGTGAATGCCACCCAACAACTCAGAAAACATGGCTCACTTTGCTCATCCTCAAGACTGCCTCTGCTGGTTGATGGTCTGGGAACATGATCAAAGGGTGGTTTCTTCTCTATTCTTTATTTTACTGCATCTCTGGTGTGCCAATCATTCAACCAACACACTGTATAATTAAAGTGCTGTTTTCTCTGGGATGACAGCACAGTCCAACAGCAGTAAAGCTCCTATTATAGATTTTTTCATGCTTGTTCTGCCTCTGTTGTTACTTTTTAATCATCACTCCCACCAGGCATTGTCTGCCTATTGAGACAGTAGCTAAATGAGTTGAGAATTCTATCAGGTTTACATCAGCAGTGGGTGCCACACATATTACCAACTCATTAGAAAAAGAAACTCAAAAGAAATAAAAAGTTTTCTCTTTCACTTTGAACAGATCATGGACACCACTCTATAACAAGAAAAGTTTACATTCAAACACTATAGATGCACACAGCACCAGGCTGGATAGATCTGCTGTCTGTTTACATTACACAAAGCAGTTTTCATTAAATTGTCACCAGTTACTTCATTTCCAATATCCATTAAAGCCTATAGAATTAAAATGTTTTAATATTAACTAAAGACAAAATGTAGTTGGAAGTTTTTCTGTGTCCTGCCTGGCCCACGGTCGGGACAAATCTCTCACCCACACTCCCACAGCCTTTTATAAAATGATGGGTGATGCCAGTCTATATGCTGTGTTGCTCTGATTGGTTGATAAATAAAGCTGTTTGGCCAATGGTGAGGCAGAATAAGGTTAGGTGGAACATTCTAAAGAGAAAGAGAGGAAGGAAGAAGACAGAGCAGGGAGACACCAGAGAGCTGCCCAAGGAGCAACATGTAATGGGACGCAGGTAAAGCCACAGAACATGTGGCCATACATAGATTAATAGTTATGGGCTAATTTAAGATATACGAGCTAGCTAGCAAAAGGCTTGAACCATGCCATGCAGTTATAATTAATATAAGCCTCTGTGTGTTTACTTGGGGGAAGCAAGTGGGAGAGATTTGTCCCGACTGCCAGCAGGCTGGGATACAGGAAATCTTCTGACTACAACAGAGTTTTAAAAATGCATGAAAAAAATCATATTGCTGTGAGATTTACTTTATATCATCTACATCATTGCATATGGCAAACAAAAGCTGATTTTATCTCCTAGGTACCTCTGCATAGTGAAGGCTGTCTCTGAAACATTTTTATTGGAATACACACTGATTTATTTCTTATTCAGACTTTATCTACCTCAACACAATCTGAGGGAATATCTTCATCCCATGGCCACCATGTACCTCTAATTTGCATAACAGCACAATTTATTTTTAATTTTTATGCTCAGAATTACACAAATCTTTTGTTTAAAATTGTCACAAAGATGAGTTTTAAATAAAGATTGTGTACATTTAAGCATTCTCAAAACAGAAAATTTTTATGGGCGCCTGTGTCTATGTTATTGCATGCCACCTTTGCTGTATTATTGTAAATAAACACTGATGTGCCCACTTCTATCACTAAACCTACTGCTCTTAACAACTTCACCAGCAGCTTAAAGTATCAGGGGAAACAATTGACAATAATTGAGGATTATTTATTTTAAAACTGATTGCTTTATTATGTTATGTGCATATGTTTTGCCTGCCTGTATGGCTGTGTACCACATCTGCACCTGGTGCCTGCAGAAGCTCCAAGAGGACACGAGAGCCCCTTGAAGTGGAGTTACTAGTTGTGAGTCACAATGTGGATTCTGGGAATTGGAATTGTGTCCTCTATAAGAGCAACAAGTACTCTTAGGTATTGAGCCATCTCTACAGTCCCCACCCCCTGCAAAGCATTCTTATTCAGCATGTATTTTTCCACCAGTTAGTTTAAGAGTGAAATTAAGCAAATGTGTTTTTTGAAAATATAGGTATTTTGCAATGTTTTTAAATCTTGTCACATTCTAACAGAAGTTTATTTTTCTTATTCTAACAGAAGAAAGAACAAATAAGGCCCTCAATATTGGCAAACATTTTGGCATATTATAGTATACTTCTATTAGCAAGGTTATTAAAACTGTCAGAGCCAATGACCCAATAAACAAGAAGGATAGATGTCCCCTCCAAGCCCTCTTGAGTCCCAGATTCACTCCTATCTTGCCTCTTTCATTATTTATTTTGAAATGGCAACAAATTTTTAAAGGCATCTTTGTAAAGGATTCAGAAACATAGTTTATTAAGTACAGCAAAATTTGTGCTTATTCCCAATAATAGTGACATTCAGAACTAACCATTAATTCAAAAAGTTATCAATCACTGGAAATATTTTGAGATCTTCTTAAAGAAGTCCTTTCTGAGAGGTAGCCAGTGGAGTTATGAAGGTTTTAGTTTTAGAATTGATAGATCAAGTTTCAGATTTAGCTTCATGGTTTGGGACCTTTGTGGAAAATGATTGAATGAAACCATTTCTATTGTTGATTTGTGAGTTGAAGCTCAAGATAATAACATTTTATTCCACATTAAGGCAACCATTACAGAAGTTAGAGGAACATCAGCTATAGTAGACATTGACCAACCTAATACATGTATGATGCATATCTTATGTACAATGCCCACCCACTCAAAACAGCAGATTCTCCCAGGAGTAGATAACTGATATAGAAATGTAGGCTATAGATAAGATAGGATAAAAGGGTGGATTGTTGAAGCTACTTTTAAAGAGCAACTTGTTTAAAATGTTTTACATTGGTATAGATTTTAGTTTATTGATACAAATTTAAAGTTAATTTTGTTATACTGTATGTATATTTCCACTCTTGTTTAAGGCATTATGTTTGTTCAGCGATTTAAATTGTAATGGATAATTAAAAAATACAGATTAATAATTAGTCTTCTATGGTAGTCAAACTTACAGTCATGTTAAGTTTTCTAGGTATACACAGATATAATTCAATTAGGTAGGCAATCTTCAAATACTTCAAAAACCTACAGAATATGCCATCTAAAATGTTTAAAAAACTTAGATGTTCCTGGACAATGAGACACATCTGCTCCTGGCAGCACCTCTTTACTTCAGAGAGAAGGATAGGCATCGAAGGCAATCCATATGTAGTTTATCTTCTTCTTGGTAAAAATAACCATTTGGGCAAGAAACTTTTTGCCTGGACTGCTTGACAAAATATCATATAAACTGGACATGCAGGACCCATAGGAAGGTGACCACTGAATTTTGCAAGGTGAGATGATCCTTCAGGTTCCTGCTTCACAAAAGAAACTGCCAGACATTCTACAGGACACAGAGAAAAAAATGACTGAGAGACTAGGCCTATAGGCTGAAGATGGATGCCCTAACATTACAGAAGAACTTGGGATGACTGTCCAGGTAGGCAGCTGTCTCTGTCATTCTAGATTTTTGGAAGTTGCCTACAATGCTCGTCTTGTTTACTTAGGTAATATTATATCCTTCTGGGATATTTGATATAGTTGAAGACTAAATAGTTATAATTTTCCTTGGTTCTGATATAAGATAAGTTAGATATAAAACCTTTGACTGACAAATATAAGATAGATAAAATATTTTCTTTAATTTTTCCAAAAACAGACTAGATATTGTAACTGTAATTCTTGCTTGATAACTGTTCTATTATATGTAATTTTACTATGTTAAAGTTAAACTCTTCCTTTTTGATTAGACAGAAAAGGGGAAATGCTGTGGGATAATGCCCTTCCACACTGGTTTAATAAAATGCTGATTGGCCAGTATCCAGGCAGGAAGTACAGGTGGAGCGAGCAGACAAGGAGAATTCTGGGAAGAGGAAGAGGAGAGTCAGGAGTTGCCAGCCAGACACAGAGGAAGCAAGATGGCAAGGCAGAACTGAGAAAAGGTACCAAGCCATGTGGCTAAACAGAGATAAGAATTATGGGTTAATTTAAGTGTAAGAGCCAGTCATTAATAAGCCTGAGCAAATAGCCAACCAGTTATAATTAATATTAATCCTCTGTGTGATTATTTTATAAAAAGCTGTGGGTCTGTGGGTGAGAGATTTGTCCTGACAGCAGGCCAGGCGGGACACAGAAAAACTTCTGACTACAGATAACACTAGCACATAACTTTGGAAGAGAAAGAGAATTATTGGAAGTTTAGAAAATAATCCCAAAGGTAAAGATCCAGAATCATTTGTAATAAATTAATCTGTAAGACTATTTATTACTGTGGCCATGTTTATTTACATTTGGGAAAGCTCCATCTCTCACTCTGTATTTCAATGACCATTTACAGAGGCAGGATTGCAACTGTGGCATGTACAGTGAAAGGAGCTGAAGTTCAGAACTCAACATTCAGGGTTTATTTGCACGTTTCCACAAAGGTTTTGAGTCACTTGTGTAATAACTAAACATTTGGAAAAGGTTTAGAATGGAACACAGATGATAGATTTCTTATAGTATTTCTTATGATGAAAAGATTACACTCGGTAATCACATTTTTTGAGATTAAGTCAGAGGACAGTGCATTGAATTAAGTCCCAAACAGTGTGATGAACATTGCCATAAATATTAAAATGCTACAACCAAGTAAAGCAAAAAATCTACAGAGCTGAAGAAACTTTTCTAGCTCAACTTCAGCAGAGAACTGGGTAGGTAGGTGGATACATACACACATACATAGAAGGTACATAATATATAATCCACAATAAATAAAGAATGATAATCTGAAAATTAGACAAAATTAAACAAAATTACTAAACAACAAATGAGGTAATGAGCTCCAAAGACAAAATACAAATGACCATAAGTTTGCACATCATGTTTATTTCTTCACTATTTACAACAGTGAAACATGGAACCAATCTAGATGTCAGTCATATGATGACTGGGCAAGGCCTGTGTGTACCAGCCAGGCACAGTGGATTACTCCTATCATCCCAGGACATGGGAGCCCAGAACAAGTGGATGGCAAGTCAAGCTTGAGCTATGCAGCTCATTCTAAGCCAGCCTCCTCGAAGTACTAAGACCCTGTCTCAAATAAACAACTGCAATTCTGGTCCAGTTTTTAAACCTGGAGAATTATTATTCATAAATAAAATCCTACTTATTAGAGTGTTTGTATCATAATGTGTCTTAAGATTCTTGTTGGGTAGTGTAATAAGGAGTTTATTTTCTAAGACAGTCAACAGAGCATGCTCAGCTGAAGCAAATGGAAGTAATAGGCTAAAATTACAAGTTTAATGACCTTGGCTATAATGGGATTGATATTAGTAAGAAATATCTTAACCTTACCATTTTGGGGTCTAAATATCAATGAGAGTGTGTATGAAAAGAACACTTTATTATAGTTATAAAAGCAGAGGGCAAGAGTAAAACATTCAATAACCGCCTTTTGCTATTGGAAGAGAAAGTACCTGTCAGGACAGGAAGAAAGGCACTGCATGCCTTCACCTGCTCTATGCATCTGTGCACTTGATATCAGGCCCATCTTCCGAAATATATTTCATTTTCATATTAATCCTCCAACTTCTTTTAGAACTTTATCATCACAACTAGCAGTTGTGTCTCCTCCATCTCATATAACTGACTTCACTTGAAGAGTAAAAGAAAGGCCTGTTGAGTATATTATCATAGTCCTGAGTAGTAGTTGCAGCCACCCCCACCTCCATTGCCCTCCCCATTCATCCAGTATCTTGGCTATGGCCATCAATCTGATTGCCATCTGTGTTCAGCCTTTTTCAATTCCAAACTTTCTCTACTCCCAAAAGTTCCAAAATCCAAAGTGTGTTTGTTCTTCCACGATGATACAATTGGAAGACTGCAAACATGTCTTCATGAGATGGATCATTTAAATATGATGTGCTGAAAATATTTTGTCCAAATTATCTTCAAGACATGTACACAGTATATAGGAAAACATAATTAAACATCAAGTCCAGATTTAGTCCCATCTCTACCATATATATTCAATGCAAAATATTTCAAAATTGAGAAACTCTGATTTCCAAAAACCTTCCTATTGCCAAGGAGCTGAATGTTGAGCCCTTGGCCTGAAACAGCAAAGCAATAGGCAGGCTCCCAATTTCCTGGCTCTCTATACAGTGAACATCAGTGGTCAGTTTTTCCACTTATCTGCTCTTTTTTCTATTTGCAACTGATAATTTGAAACTGGGGCCTTGTTATGTAGCTTATGACAGCAGGGAGCTCACAATTCCCCTGCCTCTAGAGGACTAGGACCACACAATAGGCACCATTTTCTTATTTTAAAACTTCTGCCTCACTCCACTCTCTTGCCTTGTGTGTTTAGTGTAATATCTTTAGTTTAACATTTGAGAATTAGTGTCCTGCAGAATTTTGTTCTTTGTATAATGCTTTGAGGAAAATATATTTGAAACAAAATTCCAATTTGTATCACTAAATGCTTCCAGTCTCTACCATACCATCTTCTGACTGTTTTCATTCAGTTTTCCCACAGCAACACTAAACGCTAAACTTTCTAACTGGAACTCAATCTATTAGTGCTAAAATTTGATTGTTACCCAGGTACATTGATTTTAATAAATGTGCCAGTTACATGTTTAAGTGTGATTATCTACTCCTTTTATCCCCTTCTCAATCCTAATATTCACTGTCTTCAAATCACACTTGAAATTGTTCTTACTTTTGTGGTCCATATGCACATTCCTGGTCTGGCCTTCACTGCAGCTGGCTAGTACTTCTGGGCTAATTTACAAGAACTGCCTAATTTACTCTGGACATTCACTCTTTATACTGCTGCCAAGGGTCTCATTCAGCTTCTTGCCCGGTTGATCTTTTTGTGAAGCTTGACATAATTCCCAAGAATCTGGGAAGGAAAATTATGCAAGGCCAAGTGAGTATGCTTTCGTTGGTACTTACAGTGCTCTCTTCTATCTTTGCTGGCCTCTCCAGCAGTGCAATGCCAGATTCATACCATCAAAGCCCACTCCACAACATATTTATCCTGGCATCATAATGATGCACCTTGTCTAACTATTGTGGTAAAGAGATGGAGAAAAGAAAATCATATGAAAGCAATAATTCTACCATGTTAGATTAATCTCCTACTAACTCTGTCTGGGTCTTCCCATGTACATATTCTTTTTCTATGAACTTTCTTGCAATCTACCTCTTCACAATAGGATAGGAAATTCATTGTATTCATATCCTACTTTGAATCGAGACAGGAGTGATCAATATCTCTGAATTTTATAGAACAGGTATTCTGAGTCCTACCTTAGGTGAGGGTATAGGAATAAGAGCCTTTTAACATTATCAAATTACTCTTTGAGGCCTCTGTGTTTACATAAGACTCAACCATCTATTTTATCAAGATGAGAGGAAGGAAATGCATTATATCAAACACCTGTATGTGTGGAGACACCATCTTCCAAGCACCTCTCCCTCTGGATGAATAGAACTGATGCTGTTTTTAGGAGAATCTTGATATTTATCTTCCAATTCTGTCTACCAAAGCTGAATAAATGAGTTGCCTAGAATTCAGCAAAGATTTCCTTCTTTAATTGTTATCACCTTTGGAAGGACATGCATATGCACAAAATAGATTAGTTCATGAGCAAGTTAATGTATCCTATTGTGTTTGTTGTAACATGAACAACTGAGCTCAGTGTGCTCACCTACAGTTAGGCCATAATTGTCTGCCTGTGAATACATCTGTCTCAGCACATACCCTATGTCTTGAAACACCATAAAAAGCTTAGGTATTCATTTGTAATATTTAAGAAAAATCAAATATGTAGCCAAGAATAAGTGTGCTTGGCAAGCTTCCCAATTTGCATAATTGAAAGCATATGAGAAATCATGCTTCATTTTCTAGGAAGATGCTGAGTTTTACGAAGAACATGTTTTGCCAAATTAATCTCCAAAGAAAGTATTTGGTGCTTGGACCCTAAGTGTGGATTCTACAGGCTTAAACCATAGAGTGGCATTGTTTACTGCTCATCACCATTGTAACAGTGGTGAAGCTGGTCACATTTAGTATGCAGACTAGATTTCTTTCTTTATATGGGGGGGTGGTTGATAATTTATCATTATCACACATCTTTAACAGGTTAGACATTGATTAGTTCAACTTCAAGTTTTAGATGGTGCAGTCTGTACAAAGACGACTTTTGACAACAGCCCCTGTGTAGAAAACTGCTCACAGCATTGCACTGAGTGAGATACAGACCCCAATAGTGAAAGAAGAATGGTTTTTAATGGACAACACAACCTCAGACAATACCTATGCAGAGTCTTCTCGTCTACAGTTCTCAAACGCGGAAGGAAGATTTTTAACTTCAGAGGAATCTCCACACCTGTTTAGCCACCTTGAGTATTGAAGAAAGTTTCTCCTCTTTGTCCTGAGATTTTTTCCAACATCTCTAGAAAGTCAATGGATGGTCACACTTAAGTGACAGCATGTAGAGCATAGAGCATGAAGAGTTTATGCAGGATAACAGGATAGAAAGCTAAGCTCAGTCCTCAGGGGTTAGTTAATTGGGAAATTTGTTCAAAGATCACCATAACTTATCATCTTCTGGACTTTGAGTCTTTAGAACCTCTTCTGGGGCAAGCCAGTGGCCACAGATAGTTTACACAGGGTTGTTTAGAAAAGATGGTCATCTTTTGATTTTTAATTTAATCATCTTACCATCAATGAAACCACCAGATGAGGGTGAAAAGAGACCTTTGATATATTAGTGGCTTTTATAAAGAGGGGATCACACACTTATGAAACAGGGATAAATCAGCCCTCACACACCACTTCAGGAAGCTTTACACATGCAACTCCATACTTCCAAAAAACAATAAATGATGTGATTGAAACAGGATCCAATTTGAATAAATCAATAGGCTGCCACAACTTTTCATCAGAATAATTACAAATCACTGTTAGATCACAGAATTGAATTCTAGAGACCAATGTTAAAACTGGTCATGGTGCTGAGACCACAGAGCACATGATGAGATGGTTAAGTCCTAAGCCAAAATGGAAGACCCTGTTGTAGGTAAAAGCAGTGAACTGTAACAGTCATGTTCTGTAGACATGCCCCAAATGTGATAACTCCCTCATAAGCTGATCCATTGCATATGCATTGATACCCACTCAGAAATTATCAAAACTACAGAAAAGTATATGCACTGATGGACCCATCAGACTGCCCTAGCCATCCTGTGCCTTGAGACCAAATTGTCTGCTCAAATCTGCTATAGTAGTGAAAAACATGGAAAAGCCAGCAGCACCAGTATGGGGTCTTGATATAGGTTGAAAGCTTTTGTTGGCTCTACAACTATTACCTTTTCATAGGAACTCATGAACTTTAGATCAACAACTGTAGAACCTGCATGGGACTGTACTAGACCCACTGCATAAGTGAGACAGTTGTGTAGCTGGATCTGGTTGAGGGATCCCTGGCAGTGTAATCAGGATCTATCCCTGGTGCAGGAGGTGGCTTTCTGAATCCCATTACCTATGGTCAGACACCTTTCTCACTCTTGATGCAGGGGGGAATGGGCAGGGTCCTGTCTCAACTGAATGTACTAAGCTTTGCTGTCTCCACATGGGAGGACTTACCCTTTTGGAGGAGGAGATGGGCAGTGGGTCGAGCGGAGAGGTGGAAGCGTAGGGAGTGGGAGGAGGGATTAGAAGGGGATCTGAGGTTGGTATGTAAAACAAATAAAATTTTAAATAAAAAAAATCTGTATCAGTAAACCAAAATCCATACCTATGTAAAAAAACTACCTTTTTAGACTGTACTCATTTTTGACACTGCATCCTGTGTATCTCATGTTCTATCTAACCAATGAAGTCAGTAGTCTGTGTCTTTGTCCTGCATTCAAAATACTAGAGGCTATCACTAAAAGTTATATGAATGAGAATGTATAGTTTCTATATAATTTGATAATAAAGGAAAGACAAATTTAGCTTCCAATTAAATAATTTTGAAAACTGCACAAAATAAAGTCAAAGAAATGTTGAATTACACATTAAACTAGGACACCGAAAACTATTAAAAAAAAAAAAAAAACCTATAAATTCATACTATAAGACCAAAACATTGATCAACTACTAAACATCTAATTAAGATGAATGGAACATGAATAAGTCACACAATAACTTATATGAAGAAATAACCATTAAATTGGAGATAATTAAAAGAGTCCAAAAATATATGAATGATATTTAATTTGTTTATAATGGGTCATGTTTAATGCATGAAAATTAACACTAGGAAATGAACTATCACAGTGTGCTCATGGCTTTAGAGACCCAAACTAACCAAATAAGAAGCAGTAATTCTATTTTTATAAGAAATTGCCCCAGCCATGTATCATGACTACACATCATATTATGACATGAGTATAGTATGGCAAGTTTTGACAAATTCCAACCAATTATTACCAATCAGGTTAAACTTTTGAACGTTCATCAAAATTCCTTAGCAATGATATTTAATACACAGAGAAAAGAAGAATATTGAACATATAATGCCTTGACCTTTGGTAGGTTTGGCAGAAAGAAGATAATTCAGTGTAAGGAAATCTGTCAATACACTTTCTCATGTTCACAACAAATCTCTCTAGAATAGATACAAATCACTTCTGTATGTTTTCTATTGTCACTTCCAGAAGATGGCTCCTGCAGAGGCTGCCAATCATTCCATAGCCCTGAGCCCAAGAGTTGGCTGTTACTGAATTTCTTAAAATTTTAGAAATTTTTGACAAAAAAACATTTTTCTCTTCTTTCAATATTTCCTTCACTTGGCTTTCACAGCTCTAAATTGTCCTTGTCTCCTTACACCCTTGTATTTTACTCTCAAAGCCCCTTTTTTGCTGGTAGGGAACTAACCGTGAACTGATTCATAGGCATTATTTGTGATAGCTTCAGCCTAACTTGGGATTAGCATCTGGATCTTGGGACTGGAATAGTGGCTGACACAACACAGGACATGGCAGTTTCTTCACCTCCGTGGGATAACTGAAGTCATAAGGCTATTGGACAACACCATCTTATATGAAAAGCACATCCAAGGTCAACATGTCTGTTGTGTGACAAAACTTCTCATAGGGAGGTACAGCACATGTTTACTCGCCCCAGACAGGGACCCTACAGAAGACCAAGGCATGAATATCACCAAAGTCCAATTAGTAAACCAATGAATTTTATTGGAGTTACTTATAAGAATACAAGTGAAGGGTGAGGGGTTACTTACAGGAGCAGAAATGATTCAAAGACAGTTTATCCCGAAAGCGCTCATCCCACCACAAAGGCTGGGAATCCTGAACACACTGAAAAGCTTCCAGGCAGCTCAACAGAATGTCCCTTCTACTGGTTTAAAACTCTTCCACGAAGCTTGGTTGATATCTGCTTTTTCCAGGAAGCTGGTCTAGTCTCAGAATGTTCTTTGCATTTAGGCTTGTCTGCCAGTGACTCTCAGCAGGTTTTATTGTTACTCTTGGGATGAAGTGGCCGAATGAATCTTACCAGTTTCAAGGACTTCTGAAAGCTATCTTTTTGTTGTTTAACTTTTGTCTTAAGGTGCTTCCCTACAGAATCTAATGTTTTAATCTTAGAAGAAACTGCTATACAACAGTGTCTGAGACTCCCTTCCCCATCTCTAACTCTATCCAACATCTACCTCGGGCTATATTTTCTATCTCAGCTAACAGTAACTTCATTCTTCCAGGCTCTCTTTTTATCATCTTTCACATTCTCTCATCAGCTAATTTCACACACAGTTCTAATAATCACTACTTATGGAACCACCTGAAACTCCACCCCATGTCACTTCTATACCATAGTAGGTGAACAATATTCTACACTGTCTCTAGTTTGGGCTGTATTCTGATGAACTATTGTCTTGCCATTCAGAAAACATTGTAAGGTTTCAAAGAAACATACATCCGATCATTTTTTATTTTTGTTGTGAGCCTAGCCTTTAACAGCTGAGCCATCTCTCTAGCGCCCGATCATTTTTTAAAAGCTCATTCACCCCTGTGTCTTTCCATTTTACCCAAGTAGACTCCCGAATTCCTACTGAGTGCTTTCACTACCTGGTACAAATTCAGAGCTGGGCAGTCCAGGAAGTCTCTCCTCTGCCTTGCATACTTCTCCTACCTCAGCAAAAGCAAAGCTTCCAGAGAAGAAATGTGGGAAGGTGGCTCTCTTTCTGGAGTATCTTTAACAGATCACACCCCAGAGTCTGACTTTCTCGTTCTTTTTTTTAGTTTATTTTTTTAATTTTTTATTGAAGAATTTTTTTATTCATTTTACATACCAACCACAGATCCTCCTCTCATCCCTTTCTCTGCCCAACAAACCCTTTCCCTGACCTTTCCATCTCCTCTAAAGGAGTAAGGCCTCCCATGGGAAGTCAGCAAAGCCTGACACATTCAGCTGAGGCAGGACCAAGCCCCTCCTTCCTACATAAGGCTGAGCAAGGCATCACACCATAGGCAATGGGCTCCAAAAAGCCAGCTCATGCACCAGGGATAGATCCTGATCCCACTGCCAGGGTCCCCTCAGACAGACCAAGCTATACAACTGTCTCCCATATGCAGAGAGACTTCCTCATTCTTTATGGGATTTTTGTTCAGGTGTATCCTTTTTCATGATGTATTACACCCTGTTTAAATGACATCACTTTCTTCTCAGAAATCCCATTTCTTCCCATGCCCTAGCACCTAGTTAGCACTTATATGTGTCTGCATCATGTCCCTCTTCCAGGCTACAGGTTCTTAGGGTATTTGCACATTCCTGTAGTTCCAGTTTCTAAAGCAGTATCAACACTTAGCCTTGAGAAATGCTCTTTGCTAGGTGGGTTGAATTAATTAATAAAAAATAATGCACGAAGAATAGTTGTGGTGGCTATCATTGACTACACGAGATATTGGGGAGGCTCACTTAGGGGCATGGATCTGAACTGCTCTAGATAATACATAATCTCTATGATGACCAACAGTCTGGACCTGGCTGAGCAGAGCAATATGATTGTGGATGAGGGGATGTTACAGATTGAGAACCAGAATTAATTTAGGAGATTGCTATCCCTTTGAGAACCATGTAACTGCATGTGACCTGAGTTCCTGTGACAAGCATGTAAAATTCTCAGAATGGAGAGCTTTTGCCAGCATCCTGCCTCTGCCAACTGTGAAGATAAGAAAAGCATCTGGAATCTACATGAAGATTTCTGAGCTTTGCTATCCATATTCTTACCACCACACTTAATATATGTTCAGATTTAGAACTACATTCTTCAGTGGTGCCGTCTAAATTCACATAATGTGTGTCTAAATACCACACACTCTGGTCCCTGTTAGACTATATCACTCACACATGGCTCAGAAAAAAAAAAAACTGTTTTATTCTCTCCTTTAGAAAAGAGGTATTTTTATATTTACAAGGAATTAAGCTGTCTACCAAATGTAGCACTGGTACAGCATTGTGGCAATAGCAGGAAAAAATGTATGAATTACACTTTACAACAAAATTTCAAAGTAAGTAAAGACCTGGTGTGGTAAAAGAATCATAAGACACTACAAAAAAATGAACAACTCCAGAAGAAAATAAATGGCACATTTCAGTCATAGACTACAGAAGTTATTCTTATTCTACTTATTACTATTAAATTTATTTATTTTGCATCCTGACAACAGTTTCCTTTCTCTCTTCTTCTCCCATCCCCTCCCACACACCTCCTCACTCCCCCCCCCCATATTCTCTTCCTTCATTTCTATTCAGAAAAATGCAGGCCTTCATGAATATCAACAAAACATGTCATGTGCTTAGTAATACTAAGCACCTTCCTTTGTATTAAGCCTAGACAAAACAACCAAATATGAGGAATAGGGACCCCAAAGCTGGCCAAAGCATTAGGGACAGCCCCTGCTCCCACTGTTAGGAGTCCCATAAGAAGACCACTGTCACATGTATGTAGAGAGCCTAGGTTGGTCCCATGAAGGCTCCTGGCTGTTGGTTCAGACTGTGTGAGCTCCTATGAGTCCAGGTTAGTTGTTTCTGTGTGTTCCCTTATGATGTCCTGACCCCCTTGGCTTGTATATTCCTTCTTTTCCCTTTTCAGTAGGATTTTCTGAGCTAGGCCCAATGTTTGACTGTGGTTCTCTATATCTGGGCCATCAAGTCTCTGAGTCTTGCCACTCCAAGTAGTGTCAGGGGTGGGCTTACTCTCCTGGCATAGGTCTCAGGCTGGACCAGTCATTGGTTGGCCACTCCTACAATCTCTGTCACCCTTACTCCAGCACATTCCATAGTCAGGACAGACTGTAGGTCTAAGTTTATGTGGCAAGGTTGGTGTCCTAATCCCTCCACTGGAAGTCTTACCTGGTCACAGGCGATGACCAGTTCAGGCTACTTATCCACTATTGCTAGGACTCTCAGTGGGAATCGTTCTTGTAGGTTCCCAGGTGTTTCCCTTGCATCACGTTTTTCCTGACCCTGAAATGCCCTCCTTTTCTAGTAGTCTCTTTCAGTACACTCCTCCTCTAGCCGCCAGAACCTAATTCCCCATGTTTCCTTCCCTACCTGCCCACAAAATCTCTTCCATATTCCCTTCTGAGAGATCTGAGAATCCCCTTTGAGGACTCTCTGTCACCTATCTTCTCTGGGTCTGTGGATTGTAACATGGTTATCCTTTTATAAGTGAGTACATACCATGTTTGTCTTCCTGTGTCTGGGTTACATCACTCAGGAGGAGTTGTTTTTTGTTTGTTTGTTGTTTTTTTTTATAGTTCTATATATTTGCCTCCAAATTTAAGGCCACTGATTTTAACAGGTGGGTAATATCCATTGCTTAAATTACTACATTTTCTTTATCTGTTCTTTGGTTGAAGAACATCTAGGTTGTTTACAGACTGGTTATTACAAATACAGCTGCTATGAACATAGTTGAGAAAGTGTCCTTATGGTATGATTCAGCTTGCTTTGGGGTATTTTCCCAAGAGTGGTATATCTTGGTCTTGAAGTAGATCAATTCCCAATTTTTGAGAAACCAATATTTTGATTCCCAAAGTGGCTGTACAAGTTTGCACTCTCACTGGCAATGGAGGAGTGTTCGCCTTGCTCCACATCCTCTCCAGCATTAGCCTTTACTTGTGTTTTTTATCTTAGCCATTCTGACAGAAAGGATTCTCAGAATCACTTTGATTTGTGTTTCCCTGGTAGCTAAGGATGTTGAACAATTCTTTAAGTGTATTTTAGCCATTTAAGATTCTTCTATTGATAATTCTCTGTTTAGATCTGTATCCCATTTTTAAATTTGGATTATTTGGGCTTTTGATGTCTAGTATCTTGAGTTCTAGTTCAATATATATATATTTTGTCCTATTGATAGTGTTCTTTGCCTAACAGAAGCCTTTCAGTTTCCTGAGGTCTCATTTCTTAATTGTTGATCTCAGTGTCTGTGCTGCTGCTGTTCTGTTCAGGGAGTTGTCTCCTGTACCAATGTATTCACGGATATTTCCCACTTTCTCTTCTATCAGGTTTAGTGTATCTGGATTTATATCTTTGATCCACTTGGACTTGAATTTTGTGCAGGGTGATAGATATGGATCTGTTTACATTCTTCTACATGCAGACATCCAGTTATGCCAAAAGAATTTGTTGAAGATGCTTTCTTTTTTTCCATTGTATAATTTTGGCTTCTTTGTAAAAAATCAGGTGTCCATAGGTGTGTGGATTTATGTCTAGGTCTTTGATTCAATTCCATTGATCCACCTGTTGTTTTTTATGCCAATATCATGCTGTTTTTATTACTATAGTTCTGCAGCAGAGCTTGAAATCATGGCTGGCGACATCTCTGGAAGTTCTTTTATTTTATTTTACAGGATTATTTTAGCTATCCTGGGTTTTTGTTTTTCCATATTAAGTTGAGTATTGTTCTTTCAAGGTATGTAAAGAATTGTATTGGGATTTTAATGGAGATTGTGTTGAATCTGCAGAATGTAAGATTTCCAAGAGCCAGAATGCTAAACCTGATCTCAGGATCAAAACTCTTATGTTGGGTTAGTGATACACTGCAGAGTCTCTGTGGCAATGACTAGGAAGTTTCTAAATTAATATAGTATAAAATTATTACCTTTCCTATGATGTGAATGATGAATTGATATAAAAATGAACCACCAGGGAAAGTTCTGAGTCAAGGTTATAAACTGACAGCTGATTGTAAATGTGGTATTAAAGGCTTTTAAATGCAAAAAGGTTCTCAATAAGGGAACTTATCAAGGCCAAATATCTAAGGTGCTTAGTGAGTACCTGAGAGCTTAATACTGTTTGGGGCCAAGAACTGGAAAGTAGGTAGTAGGCAGTCTTCTAAATTTCAATATGTACATATTAGGTCAATAGCTCTGGTGAGGTTGGACAATTATGCACTCATATGTTATTTTCCTAGGCAGGTCCATTTCTGCAAACATCAGGCACTCAAGTGCCTCATAAAATAATGAGCATTAAAATTTAAAATATGTTTGAATGTTGTCTAAAATGAAATGTACTTGAAGATTAAAAAGACTTTATATGATGTTTATTACTTTTAATTATGTCTATATGTGTGTGGTGGATGTGTATATGTACCATATATATACCATAGAGTATTGGGTTTACTGGAGCTGGAGTAGTCATTAGTGGTGATGATTCCCTATGGTGGGTGCTAGAAACTGAATTCATATTGTCCTGTAAGAGCAGTACTTGCTCTTAACAACTGAATTACCTCACCAGCCATGTGCTGAGATATTTTAAAGGGATAATAATTGAGAAAGGGTTTGTATCAGTCTCTATAATTAGGAAAAATATAAGGAAGATTATTATTGTAATAGTCTTTCTCATATTTCTTAGATATAAGTAGAAAACAGTAGTAAAATAGAATTTGTAGTATGTATCATCTTGTAAAAAAACACATACATCATATGTGTTCATGTGCATGTACATGTGTTCATAGTATGTGTGTGTATGTTTAAAACTTTGGAATAATTAAGACGTTCAAAGCTGCCTGTAATCAGAAGGTACTGAAACATGTTAATGGTTGAAGATGCAGCAAAATTGTTCCACTAGAGTATTCTACTTTTTATACTAAATGAATAAATGTTATATTTTTTATGGTAGGAGTTTTTCCATTTAAAATCATAAACCGGTATAAACAGTGTGTCTATCAGTTATTCTAATTACACTAAACCACGTTACTTTTAATACTAGACTTTTTCATTCTGAAGTTTTATCCACATCCCAGCATAGTCTAAAAATAACATCTGAAAAACATATTAGCTCTTGATATTGAATTAATTTATTATTTTGCACTCATACAACTGAAAATAAATAAAATCCTAAATCCTCCAACCTAACATGTATTAAATGCTAACTGTTACTTACAAAATATAATTAAAATGAAACTGTTTGGAGCATTTTACAAAGAAGTACAATGTTCCAGAAGATCAGAGAAACATGCAGGCTCATTTGTTGAGTAAAAATAAATGCTGATATTGTATCTCGAAGGAATTGAAAACACTACCAGTGATAACAATGATAATTGTCCACTTTTCTTACAAAGTGAAAACATCTCCTTCTATATAAAGCCACAAGAGAATTCTCAGTCAGGTTTTTGCTTCAAGAGAAGTTACTGAAAGTGAGAGTTGCTATGCTATAGCAAGATGAATGCCATTTTCAAAGTTGTCTACCATCTAAGACAGAGAAGTGTTCCTCTTAATGCCTCCATTTTGCTTTGTATCATGTAACAGCTGATGGACCATGAGGCTGGTACGTTCAAGTAACTAAATTATGACCTGTGTTTTCTAGGGGATGAGCTTTTCAAAGTAGAAGAGCTAAATTCACTGAGCGTATTTAATTAGGCATGTCTCCTTGAAAATGCCCCCTCCCAAAGCAAACTTTAATCAGATGACTGTAAAGTGATCTGAAAGTATGGGGAGAAGTTTTACATCTGTGCCACTCAGATATTTTAAAATTAGGCATAAAAGTGAGTGACATTTTGTTGCATTGAATTTTAGAAACATCTTTCATTTGAAAATATTTCCAGACATTTAACAAGTCCAAAATGTGACAAGATTTATCTCTTCCCAATTTAGATGTCTGATTTGACTAATGAGGCAGGGCTTTTCATTTGAAAATGTTTCCATTTTGGATTTATTTTTGCTTAAGCTTCTTTCAGATCACAGCAAGGCCCTGGAGCAGCAATCTTGACTTCACTTTTTTCTCCATGTTTTACTGAGTATTTTATTCTTTTTTGACTACTTTGGGAACTGTGGCCACTGAGAATTTTCATCAAGTAAGTTCAACTCATGGAATTTATTTAAAGTAACAGACTCCTGATTCCTGTTATTCATTCAGCATCAGGAACAGAACAGAGCATTTCCCTTTTCTTTACACACCTAAAGCAAGAAATTTTCAGAGGTAACCCCAATGGATGGCAAAAAAAAAAAAAACCCGAAATACAGACCTCAAAATCGAAGCCCCTTGTCAAGTTGCTAATGTGAACAGCATTTCACTCAGAAAGACATGTTTTATTTTTCATATGTGTATGGATGTGTGTGTGTGTGTGTGTGTGTGTGTGTGATATTGTTTAGCTGTAATGAATGATAATGGGGCACAATCTATAGTAAACATACCACTCTGGTAATCTCCACCAACACAAATGCCCTGAAGATGTATCATTTCAACCAATGTAACTTTTATATAATCCAACTTTAAATATGAGTAAATGATTAGAAATAAGAGGTAATTAAAAAGAAAAACTAGTGGAACAGGTATTAACAGAAAAATGCTCACAATATGACATATTGTGAATAACAGTGATAGAGGCTTTAATTCATCCAGAGATTTCTATGAAACCTAAGAAAGAAAGGTGCCAAACAAGACTATCTAGAGAATTAAGAGCTACACTGAGGGTTGGTGTACTCAAAAACATCCACGAGGCAAACACTCATGGGTGTTTTAAGTGGCTTCCAATGCAAAAGTGAAGTAAGCATGGCTGACACTGTGGTCTGAGCCCTGGTCTTTCCCAAGACTTTCTCTCAGATTGTGCACCATGACAAATGTTCAACAAGACAAAATGCGAAACAGCCTGGGAGATAAATCCTCCCACATTGCCAGGTCATTATACTGAAGAAAAAAGTCATTCACATTGGCATGGAAAAGAGTGTGCTACATAGAGAACATGCAGGAGATTCATTACTGAGTTACAAGGCATAAAATAGAATCAAGAAATTGAAATATTCATCACCAAGCATGGTATTAGAATATTAACAAGCTAGTACATATAAATGCAGATATATAAACATTGTTAGGCATCTCCCTTCATAAGTGATGCTTATGCTGTTGGATAAAGCATGTGTGATTATCCGTTCTTAATCAGAAGACATATTGGTAAGACTTCTTGCTTTCTACTGCCACAAATACTTCATGGTGGGAACTGACCCAGGAAGATATTAGTTTGGGTCTTACTTTTTTAAAAATGATAGTCTGCATTTTTCCAGACCTTTTTTTTTTAATGCACTGTGATAAGACCTTGTCATTTTCTGCTATGCAACACTATGGACAGGCCATTTTGTAATTGTCATTTGTTTCTCACTAAATCCAGTTAGGCAGTGTGGGCAACAAACGATTTGGAAATGTAGTATTCTATGAAAAACGGAGACCCATTCACACAAATCTATAGCATCACTGGATTAAGACCATTCTTTGCTGTGTCTTCAGAAGAGATTTGCAAACACTTCATCTTCACTTGTCTCATTTTTAAAGTAAAAACACTCAGTTTCTCTGTCAAGGGTAGTGTTTGGGATATTTGTAATATTCCCTCACAGATTTCCATGTAAATGTGCAATTGATTTCATGAAGAAGTTGGTTGCATAAAAAGGACAAATATACACAGAGAAAAGGAATGTGCATTTGTGATGGTGAGTCACCTGGATGCTGGTTTTTGTTCAACTCTTATTATGACACTGAGACCCTATTCAACTCTTTGAATCTCCACTCACTAATTTGCTCAACTGTAAAATGTGAAAGTGCCATGAACCAGGTTATCAACATTTCTCCTCAGGAATCTGCAACGCATCCTTAATATGTCTTCTCATACCAAATGAGGTATGTTTCAGATACTATGCATATTGATTAACCAAATATTATGCAAATGTGTCAATTTTTCTTAAAATCACACAGAAAGCTAGGCATTACGTTAGCTCTAGTAGCCACTTGACAGAGCATCTGAAAACCACAAGCAGTCAGTGAGGACTAAACACCCACCACACAGATACCTCATGGCATAGTCCTCATATGTATGTGCCATATGAATTTCTAGATTCTTAAACTCCTATAGTTATAAGAAATTATTGGCTTTGTAATCTTATTATAAGAAGGAGATGTCACATAATTCAATTATGCATGTTGTATAATTGTTCACTGCTACTTTAATAAATCATCCTTGATAGTTTGTAGGAAGGCAAACTGCCTGTATGTTCAGAAGACACATGTTTTCTGTCACTGGCTATAGACACCTGCCATTTTCATGCAAATCAAAGATGCATGTGTCTGAAAATCTTTCCTCAAAACCTCAAATATAGCCTTGAAAGCATGCTTACAAATACAGCTTTCATAGGTAAGGTGGCCATGGTCAGGCAAGCATAGCTTGGGATATGTGCTAGAGCTGTTCTGGTAAAGTCATTTTGATTGGCTAAAGGAAAGAGGACTTGAAATTCTTACTTGAGGTCATGGGTGTGACTTTCCTCAGAGTTGCACGTGGGAAACAAATTGCACACACACACACACACACACACACACATTTCTAAGGTACTCATCAGCCACCTATACAAGGAAATGCAAGGTTGAGAAATAAGGGATTCAAAACTTTGTGTAAAGACGAAAGGATAAGCAATAAATTCATTGTTATCAGAGAGCAATAAAAGTGAGTTAAATCAGTCCAGGAAAAGAATACTGGGAAACCTTTGGTCACATTGTAAACCCATTCACTAATGTGAAAAAGAGTGGTGGTAGTTGGGAGGAGCTGACTGCAACAAACAGAATCTCTCCCATTCTGGCTTGCAGGCTAATCTCTGCATCAGCTGTGCACCAAGTCTTTGTAGCATAGTGGTGGCTACTTTAAAAGGTAAAGAAACGGGTGAACTATAAACTATGGAAAGAACAATCACACAGATGGAGACATTGCCTAGTGATGTGCACAAGAGAGAGCTTCAGGATGTCTGAAGGGGATCTAAAAGTATGTGACAACCAAGGACTGTTATTGGTTTAATCTTCATCTTAGAAGGGAAAAACAAAAAAACAAAAGTATAAACACAAACACTCCTTGTTCTGTTCACATATTGTCTTGTAGCTAATGAGTAGCTATGGAGGCTGTATCAGATTATTTAACTTTTCTGAGCCTCAGTATCCCATATGCTATGGGGCAAGTTGAATCCCCACCCAACAGCATGGTTGTCAGAACAAAATGTGGTCACCACACCAGGCAGAAGGACCTTTCCTGGGGATGTAGTGGGAGAGAATAAATGCAACCTGTCATTTCATATAGAAGCTGGCACTGTCCTTTCTGTCCTTTATTCAGGTTTATTTGATAAAGGCTCCATGTTGTCTCTGCCATCCTAAATACAGTCCTTGACTTTTATGTTTGTAATTCTATAGCAGTCATTCTATAGCATACCCTCTAGGAAACATGCTGCATCACTAATTCATTTTATAAGCACAGCAACCATGGCTGTGTGGAACCTGCTGAATTAGACTTACTTTGTTCACAAACACTAAAATCAAATTAAAGAGCCCATACTATTAATAGCAATACTTATTCAGCTCCTTTCCTCTTTAAAGTGCTCTATAAACATTAAGTAATTAGTCCTTACACTCTTCTGAGGTAGGTAAATAATTGTTAGCTCCAGTTTGAGGAAGCCAAGGTGGAGGTTAAATGGTTTGTTTGCTCAGGGCACTAGACTGAGGCAATATTTAATTCTCAAATTAGGGCATTTAAACGTGTATTAATTTATTTTGGGTGCTGTATTGAATTTTAATGATAATTTATCATATTACTTTATACTATTTCTACTACAAACTGGGTGGAAAACTAATTCATTGATAATTTAATGCAAATAGGTAGAAAAAGCTAGACATGTGGATTTCCAAAGTTTACTATGGCAGCAATTCATAGACAAGCTTTTAATTGTACATTCTTCCAGTGGTGCTGTTTTCTACACACACACACACACACACACACACACACACACATATATATATATATATATATATATATATATATATATATATATATATAGAGAGAGAGAGAGAGAGAGAGAGGAGGGGTAGGAATAATTCACACAATAAGTATAGACTAATACTAGAAATATTATTATAATATACTATTAGAAACCACATATTACTCTGTCTCCCAGAACTACAGAACAGTCATGGGCTACCTTGGGGGTATGAAAGCAACCATCTTTTCAGTGACGTACTCATTATATTTCCTCTACTCTCCACTTCATCTATCCTACACATGGCTGTCCAGGTTATATATAAAAGATTGTGAAGAGCATACTGTTCTTCCTTCCTTTTACAAATACCTCTATGTTTCTATCTCCATCATCAAGCCCTTCTCTGTGTTCTTCTAGAAATTATAGCAGAGAGTTCCCTGAGGTAGATTTGAACCACAGCATTTATGTTACCACATGACCAGCAACAATGGTTTACAATTGTTCTATTGTAACAGAAAAAAAGCATATCCTAATTTAAATGTGCATCTCAGTGCAAGGCATGCACTGAATCTCCTTGTGATATTAACTGAACAAAGACACAAGAACAGCAATCAGGTGTCTGAGCCACCTCTTTTAAAGATGAATTTTACTGCTGACATATTACTAATGAATTTTTCATGTTTCCCTTTGGTATTCACCAAAGGAAAAAAATCTTTGTTATTTGTTTACACATAGGCTTTCTAATCTTCTTATCAAGTCTTTTCCATAATCCTCATATTGTCAAAATCTCTGTGCTCTCCTTTATCTCACTTCAGGCAAACTCCACAAGAGTAGATCTCTATTGAGTAGAGAGCTTAGTAAGAAAGTTTTGTGAATGTAAAGGAATGCTTTGCATACACTTCAGATGTAAATACATGATATTAACACTTGACATGACCTCTTTATGGAGGTAACTAGACTATTACTTATCTGTTGCCGCATTTAAAAGAATAATGTAGATTAATTTCAAAGACTCAGACTAAGTGTGTCGATAATTTTTCTGATGTTCTAGAAATGGCTATTTGAATTTAAAGTGGACAGAGAATATTCTAAGCCTCTTGAGATTCTGTAACACTAATTACCTCTCAAGCTCTCCCTAGACCCTAGGGTATACAAATTCATAAAGAACAGGGAGACTGTGGAGATTTCAAAGCATTAGTTTATTTTTATGGAGAATATGAGGCAAATGAGAATTCTCTAACAAATATTTAAAGAACTGTTGATGATAAGAACCCAAGATGGGTAGTAGAGAGGGGCCACAAGGCATTGTCTGTAACTAGAGTTTTCCTGCCTGGCCCACAGTCAGGACAAATCTCTGTCACCTGCCAGTCCCACAGCTGCTCAGACCCAACCAAGTAAACACAGAGACTTATATTGCTTGCAAACTGTATGGCTGTGGCAGGCTTCTTGCTAACTGTTCTTATATCTTAAATTAACCCATTTCTATAAATCTATACCTTGCCACATGGCTTGTGGCTTACTGGCATCTTCACATGCTGCTTGTCATGGTGGCGGCTGGCAATGTCTCTCCCTGCCTTCCTGTTCCCTCAATTCTCCTCTCAGTTAGTCCTGCCTATACTTCCTGCCTGGCCACTGGCCAATCAGTCTTTTATTTATTGACCAATCAGAGCACATATAGACCATCCCATAGGAATCGTCTCAATCTGAGTTTTGTGATGATGTAATTACCAGCACAAAAGAATGGAGAAAATGCAGAGAAATAGAGGGGACAAGGTGTAGGCACAGCCTCTTCTAACTGAGTCCTAGCCCGCTGATGCCTCCTCCCAAATACCAGGAAAAGCAATGCAAAGACGAGCATTCCTAGAAGCCCTGAAGTTTCTCCACTGATCGTTTCTTTCCAGCTTAGTACATCAAGTTCCAGTCTGAATCCTGAGCAGGGCTGGGAGGAGAGAAGGTTACAGCTAGCTTGGATCTATTTTTCAGGTGCCCAGCCAGAGTGTAGTAGATGAAACTGAAAGTGTTTCAGAAACCATGAAGATGTGCCTTAGATTCCTGTAATGACTTAGGGAGTCAGGTTTGACAGGCTTGGCTGAACGCAGTAATAGGAGAATATAAAACAATCTCACATGTGTATTCCAGCTGAATTTAGACCATTGAAAAAACTTGATGGAATGGCATTATGCAGTGACTCAGCAAATCATTAGCTATCTCCATCTGTCTAACACACTGTATTAAACAGTAAACTATAGGCTGTTGGGATATCTCAGTAGATAAAGGGGCAGTTGTACCCATTTTGTGAAGCCCCCAGAGACCACCAAGGAGCCGTTTTCTGATGCAAGCACATAAGGGTCCTTTTATTGTTCAACTTGGGCCACCACCAGGAAGATGGAGGGAAATGCAGTGGCAGTGGGCCCAGGTATATAAAAATAGGGAAAAACCACAAGCCAGGAATTGGCATCTTGGGATTGGGAAGAAGGGCTATGGGGCAAGGTGATTTTTTTGAAACATTGGTCTAGACTTTGGGCACAAAACCACATTTGAAACCATTGGGTTAGACTTTTCGGTGGGTAAACACAACTTACTCAGCAGGATTATCTGGACTGCTCAGCAGGATTACCTAGATATCTTCAAGAGCCATAAATCACAGACCGAATGTCTGCAGGAGTATACTGCTCTGTATCTGTTCTAGTTGTCATGACACATTCCTGAGGTCCTTCCTGGAACTGAGCACAGTAGGTGGTCTGAGATGGTGTTCCTCCCCTTAGATGGAGTCTCTAGTGCCTTCACAGGGCTTGCTGTCAAGTCTGAGGGCCTGAGCTGGATTCCCAGAACTCACATGGTGGAAGGAGAGAACTGACTCCTGCAAGTTGTCATCTGATCACCACATGCAAGTCACATTATGCCCCCCAAATAAATAAATAAATGTAATTTTAAAACTAAAACAACAGCGAAACTGTAAGCCACCTGTAATGTTGCTGCTGTAAAATATTAACCTGAAGTAGGTTCTTTATTACTACCAGCATAACTCCTTGCTGAAGCTTGATTTGGGTAATACGTGCTGACATCTACAGGGGTCCTGCCAGTGGGAAGTACTGTGATGAAAATAAGTAAGCAAATTAATAAATATGTGAGATGGCAATTCTATAGTACAAGGCTGTGGTGACTCTGTGTAAACCTGAGGAGAGCTCCGCATTCAGTACCACAGTTATTTACTAAGCCCAAATAGCGTAAAATACCAATGTTTTTATTTGTTTCTACTGGAAATCACCACTGGATTTATGAGGACCCTGTGTTTGTGAAAAGGGAGAGTGCCTGGTGAGGTAGCTGTATACACTGAGTATGGAAACATCCTCAGAGCCTCCATGTCCCTCTCATAGATTCAGTAATACCAAAGGAGGAAGATTTTGAAGAAAATAGCAGTGATGACTGATGAATAAATTTAAAAATTATGAGACATGGGCAAGAAGAGGCTTTTCAGTAATCAAGCATGTGCCTTATTATTTCTTAACCTCAGAATGATCCAAGTTCAATATATTCATTTTGAGAAATCTAATTGCTGCAAATTCAAAACAGATACATATTTTTCTAAGCAATAAATAGAGCTATTTATTTTATGCTCTCTGAAGCATAAAAGAGTCAGTGCAAAGAAACAGCTGCATCCCCCAAAGAGAGGCTCAGACCCTCAGAAACACAGTCGCTTTGTAAGTGGACGAAATGCATAGGCAATTCCATTTCCCTGCCTCCAGAAAGTATGAGTGAAGGGTCCTTTTAGACAGCTGCGAAGATGAGTGATTTACACGGCTCAGACAATAGTGGGATGAAACCTGCGTGCACAGATGTCACCTTCAGAGTAAGTGTGGCACTGACAGCTCTGCTTATCTGCTCCACCACCTAAGACAAAGCAAACTGATCTTAAAATGAGGAAGCAATGTGCTCATATTCACGGAAATACCAACTGAGTCTAGACTCTGCATTCTGTTGTTCATCCAGGGGCTGAGACACGCTAGCTGTGTGGTTTTCTGTATGGTCTACTTTCTCTGTTGCTGTCAATGGACTGAAATGGAGATATGCAAACAGAATGAGTTCTTAGTGATTCTGAGCCTCCTTGATTTTCATAAGGCTTTGCTATCTCTATGAGACGACTATTTCAAATTCAGGTTATTTTTGTTTGTTTGTTTTTGTTTTGTACCTTCAACTTGATCTAGAATGTTTTCCATTTAATATTATCCCATGTCAAGCATTCTAACATGGCAATCAAATCAGATGGTTGTGCAGGGACCTGTCCTGGTGATAAGAGAATCTGGACCCAAGATTTTGAAAAATTCTATTTCTCACTGTTTGAACTCACACCACTTCTGATGGAGGCTGAATTCTTAGTGTTTTTTTTTTTTTTACCCTACAGCAACTTCCTCTTTCCACAGTCATGATCCACCACAACAGTGCTCAAAACAGCCAGAGCTGTAGATAAGAGGATTTTAATAGAAGTAAAATAACTATTTACATGGCAACACACACCTACATAACTTCAAAAATTAAGCATTAATCATCCAAATTTTGAAAGGACCCAAGATTTATTTCTACCGGGAGGGTTGTAGCACTGGTTCTTGCTAGTCTCCCTCTCTTCTTTCCCTCGCTCTTCTTCCAGATTACTGTGCAGCCTTTCTGGAGAAATGTTTGGCTGTTTTTTCTTTGTTTCTCTTCAAAATATACTTTCTAATTTCTCCTTCTTTCCAAGAAAATAGGTAGACATATTGCAGATTGAAAAGCACTCATCTTTTACTGACAGCTGTCAATAAGAAGATTCTCCTCATAGTGTAGCATCAATAAGCCTCTCTCCCACGCCACTCTGATTCACAGCCACTAAGCAGTAGACATGCTTCCCCTCTGTAGAAAGCACCAGCTTCATTTCCTCTTATCCTGTTTGTACTTACAGCATCTCCCATTTGATCCATCCTGCCCAAAATTATTCACAAGACTCATATTACCTTGCAGCTACAATCTCACCACAGAGAATCTGCATCACATCTCATAATACATCCATGGGAGCTGTTTGAAGAAATATCCTCATAGATGATTATTTTCCTTTTATTTTCTAATTCTAACTTATTTTCTGGGGGTCTGGTAGTAGAAGCTGTGTTACCACCATAACGACTGTACAGGATAGCAGTGCAGAAATTAAGTATTGCTGTGGAATAATCTATTTATACATTCTAAAGATGTGTCATTCTGATTGGTTTAATGAAAATCTGAACAGCCAATAGCTAGGCAGGATTTTCATAAGGGGGGGGGAATCTCTAGCCAGAGGGAACAGAAGTAGCATGGACAGTACAGAGAAAAGGGAATAAAGCCATGAGACAAAAAAAATAGATTGATTAAAAATGGGTTAATTTAAGTTGTAAGTTAGTAACAAGCCTAAGCAATCATCCAAACATTTATAATTAGTGAGAAGTTTCCATGTTATTATTTGGGAGCTGGCAGGTGGGACAGGAAAAAAAAAAAAACCTCTAAACATGTCACAGTTTGTTTAACAATGTGCATAGGCTTAAGAAAAAAGGTATAGACAATCATAGAAAAAACATATAGCTTAAAAATAATAAAGTCTTTAAAGAGGTAGTAAAGTAATAAAAAAAAGCCACATAAGGATGGAAAATAGACAGGAAGTCTGGATCCCATATGGTGTTTTATTAACTTTTAATTGTTTAAATACTAATGTATAAAAAACAATAGCTACTGAGAGACATTGGATTATGAAAATCTGCCAAATTAAACCAACCTATATATTTTAAAAAATGTCTTAACTTTAAAATAGAAGTTGGACAACGTGTTGCATTGGGGGAGGGGTTATGCTTTTGTTTCCATGTAAGTGAAAGGCTGTAGATTCCTTACAGATTAAAAGAGATAAGATTTGAATGGGAGAAACCTCCTGACTATCTTGGCTACAGACATGGGGAAGGTAGCCAAAAATAGACTACAGGACAGGTAACATGTAAGCTGATCCTTTAACATGGGAACAGCTCTTAGATAAGATGAGACACAATAAATCTTGTGGGGTACAGAGTCCATACAACTTATTATTACACGCCATCCTTTCATATGACATGGATAGAGATTTATATTATAGTTTGATTATGCACTCCAAATAGGCTTAGAAATTTGACAGGTGTCTTTTACCTGTTCAAATTAAAAAAAAAAAAAATTTAACTGACTTGTGCACACCACACATTTCATACATGTGTTAATGCAGATAGTTATGTTATTTTTGAAAGTTTATGTGTTTTTAGAGCAAGGGGACCAGACATCACTGAAAACAGGTGGCCCAAGAGATCCAGCTTCTCAGAGCACCTCTGTTGCAGTTTTCTCTGAGCTCTGCATCCATAACAACTTCAAGGCATCTAGCTGAGATGGCCCAGCCTCACAGACTACTCCAGCCACAACTTCAGATAAGCCTTGCACTTTCCTATTGTACAGAGACTGAAAATGAATAATAAAGTAAACACTCCCAAGACTTGACCATTATCTTAATTTTTTAGGGTCCCGGAATGAGTCTACCAGGTTGATCTCAGTCCTAAGAGGAGGCTTTGCCCTGGAGGAGGTGGGAATGGGGGGGTGAGCTAGGGGGAAGTTGAGGGGGTGGGAGGGGGAGAACAAGGGAATCTGTGGCTGAAATGTAGAACCGAATGGTATTGTAAAAAAAATTTTAAAAAAGAATATAAAAAAAAAAAAGATTCTAGCACCCTCATATAACAGGAAGAAGTTTTTAAAACACAATGTTCATATTCCCAAGAGATGGGGTAGGTGTTTTTTGGTTGTTCAGTGAGTTATGGATAATTGTAATCATTTAGGGGGGTTAGGTACAAGTTGTTCTTGATCATGGTCAGACAAAAAAACTAAACAAAGGATATTAGATTCAGGGATCTCTTTCTGAACAGAAAAGGAGTATATAGTACAAAATGATGAAATAAAAGCGTGGATTATTGAGTCTACTTTTGAACAACTACTTGTCTCAAATATTTACATTGGCATGGATTTTTGTATATTGATACAAATTTAAAGTTATTTTTGTTATATTTTATATGTACTTCTATTCATGTTTAAGATAGTGTACCTATGCAGCTCATTTAAAAATGTTATGTAAAGATTTAGTCTTTGAAATCTATTTAGGATAATAAATATAGGTTAATAGTTCATCATCTATAACTATTAAACTTATAGTCGCGCTAGGTATATTTTCAGGATGATACAGAGAGATATTTTAGATAGATAGGTAATGTTCAACCACTTCAAAGATCTAAAAAATTATGGCATTTAAAATGCTTTAATAGCATAGGCTTTTCATGACAGTGAGACAGGTCTGCTCCTGGCAGTACCAATAAATAAATAATAAAAATGGATGAGGGGAAATAAAGAACGCCTACATAGAGTTTTCTTTCTTTTTGGCCCAAACTAACCATTTGGACAAGAAATTACCCTTGCCTCAACTGCTGTCAGTATGCTGTCGAAACTGGACCATCAGGACACAAAGAAAAGTTATTACTAAACTTTGCCATGACAGTGTAGGACAGTTCTTCAAACATTTCTGCCTCTCAGGAGTCTGTCAGATATTTTAGGCCTGTAGACCAAAGATGGATGCCTCAACATTACAGAGGAAACTTGGGTGACTGTTGAGGCAGCCAGCTGTTTCTTTTGTTTACTTTAGTTTTGGAAGTTGCTTGTTTTGTACTTTCTTTTCACTAAGGCAATATTATATCCTTCTAGTGTCTTTGATGGAATTGAAGAGTAGATAGTCATAATTATGTTTCCCTTAGTTATGATAGAAGGTAAATTATGTATAGAACAATGAACTCCATAATATAAGATAAATAATAAAGTATTTTCTCCAAAGTTTCCAAACACAAATGGACTAAACACTATGAATATAACTCTTACCTGATCACTGTTATTATCATATATAGCTTTGCTGTGTTAGAGTTAAACCCTTCCCTTTTTCTTTAGAAAAAATGGAGGAAATGTTGTGGGATAATCTTTTTCTACACTGTGAAGATGTGTCATTCTGATTGGTTTAATAAAAACCTGAACAGCCAATAGCTGGACAGGATTTTCAGGCACACAGGATGATGGAAAAAAAAGGGAGGAGTTATCAACCTGATGGGGAGGAAGCAGTATAAGATATATAGAGTAAAGGGAATAAAATCACAATAAAAAAACACAGCAGACTATTTTGCCATTGGAGTTTGCCTTAGAATTGCATTCAGAATTACAGAAGTTCAAAACAAATGTTTCTTTACCTTTACAATTTAAATGACTTTTAAAAGTTTAATTTATGAGTTACCTTTTGCTTATCAAGTGGTGCTCATAATACTTTTGGGGTAAATACAAGATGCATTATTGAAGGCTATAGCTCTCACTTTTTGTTCTTGATGGTTTTATTTAGTTTTAGCTTTTGTTATTAGCATTTTGTGGAGTCTAGACAATAACTGGAAGCTCTCTTTCCACCTTGTGGTTTCCAGGGAATGAGCTCAGGTGGTCAGGCTTGGCTACAAACATCTTCACTTGTTGAACCAACTCACATGCTTCTTAACCACATGACGCTCATAACCATTTCACTTTTGAAGTGAAGTAAGATTTTATGCATAAAATTGAAATATAAAATAATTTTGATTCTTTAAATACAATTATCTGTTTTCAAGTGTCAAAGATGATAGAACAAATTCAGGCACTGTTAATATTTGCAATAGCATTAGGAAACAGCTACTTCATCATCTAAGTCACAAAACCTCCAAATTCATACTTATTATGGACTGCGGAGTGTTTGGGCAGCAGCTATGCAGGAATGTTTGGCTCATGATCAGATTGTTGAAAAGTTCCTATTTATAAGATTCCCCCTGAACAGTTCACTTGTGTTCATAGAAGTTCTAGAAGAAAAAGGTGCACAATTACCAGGTCAGTTAATCTGTCCTCTGAACAAGGGAAGGCTGTTCCCTGCACAGTGCTTCCTGGGAATTTGTGGTCAGTGTGTGATCACGCCTGATTCTTTCCATCTTTTTCCTTAAATCCCTGATGCTGTCTCTCATTCTTAAGTTTTCAAAGGGAAAAAGCAATGTTCATGCACAAAAGAAATTAATTTCTTTTGAGTGTCCTTTGAGGTCATGTATCCATGCTGGCCTGAGTGGTGGAGACATAAGCATTTGAACATAGATGTTCAGTATTTCCTTATTACATGTAATTACAGAGACCATTCTCCACTTTTAAAATGACAAGACTGGCCTCATCCTCAGTAGGCCATTTTTACTAATATTTAGATCACAGCTAATATTTACTGAGAAATTACTGTATGCCAGACAGTTTGGGATTAACAGTTATTCATACTCATAAGGAATCAAGCATTCAAATGAATTTAAACTGCTGATTTTTTTCATTGTAAAACTACAAAGAAAGAAAATTTAAAGGTAAAAGAATATTTTATAACAATTCCATTAGGGCTTTGGCCTCAGCCTGCAGACTGGTTGCTACTAAGAGTCTTTTACGTTCAGCTCTTTAATAGCATAATAAGTGACATGTAGATTTCCTAAAAATTTTGTTGTGAGATTACTAAATTTATTTGATATTAGAAAATTATGGAAGTGATTAAATAATAAAGCCTTTCATTCTTTGTAGTACAAGGTCTGTGAGTGGTCAGTGTGGTAGGTAGGCCAGCATTGTAGTAGGGAGTGGATGGTCAAGGATGGGCACAGAGGGTGATGAACAGACAAGGTTTGCTTAATGCACTGCAAGGGCAGCAATGACTGTGTGGCTTGTATCTTAGAGAGAAGAGCTGTCATAGTCTATATTTTGGCAAAGCATTGGTCAGTTGGGTGAAGTATAGTTTGCGGTTTCTTGGTAATTCACACCTGGTGAGTAAATGTAGTCAAGATTGGTTGCTATGCATTCCTGTGAAGTTGTCCTAAACATTATAAATGTAATTTCCAGTGACACGATCTTTACCTTGTTGTTCTGACCACACATCTTTGGGCTTACTAGCTCTACTGGCCTTCTCAAATATCTTACATCTAGTCCATCTTAATCCCAAAATAACCTTTATTTTCAATGCAAAGAGTATTCCTTCTCAATAATTAAGAAAGAGGAAGGAAAAGAAAGATTAAAAAGAACTGTCATTTTATATATCAGTTGATAGTTAAATAAAAGTTACCATAAGATCCATTATCTATTATTTGTAATGCCTTTAAGTTTTTCAGGCCTGTAAGATGACTCAGTGAGTAAAAACATTTTTTTCCCAAGACTGATGATCTGAGTTCAACCTGTGTGATTCATACTGTGGAAGAAAGAGGCAACTCCCACTAGTTATCCTATGATCTCTAGATGTTAGTGTGTGTGTATGTGCGCACACACACACAAAAATAATATGTAATATTTTATTTTTCATAATATTTGTATATAGAGATGTATACATAATCTTTTCATTCAGTAAAACAAATTCCCAGAGGCAGAAATTCAATCTAACTTGAATAAACAGCACATGAGGGGTAAATCTGATCATCCTTTAGGGTGTCCCCTTGTCCTTTAGGGAAAGATGGTTCTTTCTCAAACTTTGAGTTGCCCACTGACATGTTTTAGCATCAGGAAGAGTTAGCCTGTGCCCCTCGTTCCCTGCCACCAGTGAGGTCTAATATTATTCACAATACTGAGAAAGTCAGCATATAAAGAGCAAAGGATACTATGGTTATAGTTTCAAAGATTTCAGCCCATAATCACTTGATTCCATATGTTGAACAACATGGCCCTAGCATGTAGAAGAAGAGCCTACCTGATGGAGGCCAAGAGTCAAAGAGAGAAGAAAGGACCCCAAACCTAGCCACGCGCGGTGATCTAACCTCCATTCACTAGGCCATTTATTAATAACCTGTCACTCACAGTGACAGTATGGGCTAGAGTAATAGTTCCTTTTCTGTTGCTATGATAAAGTACCATGAATAAACACAACTCAAGGAAGAGACCATTTTGGCTTAGGGTTTCAGAGGGTCAGATGTCCATAATGATAGTGAAGGCATGTCAGCAAGGACAGGAAGCTGAGAGATCACATCTTCATCCACACACAGGAAGTAGAGTGTAAACTACTAGGGGGTTTATGGGGCAAGGCCATAAACTTCAAAGTGAGGCACCTGTGACATATTTTCTCCATCCAGGCTCCTCTTCTAAAAAACTCCATAACAATGATGAACAGCACCCCCTGCCAAGGAACAAGTCCATGAACTTATAGGGGACATTTCTCACTTAAACCACCATAGCTGGGGACAAGACCATCAGTGCATTGATCTTTGGAGGACACTTAAGATTAAATTAAAACACACTGAGCCTCTGGTACCTCCAATCCCATGATCTTGCTCTGTACTCCTATGCCATGTTAATTACCACCCACAACAACATGCCTATGACAGTTATGTGACAGTGTACCATACTCTTATGCCATGGGAACTATCACTGCACAACAACACACTTATAATACATGTGTGCCAATGTAATTCATGTGTTTGTTTTCCTTCTGTGTTCTAGAGAGAACAGAGACTTTTTAACTGTCTCTGACCTTCTCATAGGATGAATTTAAAATTCATTAATATTTGTCAAGTGGAGAGTTAAATGATTGATCAGTGGGAAATGATTATACCTTGAAATGCTACTTAAAATGAAAACATAAGAGGTCAACTAATAGAACAATGTCAGTCTCTTTAAATGTCGCCTGAGCAAATAACACACTCTATTTTTTTAAAAAAAAATTATAAGGGATGTTATAAAAAGTTGATTCCATTATTAAAGTTTATGTTGCCTGGTCAAACATTTTGGAGTCAAATATTAGATATTTTATATTGTCTATATGAATTTTAAAATATACTAGAGTCCCAACCAGAAATGCAATATTAATTAAATATTTATGTCTTTGTCACATTCCATGGAAAAGCAATTTTGATATTTTTCAATAATAGAGGATTATGATTATTGTATATTATTTTTATCATATAATTTTGAGTTTGGTATCTTTGGAGTATTACCTATCTAATGGGTAATAATGAACAGATGGCTCCCTCCTCCATCTTAAAACATTCATATCAGTTGGGATTGAATTTCCCCATGATGAGAGTCACCATCTCACAATGTCCAGGATATAGATTATATAAACCAGGTGCCATCAAACTTTCCATTTTTTATATTATTTTAATTTTGACATTTGGGAAAAATTGAAAATACTTCCATAAATTTCCCCAAGTGTCCAGGCACATGAAAGAATTTTTTCCTGGGTGTTCTCAACATTCACTGTATTGTTAATTGTCATAGATAACACTTGACATCCTGGATCCAATACTCCATCTTGATTTTGTATTTCCTTAGATTACTCAGTCATTAATAGACCTGGATTGCTGTTGCTTTGTTTCCTGTAGACATAATCGCACAGGAAAAGGTTGCTGTGCCTTTCAGCACAGTGGAAATTACTTGAAAATAGGACACAAATCTATGCACAACATAGATTCACCAGCGCTGGTTGTGCCATAGCTACTTGACTTTCTCTGTAGATGAGAAAGGATGGAGGCCTTCACGTAAGACCCTTTCATGGAATTTGTCTATAACTGATGCAAGTAACTGGGCAGATCACAAAACAGGAGCACCAAGCAAGTCTTTAAGCTGCTTTTTAGAATTATTGAGTTTGCAAAGTGTGAATAAGGGCCATGTCCAATGAGCAAGAGTGTATTAGAGGTTGCAGCGATCATCCAAAACACCAGCACAAGCAGGAGACAATGGAGAGAGGAGCTTTCCCACCACTGCCTTGTCTGTAGAATGCTCTGCTGCCTGCAAGGTGCCACTCCCACGGCAGACTCAAAACTCTCCTAAGAAGACTGGAGTCTACACCCCTCCCACACAGACAAGCCCAGTTAATTTTTTCCAAAGGATATGAAAGTTTCAAATCTAGAATGTTGTCCTCCAAAGTCTCCAAGTTCAGTCTGTGATCTAGTAGCCATGAGAAAAATCTGGTTTTCTAATGTGATTTTGGCCCCTTAAAGATCAAAATACTTAGTGGCAAAAACATGACAGTTGGTGTTTGTCTTTCTTACTATTATGGAATGTGATTCTAATGCTTTCACCTTACAGAATACATACCTATGTGTCTGTATTTATGTACACATTCATTCATAAAACTGAACACTGAACACATGCATATATGTTAAAGTTCATGAATGTCTTTTCAAGCATGTATATTTTCTTTTAATACATTGTGTAACTTTGGATAGGAACACAGTATAGGCACAATCATACTGGTCATGGTAGAATATATCCTGGCTCACTTGACTGTTGTTAAATAAATTCCTTAAACCTTGTGTGCCTCACTTTCTTAATATGTAAAATACTATTACTAATAATAACACTTTCATAGACTGTTAGAGTTAATACATTTAATACATTTGAAAGTTTCAGGATTATGCATGGACTAAATATGCAAAATTTTGAGCAACTGTTAGTAAGATATCAGAAATTATCTTTGAAATATTTGTGAAAATGTATTGTGCTGTTATCTACTTTTTGACTGTATTTTAATATTAGTACAGAAAGGACACCTGAGATGATATTGCATGAAGCACACCTAGAAAATAACAGAATAAATAAAATTTCTAATGATTTGTAAATGATCAACAGTGTGTAAACAATGTGTAGCTGAAGAAATTCATAATCCAGATACAGGTGGATATATTTAGTTCAAGGGGATTGAGGTATAGCTGGAGGGTGTTGAAATTTGAGAGACTTAGAGAATATGTGTTCCAATAGATTCTTGTATCTCTGATTGTTGACAAAGTATAGAAAATTGTCATTTTCAGGACCTTAGTATAGTCAAATGGACAACATTTTACCCTCAAAAATACAAGAAGCAAACAAACAAACAAACAAAAAGGAGCCAGCTAGCTAAAGTGAAAAGTGGACAGGAAATTCCTACTTATAAAGTAATGGCAGTGCCTTTCCCCTCAGTGCAGGAATCTTTAATTGAAGCTCTGAAGCATAAAGCCTTGTGGACTTTCAGCTGTGGACTGTTCATAATTATCATGGCCCAGTCCCACACAATACAAAGAGCTGTGTAAAAAGTCAAGAATGTAGGTGTTCAAGTCATTTGACCCACAGCCCTATGAAACATTTTTGAATATATTAACAATATATACTTCATTAACAAAATTACTTTTTTCAACTTCATTATTTTTTTGAAATTCTAATTTTATGCTTTTCTAAAACCACAGTAGTCTCTCCTAGGAGACACGTGCTGTCTACCTGAGTAGCATTCTCATTTATACCTGTCAGGAAGGTCAGAAATCCTCTCAAGTAGTCTAACCCACCAGGACACATAATTTCAGCCATAACATGGTTTGTGTCAAAATTAATCATAGTTTGCATTTTAAAAAGTCCCTTCTGAAGTTGAGATCATGTTTGCTTATCTTGTGGTAATCTTGATTGTGCACTTAATGAATTCCAATTACTCCAAATTTAAAAGCAAGTCTCCACACAAATGCACCCACAGGGCAGGGCAGGGTATTTATCATTTCAGTCCTTGGAATATGAGGGCAGAAAGACTGTGCATTTGAGGAAGGTTTGGATGTCTATTAAGATCTTGTCTTCAAATATCCAGGGTTGGAATATAGCTCAGTGGGAGAAAGCTTGCCCAGCTTGTGTGAGACGTGTGAGGTTCTGGTCTGTTCTCATGCACAGAAGACAAATAAACAAAAATTGACCTTGGCCAAGAAAGGGTTGACCTCAGACCTTTGTCATTTGAGTCACCTTGGTAACAGGACACCTAGAGAACCCTGGACACAGACCCCCCTCCTTGAATTGGTGAGTTTTCAATTTGAAAGCATCTGTTCTTGCATCTGTTATTGCTATCCTAATAAGGAACAGATTAATCACCTTAGAAGTTCACAAGTACTATAGATATTTTTTTACAGTATGAAGTGCAAGAATTGAAAAATTCTTTAATGTTGTCTTGTAGACAAACCACACTCCTAATCCCATCATACACTTGGCAGTTATAATTGTAACTGTAAGAAGTTGAGTATGTCAATTGAAGGATAAAGAGAGTCACACCATTTTCTTGTGACCTAGTGGTCCAGCTGGTTCCACATTTGACTTCCCTGTTATCCACAAAACACTCTCATTTCACTGTCTGTATAATGGATTGAAGTCAAAGCTCAAAGCGGCAATACTTAGGGAGATCATCTCACAAGCTGTATGAGTCACCTTTGAATTTAGAAAATCAGCCCCACAGAGCTTCAAGAAAGACTAGGAAATATATCTGCACATAGGAGATTATGTGAACAGCCAGTGTTCAAAGGGATCCATGGTCAAGGAAAGAAGGAGATATGAATGTTGTGGCACCATTTGCAGTTTATGCTTCATAGAAATTAGAGAGTCTACCTGTTGACACCATTCAGCTTTCTGGAACATCATGAATTTCCATTAGGGATCCATGCCTCTTCTACCTTCTCTCTAAAAGCTATAAAGTGAATTCCACTGTCTCATTCTAGCAATGAAACCTTTACCCAGGTCCTGTCAATTAAAACAATCTTACCTTTTGGCCCTAGTAATTGGTTCTGTATAACACCAACTTCAGCGGGCCCTGGACAGGAGTTCAAATTCCAACATTTGAGATGAACACTAACCTTCATTGAGTTGGAGCTTATGTCACCAGAACAAGGAGGTTTTGAAAAAGGCAATAAAGTAAAGCCAAGTCAGAGCATAAAGACAGGTATGAGGTTCACTGCCTTCCACTAAACCTTCAACCAGTTTTCAGTGATAGGAGACAACAGCATTTTTTAGGATGTATATGAAAGAACTGTATGTTAATAAATAAAGTTGCCCAGGGGTCAGAGCTATTAGAGCCATAGCAAGAGTGTGGCGATGGTGGCACACGCCTTTAATCCCAGCACTTGGTAGAAGAGCTAGGTAGATCTCTGTGTGTTCAGGGATATAGCCAGCACTGGAGACATATGCCTTTAAGACCTGGGAGACTGTACATACAGACAGTGATGAAGCAGTCACGTGTTTGGGTTTACAACCAATGAGAAGGCAGAACAAAAAGACTATGAAAAGACAGACACACAGGAAGTAGCTCTCTTTCGGAGAGCTAGGACCACCTCAGGAGGAAGAGTGAGATTTTAGCTCTGAGCTCTGACCTCTTGGCTTTCTCCTTTACATTGGTTCTGTGTTTCTTATTTAATAAGACGGTTGGTTACATCTACAAAGAACAAAATCAACCTCAATTTTAAATAATGAAAACACAGTGTAATAAGACTAAGCATTTTCAACATGAGTACTAATCCTAAATAAGAATTTAGGGATTTTTTTTTTGTGTGTGAGCTCTTCCACTCATTTGTGTCATCAGAAGTTTCTCTGGTCCTGCCCAGACCTGAGGTCCAGACAAATCTCTCCCACCTGCGGTTCCACAGCCACTTATAAAATAATTACTCAGAGGTTTATATTAATTGCAAACTGTATGGCCTATGGCTTCATCTTCTGGGTGGCTAACTTTTTCATCTTAAATTAACTCATTCCTACTAATCTATATGTTGCTGCGTGGCCGTGGCATTAGCAGTCTGCTGGCATCTTGTTGCTCCTTCAGCTCTCATCTTTCCTGGCTCCACCCTTCTTCTCTCTGTATCTCTGCTTGGATTTCCTGCCTGGCTGTAAGCTTTCTTGCCATAGGCCAAAACAGCTTTATTTATTATCCATTGGGAGCCATACATATTCACAGCATACAGAAAGACATCCCACAGCACATTTAGGTGGTTATAAAAAATATCCTAAATACCACTAGCAGCATAAAATTATCCCTTGTAATCTGAAGCTGGATTGCCTAAGGTCAAGGCACCAGCAGATTAAAATAGTAGATGATGTTTTCTTCCTGCATTCATAGTGGAAAGACAAGGAACGCCCTACCTTCCCCACTAGAGACTACACTCAGGCTGGCTTCTCCTTCACCACCTTCTTATCCTTCCCAAAGCCCTGCCAGGTGGTTGTAAACTGCCCGGCATGGGTGCCAGGAAGTGAACTTCTAACTCTGTGTATCTTTCTAGACAAACATAATTGTTTTTAAGACTGCTGGAGTAGAAAGCTGAATCCCGCAGTGAGTTCCCCAAGCTTTCAGAGTCTGTCTTCTCTGTGCTTTGTGTGTCCCATTGTCTTATGACTCACTCACACTAAAGTGTTCATCTCCATCACTACCAGGTGCTTAATACAGCTCCAGTCCAAAAAGAGTGTCTGGAACACAGCAGAAGTTTAATTTTTTTTAAACATAGACTTCATTCTGAGAAGTTTCAGCTGTGTGTGAAATTGTAGAGACTTACTGAGCCGTGGACACATTTGGAGCCTCAGTCATTGTTAGTCTCCTGACTCTGTAATTTCCAAGCAAATACTTACGACACATGAGTTATCATCCAAACTCCATGCTATGAAGCAATTAGAATTCATACTTGCTATATATATGCATATATACATGTATATAGTTATATATTGGTATTTATACTTGTAATGTAGATTTACAGATATATGTGTCTTTATATATCTGTCTATGTGTTATATATTTATTCATGATCTCTCTCTCTCTCTCTCTCTCTAGCTATCTTTCATCTACCTTCCATGGATCTTGACCATCTAAACTATCACATTGGATAGTTTCACTCTGTCCTTTATTTAGTCAAACATTTCTCTCCTGAGCCCATGAAAACTAGTGATCTCTAGCTATTTCCATGGTTTAATTTTCCCCCTAGTTGCTGGTAATTGGTATCATACACTTTATCCATATGAGCCCTCAAAACTTTAGATAATTATTCTTTGAACAGTATATGTCTCCTTCTCCAGGTAGTCTCCATATTAATGAGAGATCCTGTCCCCAAAAATAAAATAAAATGTACAGTGAGAGACTGTTTCCAGAAAAAATATACAGTGCGGAATAATAGAGGAAACAGCTGACACCAACACCTGGACACGCGCGCGCACGCGCGCACACACACACACACACGTATACTCACCCACACATGCATATACACAACCCATGCACAAATTTGAGAATACACATATACACACACATGAACACACACATGAGCACACATATACACATGTACCTACATGCATACATGCACTCACACATATAAACACACATGCATATGCACATACACAAACATGCACACTCACACATGCACAATAAAACTACATACACACATATATACACATCTGCACACACAGGTACTATGCACAACACACACACACACACACACACACACACACACACACAACATGAAGACCCTCAAGGACACTAATGATTCCGCAGTTCTTTTAAGATACTCAAGCCTTCCGAATGTTATTTTCTTATGTACCAGCTGTGATTAGAAACGTCAAGGGTACAGAAATATTTTCTCTGATCTACTCTCCTGGATTTGTCTAATGAGTCTCTGTTAATAAGTATATGAGATACTTTTTAATGTGCAGCCTGTGCAGACACTTATCCAACCTTAGGAGCTGAGACTTGGCTGGGGGAGGTCGGCTACTGGGGCAAATGTCTGGAAATCACAGGTAACTCACAGGTAACAGGGTCCAGTCCTGATCGGCCTGGTTCCTGTTTCCCTGGGAAGTGAGAAGCTGCTGCCATCCTCTCCCTCTCCCAACCTTGGCTGCCAAGATGCCCTGCCTGCCCTGGCTGTGGTGTTCTGTACCCTCTGAACTATGAGCAAGGGTGACTCTGCTTTCCCTGGGGTACTCACACAAATCAGAGAAATACCAGATAATCTTGTGAGAGAAGCAGTAGACAAACATGGAGTGCACCTTTATCAAGTCAAGTGCAAACCAGAATGTACTGCAATGACCTCACCAGCTTCTAAATTAAAACAGGTGTTGGGCTGGAAGACAGCCCAGGATGTGGATTGCATTGTACTGCAAAAATCTTTCTCTACTTGTCTTGAGCACACGAGAAATGTTTATTTAAATATGAAATTGAAAGTTTGATTTCCCCCCAATGTTTTCTCTCCATAGTCTTACCAGTTTTACTCCCAGACAATGCATGCTACAATTTGAATATAAAATTTAATTACAAGAGAAAACAGAAGTAGTGAGAACATGCTAAACTCAAAACTGAGCTCTGAACTCGGGTGCTAGCACCTCTACTAGAATCCTGTAGCCTTTAAAAGGTACTGACAGGTATTCCCTTCATGACAACTGCACCATCAGGGACAAGGATAGCTCAGCAGGAAGGACACTTGCTTTGTATGCCCTGTTAGATCCCCTTAGATCTAACTCCATTAGATCCCAGAATTCCCAGTGTAAGGGAAGAGGGACTCTTGAAAGTTGACCTGTATGCACATGCCATGGTACACACATGGTCACATGTGGTAGGTCACAGATGCCCGTATTCAGTATACACACACACACCCACACACACAGTATACCCATATGCAAATGTGCCTGTGTGCACACATATACACAGATAAGTAAATAAAATAGGACGTTTTTTAAACTGTGGTCATAACCCAGCATCATTGACTGGCTCTAGGGACATTTTATTATACTTTGAAAAACTTCACAGTCTAACAAGTTCTCCATGTATTTACTTTAGGCTCCTATAAATTAAAACAAAATCACAATTCACTTTTTTTCTCTCTAATGTAGACATTAATACTTACCATTTATTATTCACATAACCTCAGCTATATGGCTGGTTGTGTTTACAACACTGTGGAGACACTAAGTGAAGTTAATAAAAGAAAACAAAACCAAATAGCCCACAACCACCAAAATGAATGGCATTGGAACTAATACCCTCAGAAAGTGTTCTCATGACTTTATGTTCTCACTACAAATGTCACAAGGAACATATTGTGTGACATGCACAATGGTAGTCATGAACATGACTGTTGCCTTTTGCTTTTTCTGTACTGAACAGTAAAATTCTCTCTGTCATGGAACCAGATTCATCAATTTTCTTTGTATTCTTATCATTATTACCTATGGAAGCACACATTTCTGTGGATGACCAATCTATACAGTGATATCTGTTAAATTTTACTATATTGTATGGAGTGCTTGAGAGTATATTCAAGCCTCATTATATTCTTTCCATCTTTAAAATGTATTTTCCAAGGAAGAAAATAATGCTTTTGTCTATCAAAATCAAATAATGATATGTATAGTTTTCTTAAGTAAAAATCAATTTTATCAATAATTTCCTTCACTAATTGTGTTAGAAGGATACACAGGGAATCAGATTAGAGGAGATAGATAACTAACTAATTAAATTAGTGAATAAATAATGTAAACAAAGTAGAAGAATCAGGGAATTAGGAAATCCACTTATCACAGAGGATGACAAAAATCAGTTTAGACAAGAGTGAGTGGCACACAGCGGGTGGTGGAGGCACCGAGGACGTGGATGAGGGTCTGTGGACATACAGATGACACCTTGACGGAGGATACGAGTTAACATACCAGACAGGAAGCTCGCACTCTTTTTTAACCTGAATACCAGTTCTAGTATCTTCAGATACATGCAACCCACATCTCATATCTGTCCCAAGAGACTTGGTCCAATAAAAAATAGGTGTCATTTGCTCTTAGAAAAAAGAGTCCTAGCAAGAACAGCTCTGTTGATGTTATTGTATTTCCTCTCCCATTATCAGACTCGTCAGAATCGAGTCTGACTCTTTTCCTTCCCCAAACAGACAAGTAAGTTTGCCAAGCAGGGGTGTGGATTGTGCCTGCTGAAAGGCAGGAGAAGAATTTTTCTACAATTTTCATGAGTTCCTTGCAGGAGCACATTATTTTAAAAAATTAAAATAGAAAAAAAAAAAAGGATTCTATGATAGGATGGTAGGGTCGGTGAAGTTCTTGTCGTTCAATCTTGAAGACCTGGCCTCTGATCCCTGGAAGGATAAATCCACAACCTGATAGCTGGGGCAACAGAGACAAGAGGAGCACTGGGGCTTGCTAGCCACACAGTCTCGCAGAATAGATGAGGTCGAGGTTCAGTGAGTGACTCTGTCTCCAAAAAGTGGAGACGAATGGAAGAAAAACCCAATACCAACCTCTTGTCTCATACGTAGCTGCACACATACAGGCATGCACACACAAACACGTATACACAGCATGTCTGTTAATATGTAAAGTCATTGTACACATTATGCAGCAGAGATCTTTGTGAAATACAACACTAGGCTGGTTAAAGAACAACAGTTAGTTAAATTTCAAAGACTAATCAGCTATAGCCACACGTAAGGTATTTCTCTATCATCTATCCACTTGAAAGGATATATCACCAAATCTAGTTCAAAAGTGGAAAACAGATCTTTGCAAAACAATGTGTGTACTTGGTGGCCACATGCCAGTGAAATTAGAGGGATGGAAGCTGCAGCTGTGTAATCACAGCCATTTCCTCGGGGTATAAACTGGGCAACGTGCTAACGCCACCCTCTCCCTTCTCCAATTATTTCCCTTCCTAATCATCTTGTTGAATTCTGTTCACTTCTGTCTCCCCAGAACTCTACATTTCAAGAGAAGCACCACATAAAGGGATAGAATGCTAATCAATCTTCTTTATATCTATAAAACCCAGCTCACCTGGTGACTGATTTAACACCTCTTTCGAGACTCAATTCTTAGCATCACCTAACACAAAGCATATGAGTTGCTGTGAAGTTTTATTTGCAATTACTGATTCTCTGTTTCAGAAAATACAGAAAGCTAACTCCAGAAGGTCAGAACCCAGGTCAGTTGCAATGATCAAAAAATGTTAAAAAAAGAAAAGAAAAGAAAGGAACCCCAACTGCCCCTCCTCTCCTTGGCACCACATCCTAGGGCCCACATCTTTGGCATAAGCCTCCCCCACCCCCATCAGAGGCTAGGCCGGCAACCTGGAAAACACCTAACCTCCACCTGCCAAGCCGAGCAAAACCCCAAGTGCCCCTCCACTCCTTGCCACCTTATCCTAGCCCACACCTCTAGCAAAAGCCTCCTGCCCCATAGAAGCCTGGTTAGCATCCTAAACCCCAAGTAAGACTGACCCCCATTCTACCTGTGCCAACCCAACATAACTCTAACCACCTCTCTCTTCTTGTGACCGCATCCTGGCCCACACCTCTGGAAGGAGCCTTCTCTTTCCCTGGAGGTGAGGCCAGCATCCTGAACCCCAGGTAATATTATCTCCACACCACCTGCTCTTGCTTGGCACAACTTCCACTGCCCTCCTCTCATCATCATCATATCCTGGCCCACACCACTGGAAGGAGCCTTCCATCCAAGCACAGGCCAGGCCAGTACCCTGAAAAACAGAAGCCAGGCCAGCATCTGAACCCCAGGGCACCCCCACCAGATCAGAAGGCATGACTTTACATAGGGAGAACTTCAGCCCCAAACTTGGGCAGCAAACCCCTGCTGGACCACAAGCCATCTAGGGCATCAGAAGTCAAGACCCCAACATAAGATGAGCCTCTCTACTCAACCATAGGCCAAAGGCTCCAGAAGATCAGAGAGGAAACAGAAACTAAGGAAGAAAACACCCATCCAACAAGGATAAATCCAGAAATTAGCACCTAGACCTAAAATAATTTCAAATCCAGATGCCTAAACTTAAGTGTAAGAACACAAACAAGAATATTCAGGGCAATATGTTACTACCAAAGCCAAGAAATCACACTACATCAAGTCCTGAATATTCTACTAGCAGAAGCACAAAAAAATATCTTAAAACCAGCTTGATGATGATGATGATGATAGAAGTCCTTAAAGAGGAGACTAAAAACTCCTTTAAAAAATAAAGGAAAAGACACCAAAAAATGGAAGAAATCAACTAATCTCTTAAAAAATGCCAAGAAACCCAAGAAAAAACAAACAAGTTAAAGGAAACTATCCAAGACATGGAAATAAAAATAGAAGCAATAACAAAAAAAGCAAAACTGAGGGAATTCAAGAAATGGAAAATCTGGGTAAGGGAACTGTAGTGGGTAGCCATTCCAGCTTTGATCTGGAAGTTCCAACCCCCATTGAGGCTTTGGTAACTGCCACTCCTACAAGGCCACGCCAAGAGAGGAGCCTGAAGACACAAGATCCAGATGCGTTGGCTCTCTTGGTTCCTGGACCTTGGACACTGGAGGTAGACCAAGCAGAGTTCTCCAGAGAACACCGCCAGACTGTGTCACACCTTTCCCAGACCCTGCAACCTACCTATGCCTTCACTTGTGGACTTTGTAAGTCCACAAAATAAACCTCCCTTTTAACTATGTGCAGTGGCCTTAATAATTTTACCAATAGGGAACAGGAATTACAGATATATAAGCATCACCAACAGAATTCAAGAGATGTACCAGAAAATCTTTGGCACTGAAGATATATTTAACAAATAGATTCTTCAGTAAAAGAAAATTTGATTAAAAAATCCTAATTAAAAAAATCCAAGAAACCTGGAACACCATGGAAAGACCAACCATAAGAATAATAGGAATAGAAGAAGGAGAAGATTCCAGCTCAAAAAACCCAGAAATATATTTAACAAAATCATAGAAGAAAGTTTCTTTAACATAAAGTAAGACATGTCTATTACAAAACTTATGGAATACCAAACAGACTGGATGAGAAAATAAAGTCCCCACATCACATAATTATAGTAAGAAATTCACAGAGTCTGTTTAAAGGGCAAAGGATTTATTAACGGGAAAAACTCATTGTACAGAACAGAATTGATACAGGGTCTGGAATGCTGTTCCAGCCACCTGGATCAGTCCCACATCCAAGTCCCATGATGGAGCAAAGGGAGAGATGGACAGGTTGTCCAGACAGAAACAAAACAGAAATAAGAAAACAGACAGATGTTTAGCATCAAATGGACCTAACAGATATCTACATAACATTTCACCAAACACAAAAGAATATACTTTCTTCTCAGTATCTCATGAAGCCTTCTCCAAAATTGACCACATACTTGATCACAAAGCAAGTCTCAACAGATAAAAGAAAATGGAAATAACCCTCTGTATCCCATCAGACCACCATGGATTAAAACTGCAACAAAAGAAAGCCTACAAACTCACAGAAACTGAACAATTCTCTACTGAATTAGCACTGTGTCAAGGAGAAATAAGAAGGAAATTAAAGATGTCCTAGAATGAAATGAAAATGAATGAGCAAAAACCCAAATTTATGGGACACAATGAAAGTGGTGCAAAAAGGAAAGTTCATAGTACTAAGTACCTGAGTAAAGAGATTAGAGAATTTTTATACCAGTGACTTAACAGCACAACTGAAAGATCTAGAACAAAAGAAGCAAACACACTCAAAAGGAGAAGATAGCAGGAAATAATCAATGTCAGGACTGAAATCTGTAGCATGAATCTTAAAAGTTCTTATTAATAAAACAAACCTGGAGCCAAGTATTGGGGTGAAATGCTGGATGATCAGAGAGACAGAACAAACCACAGCTACCTCACCTGGCCAACTTCTCAGCTGGTCTGTTTCCTCAGACTGGAAGCCTCTGTGTCCTCATATCCGAATGGCTTTCAGCTGAACTGCTGCTCAAAACCTAAAAGCTTAACCAGCCAAATGCTTAACCAGCCAAAAGCTTCTAGTTTCTGGTCCTCATGCCTTATATACCTTTCTGTTTTCTACCACCACTCCCTGGGATTAAAGGCAAGAGTCACCATGCCTGGCCGTTTCCAATGTGGCCTTGAACTCACAGAGATCCAGAGGGATTTCTACCTCTGGAATGCTAGATTAAAGGTGTGAGTGCCACCATTTTCTAGCCTTTGTATCTAGTGGCTGTCTGTTCTCTGACCCCAGATAAATTTATTAGGGTACACAATATTTTGAGGAACACAATACCACCACAGAAATCAATAAAATGGAAACAAAGAGAACAATACAAAGAAATACAATAAAACAAAGAGTTGGTTCTTTGATACAATAACAAGATAGAAAAATCCCTGTCTAAACTAAATAAAAGGCAGAGAGAAATAGCCAAGTTAACAAAGTCAGAAATGAAAAGGGAGACATAACCAACCACAGATACCTAGGATATCCAAAGAATCATTAGGTCATGCTTCAAAAGCCTGTAATCCACAAAAATGGATAATCTAAAATAAATGTCAATTTTCTCAATAAATAATAATTGCCAAAGTTAAATCAAGATCAGATAAATAATTTAAATGGACTGATATCCCCCAAGGAAATAGAAGCAGTCATTAAAAGTTTCCCAACCAATAAAAGCCTGGGCAGATGAATTCAGTTCAGAATTTGACCAGACCTTAAAAGAAGAGCTAATGCTAATAGTCCTCAAATTATTCTACAAAATACAAACAGGAGGAACACTGCTAGAGTCAATATATGAGGCCATAGTCACCCTACTGCTAAAACCACACAAAGACTCAACAAAAAAGAGAATTACAGACCAATATCCCTTATGAACAGAAAAGCAAAAAAATATTCAATATAGTACTCACAAACCAAATTCAAGTACACATTAAAAAGACCATCTACAAGAATCAATAGGGCTTCATCCCAGAGATACAGGGATGGATCAACATGTGAAAATCCATCAATGTAATTCACCATAAAAAAAAAAAAACTGAAAGAAAAAAAAAATATGATCATTTCATTTGATGCTGAAAAAGCCTTTGACAAAATCCAACACCCTGTCATGGTAAAAGTCTAAACATAATAAAAAGCAACATATAGCAAGCTGATAGGCAATATCAAATTAAAGAAGAGAAACTTCACTAATATCAGGAACAAGACAAGACTGTACACTCTCTCCATATCTATTCTATATAGTACTTGAATTTCTAGCTAGAGAAATAAGACAACTAAAAGAGATCAGTGGAATACAAATTGGAAAGGAAGAAGTCAGTGTATCATTATTTTCAGATGATCTGATAGTGTGCATAAGCAACTCTAAAAATGTACAGCTGATGAATACCTTTAGTGATGTGGATGGATACAAGATTAACTTAATCCTCCTATATAAAAATGATAAGTGGATGGACTGAGAAAGAAATTACAGAAACAACACTCGTCACAGTAGTCACAAATAATCTAAAATACCTCTAACCAAGCTTGTGAAAGACCTGTATGATAAGAACTTCAAGTCTTTGAAGAAATTGGGGAAGATATCAGAAGATGGAAAGAGCTCCCATGCTCATGGATTGGTAGGACTAACAGTAAAAATGACTATCTTATAAAAAGCAATCTACAGATTTAATGCAATTCTCATTAAAATCACAACACAATTACTTACAAACTCTGAAAGAACAATATTCAACTTCATATGGAAAAACAAAACAAAACAGACAAACAACAACAACAAAAAATGGACAGTTCAAACAATCCTGTACAATATAAGAACTTCCAGAAGTATCACCATCCCAGATTCTAAGCTTTACTACAGGGCTATAATAATAAAAACAGCATGGTATTGACCTAAAAACAGACAGATGGATCAATGGAATCAAATTAAAGTGAAGACACAAATCCACACAACTATGGACACCTGATTTTCAACAAAGAAGCCAAAATTATACAATGGAAACAGAAAGCATCTTCAACAAATGGTGCTGGTATCACTGAATATCAGCAAGCAGAAGACTGCAAATAGATCCATATCTATCACCCTGCCTAAAACTCAAGTCCAAGTGGGAAGAAGACCTTAACATAAATCCGTATACACTGAACCTGATATAAGAGAAAGTTTTGAATACCTTTGAACACATTAGCAGAAGAGGTAGCTTCTTTTTTATTTTATTTTTATTATTTATTTATTTATTTATTTTTGTTTTTTCGAGACAGGTTTCTCTGTATAGCTTTAGAGCCTGTCCTGGAACTCACTCTTTAGGCCAGGCTGGCCTTGAACTCACAGAGATCCACCTGCCTCTGCCTCCCGAGTGCTAGGATTAAAGGCATGTGTCACCATCGCTTGGCTTGAGATAACTTTTTGAACAGAACACCAATAGAGCAGTCACTAAGACCAAGACCAACAAATAATAAATGGTACTTCAGGAAACTGAAAGGCTTCTGTAAGGCAAAGGGCACTATCAATAAGAGAAAATGGCAGAATTGAATGGGAAAAGATATTCACCAACTCCACAACTGACAGATGGCTGATGTCCAAAATATATGAAGAACTTGAGAAACTAGACATCAAAAACCTAAATTATCCAATTTAAAAAACGGGGTACAGATCTAAACAAAGAATTCTCAACAGAAGAATTTCAAATTGCAGAGAAACATTAAAAGAAATGTTCAACATCCTTAGAGTCAGAAAAGTGCCTCTGAGAATCCATCATATACCTGTCAGAATGGCTAAGATTAAAAACATCAACAACAATTCATGATGGAGAGGAAGTGGAGGAAGAAGAACACCCCTCCATTGCTGGTGGGAGTGCACTCCACAGACCAAGAGATGATAAATAACGAGGATTTAAAAGGGGAAATCTGGATCTCCCTGGGAAGGGGAAACAGAAGAGATTTCACAAATGGACAGAGGACCAGTGGGGATGGGAACATGAGCAATCAGGTTCAGGGTTGGGAGATGGACTGGGAGAATAGTGAAAGAGCTGACTAGAAGAAGGACGGGGCATTTTGGGGTCAGGTAGAAACTTGTTCCAAGGGAAACTCCCAGCAATCTACAGGGATGACCCCAGCTAAGACTCCTAGCAATAGTGGATAAGAAGCCTGAACTGGTCATCTCCTGTGACCAGGTAAGACTTCCAGTGGAGGGATTAGGACACCAACCCTGCCACGTAAGCTTAGATCTACAGTCTGTCCTGCCTTTGGGATGTTCTGGGGCAAGAGTGTCACAGATTGTGAGAGTGACCAGCCCATGACTGGTCCAGCTTGAGACCCATGCCAGGATAGTGAGCCCATCCCTGACACTCTCTGAAGCACATGACTCAGAAGCTGGATGGCCCAGAGACCTAAGGTAGAACCAAATATACGTGGAAGGGGGAAAAAGGCAATGTAATGATGCCTAACAATATTCTGCTATACTCATTGATTGGTACCTGGCCTAATAGTTATCAGAGATACTTCTTCCAGCAATTGGTAGAAATAAATGCAAAAACTCACAGCCAAACATTAGTTGGAGTTCAGGGAATCCTGCTGAAGAGAGGGAGGAAGGACTGTAGGAGCAGAGGGGTCAAGGACATCATAAGAAAACTCACAGAATCTACTAATCAGGGCTCAAAGGAGCTCACAGAGACTGAGCTGACAACTAAGGAGCCTGTATGAGACTGACCTAGGTCCTCTGCATGTGTGTGACAGTCGTATAGCTTGGTGTTCTTATGGGACTCCTAACAGTGGGAGCAGGGGCTGTCTCTGTTGTAGGTGAAAGTTTTCCTGTGTCTCGTAGTTGCTCCGTCTCAAGTAAACAAACTGTTTGGTCTAAGATTCAGGCTTATCATTAACTAGCTCTTGCAACTTAATTTAACCCATTTCTATTAGTCTATGCTTTGCCACATGGGTTTGTGGCATTACCTGTGTTCCAATACATCTTATTCTCCTGACAGCACTGAGTCTCCTCTGACTATGTTTTTTTCTCCTTATCTCTCTTTCTCTGCTTGTATTCCCTGCTTGGCTCTATTCTGCCTTGTCATAGGCCATAGCAGCTTCTTTATTAACCAATGGTAGCAACACATATTCACAGTGTACAGAAAAACCATCCCACAGCATTCTGTCTCCTTTATTAGCTTATGGGATTCTATTCCTCATACTGGGTTGCCTTGCCCAGCCTTAATACAAGGTGATTACTTGTCTTACTGAAACTTGATATGTTATGTTTTGTTGATATCCATGGGAGACCTGCCCTTTTCTGAATAGAAAAGAAAGAGGAGTGGATGGAAGTGGGGGGAAGGGGAGGTGGCAGGAGAGCTGGAGGAAAGGGTGGAGGGGAAACTGCAGTTGAGATGTAAAGTAAATAAATAAATAAATAAATAAATAAATAAATAAATAAATAAATAAATAAAGTAAATAAATAAATAAATAAATAAATAAATAAATAAATAAAAAATAAAAAGAGATAAAGAAAGTAAAGCTAGGAGACACACTCCCACAGTGCCAGACTGCTCGATACACAGCTCCCACCCTTGTACTTTGTCTCTCTGACCTCCTTTTCTTCCCTGAATAAATGCCCTTAGCACATCCTATTCCTCAAAGACAAGCTTTGAGAGTGATAGCCCAGCATCTTTTAATGGTGGACTTCATGTTCAAAGACTGCCATCTCCTGAATATTGGCTTTCAAGTGGCAAGGTAGGACTGCAACATTTAGACTCCATCAACAGCTAAACAAGCCCAACTGATTATCATTAAAGTAGAAGATCCATCCCTTCCAAAATTGTTCTACGATGACATTGAAACTTTTGGCCCACCTGAGATTTAGATTAGCTTCTGCCCACGCAGTATTCCATCTCACTGTAGGAGAGACATTTGTCTTGAACTCATCTCCTAGATGCCCCCTCCTCTCTCCCTCCCTCTCTTCCATTATAGAAACAATGATAATTTCAACCCTAAAGTGGTCTTGGCTCTGTAGCATTTCAAACTAGAGCTCTGGCCAGCCTCTGTTTTGTATTTGCAGTGAGAAGCACACCACTTTACTATATAATCGGAGTGAAATCCTGGCAATGAACTCTTACTAGAATTTTAGCACTGCAGTTTTTCTTGGGTTTTGACTTCTTTAGGTTCTGTTCAGAAAAACTGTTTCCTGTTTGCCCTTTACCTGTCTGTCTCTTCTGAATCCAATGGCACACCTCATGCTGAGCACAAACACCAGTCTGGGCAGCTGCTGGAGTTTATGTGTCCATACCCTGTCTCATCCCTGACAGAGGTAAATCACTCACTCCCCTTAGCAAATGAATGGTCTCTAAATAACAGGCTCCTCCCTCTCACCTCAGCACACATCTATGACTGCAAACAAAAGCAGCTGTCTGATAACAGAATGGTGACACTTCACGTTATTAGAGAACCTCCCTGCTTGTAGGTTACTAGCAGTGGGAAAGCTTCATCCTTATCTGTTTAATTAATGATGTAGCTTTTAAATTTGGATTTCATAAGAAACCCGTTGTCACTTGGTAACAGATTTGCCTTGGGCTGCCTGAAGAAGCTGGGCTTTTCAAGCGAAGCACCCTGTTGTCTTATAAATAGGGCAGTGAAGCTTGCTCAGACACGCCTCAGGCGTTCAGCGGCTCCTCTCCTCTATACTATCTGATTCTGGCCGGAACTTTTCCTCACCAGAGGCACACTCAAGTGGAGAGAGAAGAAAAATTGCCCTAGTTTGTGTTTTAACCTAATAACATGCCAAACAACAAGAATGCAAAGAGGCATTTGTTCTTCTTTCCTAAAACAAGAAAACAAATTACTTTAGAGAAGTTTAGAGACAGATTAATTTGCTAAAAATATAGCCCATTATGGTTCTTGGACAATTTAGCTTCAGGGGAAAAATTAAATGCAACACCACAGGAGGACGATAGAAAATGCAACAAACAAACAAAACACAAACAAAAAAAAAAACAAACAAATCCAGATCTTCTGAAAAAATATAAAAAGTATAGATTTAAATCCCACTAATGGAAATTGATGCTGTAAGTTAGATCTGTAGGTGTGAGGAAGGGGCATCCTTCCGGGTGAGAGAGGATCCTGTCTCTAGTAAAAAAACACGTCACCTTTTCTATTATAACACACAAAGACCTAAGAAGAAACATTTATTCTCTCTGCCCCTGCATTTGTATCTACAACAGAGAACGAGCTGGCTGTGTGCCTTACCTTATGATTATTTGCTGAAGAAAAAAGTTCAGCATTTCCAGGGCTCTGTGGCACTGGCCAGCACAACATGGACAACCTGGGGTTTAGCTTGGGGGATATGGCTTTGCCTCTGTGGGGTTTTTATGGTTTATTGAACAACACATTGTTAGGAAATGTTAGCTTGAGTGAATGGATGGATGGATGGATGGAATGATGGATGGATGGATGGATGGACAAAAGGAGAAATGAGTAAGTAAACGCGGATAAAGTGGGGTTAATAAAAGCTCTCATCTGGTGAGACGGAGAACATAGACCTGCACCATCTAGTGGTGAGAGAGGAAACGCAAGTGAAACAAAGTGCTGAGGAAGATCAGTCTCCTCAGGTGGGCGTGTAATGGGATAAAGTGGCTGCCTCAGGAATTTTAGGAATTCTGCTATCCATTTCCCAACAGATGCCCACAATAATGACTTCCTAGGCATTTTAAATTTAGTGGCTATTTATTGAATGTCTATTAAATTCCAAGCACTCTAAAATTTATTTAGAGTCACTAAAATATACAAAATTATACACTATACTGAACAAAGTAAAAAAATTTAGTAAATTTCAGACTCCATATAGTCAATAAAATATTCCTATGCTACACAAAATAAATCAAAGAATTTTGCATGTCTTAAAATGGTGCCAAAAATATCTTGATTTTCTGATTTGATAGTTAAACTTTGTCCACAGAAAAAAGTAAATGTTGGCTCAAAATGTCAAATTTTCTTTGCTAGGCAAAAGGGAAAAATATTTATAGAAGGAAAATAATTCATAAAATTGTGCACAATGCAAACATGCTCTTGTCATTGTTACTGCTATTACACTTACTTGTGCAATAATTATTAAAGGTTTGAAAATGTTTTATACTAACACTCTACTTGATGTAACCAAATATGGTTTGGTCAGCGTTTGGGGAAAATAGTGAACTTACAAAAAATGGTAAAATGTAAAGTTCACAGTCATGAATTTATTTAAAGCTACCTTTGAGCACTTCAAGTTTTGCCTGAAGTTTTGCAAGTTCTTGCTGAAAAACTGAAAGGGACTTTATTAAATTGAATATAAGTCAAGCTCTTATGTTTCCACATTTGTAACACTGCAGTGATTTATATTAATGTACCTATGTATAAAAAGTAAGTTATCCATTCCCTCTCTTAAAGCAAGAACAACCCACTCAAATATTTGTGTATTTAAAATGTGCAACTGTTTCTTGATAAAACAGTTGAACTGAAAGAAGTGAAAAATTAAAGCATAAAGAGTGAATATTTTTCTCTGACTTTCAAAATAATACATTGTATTATATAAACCATTGTAACCTCTATGAAGCACCAAATAAAATACAAAATAAATTGCTCATCTTTCCATACATATGACTTTTCTCTTAAAATAGCCATTTGGCTGCATCTCTCATAAAGGAAACATCAGCTCAGTAACAACTCCAGGAGACCATAGTAAAAACAATGGCAAAGCAATGGTTTTGAAAATATAATGTCACAGTTTGAGCCAAGTGGAACAGAGCCTAATGTAGTATAAATAAAACTATTTTATGTGAATTTGTCTTGAATTTCAGAACTCTTAAGTTTGAAGTACAACCCATAAAAAATCAGCAGCCTCTAAACTTCACTTTTGCTTTGCTACTGCATGCCCCTTAAAAACACCAGGCTTTCTTGTTACCCTGAGTCCTAGATGCACTTATTTAAATGTCACTCTTCAAAGGTTAGGAATATGGATCCAAAGAGTACACCTTCTCTTGCTTTCATTAAGTGTAGCATATTTGTCCCATAAATGCATGGTCACAGCAGCTTCCACTGTGTGCCATGGCAGCAGAGAATGCAGATTTGAGAAGAGGCTGCCTGTATGCTGACCTGTGGAGACTCTGTAATCTTACCATTACTATTCTGTGTTCATCAGCCTCATAGTCAGGGATAATGAAAGTTCCTATCTTCTGAGACCATGTAAGAAGTCATTATGTCATTCAAGAATTCTCACAGAATCAGTTAAGTCCCAAAAGGTTTAGATGTATGTGTATTTTACTCATGGCTGACTCCTGAGACAGTTAAGTTCTCCCTATGACTGCTCTGTAGATCTTAAGGGATCAAAGCATTTTCATGGTCTCGGAGCAAAATTACATTATGTCACTGTGGTAATATGGGGACAAATTTTCTCAGCATGCATACACTAACTCATAAGTAATTTCTCAAAAAATAATAACATGAGATAATCTCCTTGGCCTCTGAATACTATGCAAGTATGTTGTTGGGTCAAAAGCAAAATACTCATAATTTTTTGTGAGACTGAACTAGAATTCTGAGTCCATCTGTCACTCAAATGTCAAAAAGACATGGGTGTAACTACACAGGTATCAGCATATTTTCTTCGATCTAAGGCATCATACAATTCCAACACCTGTATTAACTCCCAAATTCCAAAGTAAAATCTGTGCTTGTAATGGCAACCATGCATAGTTAATCTAAAATAGAATTTATACTCAGGGAGAGTCACCACTTCTATAGAACTACTGTGCTAGAACTGTTAAAGCTTATTTGAATAAAAGAGAACAAACGTTTCAGTGTTTTATTAAGACAAAGTCTTTAATATTATCAGATCTAAGCTTCTCTATGATAGATCTTATTTGAGAATGTATGGCAGTAGTCTTGCATGTGATGGGGATGGTAGACCATTAGTAACCGTGGCCTTCCAGACTGTGAAACTGTACTTGGGAATAATGATTCATTCTCTTGAAGAGAAGAGGTGTTAAGGGATGGGAAAGAGAGGGATCAGGCAATGGGGGAGTACTGAAAGCGAGGACTGGATTTGGGGAACATTTACAGGACAATGTGAAAATCTAGTGGATTGGAAACTCCCTGGAATCTTTTAATGTAACCCTGGTGAGAATTTCTAGTAATGGGGATACGGAGTCTGAACTGGCCATCTTCTGTAACTAGGCAAGGCTTCTAGAAGTTGGACTGGAACACTAACCCAGACACATAACGTTCAACCTACAATCTGTCCTGCCTCCAAGATGTGCTGGAGTAATGGTGGCACAGAACTTGGGAGAGTGGCCAACCAATGACTGGTCCAACTTAAGGCCCACTCCTTGAGAGGGAGTCCATGTCTAACACTGCCTGGATGGCCAGGAACCAGAGGCTGGGTAGCCCAGAAACCCAAATAGAACCAAACATGACTGGGGGAAAAATTCAATGAAATGATTACTAAGGATACTCTGTTGTACATATAGATTGCCATTAGAGACGCTTCACCCTCCAGCTGATGGGATCAGATACAGAGACCTACAGTCAAATACTAGGGGTAGCCAGGGTAACCCCACAGAAGAGGGGGAGGGGATTGCTGGAGTCAGAGGGGTCAAGGATACCATGAGAACACAGCTCACAGACTCAACTAAGCAGGGCTCACAGGGGATCTTGAGAGACTGAAGCAACAATCACAGGCTCTGTATGGGTCTGAGCCAGGTCCTCTACATATGTGTTATGGTTGTGTGGCTTGGTGTTCTTGTGGGACTCTTAACAGGGGGAGTGGGGGCTTCTCTAACTCTTTCACCTGGTTTTGGGACCCTTTTTATCCTAATGGGTTGTCTTGTCCAGTCTTGATATGAGGATTTGTGCATAGTTGTATTTTTACTTGTTATGCCTTCTTCATTTGATATCCCTGAGAGGCCTGTTCTTTTAAAGAATAGAAATGGAAGAGGAATGAATCTGGTGGATTGTAAAGAGTGTAGCGAGGGAAAACTGCAATTGAGATATAATGTATTAAAAAAGAATAAAAGAAAAGAAAAGAAGAAGAAGAAAAAAAAAAAAAAACTAAGTCAGGCCCTGATATCTGCAGAGTAACAACTATCCATACCAGGCTAAGAATTAGTATGTTTTCTTTTTTTTACACATTGGGAAACCATTCTTTGCAGGTGATAGAGTCTATGAGAAATAGACACTGATGTCACTGTCTGGATCTGCTTTTAAAAACATCAGCATGGAATTTATATCAACAAAGGACAGCACAGTTTGTCTATCCCTCCATGTTGAAGCCCCTTCATAAAAACAGTTTACTCGACTCATGAAGATGTCTATAAAATTTGGAGGCCTTGAAGCAATTTAAATTACAATTCAGAATTCATTATGAAAAGGACATTGTTTATGAGGATCCTTGGGAAAACAGAAGATTTTCTCCTTAATTCAAGTTTCTTTCCTTTTTTTTTTGTACACCAGTGTTTATTTCATAAGCTTCTGGGCATCTATTATATTCTAATCATGAAGTATCTATACTGTCTTTTAGTCTCTATCTTTTAAGAGCTCTGAGAAATGTTAAAAATATCCTGATTTAAAATTATCATGGAGAATGGTGAGAGCTTCTGGAAGCACAACCACAGGGTGTAGCAGAGCAGAAGAATGGGCATTTCAGCCTCCTTTGCAATAGAATGGAGTTTTTTTTTTTTTTTTAATCTAACTGTTAATGTCTAAATTAAAGAAAGAGTATGAACAAGAGTTTGACAGATGGCCAAGAGGAATGGAAAACACTTCAGGCAGATGGATCCACATGAAAAATAGAACAGAATTTTAGAAACATTCTACAAAGATATGTCTGGTGTTAAGGTGGGTGGTTGGGATTGCAGGGGAGAGAAGATGTACATATGGGTTAACAGGACAGACTAGAGTTGAAGCTTCATGACAACTTGTCTTGCATATGGTATTTCTTTCTTTTGGACTTTGTATAAGCTTATAACTCATTAAACATTCTTCCCTGATTACTTGGTCCAACTTAATAGCTCCTTGTGTGAGCTTCTTCATGTCAAAGGGTCCAGAATAATATTTTCATCCATGATATTGTACAGGATTCTTGAAACATTAGATGCATTTAATACCTATTTGTGTAAAAATGTATTTGTTAAGTCATATCTAGATTTTGAAGTAATCCAAGGAGATTACAGGAATAATGCTGACTGAAAACTTGAATATGAACTGTAGTGGAGGCGGTGCTTCTTGCCCTTGTACCTGACCTCTTAAAAGGGAAGGGAGGGGAGCACGAGCTCCCTTTCCCTGCTTTATACTGTGATCAAACTGCCAGGTGGATTTACTCTAGGTCAGGTCAGATCATACCAGGAAGCAGGAAGCAGGGAGAAGGGACCTCATGGCCCCTCTCCCTATCCTTTTAAGAGGTCAGGTACAAGGGCAAGAAGCACCGCCTCCTCCTTCAGGCCATATAGCCCAAGGTCATGGGCAGAGCAAATACCACTACAGTGAACTAGTGTACACAGCAAAGAAAAATGAAGCCAAGAGAGACAGGAATGCATGAGCCCAGGTGACAGAATAGAGAACAGAACCATCTGTGATTGTCTGAATGAAAATGGCCTCTATAGACTCCTAGGGAGTGGCTTTATTGGAGATGTGACCTTGTTGGTGGAAGTGTGTCACAGGGGATGGGCTTTGAAATTTCAGAAGCTCAAACCAGGCCCAGGGCTCACTCTCTCTTCCTGCTACTTGCTGATCCAGATGTAGAACTCTCGGCTTCTTCTCCAGAACCATGTTTGCCTGTACCTGTGGTGGTACTGTGCTCCCCAAAATATTGTGCACCCTAATAAACTTATCTGGGGTCAGAGAACTGAACAGCCAGTAGATACAGAGGCTAGAAAATGGAGGCACTCACAGCTTTAATCCTAGCATTCCAGGGCAGAGATCTACCTGGATCTCTGTGTGTTCAAGGATACAGCCAAGCAGGGTAACTCACGCCTTTAATCCCAGATATTGAGCCTTTAATCTCAGGGAGTGATGGCAGAAAGCAGAAAGGTATATAAGGCATGAAGACCAGGAACTAGAAGCTTTTAGCTGGTTAAGCATTTAGGCTTTTGAGAAGCAGTTCAGCTGAGATTCATTTGGATGAGGACTCAGAGGCTTCCAGTCTGAGGAAACAGGATCAGCTGAGGAATTGGCAAGGTGAGGTGGCTGTGGCTTGTTCTGCTTCTCTGATCTTCCAGCATTCACCCCAATACCTGGCTCAGGTTTGATCTATAATAAGAAAACTTTAAGATTCGTGCTACATGTGCCAGCCTTCCTGACCTGATGATAATAGACTAAACCTATGAGACTGTAAGCCAGCCCCAATTAAATGTTTCCCTTATTGCTATGGTCCCTGTGTTCCTTCACAGCAATAGAAAACTCAACTGAGACATTATCTATAAGGTGTTTTATAGTAGATTAATATTTTTTAAAAAGACCTAAAAGTATCAGTGAATTGTCAAAATACAAACTTTCCATTGTATCAAGTAAAATTTGGAAGGTATATATTAAAAAGACCAAATAGGTGGTCAACTTCTATTTGAGAGAATTTTAATTTGAAGGTGACTCACATGCACTAGTTTCAGGGAATAGGGTAGATGGTTTCTTCCACAAAACCTTGATTTTTGAGATATGCTTGTAACCGAAGCAGAAATTTCACAGAACAACATGAAGAAAGTTACAAGTCAATGGAATGAGCAGAGCATGAACAGCAAGGATTCTGTCCTACAGAATCCTTGCTGTTTCAGGATTATATCATTTGATAATAGCTGCATGTTTGTTGGAACTTAAACTCCAATCTCATCAAATGTCACACTTGTCTTTGGGAAACTTTGAGTTTAACTGAAGAGTTGGGGAATATCTCTGTGTATTGTGCATTGTTTGATGTGCTATAGAATGTAACTGTTTTTGCTTTTACTCTTGTTAACTAAGTGGGATTCCTATATACTCACTATTATATTTGAAGTGTAGAGGAGTAAGGCCTGAGCCCTACTCGCTATTACTACCTTTTAGATGAGTAAGGGGAGTTGGTGCTCTCTTTAAGGCACTGGAAACTTTTGAGCTTGAAGCATGACAGTGTCATCTACAAGTGTATTATCAATTATTACTGATGTTACGGGATGCACATAGCACATGGGGCCACAGGTGTCATGGGAACACACAGCCCATCAGCTACACAGGTATCATGGGATGCACATATGCCATGTGGGGATCATGGGTTGAAAAGAGTCTGTGTGTAGACAGAAGTGTCTGTCCCACCTGGTTCTTCACCCAGTCAGTCCCAAATAAACACACAGAGGCTTATATTAATTACAAACTGTTTGTTCTATGGCTCAGGCTTCTTGCTAGCTAGATCTTTCATCTTAAATTAACCAATTTCTATTAATCTATGTTTGCCATGTAGCTTTGCGGCATTACCTGTGTTCTATTACATCTTGCTCCTCTGGCAGCACTCAGCATCTCCTCTGACCCTGCCTTCTTCTCATCATCTCTCTGTTTGGATTTCCTGCCTGGCTCTGTTCTGCCTTGCCATAGGCCATAGCAGCTTCTTTATTAACCAATGGTAGCAACACATATTCACAATGTATAGAAAGACCATCCCACAGCACTTCCCCTTTTCTATCTAATCAAAAGGAAGGTTTTTCATTTTAATATAGTTAAAATTACCTGTAACAAAACAGTTATCAAGCAAGACTTATAGTTACAATCTATAGTCTATTTATATTTTGCAAAGTTAAAGAAAATATCATCTATTCTAATATTTGAGAGTCTAAAGTTTCATATCTAATTTACCTTTTATCATATACAAGGAAAATTATAATTATAACTATCTAGTCTTCAACTACATCAAATACCCCAGAAGGATATAATATTACCTAAGTAAACAGGAAGTACAATAATTATTGTATCTCAGAAGGAAAGTCCACTTTTGTAGCTGGAAGGTTTCTCTGATCCGGCATGCAGTCCTGCAGCTGCTTATAAAATAATTACTCAGAGGCTTAATATTATTTACAAACCATATGGCTTATGACAAGCTTCTTGATAGCTAGCTCTTTCACCTTAAATTAATCCATTTTTATTAATCTATATGTTACCATGTGGCCATGGCATTACTGGACTGCTGGCATCTTGTTGCTCCTAGGGCAGCGGCTAGGCATCTCTCTCCCCACTCCTTTCTTCTGTCTGTATATCTGCTTGGATTTCCCACCTGCCTCTAAGATGTCTTGCCATAGGCCAGTGCAGCTTTATTTATCAATCAAGCAGAGCAACACATATTCATAGAGTATAGAAAGATACCCCACAGTACTTCCCCTTTTCTGTCTAATCAAACAGGAAGGTTTTAACTTTAACATAGTAAAATTACATATAATAGAACAGTTATCAAGCAGGAATTACAGTTACAATATCTAGTCTATTTTTTAAGATTTATTTATTATGTGTACAAGTATTCTATCTGCATATATGCAGGCTGGCCAGAAGTGGGCTCCAGATCTAACTACATATGGCTGTGAGCCACCATGTGGTTGCTTGGAATTGAACTCAGGACCTCTGGAAGAGCAGCCAGTGCTCTTAACCTCTGAAAGAGCAGCCAGTGCTCTTAACCTCTGAGCCATCTCTCCAGCCCCCATAGTCTTTGTATTTGGCAAAATCAAAGAAAAAATTCTATCTATCCTATATTTGTGAGTCTAAGGTTTCATATCTCATTCATCTTTTATCATAACCAAGGTAAACATAAACTATAATTATAACTATCTAGTCTTCAACTATATCAAACACCCCCAGAAAGATATAACATTACCTAAGTAAATAGAAAATACATTGTAAGCAACTTCCAAAATTCTAGAAATGACAGAGACATCTGGCTGGCTGGACAGTCACCCAAATTTTCTCTGTTATGTTGGGGCATCCATCTTCAACCTACAGGCCTAGAGTCTTTGGCATACTTTTCAGTGAAGTAGAAATTTGGAGGACTGTTTTGCCTATTTTGGCAAAGTTTATCAGTCACTTTTCTCTGTGTCCTACAGAATGTCTGGTAGTTTCTTCTGTGGAGCAGAAAGCTGAGGAACCATCTTGCACTGTTTTGACAAAGTTCAGTGGTCATTTTTCATGGGTCCTGCATGTCCAGTTTATATAACATACTATCAGCAGTCCAGGCACAAACAGGTTCCTGCCCAAATGGCTAGCCTTGACACATTGAAAGCAAACTCCACTAGAAGTTTCTTTGATGCCCATCATCCTCTCTGAAGTAATTGGTGCTGCCAGGAGCATACATGTCTCACTGTTCAGAAAGGTCTAAGTTCTTAAAACATTTTAAATGCGATAATCTGTAAGTGTTTGATGATGACTGGCCTAATTAAAATACATCTTTGTATACCTAGAAAACTTAAATGCCATGACTATAAGTTTGATTGTCATAGATGACTAAATATTAATCTGTATTTCTTAATTATACATTACAATTTTAAATGCGTTGCATAAACATAATACCCTAAACAAGATTAGAAATACACATACAATATAAGAAAATTAACTTTAAATTTGTATCAATAAATTAAAATCCATACTGATGTAAAATATGTAATTTTAACAGTTGTTTTTTGGATTATGGCAGATTTAATAATCTACCCCCTTTTCCCTTCATTTCTATATCATATCCCCTTTTTCTTCTTTTAGAAAGAGATTGACATTGACGAATAACAATTTGTAAACAAACCCCCTAAACAACATTCATAATCCAATTTGGGGAGAATGTGGGTATAGTTTTCCATACTACTTCCTGCTGATTGGGGGTGCTGGCAATATTATGGGGATCCTGAGAAAATTTAGGATTATGGTCAAGTCCTGACTGGAGTAGTCTGTGAAGCTTTATTGTCTCAGCCAGTTGCCTTTAAACCTTTCTGGATGTTGGATCATCTGTAGATCTCTCAGGAGGTCTTCCTTGATGGAACCATATTAACCTTGAAGGAATCCACAGATTCTCATCTTCTGTGGGAACAAATGCAGAATCTCTTTCCCAAAGCAACATATCCTTAGACACAAATTTAAAAATCAAGATATCTATATCTATATCTATATCTATATCTATATCTATATCTATATCTATATCTATTATCTATCTATCTATCTATCTATCTATATATATATATATTTGGTTCAGCAGCCCCCACAATCAAATGTCTCTTTGCAGTTAAAAAAAAAATCCCAAAGACAACACAGTAACATACAGTATCTGAACTCTCTGTGTATTTTTCATCTTTACATGGCTCATTTTATTTTTTATTACTCTATTTCTTTTTAAGGACGTTCTCTACCCTTTTTCTGTTCTCTCAATCCTACATATATTTTTAAACATCTTGTAACTTGTTTAGAGATTTTTTTTCCATCTGGGTCTGTTTTATTGAGTATCTTTAACCCCTTTCTGACCAGGAGAGTTTTTAAACTGTTGATCTGCATGGCCAGGACAAAAGCAGCAGCAGCCCTGGCTGCTGGCTCTGCCTGGTTCAGCTTCCAACATGGTGGAAGTAGTTCACTACCAGCTCTGGGAGCCATGCTCACTGCCCCAACTCTGGGAAGCAGCAGGTTCATGCCACCACCAAGCAGATTACAGCACATTGTCCACAAACCCCATTTAAGTGCCCCATAGTAGGACCTCTCTCAAGAGTTCTCTGTGTAGCCAGCATGAACCAGGAAGCTGTCTCTTAAAGGAGCTGTGCATTTGTTTGCCACCAGCAGATAGAGTCTATCTGAAAAAATTCAGCTACTAAGAAGCTGTAATTGATTCACATTTTTTGTGGGTCTAGAATCCCCCCTTTTTTACTAAGCTTTTTTAGACTTTATGTAGGTGTATGTGCACCACTTGGGCACCAAATATAAACAGAAGTCTTCCTGTGTCCAGATAATGCCATGAAGCCACATAGCAAAACATAGACTAATACAAATGGGCTTAATTAAGTTGTAAGAGCTAGTTAATAATAACCCTGAGTCATAGGCCAGTTTGTAATTAATATAAGCCTCTGTGTGTTTACTTGGGACCAAGAGAGAGACTGCAGGACACAGGAAAACTTCTGCCTATACCCATGAGCCACATGGGTACCATGGGATACACGCAGATAACAGGTTACATAAATATCATGGAATGGAGGCAGGTTGCAGGTCACACATTTTCACACCTGCTCCAGAATTAGTACATAAAATATTTGATTAAAAAATAAGCTCATTAACATGTCCTTCTTGTCCCTGTGCTACTATAAATGAAAAATAGAAACATTTCTACTAATTATATTTAAACATGGTAAGGACTTAGGATAGTGGCTTTTAGACTTCCTGTCATCCGTCTATAAATATGTCACCATTTTCTTCCCAGTGCATGAAAATTAAGCCATGTTCATGAAATAATCACCGTGAAATAGAACACCTGCTGCATTTTTCCTGGCAAACAGGGAGATGATAAGTCTACCATTTAATTCAATTGACCGAATTTTTGACACCAGAATTGATATAGATTATTTTTTCCTCTAGAGATTAGAAATATGCTGATGAAATAAACGTTCTTTTTGGAAAAATAAGACAAAGGGTTCTTTTAGCAGTTAATTTTATGGGCATTTTTATATCTAATGGGCTTTTAAATGTATAATCACAATATGAGTAATAGTGAATTGAGTATTAATCTAAGAATGTTATTTTCAAAGTTTATAACTTTCCCTCTCCCCAGTTCTCCCCACACTGAGCCAGCTCCTAACTGAACTAACTGAGAGTTAAACAAAACTGAGCATTTGGGTCTCCAACAACTGACTTACTAGACATGGCTAAGGTTTTTATGTAAGGATGAGGAACAGGGAGATGAACTCATACTGAGGAGATTGGAAGTATTTGCTGTAGCCTATAATAAAGACACATGGCATCAAGCAGTCCGCTGTCAGGCAGGTGCTGCTTGCTCTAAGTGGAAGTAGCCTCATCTGTACCCTGCCTCCCACTCCCCTATTGTAGACTGATTGTGCCAAACCGATGTCTCTCGGTAATTATGAACTAATACTTAATTCTTTCTCAAATATGGGGCTTATGTCAGTCCTTGTGACATGCATACAGTGTGCATCTTATGACATAAGCCAAAAGGAAATGACTAATCTTTTTTTTATCATCCCAGTCTTTTTATATTAACCTCTAAAGCCAAGTAATTATGTTAAGAAAATGAGTCTTATTCCACAAGCAGATTAATTGCAGTGTAACTTTTAGTTAAATTTTAACTTGTTATTGAATTGGTTATGATTAGTAGTAGTTTTACTTATTAATTTTCATTAACTTGATGCTTACTAAAAATTTATCATGTGTTATCAAACTATATGAGAATAAGAATTTTATCTACTAACATATCAAAAAAATGCTTGTTAGTTTAAAATTCAATGTTTGTCTGAGTATGCTCATGTGTACCTGTGCTCTTAGCACTTGGGAGGCAAAGACAGAAGGACTTTTAAGTTCAAGGCCAGGCTGGTCTCCCAAGTCTCAGAAAAAAGTAGAAAAAAGTCAAGTTTTAATGAAATTTTAGTGCTTATAAATAAGTACAGAAAACTACTGACAAGTGTATTTTTATTTATTTAGCATATGAAGAATTAAATTTCTTTATAATATATTCAGACAAAATATTGTTCTCCCATCTCCCATATCTTTCTTCCATATGCTTCACCTTCAAGTTTTCTTTCATGTCACATGTCCTTTTAGCGCCTTCTATGCCTACTTTTTACACACACACACACACACACACACACACACACACACACACACAATCTAAATTATAGGACATTCATATCGAAGAACACATAAAGATTTTAGCTGTCTGAATCTGGAACACTTCACTTAATATTATATTTTCCAGAAACATGAATTTTCCTTGCAGATTTTTTTAGAGCTCCACAAAATCCCCTTGTACATATGAACCACATTTTCTTGATCCATCCATTTGCTGATGGGGATCTTGGCTGGGTCCATTTCCTTGGTTTTTTGAGCAGAGCAACAAAACTATATATGCAAAGATAGGATGCAAAGCCCTTTGGGTACAGATACAGGAGTGCTATGGGTTGATTATGTGGCAGTTCTACTTTTCATTTTCTGATGTTCTCCATGAAGACTTTCACAATGCCTGACCTAGTTTCTGCTCCCACCAGATGGGAATCAAGACTTATTTCCACATAGCTTCTCCACAACTGATAACTTACTTGTGAGCTTTAGCATATATTTATTAAATATTTATCTGCATTAAGAATTAGCATCTTTTAATGCCTGCTTCATTAGTGGCAACTTCCAAAGCCAGCTAGTCTTCTGATTTATTTTACAATAGCTTAATTGTGTTCACCATGAACCATATGCGAACAGAATCAGGGGTGTGTAAGCTTTTATATCGACGTGAATTCTGTAGGTTTTGTCTTGAGGCATCTGGTGCTGACTGGTTTATTCCGTTACTATTTAGGGTCTGCTTGGGGAACTGCTGACACTGGACAATATTTTGCAATTTGTGTTTTGTTACTAAAGTAGTCGTGCCTGTTCTCATTCTTATTTTTGGGTGCATCTACTTATTTTCATAGAAATAGCAGTCCAACCTGTAGATCACAGATTAGGGCCATGATTAATTTTATTGGGAGTTGCAAAATGATTTTCCAAAGTCACTTCCTCTCTAACCATTAGTGTTTGAGGCCTCCACATATAACACTTGGTGTTCTTAGTTTTCTTTTAAATTAATAACTTTACTAAGTCAGCATGGATGATTAATTTTTGCAACAGTTACACAAATCCAAGAAAAATGTCAATTTATATTTTGATAATGTAATTGTTTAAAAAATCCCAATGATAATAAATATCCATTTCATAAACTATAAATGTTAACACTTCTATGAAAAATCAATCTCAGCAGAAATGCTGAGATTTCAAGGGGTAATCAAATAGTAGCCCTCTCCTTAATTGAAACTACTTAAATAAATATAAGGTACAAACAACTGAAGAAAAATTTCCACGTTTATTCTTTTTCTTACAGAGATCAAAGCAGATTTGTCATCATGGCCCTACCCTAACTAGACAGCTATGTCTACTGTTACAGAGGAAAAAAGGTCTCTCCAAAGGTCTTGCCACTGATACACAAAAGAAAACAGATCAAGTACATTTTATTCCATGCTCACCAAGCACAATAAGAGAAGGAAAGAGCAAAGAAAGAAGATTTAAAAAACCCAAAATGAGTAAACTAGTCCTGTTTTAGTCTGGTTGGTTGCTTTTCACCTTTTTCAAAAATGACAATTGAAGAATTCCAAAAAGGGCCAAGAATAAAGAACAGAGTAAGTTTACAGCCTTACTGAGATTATTCACTAGGATAGATGAAGTGTCTCTGTAGCTACACAAAACCATACCTCACAACTATCCTTGTCAGGATTGTCAGGACTACTGTTCCTGGATAACTCCCAAAAGGAACCCTTCTGATAAGTGAACCTTTTCAAAAGGAAGTGCTATTTTAAAATAGGTAGAGTACTCATAGAGTACACTGTACTCATAACCATTCTGTAACAGTGTGTCAGTCAGAGAGACTTGGGAACAGGTGTGCTGGACTTAGCAGAGGTAAATATTCAACACTGAGAACAGGAGGAAAGAGTAAGACAGTACTAAGTGAATCACATCCATCTGACCACACACAGCGAACCAGGCTTCAGCCTCTGGTAGAGGAGACCCTTCTCATGCAGTAAAGTGAGTCTCCAAACAAAGGCTTAAACCCACATACCCAGACCATATACATATGACTTCTCATTGGATTTATATTCATTCTGATAATCGTGTTTTTCATTTACTGAAAATCAATTTTTTTCCTCATGTAATACATTCTAATTATGGTTTCCCCTCCTCATAATACTTTCCTACCCCACTCCAATCTGGATTCACACCCTTTCTCCATCTCATTAGAAAATGGGCATTGAAAGCATAATAATAAAATACAGTAAGATGAAGACAAACAAATTATAATATGCAAAAATAAGGAAAAGAGCCAAAGAAAAATCACAAGAAATGGGTATAGACACGCAGACACAGATGTTTGCATATATAGAAATCCCATAAAAAAATCTAGAAGAAAATTTATGTACTTAAAGGACCTGTAAGGATAAAAAAAGTTGAGACAAAGAATATTTGAAGACACCTTTCAGTTAATTTTCTATTGGCCACCTACTGCTGAACATGCAACATAATCTTAAGACTGATTTCTTTCTCCAGTGAGGCTCCCTTGAAGAAAACTGTTTTTTCATTTGAAGGTGGTTATCAATTGGATATATACTCTGGATCAAGGAGGGGGACATGTGTCCACTTTTCCTTTAAGATCTAAGACTTGGTGCAAATTCAAGTGGGTTCTGTGCATTCTGCCACAGTCTCTTGAGTGCTTATGTGCATCTTGTACTCCTTCTACCTCATCTTCTGGAGAGTGTCTGAGACCTGAAGGGAGGGATTTGATGGAGACATCTGCTGTGGATATTGCTCTATATAAATAAAACACTGATGGCCAGTGACCAGACAGGAAGTATAGGCAGGACAAGGAGAGAGGAGAATTGGAGAAACAGGCAGAAGGAAGGAGAGACACTGCAGCCACCGCCAGGATAAGCAACATGTAAAGACGCCGGTAAGCCACCAGCCATGTGGCAAGGTATAGATTTATAGAAATGGGTTAATTTAAGATATAAGAACAGTTAGCAAGAAGCCTGCAACGGCCATACAGTTTATAAGTAATATAAGCATCTGAGTGATTATTTTATACGTGGATTGTGGGACTACGGGGCTTGGTGGAACCTGGAGAGAAGCCCTCCAGCTACAGACATCCCTTTGAGGATTGAGTGTTACAGTGGCCCTTACTTTCTCCGTATTATCTGGCTGTGGGTAGCAGTAGTTTTTCCCGATCTCCTGCAGGAGAAAGCTTCTCTGAGGATGTCTGAGCAGTGATCTGTGAGTGTAGTAGAAGGTCACTAGAAGTCATTTTATTGCTACGCTCCTTTAGTTATTTAATGGAATGAATTTCTATTTTAGCCTGGGTTCCTGGTCTATCTAGTCTCAGGTTCTTGGTCACCAAAGCAGTTTTGGATGTGTTCCATCTTGTGGACTGGACTTTGAGTCAAATCAGATGTTGGTTGGTTACTCCCACAAGCTTTGTGCCACGGTTTCACCAGCATATCTATCAGGCAAGTCAATCTTGTAAATAAAAGGTTTTGTGTCTGGGTTGGTTTTTTCCTTTCCATTTTGGCAGTATGCAGAATATCTTCTAGTACCATAAAAATCAGTCACTGGGGTGAAGGCTTTTAGGTAGGCACCAGCTTGACTTCTCTGTGTTCAATGAGTTATGTAGGTGTTGTATTCAGTCAGTTTGTTGAGAGCTACCATCAGTTTATGGAGAGTCACCAATAGCCTGGATTGTTTCAGGGTTTCAACGGAACCTTTTTAGCCAATAACTTGATTATATATGTAATCCCTCTCTGTTACTGGAAGCTTCGTTGGGTGATCAGAGATGTCTAGTTAGGCTCTGTCCCGCCATTATTTGTCAACTTCATTTAGATTACCTGCCTATATGTATATATTGTAGGAAGCTTCTACTGTGTGAGGTTCCACCTGACCCCTCAAATGGCACTTAATATTAATTGTCTCTGCCTGTATTTCATTTCAATTCCCTTCTTCCCTCCTGATAATCTCGTGAACACCACTTACAAGTAACATAATTCCTACTAAAATGGATTGAGTTGGTGTACAGATATTTTCTTCTTTTATTGCATATTCAAGTCTTTGGTATTGAACATTTTAAATTACAATTTCATCATATGTCCACTGGCTTGTGCTGTAAAATTTTGTGGCCATTTTTTCATTCTTTTTTTCTAAAATTTGACTCAATGGTGATGCCCGCAAAAGTTCTACAGTTTGTGGGTCTGTGCACCATTATCATGCTTGCTGCTATCATGAACATCACGTTCACATCGACTCTGAGAATCTAGTAAGATTATTTGTTTTAAACTAAAATTAATCAGAAGAGACAGGAAGGCACATTTTGTAGTCACTAAAGGAAAATTCCACTGAGTGAATACAAAATTCTAAACATTTATTGACCAAATGCAGGGTCATCAGTTCAAAAATAATATTAAATCTAAAATCACAGATTGATCCCAGCATAATGACAGTGGATGACATCAATAGTCTACTTTTATCAGTAGACATGACATCCAGACATAAACTAGAGACACTTGGAAGCTAAATTACATCATAAACCAAATCAACATAACAGTTGCTTATTGAACATTCCACCCCAAAACAAAAGAATACTTATTCTTCTTGGAAACCCACAGAATTTCTACAAAATCAACTACAAATTAGCACAAAAAGCAAATCTCAGCAAATTTTAATTTTGAAATTAATGCATTTCAAAGATATAACTTATCCAAATTCTTAGTCACTTTCATGCCTTTCTGAATAGATATTCCTCTCTTGTCAGGTTCCTTAATGTGAAGAACTTTTATAACAGTGAGTTTTCTAATTTAGGGATTGGTATAATTATTTTCTCATTCTTATAGTTGAAGAATTTTCTAGAAATGTTTTATACAATTCTTCAGTTAAGTCCTCAAGACACTCCCACTGTCTTATAAATTCTGTTTCTGTTGAGAAATTCACAGTATTGGAACTTTTCCCATTTTAATGTATAATTTTATGGCTATTTTCCATATTTTATCTTTAATTTCTCAGTATGGCAATGGTGTAATTTAATTCTTATATATTAATTTTGTGGTTAGTGTTCTTTAACTTTATAAATTTGTGCTTGTTTTCTAAATTTAGGCATATTTGACAGTTTTTCATTGTTTTCTGCATCATCTTTTTACATCTCCAGAGTTTTGGGGACAGCATTTTCCTGCATATTGCAAATTCTGATGTCACAAGTACAAAAAAGTCTGGTTATCAATAGGGGCCATGATTTTTTCCCTTTTTAAAAGATTTAAAATTAGATCATTTTTAGTTTTTAATAGCAAAATTTCCTGATCTTTGTCCATTTCTATATCAAAATAATATTTATTTTTGTTAATCTCATCCAGATATTTTATTGAATATTTATTATTTATTATAGCCCAGTTGTCAGTTTCTCTTTTAATTGTCTTTCTCATGAGGGTATGTTGGTGTTTATTAAGAGAACGATTATAATACATGTGTCAGTACAGATACTAATAGTAAAAAACAGAACATTTGAGAATGAGGCAGGAGCACACCCAAGGCTGAGTGCAGGCTTCTTACAGAGAGAGTCATTATTTGATTTCTTTTATTTTCTTATATACTTCTAAGATCTTATATTGTCCATATCTCTCAGATGTTTTTTCCTTTTGTATAATTTAATTGAACTGTAATATCTGCTTTAGAGTGTCATGTTTTGAGTTTTGCATCTAGGGTTTTGTCTCGACCTATTTGCTCAAAGTACTGCTCTAAGTCAATAAACAGAGAACACCAATATCCCTGCTTAGTGAAGCCTATATTCTAGTGAGATGGAGTTGATAAATAAATTAGGTGAATAATTTATGTTATACACAAAACAATAATAATCATTCTAAAGAAAAAGCAAAACCAGAAGCTGAGATAACCTTTCAACTTTTAATAAAATTAGTGCAGAATGGTTTGGGGCAATCACATAAAGATGAGGAATGAGACGAGTGCATCTGACAGAGGTGCGGATGGGGATGAGGACAACATAACCGGAGATTGCCTGGTGGGTTGCTTAAGATTAACCAGGCATAGTTCGCATGATCAGACAATGCCAGGCAAGGCCATAGGTAAGAAAAATTTGAAAGTTGATGTGAGGTGAAACCATGTATTTAATTCAAGTCCATGTCAAAGACTTTGAGTTTTCCCTTTTAAAAAATACAAAGCTCGGCAGTGGTGGTGCATGTCTTTAATCCCAGCACTCAGGAGGCAGAACCAGGCGGATCTTTGTGAATTCGAGGTCAGCCTGGTTTACAGAGCAAGATCCAGGAAAGGCACAAAGCTACACAGAGCAAGCCTGTCTCGAAAACAAACAAACAAACAAACAATGCAAAGCTCAAAAGATGACTCAAAGTGTAAAGGTGCCTAATTCCAAGCCTGAGTTTAATATCTGGGACAGACATGGTAGGAGAGAACTGGCTGCTGCAGGTTGTCCTCTGACTTCTCTGTGAGTGCCATGGTACACTTGTACCTCCCCCCACAAGCAGAAAAATAAATGTAATTTTTAATTTTTTAAGAAGACAGCCATTAGAGGACTACCAGAAAAGAAACAGCGATTTTTTCTTAATTTAAAAAGTCACCCAGCGGTGGTGGTGCACACCTTTAATCCCAGCACTCTGGAGGCAGAGGCAGGCGGACCTTTGTGAGTTCGAGGCCAGCCTGGGCTATGGAGTGAGTTCTAGGAAAGGCGCAAAGCTACACAGAGAAACCCTGTCTCGAAAAAAAAAAAAAAAAAAAAAAAAAAAAAAAAAATCAAGGCTAGAAGTAAGAGACCAGGATAAGCACCTTGGAAATAATCTAAGAATTGTCACTGGGCCTTGACATACAGAATTCAATTTATCAGACTGAGTCTTTTTTTTTTTTTTTTTTTTTTTTTTTTTTTTTTTTTTTTTTTTTTAAGTATTCTTATTATTAAATGAAAAGATCTTAATATTTTAATGATAAATTGAAAGGTATTTTTGTAAATTGTAAAAAAAAGAGAAGAGGCAAAGTTAGCTTCAATATTTGATTTGATTGTAACACATTGTTACCAAGCAAAAGAAGAAAGGCTACATAAAGTAGGTCTGAGAGGTAAAGTGGAAAAGAGTTTAGACTTTACCCCTTTTAACTTTGAACTATAGTAAGCATGTTGGTGGAAAGGGCAGTCACACATGGGAAGTTCAGAGTCAGTGAAAGTTCCAGGAGCATTTGTGCAGAAAGTAATTCTATTGAGAATTGAAAAACACGTGTCTAAATGACGTCACCTGGTCATAAATAAAAATACAGGAAAAAGTAGAGAGGACAACCTACCATCAAGTGTCACAGGAAGATGACACAGAATAATCTGAAGTAAAGACAATCTGCCAGCAACTTAGGAGGAGGCACTAGAAAGCGATGACATATGAGAAGCCATGTAGCAAACCCTGACAAGGAAGAGACAGTACATGTCCTACAATCAGGAATGTGCGGGTGGAGAATAGACTGCTGCGTTAGAAAAGTCTGACCTCATATACTTGACAAGGATGGTTCCAGCAGAGAAACCAACAGGGACACAAATGTAAGAGAAAGTTGAGGTTGACTCTACAAAGTATTTTTAGAAATTGTGCCATAAAGACAGACGCAAGGATTAGTGAGTTCAGAGTGAAATATGGGGAAACTGGAGTGTGGGACAGAGTACAGTGAGGTGATGGGCTGATTAGAGGAACCTGAGAGTGGATTAAATATTTACATGCATAGAAGATGTTAAACTTGCAAAGGCGAAGTCTGCCAGTAAGAGGATGTGGGCATTTGATGGAAACATGGATAATTCATCTATTATCATAAAGAGGAGGTAGAATAAATGGGGTCCATATGGGGTTCCTCTGCTAAAAACAAATGTGCTAATAAATTATAAAACCCCTTTGCTTATATATTACATTTTTTTTCTTGGTGAAATAAGATGCAAGGCCTTCAGGTGAAGATGTCCATAGGAGAGAAGGTCTTTTAAATTTATGTGCAAGGCTTAAGGAATAAATCCATCACCTATTAGAAAAAAAGGGAATGGATTATGGCGACGGCACTAAGGATGCTGTAATAAAGGAGTGGTATTAGAATGAACTGCTCGGGGAACACAAAGGAAATCAGATGAATGAGCAGGGGGTATGCAAAAAAACTCATTTGAACAGCTTGAGATGTGAGGAACACTCCCGTATATGAAGCCAGTAGTTAAGTAGTTACAGATTAGAAATATAAATTTAAAAATTAGTTATGAAAAAGTGAATGATGAAAGAATGAATAATACAAAACGAATGGAAATGAATTTAAAAGTGATGGGAAATTTTGCTTTAGATTGACAAAGCACAGTAGAAAAGGAAGGAGAATAAAACAGTAATGACTCATTGATTATAACATAAAAATTTAGTGTTGGATGCCAGATGGTCAAAGAACAATGCCATCAAACTTGTAGATGAGTCTATTTCTCAATTTAGAATTATCTACTTAGCTAAGACATCTACCAGACTGCAGAAGGTTAATTTAAGATATGTAAGTACTCAAAAATATTTCTGATATGTTCTTTGGAATCTACTAAATTGCTTGATCTACCAAAATAAAAGAGTCATAGGAGAGAGGAAGACTGGAGAGAAAACAGGACAGCCACTGGGAGCATACTGTGCCCTGCAGATGATAAGAAGTAGAAAATCACTAAGAGGTTGTCTTAGGGTTTCTATTGCTATAAAGAGATATCATGACCATAGCATGGTGGTCTTATAAAGGAAAATATTTAATTGATGGCTTACAGTTCACAGGTTCAGTCCATTATCATCATGGTGAGACATGGTGGCATGCAGGCAGACATGATGCTGGAGATGGAGCTGAGAATTCTACATTTGATCAGCAGGGAACGGGAAATGAATTGAGACACTGGACATGGCTTGAACATATATGAGACCTCAAAACCCGACTCTACAGTTACACACTTCCTCCAACAAGGCCACACTTACTCCAACAAGGTCACACCTCCTGCTAGTGACACTTTCTTTGGGGGACATTTTCTTTCAAACTACCACAGGGGTCAATCTGTGCAGTCATCTGAAAGTTGGGACCCTGACAGTAATCCTTAAAATGAAAATACCAAAGTAACAGTTCTGTGTGTGATGATAAAGATACTTTGTGTCTTATCCAACTCCCTTGTTTCCGATATCTCTTTGCTCTCCCATTTCCACCTCTAAACACAGAACCTACTCTTATTGATATAGCATCCTTTAAATCCTCAAGTTAGACGGCATGAGCTCTCTATTCAAATCCCAAGGGTTATTTTTTTCTTAAAAGTAAAAAGTCCTTTGCTTTACCTCTAGTATCCACTAATGAGTGAGTACATACCATGTTTGTCTTTCCAAGTTTGAGCAAAAGATAATTAGACTACAACCCATAGCCCAGAGAAGTTAGAAAACAAGGAGGAATCTAGAGGGATGTACAGATCACCTTGGGAAGGGGAAATAGAAGAGATCCTCATGAGTAAACTGGGGATGAAGGATGGTAATAGAGGGGATGGGATGGGGGATGAGAACTTGAGGGAACAAGATGATTGATGGTCAAGCTGGGGGAGGGAAAGAGTGGGAGAGCAATGGAAAGAGATATCTTGATAGAGGGAGATATTATGGGGTAAGGAGAACTCTGGAGCTTGGAAATTTCCCAGGAACCCACAAGGATGACCCCAGACTAGACTACTAGAAATAGTGGAAAGGGTGCCTGAGCTGGCTTAACCTGGTTATTAGATTGGTGAATAACCTAACTGTCATCATAGAGCTTTCATCTAGTAACTGATGGAAGCAGATGCGGAGATCCACAGCCAAGTATCAGGCCAAGTCCAGGCATCCAGTTGAATAGATGAAAGAGGGATTATATGAACAAGGTGGGTCAAGATCATGATGGGGAAATCTACAGAGACAACTGAACCAAGCTCAAAGGAACTCATGAACTTTAGACTGATAGCTGTGAAACCTGCATGGGACCAGACTAAACCCCTTGCATACAGGAGACAGTTGTGTAGCTGCGTCTGTTTGAGGGGCCCCTGGTAGTGTGATCAGGATCTATCCCTGGTGCATGAGCTGGCTTCCTGGATCCCATTACCTATGGTTAGACATCTGGCTCACCCTTGGTGCAGCAGGGAGGGGCTTGGTTCTACCTCAACCAAATGTGCCAGGCTTAGCTGTGCCCATAGGGGAGAACTTACCCTGTTGGAGGAGGGATGAGGGGTGGGTTGGCAGGGGGGAATGTGGGGGGTGGGAGGAGGGATGAGAGGGAGAATCTGTGGTTGGTATGTAAAATGAATAAAAAAAAATTTAAAGTAAAAAGTCTGAACAGTTGCCTGCAAACCTGTGTCACATAAGCTCTGTTTCCTAACACCTACAGTTCTTTGCTTTCATGTTTCTTTAGTTCCTCCTAAACATTCTAGCAAGGAAGAATAATTCTGTATTGAGTTCTGTGTACCATTTTCCAAACTCCTATCTCCTTTTCGTCTTGCCTTAATACCTTGTTCTATAATGATGTCAGCATCCTACCCACCATTCCCTAGTATAGCAGTTTGTCCCTGGATCATCTGCTCTTCCTAACACACTGTACTTATCTACTGTAATGTTCTTTATAATCAGACTCTCTGGCGATTCTGAGAGCCTCCATGCTTTGGTCCAGCTTCTCAGAGCACTGAAGACATCCACAGAGTGTTTAATAGAGATTTATATTTTAACCTAAGTTCCAGAATACACAAACCACATAGCAAATTAGACAATAAAAAAGCCCTAGTTATTACTTCTAAAGAAAGATGTTTTTATATGGAATTGGAATTTACCACTTTGACTCAGTTGGGAAAAATAATACATAGGGTCAATAATGAACAGTGCAGTTCTGTAAACATAATTGATGAAGTAGATGTAAAAGGATGAAAGGGTAGTGTGTGTGCATATTTACATGATAAATAATATAACCAAATACTACTTTCTGTAAATCCCCAAAATAGTAAATACCTACCTGAAAGATAAGAATTACACTGAAAGAAAAAAATTTAACAAAATTGGCAGATAAGTTGTTCTTAGAAATGAGAATTGGGAAGTTGAATTAAGAAAATATATTGTTTTTTTACTATGAGTCTTACAAAATAATTTATAAAACTATTCACATAAAAAAACTTGATTTTAAACATATTCGTAAATTGTTCATCATTCTGTTAACCATTCTTCTCTCACATACCATGAGTTGTGTTTAGTTAAAAACTGGATCAAAATTCCTCAATAATTTAGATTATATTTTATTTAGAGGTTCAGAGTGGAGATAAGAAGTATTATCCCAATTTTTCATAAAGTTGATCCATTTATTTAAAAATAACATATCTTTGAGCTAAGTTTTCATGACCTGCAAACCTCTAACTTGGTGATTATTAAAATGTAAATGCAACCACGTTTTTCTAATCCATAAAAATTTGCCATGATTATATATTTAATTCATATAGAGCTGACATGTGGTAGAGAATTATGGCTTTTGACATGGGAAGGATATGTACAAGTAGATTCTATGTGGTCATAACTTAGCTTTGACTCAGACTGAAATGCAAATTCCATCACCTCACTCAAATGACAAAGGATTCCCAGGAAATCAGGATTCTAGATTCTAAAAAGCTTAAGTCAAATTCGTCTCTGTAGAATAATGGACACATGGGAAGCCCAAACACAAAGGGTCACTTGCATGTTGACATCTTTGCATTATGAATGTGGTGCCTGGTTTTGGGATCACACCTTTCGGGTGAACTCAAGTGAGAAAATGTTTCCGTGTAGATAGCAGGTTCATCTCTGTGCTCAGCGCATTCCCAGCTGCTCCCCTGGCTTGTGGGAAGAGGTGAATGTGCTCATGTGGCTAAAGAGCCACTGAGGTTGTCAATTAGTGATACCCCTAAATTGTGTTCACAGATAGAATGATTCTTTTTCAATAACATGTAGTCATAGACCAAGGTGCCAATATGAGAAACATTCCCCCCACTTCACACTCGAAAGGCTGGCTATCTGTCATGTCTTTCTCTGGGGTGAAAGCAGCAGGAGAGTCCAGAACCTTATCTTGCTTGAATTGCTTCTGAGCTATCACTTCTCTGGCTGTCAGTGACACACTGTGTACAGTGTGGTGCTCACACGAGCTGTTATATATCTGCCAGGAACATATTCTACTATCGGTTAAGATGTCTATCTCTTAAATAACAGAAACTCTTATGCTCTGTTTGCCATCTGAAGTCACTCACCTGTGGCCATTTGTATGCAGTTGTATTCATAGATGAGGACTGACTTTAATACATGGTACAGTACAAACACAACAGGGAGGCTTATTCATTTGGCATGCATCTAATGAATAATCACTCTATGAAAAGCCTGTGCTACATGTAAAAGGGAATGTTTTGTGTATTACAATAATTATAGGTATAAACAGTGACAAATATTCTTACAGATCAAACCCTTCTACCTTGGAAGTCATTTTTTACAATTCACAAATTATATATAACAAACAACTGGTTTTCATAATTATAGCAGGAAGATATTCCTGGTCATTTCGTAGGGGAGGTGGGTCACAGAGTGAAGTACGAGAGAATGTCATGAGCAATTTAACTTTCCCAAAAAGGTGATCTAGGCTTTTCCTTAGATGCTGTGTAGTAGTCTGTGAAGTCCTTGAAGGCTGTACCTACAAGAATTACTTTGGTTTGCCTGAAGCCTTTGGATAGTCTAACTGTGAGGTTTTATATGTAGCATGCCTATCATTGTTTTTGGTGTATTTTTCCTCAACTATGCTGTTCTATTGGTTACATGGGTAAATCTTAAGGAAGACTAGAACCCAGATTGTTCTCCATTTCATATTGAATTTGACATGGGCCACTATAAACAGAGACCTGAGCGTCAAGATAATTCAGGCTCTAGTACTGACCTTATCATGCTTCCAAAGTTCCCATACCCCTTCAATCCACCTCCACAAATCACCAGGGGCTGGACTTATGATGTAGATGGATTTCTATTAGCTCTTCCTGTGAACCTCTTCTGTTAACCCCTGTGCTTCTCCACAAGCATCTGTCCAGGTACAGCAGCATCTGCTTGCAGTCATGTGACTCAGCGCCAGCTTAGGAGGAAGATGTCCAGGGCAAATCCATCATCTGTAACAACCTTGGCCAGTGATCTGATGTCTGAAATTCATTCAGAGCTGCAAACTGTTGATCTCAGTGAAAGTCAGGTAAAATTTGCCACACTTTCTCCCTTCCTAGAGGACTCCCATTACCTGAGTAAATAACTGTAGCAGAGCCAGAAATAATGAACTATTTATCCTCCTAGGAAATCCCCTCCTATAACCAAGAACAGCTACATTTTAGAAAATTCTCCAGTGTCATCTAAGGGCAATGTGTTACACTAGTGTTGTCTCTTGAATCAGTGAAGGTCTCTACAACCTTCCAAAAGTGCAAATGGCTGTATTTTAGGGAGAAAGGTAGTTAATGCCTGGATTCTCAAAAAGAACCAGTGTTGGGATGCAAATTGAAAGAAAGCCATGTTCAGGATGCTTCAAGTGGGAATATGACCACTGATACCAGACTTGTCCTTCTTTTCTCAAACGGCCTTTCAACTAGCTGATACTTTTTATACTAGTTTGCAATTCTCTTTGAATATTTGTTCCCAGTCCTTGGATTAGGAACTAATTAATCAGTTCAGTCAATCCTGTTTGCCATGCTACCCTGGCTGTGAATATATTCCTGATCCATAGAGAATAATGATGTCTATGCAGGGTGGAAGGGGTTCACATCCAGAGATGTTTGCTTAGGAAGCTCAGCACCCAAAATCCCATGCTGCTGTTTCTGGTGTTCTTCTCAGTATATAAACGTGTATGACAACCAAATCATAATGTGTTCAAAGTCATTGAGGTGAGGCAGTGTCCAGACATCATGTAAACTCAAGGTGGTTGAAGGCAAAGTAGTTTACAAATGATCCTTACCCTTTTTTCTTTAGCAGCTTCAGTGGGACAGGTTCTTAAATGCTGACCACCCCAGAGAGCATCACTGCTTTAACTCCCATCACTGATTTTTCAATGATATCATATTTACACTAAGAACTTTTGACTAGAAGACTTGAGTGCAAATGTGAAAACTTGGGGGTGTTCAAGTCTGCTGTGTCTCCTTTGGGGATCATCAAGATAATAAAACTTGGATGTGTCCTTCTGGTCTACTGGTTCTGTTGAGGGAACCTGAGTGGAATCCCAACTTTTCCTTTCCTTCATAAATATGTTTGAGATCATTTTCGACCAACTCCAAATCTAGTTGATTTACTTCAATTGTTTCTTAATATACAATCTGCACCTGATTGTCCTTCATCCCTGTAGAGCAAACCAGTTGTTGGTCTGTTGTGTTACATGAAGTATTCACCATATTGAATCAAACTGTGTTCTTGATCTTCAAATTCCTCCTTGAGTTTCTATAGATTAGATTATATATTATTCAGTAGTCTGTCTGAAGCACATATCACAAGACCTGACATGCAACTGATTGCCAGAAATAAGTATAAAATAAGTTGTTGAGGCAGACAAAAAATAGTATTTAAAGACAAATATTCATTGAAACTTTCAAAAGATAGGATGTGCCTTAGTAGTCTGACTTCAAAGTAAATATATAAATAATTAAAATAAAAACAATTTGTATTTGTGTACTTATTGTGTCATTCTTTAAAAAAACTAAAAGTTTCTTAGTGGGAAAACTGTTGAATAAACTTGAGACATTCATATCATAGAGTATCATGGGGCCACAACAAAAAATAACTTGGAGATGTACATATAGAGCTGTATAAAGAGATAGGTTATAGATGTTATAGACATAGCTATTCTATATGAACATTACAAGAACACACAATTATGGAACATTATACAGAACAAAATCCTATTACTGTTCAACCATGCACACTTACAAGAGTGAAAGAGATGGAGTCAGAAAATGGGAAAGGAGCAGCGAGCAGTGATGCCGGAGAGACTGCAGTCTGATGTCTCTACAGATGGAAGCCTCATCCAAAGAAGGACTGAAGACATGAGGAAGGCGTGGATACTGGTGGTGTCTTTGATTATTCATATCTTTCAAATAATTTGAGTGATACATTTTTAAGAGGAATCCAAACAGAATATTAATTGTGTGTGTGAAATTGATGCTAACTCATCTTTCTGATTCACTTGAAGTTTTACTGTTATATCCATGCATTCAAGCATTCAATAAACACAGTGTTAAATGGTTATATATATATATATATAATATATATATACATATATATTACTATATATATTACTATATATATATAGTAATTTTTTTAGAGAATGTGAGAATGGATTCAGATGCACAACCTACTTCCATATTTAATTGCTACCTGCATATGCTACAGGCCACAAAATCAAAATAGATATGATGAGGAGCATGTGTGTGCATCTGTCTCCATCATTAATGTCCCCTGACTTTCTTTGCCTTCAAAGACAGCAGTATCAGTTATATTTTAAATGTCTGTTATAATACAATAAAATCATCTCTGTTTATTTTCTTCATTCCTGGACTCACGCTGGGCAGGTGTAGGCTTAATAAATGTTTATTGAATATCACAGTCAGTGAAAACTGTAAGACTAAAGAAGAAAAATCAATTAAAAAGCAAAGAAAAAATTAAATCTCCTAGGAAGGATTTCCTTTTTTCTTTTCTTTTTTTTCTTTTTTTAATGAAACACAGTGTTAAATGGTATATATATATATATGTTTTCTTTTTTTAATGAAACACAATTTTATAGCCCAAAAGAAATACTTATGTTGGTGTTGAACTCTTTCTTTGCTGAGACTGTGTGCAGTGTGGTGATAGTTTTCTGACCATTACCTTTTCTGTCAACATCAACCAGGTGACTGTGACTGTGGGAACATTGAGTTTTTTGGACACCTATGTTGGTGTGCTGGTCTTTTAAAGTAGATGTTCCTCTACAGTTTATAGCCTTTTTATCAATAGCCCTTCCAGGAGGAGTGAGATCTATTTATTAAATAATTAGTTAAGTATATTTTTCTAATTATCCAATAATATAACTAGTATAAAGTATCTTAACTTTTAATCAAGCTGTCTTTGCACAGTAACAAAAGGGATTTTTCTAATCACAGATTCCTGTGTATCAGCTGACTTGACTTCTCAATTTTTTTCCATTGTGGTTTTAAATATCACTATTGATTAGCATGATGAGATATAATCTGCACTAAAGTACATCGCCCACATGAAACTATGCAATTACATCCTATTAATCCATGCAGTACCTTAGAGTGTTTCTGCTTGGCCCTCCTGTGATCATTGTTCATCACTTTCTATTGCAAGGACCCCCTTACTATTCACTTGTTAAAATCAGCCTGTTCCATGAAGTCCAGTCAACTGCCTCCTCTCTTTCAGGGCCAGTCTCTTTATTCACACAGGGATTCTTCCTTCTTTTGAAAATTCGCAATATATGTTGTTTTCTAATTGGAATATTGCTTTCTATTTTGCAATCTGTTTCTACCTACTTGTTTCTTTTGATTCTGTTATTTATTTTATACTCCTCCAAACATCCAATAGACGTCAGTCAAATGCATTCTGTAGGTGAGTGCTGTTTCCAAGCACTGAGGGATCATAGCAAAGACAGAGGTGTCTTTGTTCTAAAGGAGCTTGCTGGCTGCATATCTCATTTATTGTGATTTCTCATACTATTTTTATTCAATATATAAAAAATACATATTTTAAGTTTCCAAACTTTTGTTCAAATTGAAAAATATAGATACCACACATCTGATTTTTTTTTTACCATAACACAGATACACAGGCATCAATTTGAAGAGTAGTGAGTGATAAACAATTTGACATATAAACTCTGTATTACTTGGTTTCTACGCACCTGGCATATTCTGTCTTAGTGAAAAAAAGTAAGGCTTTTTTTTCTCATTATTAAAGATAATTCAGTGGCTTCTCTTGAAAATAGCATTCTTTTCATGGAAACACAGTGTTCATGATCAGCTCCCAACCAATACTAAGGCCTTTTTTTTCTCTAATTATAGTTGTAATCTTCTTCTTCCTCAAACCCACCTACCATTCTCCAGTAGTTTACCAAATCCTTGCATACATATTGAACACTTTGGCAATATTTTTTGTTTGGTTGATTTCTCTTCACCTCTGGCCATCACAGCTCAAACACTACAACCTTTAAGGCATCGCCTTTAGTTCTCTAGATCAATAAAAGTTGTCTTTCACCAGGACCCCCTCATAACTGTATTTCCCTACCCAGTATTTGGCCCATGGTGTTGAAATTGAGCATTAACCTGTATTTTCCACTATATTACTGCCTTGAAAGGAAGCACAATGTTTTGCTAACCTTTATTTTATTAGAATTTAGCCCAGCACCAGAACCCAGAGAGTGAACATTCAAAAATAACTGCAGAGTATTGAATTGGTCTTTTCACCTTTCCTACTGATGAGAGCAGCTGAGAGAAAGTTGTCCTTTGACTAAGTTATATCACCATATGTAAATTTATTTCACTAACATTAAATAAGTCACATCTGTCAAGATCATATATGCTCAGAATATTGATTGAGAAAGTTAAATCTATCTACATTGTTTGGCTTGATTAACCATATTTGGGTCTCCTCACTACTGTAACAACTCCATCATCTGAAAGTGGTTCTTAGTACAACTACAGCTCTGTCAGTAGACTTTGAGGAAGGTAGTGATGAGATGCAATATCAGTAAGTCATCTTGCACAATGGATGCTCTTCCACTTCTATGATACATCTTGAACTGCACAGTATGTTCTCAGCTCTAGCCAAGTTTACTTACAATATACTTTGCATATTTTACAAATATGTAACATTTATTTACTCATTTTGGAATTATAAGTAGATGTTACTCTGTGTTTCTTTTTTTGTTTCATTTTTCTGTCTCCATGTTCTAATTTCTTGGTGCAAAAAAATAATTAGTACCTCTAGTATGTTTTGAGAATTAGTTCATTGTATATTTAGCAATTAATCAACAGAGACTGATAAACACATTATTGACTGGACAATTCTTTTAGAGAACACAATTTCTGGTTAGTTTTTGCAAAAAAAATGGAGGAAATATAATTTGTAATTTACTTCTCATGATCATATATACCAGAGAGAGTCATACAAGAAGGTAGAGAGCAAAGAAAAACTGAAAGAATTGAAAGGAGCTTAGTAACAGCACTGTTAACAAATTAATTTATAACCACAGTGCAAGGTTCACTCCTTGTTGTGAGACGGGCAACACTGGAGCACTGAGAACAGTAAAGATCTAGAACCCAAAGGCAGAGGGAGATGTCAAGTCTGAGCGAACATCCTAGGAAATTTAGCTAAGACATCTAGGAAGCAGGTGCCTCACTCTTTCTTCTTTTGGTAGGAGTAGTTAAATAGAGAAGGGATCCATTCCTATTCATCCTTCCTAACAAAGCAGGCAGGTAGGAGATAGCTGGAGAGTCAACCTGGAGGACCAAACAGGATGCTCAGACATAGACCAGTTTTTGTTGGTTACCTCTTAGACTCACTATTGTGTGTCCAGCCTTAAGTCCACCAGAACCATCATCATTAGCTCAGTCTAAGTTATCTGTCACTCAGCTCCTGGCTGTGATGCTGAAGTCAGTAAGTGTGCCTCCATAGTAAGTGTATTCATAATGTAATTTCCAAGGCAGCAATAGTGAGTGAGGATGAAGGTAAATTGACTGTAAGCTTGATATTTCTGGGCTATCTAGAACTCTACAAAAGTCACAGCTATTTTGCGCCTCAGGGTTTATGTAACATCCGCCATTTTGAGCTATGTGTTCCAAACAGGTGCCTGGAGACAGAGAAGAAAACATTCAGTCTTCTTTACTTCCTTGTCACATTTGCAGGGGTCAACCAATAAACAGAGCATTAGATCCCTAAGCTTTCAGTGTGATTTACACCCTCTGCCTGACTATGATTGCTATCTAAATTCAAAGGACTGAAATAAACCAGCTCTTCACTGAAGATTGATGTCTAGTCAGAACCATAAAAGCTCTCACGGTTGTAGGTAGGTAAGGTCAAGCCAGGACTTGACCTGAGTCTTAAGGATATCAGAAAGGAGGAAGCTTTCAATAGAGGGAGACAGGGTGTGGTTGTGATTTACAAAAGAAACACAATCATTTGTCAACTGCAGAACAAAGTCAATCTGAGTACATTGCAAATGAAGTCTCTGACTTTGATGGTGCCTGGATAAGTGCTGTCACCAAAGAACTAACCATCCAATGTTTGACTTCTTCCTTGAAACATGAGGTGATAGGATAGTCATGTGCCTGCCCTCTGGAAATATTTTCTCACCTACTTTCTGAAGCACAGCACACTGTGCAGCGATCTGACAATTAAGTACCACCCATTTTCAATCTTTTGTCAGCTCTGTTTTTCTTAAAACTCTAATATGTGTTTCAATTTTCTCAGTTCTTTACTGTCTGTATTCAAGTGTTTGTGTACACACATAGACACACATATGCATATATTACTGTTATTCTCTGAAAGTTCTTAAATATCTAACCTGGAATACATACGGATTTATTTTTCAAGTCTTAACTGCATATTTACATATTGCACTAGTTATTTTTATCATTGTTTTGACCTGAGAAAATTGACTTGATGAGGGAGATATTTGTTTTGGCTCATATTTCAAGGTCACAGTTCATGAAGGGGGTCATGGAGGCTGGAGA